>NC_064857.1:57139071-57739071 GCF_024139225.1 Suncus etruscus
CAAGGCCACTGCACAAGCAGCCAGAACTTTCTGTGAAAAGCAGAGTGAAGTGCAGCTAATCAGGCCCAGCGTTTGGGAGAGGTATTCAGTAAAAAGGAAACGAATCAGAACCCTAGTGGGGTGTAAGAGAAATAACACGGCCCCGAAAGCTCTTGTTCCCACATGTGGAAAGAAAGTAGTCACTGAGGTTCCTGACTCACGTTTATCTGTCTCCTAAATGGATTACACCAGACAACCCTGTTAAATTCTAAAATCCTAATATTTTTTTAAACAAATTCAAGTAGGGATTACTAAAATGTCTCTGCAATAAAGGAAATCAAATCTTTTATACTAGTTCAAACTTCCAGTTTCAAGAACTGACTAGCTACCACACAAAAAAAGCCTCTTTGCTTGTTAGCAAGATCCTGGATCCCAGATGGGGAGTGCTGTGAGGTCACCTTTTCTTAGTTCATTTACAGCAGCATGCTAGTCTGGATCCAGAAAAGCAACCTTAGATCCAGCTAGACTAAACAGAAGACTCTTCCAGCTCCCCCAAACCCCAGATCAAGCAAACGGTATTTAGGATGAAACTAATTAACCCTTTATTGATCCTTCAAAACAATCACCCTTTTGGTCCAGGCTCTGGTATTTTCCTGTATGCTCCCTAGCAGTAAATAGTACTTTTTAAAAAATGAATTGGAAGGGGACAGACGAAAGTACCTCACCAGGTGTGGCCCCATGAAAACAAAGCAAAATGGGAATAAGCAAGTATGTTTCTTTTCTCCTTTTCTTTTTACAGGTGATGCTCAGGGATTACTTCTGACTCTTCATTCAGGAATCACTCCTGAAAGGCTGAGGGAACAAGATGGGATGCTGGGATTGAACCTGGATCTCAGCTACATACAAGGCACTAAGTGCCCTCCCTGCTGCACTCTCTCCTGCCTTTGCAAACACTTTTCTACAAAATTAATATATCTGAATAGCACTAAGCAAGCAAACAGTGTTTGTAACTCCTACTACATAGTACTCTGATATCTAAAGTTTGTTGGTCTTTTTTTTTTTTTTTGGTTTTGGTTTTGGCTTTTGGGTCATACCTTGCAGCACTGAGGAGCTACTCTGGTTCTACACTCAGAAATCACTCCTGGCAGGTTCGGGGGACCATATGGGATGCCAGGACTTGAACCACTGTCCTTCTGCGTGCAAGGCAAACGCCTTATCTTCATGCTATCTCTCCAGCCCCATCTAAAGTATTTTTATTACAGACATTGTATTAATCCTCGATATGATGATAAAGCTAACAAACTAATTAATGTACTAACATATTAACTAAATTAATGTAGTGATCCTTGGTATGATGTGGCAGGGAGTATAACAGAGCCCATCTCTAGAGAGATTGTGGGATCAATCATCTGTTTAGGTACCTCGGAATGAGAAAAGGGCCCAGGATTTAGAAGTCTGGAAAAAACATGCACTTCTACACAAATTATGTGCTTTTGACACCAGTGGTTTCTGTCCGGGTTCATAATGCCCATCAGAGGAACTGTGGATGGGGCACAACTAGCTCACCCATTATTAGCAGATTAGTTTCATCGTTAGGTCCTTATCGTAATTATTTAAAACTATGCTGCATTAGGTTGCACAGAGCAAGTATCAATCTGTTTCATTACAACTACCCACTATCAATAATATCCCTAGTTAAAATTACAAAGAGTGAAGTTCTCTTAAAAGTAATTCCCTGGGTCCGGAGAGATAGCACAGCGGCGTTTGCCTTGCAAGCAGCCAATATGGTCCCCCGTGCCTGCCAGGAGCTATTTCTGAGCAGACAGCCAGGAGTAACCACTGAGCATCGCCGGGTGTGGCCCAAAAACCAAAAACCAAAAAAAAAAAAAAAAAGTAATTCACTGTGGCCAATTCCCAGGGACCCCAATGCTGGTTGTGATTCGCTTCCCACAAGGCCTGCCTATTCACAGTGCAGAAAATGGGGAAGAGACAAGCCTCAGAGTGATGGGTACCAGAGGAAAAGGCAGCACTCAGTACTGGCCAGCTGTCCTGGGGACTGTCCTCTGTTGCCCCAGGCAGGTGACCCGCTTAAGTTTCTCCCTGCTCAGAACCATCCAGCTGAAAGACTGAGTCACGGCCCCTGCCTGAAATGGCTGCCCAGGTGAGCTACCCAGCTCCGTTCATCTCCTGTCAGGTGCCGCAATCTCAGACACTGGTTTCTGAGACAGGTTTGACGTTGTCACTGACTTAATCAACTCTGGTCAACTCTGTTCCTCAACGATGCTATCAAGTGAGCGAGCTGTTGCTGACTAACAGCACTGAGCCTTGCCAACGAACAGTAATGAGCCTTGCTGAATTGATCAATTCTGGTCCTCAATGGCACCACTCAGTGCAAGCAGATGCCCAGTAATGCTTATTAAAAGCCCACACTTTTCTAGCAGTGCTCTGAAAATGTCAGACTATTCCCTCACTTGCTATCTTTGCTCTTCTGCTCCCTCTATCAACTATGCCCAGTTTGGGGACAGAGAGTACAACGGGTAAGAAGGGCACTTGCCTTAAACTTTGCAGAGCTCACTCTGATACCCAGCCCTGGAAGGCCAAGAAGTCCTGAGCACCACTGTGTGTTCCTCCCAATAAAGCCTCTGACTCCTTGCTTAGTGACTCAATTCAACAGGTTAAGCCATAGTACAACCAATAAAGGATTTGCCAACTCAGGTTCAATTCCCGACATCCCATATGGTTCTGAGCCTCCCAGGAGTAATTCCTGAGCACTGAGCCAGGCAGGAGTAAGCCCTGAGTACCGCCGTGTGTGGTCCCAAAGCAAAACAAAACAAAACAAAATAGAGCCAACTCCAACTGCCTCCTCTCCTGGAAGTCTTCTCTGCTGCTCCTAAGCAGAGCTGAGCCCAACCCCTCCCCTCCCTGACTCTTGACCATGTGCCCCCAACTCTTGCTCTGTATGCCTCTCTCTCCTTTCTGTCTCTAGTACTCAGAGCTGGTGACCCAAACACCCATCAGGAACTAGTTTCTCTGGCCTTCAACAAGAGGAAACCCAAGAATATGCCCAATGGTAAACAAATGAACACACAATCAGTGGCTCTCTTCCCTCCCAACTATCTTTCAGATTCCTCCTCTTAATCTATTTCAAAGAAATAACCCAAAACCTTCCATAAAGTAAAAATTTTCAGAAACACACATAAACAGGAAGAGGGTACAAAGAGAGGAGCTACTGTGAAAAAAATCAGAGCTGGTCCTGGAGTCCAGAGATGAGGAGGGGTGGCCTCCAATGCTGGAACCAAGGTGAGCTAAAGAATGTTGGAGAAACCAGAAGCCACCAGCAGACCAGAAAGTTACGGCCAAACCACTGCCCGACTGACAAGGGAGTGTCAGAGATGAGCCTTTTCACTGGAAAGGCAGTCAGCCATATGCGTGAATATTTTCAGCAATAAGCCCAAGAAAGAACAATGTACATTTTATTTCCATCTTGGTATCAGCTAATGGTACTTATCACTTAGGAATAAATCTAAGATTTATTTTTTGCCAGGCAAAGATTCAAGAAATTCGAACACAGAAAAAGGAACCAAGGGATGGCAGTGGCAAAGGGACTCTCCTTGGACCACCTGCAAGGAGAGCTGGAGAGGGTGCTTTTCTTTTTCTCTATTGTTCTCACCTCACCTCACACTCTCTTCAGGATTCAAAAGAAGGGCTGGCTGGGAAAGGCATGACATCTCTCCCAGTGTTTTCTGTTTTAGTGTTATAGCTAAGGTATACAAACTTACTTATTTAGGTAGAGATAAAACTATGCCCACCTGCTACATTTTAAGGGCTTCAAGATCAGAGGAATAAACTAAACATGTAAGTTTTGTTCCTAACTGACAAGACATTAAAAAAGACAGTAATCATTAAGTGAGACTCTTTAATATTTCAAGCTAAGGCCTAAAATATATATAACTAAATGAAATATACTGTTAAGTAAAAATCATTAAAATAGGCACTGGAGATATAATAATACAGTGGACAAGGTCCTGGCCTTGCACGCAGCTGACAACCCTCCCCAGTATCGACCCCCCCCCCCCCGCAACCGCACTCCAGGCCCCATAGGAGTGATCCCTGAGCACAGCAGGATGTGGTCCACAAACAAAAATAAAACAATTAAAATATGTCTAGCTAAAATATGCAATGGATCCTTTACAGTAAAGGTATCTTGATGTGAATTCAGAAGGTTGTTTTATTTTTCAGAAGTTTTTTACAAAACTGAGACACTATACTCTATTGTTACAAGCGTAAGTCAGTCTCAAAATAAAACAAACTTTCACTACGTATATCTCTGTAACCAAAACAACCAGCTGAACCAAATACTTATTTTATTTGAATACATCTGTAGTTATGATGGGTATAATTAATTGTTCAGCTAAAAATGCAATTCCATGGTGCTGTTAATGATTTAGGTATACACAGCTTTAGTTCTCAGAGCCGCCTAAAAATAGTGATTTTAATTTATTCCTGCTGCCTACAATTACCCACAACCATGTATTTTTAAATATTTCCAGCCTATAAAAATTACTAATTTTTGCCACTTGTGTTTATCTGCATTTAGACTTTGATTTGGATAAATTAAGCTCTCAAGTGTTCCTTGCTTTATGAAACTCTGCATGTTGTACACTTCAACACAAATAAATGACTTGTACCATTAGAGGTTTAAATAATGTAATGTATTTCATGCTCAGCCTGAAGCTGGATTCCAATGAAGTTGCTAATGCACGTAATGATTAAGTGTAACTCAAATACTAACTGTGTTGTTGAAAACATGACAGGCAATAATTTGGTCTATTATATTCTGCCATTTAATTGCCTGGTACAGACATTCTCTGACACGTTATGAAGCAATGATTTACAATTATTCAAGCTGCAAAGGTCAGAAAGTGACATTATAATCATCTACATAGAGATCCCTTCTAATGCACAAAAACTAGGTAATGCCACACACACACATACACACACACAAACACGCACATACACACACACAAAGAGTTTGACTGCGTTAGTAACTTTCTATTTAAGGTTTCTTAAAACAACTAAGAATAAACAGCTCATAAGCACATTTATACACAATAGGAAATGTCTAGTCTTTGCACGAACCCAGAGGTGAAACTGTAGAAAATGCCCTTATTCTGCCCCATTTAGGGGATCCTACTCAAGGATTTGATCTACCAATATTTATGACAGCAATCAGTGAGAAAGTAACAATCCCTAACTCATGCAGATCATTGTCTCTGAAAACGAAGGCATGAAGGCAGCATTTCCTAGGCCTGCTAAAAGCAAGGGCCATTTACTAGTTTTTCACCTTGATTAATAACAAGGATTTTAAAAAATCATCCAAACTGATCTATTTTATTCCTCTCATTCTAATGACAAAACAACGTCGCTACATTTTTTAGACATGTATTCTTTCTATTCTACCAACGTGCTCAAACTCTAACCATTCAGGTGCAATAACTGAGCTATATATGAAAAGAAAATGAATACTAAAATTATAAGAAACAATTATTTAATAGCAGAACAGTGAGATACCAAAAAATAATAATAAAAAGGAAAAGAAAAGAAACTGAATGCCAGAATATTAAAGTAAAACACTGAGCAAGCAATTTTAAAAAGAACATAAATCTGAGCAAAAGCAGAAAACAGAAGTAGCTGGGGGCTAGAATGAGATAAGTTACAGTTATTACATGCTAGTGAAAACAACCTACAGAAGAAAGTAAGTACAAATAAAGTCAGAAACCAAACAAAAGGAGAGAAATAAGAAAAGGAATTGGTGAAAGGAAAAAAAGCTGTAGTCTAGTAGTTGTATAATTGATGAACACTGCTAAAAATACTTTTAATCTCAAATGTGTCATCTGTAAAGTGAGACTACATATAAAGTCAATAACCCCACAGAACTATAGAAGCCAACGATGAAGAGACTGTTAATTAACACATACACTACAGCACAGCAGTCCATAAGCACAATCACTGAGAGTACTACATATATAATATGTGCATGAATGTGCATTGTGTATATTTCCACACACTCAGGAAATTAAAAAAAAATTTAAAGAATTTTAAAAAATAGCCTCATATGACTTTTTAAGCTACTGAAATATTTTTCAAGTTCTTAACTAATAAGATCAAAATTTTGTTCTAAAAATGTTTAACCTATTTTTAAATGTATGTTCCCCCCAAAATTAATAAGTTCTACATAGGTATGCTTTCTGCTATTCCTTGTTTTCTCCCAAACAAAACTCGTAAGTCACACTCATCACAGATTTTTATGTGAACTATCCATCAGAATGCTACGTACAAGTACACTTACAGTCTCTAAAATTCCTCCCAAACACATCTGGCTATCAGGAAAACATTATTAATAAATTGTACTACTCAAATATTATTCCTTCCCAAAGTGAAAGTAACCTGAAAAGCTTTTTTTTTTTTTTTTTTTTTTTTTTTTTTTTGGTTTTTGGGTCACACCTGGCAGTGCTCAGGGGTTATTCCTGGCTCCAGGCTCAGAAATTGCTCCTGGCAGGCACAGGGGACCATATGGGGCGCCGGGATTCGAACCGATGACCTCCTGCATGAAAGGCAAACGCCTTACTTCCATGCTATCTCTCCGGCCCCCTGAAAAGCTTTTTAAATGAAGCCACCCACAACATATTTTTAAAGCAGGAAAGTGAAACACACTCAATTTTTTTGACATTTTCACAATGTCATGAGGATGTAAACCACAGATAAATAAAATTTAAAGCCTTAATGCAGGAGCCTACTGGCCTCACAGGACTAGAAAGCTTAGATAGTCCGTTTCTGTCGAACTAAAGTCCATGATACTCCAAAGGCAAGAGCTACTGAAAAGGTAGAAAAGATTTCTTAAAATGACTTTCAAGAGTTCAAGAAATCCAGCTAGGACCAAACAACCAAAACAAGTTAAAGAGGCTTGGTTTAGCTCTTTATTAAACTAAACCTCAGTCAAGAATGTTAGACACTCATCTGATGAGCATCTAGAATTTGCTGATATAAAGAGAGGAAAGAGAAATCAATCCCTAAAAGACAATCTGAGGGGGGCAGAGAATTGAATGGGGGGAGAGCGTTTGCCTTGCACATGACCAACATGGGTTTCATCCCATAGGGTCCCCCAAGCACCACCGGGAGTAACTACTGAGCATTGCCAGATATGGCCCAAAAGCAAAAATAAGAATAATACTAATATGGAACTCAACAAAACATAATGTGTTTTTATAATTTACCATGAAATAGCTATCAGGTTTCTGCAAGAAAACCTGATAGATAACTAAGAAAAAATAGTACATCATGAGTAATAATTTTAGTTTTAAAATGTACTTGTCCCAATTTCTGTACATACTATTACTCAACCAAATCTATTTGAGAAACAGTTTATTTCTTGCAGTTCAAATAATTAGGAGGTTATTAATAAAATCCTAAGACAGAACCCAAGGTACTAACTACTGTAGAAAAGAAAACACAGGGAGGACCTTCTGCTCAGGACAAAATTATGAAGTTAATGTTCCTGAAAGATCACTTCACCTTTCCAAGCATGATTTTTTAAAAGGTAAAATTTATAGCAATTAAAGCTGATGAAGAAATGCAGCATGAGCTGCTTATGTTCGGGAACTAATAGGCCCACCGAGCATTTCTAAGATTATTTAGCCATCAATGATAATGAATCGACATTGTCAGTGGTGTTAATGTACCAGTGCTCCTTACTGCCACTAACCTGGAAGCCGACTCTAGGATTTCTTTCTAGTTTTCACGTTAATTTTTCAACTACATATTGTGCTATCCTTTTGAAACATAAGCAATGCTGCACAATGCAAAATTAAAGGGCAGCTCATTCACTCTTATTCTGTTTCTATCATTAAGCATCTCCAGTTTGCCACAAGTCTTCAGCTTCAGAACTTTTACCTTTCTTGTCAAAAGTATATACTCTATAAAAAAGTATGACGATGTAACTTTTTTTAAATTTTACTTAAAAAATAGAATCTCTTCTTGATTCAAGTTCATGGTCATTTAAAAGTCAATGGCTACTCTATTCTAAGAGACACAACTGTGGAAAGTTGGTCGATTTTTTTCCCCACCCACCCACAACCATGTAAGACCTTTATAACAGCAACGTAAGCCTCAATAGACCTAGATGAATTTGTGATTTCTGGGTCTTGAAGACCAGGACTATAGAAGCCACGAGGTGTAATTCAGCTGCATGTGGCATGCAATGAGCTGAAGCAAAGTGTGCACTGTTCAAATTCTATAATTAAAGTCAATCAAATATGCTTTGTTCTAACTCTGCACATGTCAGAAACTGTTCTCTGAGAAGTTTCTTCTCTTTCCAGGGTCTTAACAACCCTAATAAAAAAAAAATAAAGAATAGAATTAGATTTCTAATAACAGACTATGAAAATTGCTTCCTTATTTTGTAGAAATGAGAAAGAAACAGCTTAATGTAGCCTAATGGTAAATGTTCACTGGACTCAGGGTCTTCCTCTTATCCTATAACTTTAAAGAAAGTGGTAAATGGGGGAGGGAAAAATGGTAAATGGGGTTTCCGTTAAAATTCCACAACGTAGAGCAATTAAAATAAACCATTTGGCACCCAACCCTTGCAGCTAAAATCAGTAGCAACAAAACTCATTCTCCCGCCAATCTTCAGGGGCTTCAGGGCAAAGGTTCATCTTCATTTACTTGAGAGGCGAGTCACTGAACCATCAGCGCTGGCCATGAATAAATCACACACAAGGCTAATAAAACCGCTTGCAAAGTTATTTGCAAAACTATCTAAAGGATCAAAAAAAAAAAAAAAATGCAGCTGTTATCTTAGACAAAACCTAAATCAGTCAGTCCAACAGAAAACGAGCTAGGTTTGTTTTTCTTTTATTTACAAGGTATTTAATGCATTCTTCTCTTAAAAACAAGTAAGAAAATTAGCATGAGTGACACATCACTGAACCTGTACTCTTTTGTGAATGAGTCCTAAAAATGTAGGTTTTCAGGTTTACAAAAGGTGTTTATTATGATGATGAACTTATTAATTTCTGTAGCACTATAAGATTATAAAACATTTTTTACTGAAATTAAGATATTAAAATCCAGCTCAAAATGTCCTAATATATACCAAAGATATTATGGAATTTTTAAAAAACCTTTTAAACATTTCTGCTAAATTAATTAGCTTTTTATTAAAGCCTCTCAGTCCTTCCTATTAGATGCAGAACATTTTAGTGACAATTAATATTGCAAATGATACTTTGGAGAAAAAGAGTCATTAAGGAAAAAAAGGAAAACAAGAAGTTCCGAAATAAAGTTACAGAAACATATGAGAAATGCTATTTAAGTTCTAATCAGTAAAAAACTGTCAAAAATTGAATCTTTCTTTTAATTAAATCGTTATCTGCTTTTCTCGGTGTATAGAATATATCTGATAAATTCAAGGAGCCATTAGTGTGATTAAAATTAAAGCAGTATAGCCAAAGAGGAAAAAAATACATGTACATTTCTTTTTTTTACATGTACATTTCTAAAGCTATATTATGTATTTTTTATGTCTTTAAATGAAATTTACAGTTCTCTCTGGCAATGTGAATGAACATCCTATAATTTAGTCAATTTACAGATTACAGGTTCAAATTGACCTTGTAGCCCATAAAATTGCTCATCTGTGGTACAGGATTAGAAGTTGGAGAAGAATGTCATAACTGTATTTAAGGAATTTACCATAACAATGGAAAGGAGGATACGCACACATAATGTTAGCCACTCTTCCTCAGATCAGTTCTGAATTCTGAGACAACGTGCATCCTACACCGGCTTCCTGGTTCACCACCTAGAGACGGTCTCGGTTTACTCACCCGCAGATGTGACACTTGTACTCCCTCATCCCAAGGTGCCTTTTGACATGGTTCCTGGCATCACCAAGCTGAGCTGTTGCGAAATGGCAGATCTTGCACTTGAACGGTTTTGATCCTAAGTAAATTTAACACAAAATATTATTTGTGTTTGAATAATACACTAGTTTAAAAGGAGGCTTACGTCTTCGATTGTGCTTTTAACCTAATAACAAATGTCTGTCCCCAAAACAGGACACCTGCATTCCTCTGCAACTTGAATGGAGCTGCACTGCTGATTAGTTCACTCCAAAGAAAAATCGAATGTTAATCAGTGAATGTGCCTGATTTTTATTATTTCTACACTGAAGGTCAAAACTGATACAACTCACCAATACCAAATGAATGATCTAAAAGATGTTAAATATTTGTCTTAGAATTCACAAGAAACCCCTTTAAGGTTATTTGCCACTGAAAACTGCATTTTGAAAGCATGCGTGCATAGAAAATAACTGATGCTTTTGCAAATTTTATCATCCAATACAATTCTCCGGGCCATCTCTTCTTTAACTCCTCTTTCTATAGCAATGCATCTATTCATATAAATAATGCTATTCAGATTCTTTACTGACATTCCAAGTGATTCACTATACTATGTATACATAGTACACAATGTATGAATAGGCATTTATTATGTTACATGATCATGTTTATGATTATTATGTTTATATGTTTACTATTATGTTCATGATTATTTGTAATCCAAAAACCAGTTGATAATTGCATAAATCAGAAGTACTGATAATTGGACTAAAACTTATTTCAAAAACAAATAATTCAGCATGAATATTATAGAATTAATAATTGTAAAAGTACTAAGATTATTTTGCATTCAAAAATGAGAAAAAATGTATTCCAGACCCAAATGTAGAGGTTGTTCTAAGATAAATTATGGTTGGGATATAATTTCTAAGACATCACTGGTACCTACAGTAATGAAAGTCAAACTCTCCAACAAAAAAGAACATCTATGTCACTTTCCAACTTAATAATCACAGTATCTTCCAAGGTACCAAAATCACAAAAATAAGCTTAAAATCGGTGCAATAATTTCCATATTTCTTGTACCATGTTTAGTACAGGTCTGATAAAATACTTCTTCTAATATACCCAGACCAAAAAAAAGTGAACTTTAATAAATATACACGAAGCTCAAATTTTTAAATTTGTAATACATCACATTTGATCAATGAACCTTTGTATAGTGCCCTTGGAAGGAAAAAAACCTCTAATACTTCATTGAAATTGAAGCACTCAGTAAAAATTTTTAGTCTTCAATTTCAATTTAATTCCCAAAAGCTGACAAAAAAGTGAAGCATTTAATTTTAATCTTCTAACTGAAATAAAAAAGTCAACAGTACCAAGCATGGGCAGACAAGGTTGAATATTTCACAGTTCAATGACAATGAAACCAGATCTCTTAATACTTCCATTTCTACTGTTAGCAGTAGATGTAAAATATATTTAGCACCTGAATGGTTCTATCCAGCCAGTATTCTCTGTTTAAATGTCAGAAGCAGGTTGAGATGGCAGCTCACAGCAATCGCGCTCTATCCATCACATCAGAAACTGCAGGTTATTTAAATGATCCTGATCAAACTGAACCTATCACTACGTGCAAACATTTCCTCCCAACATAGACATCTAATGAGACTTAAAAGATGGAGCACGGCACCAGGGCAATAGCATAGTAGGGAGGGTATTTGCCTTGCTGTGGCAGACCCAGATTCGATCCCCAGCATCCCATATGGTAGGAAGGAAGGAAGGAAGGAAGGAAGGAAGGAAGGAAGGAAGGAAGGAAGGAAGGAAGGAAGGAAGGAAGGAAGGAAGGAAGGAAGGGAGGGAGGGAGGGAGGGAGGGAGGGAGGGAGGGAGGGGAGAGAGGAGGGAGGGAGGGAGGGAGGGAGGGGAAGAAAAGAAGGAAGGGAGGGAGGGGGAGAGAGGGAGGGAAGGAAGGAAGGAAGGAAGGAAGGAAGGAAGGAAGGAAGGAAGGAAGGAAGGAAGGAAGGAAGGAAGGAAGGAGGGAGGGAGGGAAGGAGGGCGGGAGGGAGGGGAAGAAAAGAAGGGAGGGAGGGAGGGGGAGAGAGGGAGGGAAGGAAGGAAGGAAGGAAGGAAGGAAGGAAGGAAGGAAGGAAGGAAGGAAGGAAGGAAGGAAGGAAGGAGGAAGGAAGGAAGGGAAGGAGGAAGAGAAGGAGGAAGAGAGGGAAGGAGGAAGGAAGGGAAGAAGGGAGGGAGGGAGGAAGGGAAGAAGGGAGGGAGGAAGGGAGAGGAAGGGAGGGAGGAAGGGAGAGGAAGGGAGGGAGGAAAGGAGAGGAAAAGAAGAAGGGAGGGAGGGGAGGGAGGGAGAGGGAAGAAGAGAGGGAGAGGAAGGAAGGAAGGAAGGAAGGAAGGAAGGAAGGAAGGAAGGAAGGAAGGGAGGGAGGGAGGGAGGGAGGGAGGGAGGGAGGGAGGGAGGGAGGGAGGGAGGGAGGGAGGGGGGAGGGAGGGAAGGAAGGAAGGAAGGAAGGAAGGAAGGAAGGAAGGAAGGAAGGAAGGAAGGAAGGAAGGAAGGAAGGAAGGAAGGAAGGAAGGAAGGAAGGAAGGAGAGCACCATCCATTTACCAGAGCCTTAAAAGAGGGAGGACTGTCTGTTTACCAGAGCCTTATGACAGGGTACACTTTCCATTTACTAGAGCCTTGAAAGATGGAGTACCATCAAATTACTGGAGCCTTAAAGGAGGGAGCACTGTCCTTTTAGTGAAGACTTGAAAGAGAGCGCACTATTCATTTATCAAAGTCTTGAAAGAGGGAGCAGTATCCATTTACTGGATCCTCCAGTTAAAATATCTCAAGGTCAATAAGGTGATACAGAAATGACTTGTTCCCAATCACTCCAGGCTTCAAACAAAGCAACATGTATGACTGGTTGGGAGGAAAGAAGCCCTACACAACCCTAGTGCTCCCTCCCTGTTCCTGCCTTGGGGCTGCTCCTTCTCTTTTTCCATCCTGCAGGTGCCCTGCAGGGCTGGGGAGCCAGACCATTCACCCTGTCCAGGGCATGTGGTTCCCTGGCAGGAAATCTCATTTCTTCAGTAGTCGTGAGCACGCCAGAGACCAGAGGGACTCTGGTGACGGCTCCTGTGCAGACTCACAGAAGTCCTGACGAGCCTGTCTGTCTTGATCAGGGTAGACTCTGTGAGCATCTCCATTCTGTGCAGAACTACTCAAATACTAGGAGATGTGAGGTAATAACACTTTTCTGCATGAGAAAAAATAAAAAGTCCCTCTTATTCTATCGTTTCCATTTTTAGCTGCTTTGTACCTCCCAGAATGAATAGTCACACTCTTTATAAAGCAAAATCTATCAAACCAATATTTCTGAGAGTTTCTCTAAGGCTGAGGCTGCCACAGACATTAATGTTATTTGAAAGAACCACAGTCCCTGGGTCAATACTATCTTCATGATGGGTGCTGTGAACTATTTTAGGGCTTGTGTTTTCATCTGTAATTTGGCCCATTTTCTGAAAGACAACCCTAAAGAGGCATGTTAGCTCCATGGCACCCCCTTAACTCCTGCATCAAGAATCCCCAGGCCCCCGCCTCATAGGACCCTCAACCCCAAGTCTTTGCTCTCTGCTCTGCACTCATAGATGGGATGTCACAATTAGAATATGAAATGGGTAAGGTGCAGGGGTCCTCAAACTTTTTAAACAGGGGACCAGTTCACTGTCCTTCAGACTGTTGAAGGGCCAGATTATAGTAAAAACAAAAATTATGAACAAATTTCTATGCACACTGCATATATCTTATTTAGAAGTGAAGAAACAAAATGGGAATAAATACAATATGTGGCCCACGGGCCGTAGTTTGAGGATCATTGGCTAGAGCATCTGTACCTGATCCATTACCAAATGTTTCTCAGGGCTTCCTCAGTTCTACAACTTTGCCCTCAACACTGAATGAATGAAGACATTCCTTCATTCTTTTCCTCGTTTACTCGTTCATCAAAAAACACTACAAGCCCAGTACTGTGGAGTGCACAGATGAGGCGGCATGCCAACTGGCACCCTTCTTTTCTGGCACCCTTAATTTTAGCAGGCTCAAAGCCTAGAGGTCTGCATCCCTAACAAACTGCCTCTGAGCAGACTTGGCTCTTGAACTCATCCATCTACTCAGCTGCCAGTGCTCTGGCCCTTGCCAGTACCTGTCCAAGAGTCACGCCACCACTAGGTGCCCCAGTGTGAGTACTGTCCAAGACATCAGTGGCTGGGCGCTCTCCACAGCCGCCTACAGTGAGACCATCTACTGAGATGTTCGGCAACGGCAACACTAACTGGCCATAAAGGAGGCATGAGCAACTTTCCCCGAACACCAAAAAGAGACTCTGGCCCGGCTGAGCGCAGCCTATCAACCTATCATGGGGTGAGACTGAGATGCCCTCTGCCTCCAGCTCCTGATGATCAACATACATTTATTTCTTCCAGAGCTGCTTTTAGCATGCTCCGGGTGGGAAGGGAAGGTTACGTAAAACAGAGAGTAAATCACAAAATATGAAAACAGGGATTGGAAGAGGAAGCCCTTTCCAGTTAGCCATCAATAACTGTCCGCCCATTACTATTTCATGGACATGAGCAAAGTTTCAGAAAAGCAATTTATTCTAAGACACTCCAAGAAGAAGCCTTGAATTAAAACTTGGAGAACATCTTCCTCCCCACCCCCAAGAAATGGCATGTGAAACCAAGACAAGAGATGGGCATCATAGGTTCTGAACAAGGCTCTCTGTGGCGCCTCAGAACATAATAAAAATGTACTTGCTGATAAGGGTGAGCCCAGCCCAAGATGCTAAAAAGTATGCTAACTTTTACTAAATGTTACAATCAATGATGTAACTTATATAAGTAGGGTTCCTTTGTCACATATTGATAGTTACCTCACTTTCACATCCACATTAACTTGATTTTAAATGCAATTAATACATATAGTCAAGGAAGACTAATGGACTACATTCTGCACTTAACCTGGTGGACATTTTCAAATGGCACCAGTGACCAGTGCAAACCTATTTTGCATTGTAAACGACTAAATAAATCTTAATGGATTAAGAATGATCAGCTATCAACACACAAGGGAAATTAAGTGCTGAAATGCCTACATTGATTATTTTAAATTATTAGCCTTACTCTGTTCTTGAATTTGTATGCTTTTAGTGAGCTTTAACACATTTACAAGACTTATTGACTATAATTACAAGAGAATTCAAGTAATGGACACATCAATTATAAGCAACATGTCTTGACCAGACAGCTGCATAAAGAATTCTAAAAAGAGTTCCATTAGCATCTTCCTCTTCGTTTGATTCCGTTTTATCTGCGTGAAGAGGTTAGATTAAGAAACTACCTATTGGATGCACATATGACCAAGCCTGGTTTCTAAAAAAGTACTGTGCCAGCAAGACTGGGGCACAGGGTTCTCTAGAAGTATGGATGATGTCAACAAAAAGTACACTTAATGCCCTGACAACTCCAAGGCAGAGGTGTGGCCAGCAGCAAGAGGAGCGTACTCACATTTACCTAGATTTACTTTATGCGGATTGCCCTGTTACTTTTTTTACCTATCTGTAATCACCTTCAACTATTAATAAGGTTTCATGCTCTTTTGTCTTCCTACTTGTAACCATGCACTAAGTTTTTAAAATTGCATGAATTTAAAGGATAGCTTTAATAATAAGCCATTATTTAAAAGTACAGTAAAATAAACCTTACGGTTTTAATGAAAATATGTTCATTGAAATGTGAATTTATTATTCAAATCCACTCATAAATTCAACCACGGAGACAGAACTTGTCTAAGCAGAGCACAATGATTTAGAAAAGCTGTCTATTTAAAATAAAGAATGTATGGCAGGTTTATAGAAACAGTGCAGTGAATTTTTACATAAATTTAGAACAGTGGCTTATGCATTTTCTACCCCAAAAAAGTTTTTAAAAAAAATTCCCATTTCAAATTAAATATTAAAATGGGATATTCCGTGTGACAGAGTACAGACACTGAAGGAGGTGAGGCCCCCAGGAAAGCCAAATCATCAAGACATAGTAACTTTGAAAGGTACTGACAATTGTTTGACCCCTCAGAGCTACCTCTTGTTACCTGGGAGTTGGAGCTGGGGATATAAAATATCTGGCAAGGAAGTTTTGAATCCTAAGAACTGTAAGAAAATATCTACTGTCCCATTCTTCAAATGTCTTTTAATGTCCTCTGGGACTCTAAATGCCACTTAATAGGCCTCTTGGCAAACCAAGACAATGAGGACATAAAAAAAGCTCTGAGAGAGGAGTTTGACGAAAGCATCCAAAGAATGAACTTTTCTGACAGAATTCCAATTCCACGTTTCCAAGAAACATGCTGGACAGCCTGCCTTTGGGTGAGCGGGGATCAGTTTCCTCCAGAAAGTACTAAATGTCAACAAGAATCTACATCTGAAGTGCACCATGGCCGTGCAGTGGGACCCAACGAGGCCAGCTGGCAGGACAGTGAGGGCCCCAGAGCAGGGAGGAACCCAGTCCCCTGCTTCATCGCTCTTTGGTGCGTGGCCCGCTGGACATACCTGTGTGAGTGCGAATGTGTGCCAGGAAGGCCATGGAGTTGCTGCTCCGACACATCTTCCCACAGAACTTGCACACATTGCCCTGGTTCTCCTCTCTCTCCCGGTTGATTTGCTCTGTGTCTTCCACTATGTACTTGTTCACCTCCCGCAGCAGTTCCTCATGCTGGCCTTTAATATGCAGGAATAAATTCTGCTCAGAATCAAAGGGCTCTGTACACTTCACACATTTAAAGGTGGCCCCGCCCTCTGGGAGTTCTTCCACGCTGGCCTGCTCATTCCTCATGTGGCCAGCACTGGCCAAGTGTTGGTGGAGGTTACTCTCCGTGTAGAAGGACTTGCCACAGAGTAAGCAGTGGAAGTGCTTCTCCTTGGTCGGGTGTTTCATGGCTATGTGCACGTTGAGTCCACTCAGACCGTCTGCCAAGAAGCCACAGTCATCACAGCGGATTCGCGTGGATTCACTGAAGGAGCTGCCTTCCAATTTCTTCTTTTTCAACCCCTGAGCACTGTCTTTTAAAGGCAACTCGCTGATTCTCACTCCAGCTTCTAGGAGGCCTTCTTCAGGCTGCTCCATCAGTTCCCCATCTTCAGGGTTCTTTATTCTGATGATGGAGGAATCAAACTGGCCAAAGCCATACACAGTCTGACCCTTCTCGTCAATACTGATGATGGTTTCATACAGGCCACTGCTTTCTACCCTGCTGTCAGAAGCCGAACCATCCTCCTCCAAAATAATTTTACTTTCCTGCTGTGAATTCACAAGGATCTTGTTTTCTAAGACAGGGTCCTCTTGTGCACAAGTCCAATCTCCTGAAGGCTCAACACCTCCATCTTTGTTCTGCCCCTCACTATCCGGTTCCAGCTCTTTCGCTGCAGTTCCCATCATGGCAGGGGTGGTGTTTTCAGCTGAATGCTCCCCAGTCAGAACCCCAGAAGATATGTGATCACGGATGGCAGCATCGCTACTATCTCGCAGACTGCCCCCACCACCTTCGCAATGCACAGTAAGACCATCAGTGACATCTGTCTCGGTGTGGTCTCTTTCTGCTTTCTTGTCATTCAAAGCTGAACCTCCTGAGTTTTCATACTGTGCTTTGCTTGAGAAGCTGAGGTCAGCGGAGATTTGAAGTGACACCATCTCCGCTGAGCCCAGGACTTTATCTTTGACTGGGGGCTCCTGGAGGGTTTCATATAAGGGACGGTTATCACAGAGGTTCGATTCTCCTAGAGTCACCGTGTCTGCAGAGTGTGAAGCACAGAGAGCTTTTGGCAGGTGTAACTGGGCCTCCTCCTCCAAAACACAAGGATCCACAGGAGAGCCAGAGTGAAGGGTCTCGGGCTGCTGGTGTGAGATGACGCGGAACTCCTCGCAGGGCTGCTGGTGCTGCTCTTCGGGCAGAAGGCCATCGCTGGACAGTTCTCCGGAACTGGCTTCGGCACTGGAAGAGTTCAGGTAGGCCTGTCGCTTCAGCTTGTGTTTCTCGGTGGCTGCGTGCCTCATCATCTCACGGCGGGTCACTGCGTAGTAATCACACGCCATGCAATAGAAAGCAAACTCCTTGGTGTGTTTGCGCTTTATGTGCAGTTCAAGGGAAGCACAAGAGTGGGTGTTAAAGTCGCAGTGGCCACACTTATTATCACGGGGGCCTACAACATCTCTCTGACAGCACACCTCCTCCTGCTCAAGGAGGTTGTCTGGCTCGAGAGACATATGTCCGCTTTTGTCCACGGCACCGCTGCCAGCATCCCCATCCACCGAATGAAACACACTCTCCACCTCAACTTCAATCGCATTTCCTTGTTCTGTTACTGCCTTCTCGGAAAGGGAAGCACCTGATCCACCTGCCTTGTTAGCAAGTTCATCAGAATTGGGGCTCTTTCTACAGGCTTCCAGGTGGCCCGCTTCCGGGCCAATAATGATATCTGAACTTTGTTTTCCACTCGTTTCAATTTCTACACGGCCTTTGTGTTTCTTGGTGGCACAGTGGCGTTCCATGTCTCCTTTGGTGACAGTGTAATACTTGCACACTTTGCAGAGATAACTGTATTGGTGACTGTGTTTCCGTCGGATGTGCACAGTCAAGTTTGTGATGCTCGAAGCCAAAAGTCCACAGTGTGAACACGTCCGGGATAGACTGCCTTTCGGTCGGCCTCTCTTGGGAGTGGTGTTCAGAACTAAGGTCTCATCTTTGGTGACCAGGCCTGACTGGGAAAGGTCCTTGGGAGTGAGCGATATCTTCTCAAGACAGGACTGCTCCTGCAGTGGCATGGGGTCGCCAAGGCCATCTGGCCTCCCATTACCAGACATGTTCAACTCTTCCTTTTTGTCATTTGCACCTATCCAGACTCTTTCGATGCATTCTTCAAAAGTTAATCCAATATTATTTTTCTTAGCATTCTCAAGATGCTTGCTCCTCTTAATGTGCTTCTCCATTCCCTCTTTGCTCAGAGAATAAAGATTGCATGCTTTACAGAGAAAGTGGTAGTCTTGGCCATGACGAAGCTTTATGTGCCTGGTGAGAACTGTGGATGACCTGGTTTTATAAAAACACTTCTTGCACTGGAACTGAGGTTTACTTGCATGCCGCACTTCGTTCCCCTGGTTTAGCCTGGACTTGACAGGTTCTTCCTGAGTTGTTTTTTCTGACTCACTCAGAGAAACTTTTGTATTTGCTGGCTCTAAAGTACCCAACGGTAAAGACGGTATGGCCAAATCATGTTCGAATGGTTGGGAAGGCTTTGTTGAAACTGATAAATGCAGGTGCTTCTCAGTAGTTCTGTGTTCTTCCATATCTTTCTCAGACAAGAAAAACAGGTTACAAGGAATGCAGAGGAAACCCATACTATGCTGTTCCTTCATGTGGTCTCGAAGATTTATTTCATTCACAGAGATAAATGAGCAACACTGACAATGGAGCAGGGAGGCAGTTTGCTGATGCTGGTCATTGTGCAAATGTTCGTCTAGGTCCCTCTGGGACATACAGGAAAAGTCACATGCCTGGCAGGAAAACACTATCTCTCTTGCATGGCACCTTTTTGTATGGATTTCCAGTTCCATCCCGGCAGTAGTTATCTGGTCACAGTCTGTACAAGCGCACAACACCTGATGGTCAGAAGCTGGCCCTGTTGTCAGAGAGTCCAAGGAGCACAGGAGATGGGGGCTTCTTTTGTCCTGTTTTGGGGCCTGGGCTGCTGCATAAGTCACATCTGAAGTGTGGAAGCTGCCACTGACCTCGGGATGAGGAGATACAGTCTGTGTGCCACTTGCTTTTAGCTGTGTTTTCAAATGTTTCAGGTACATCCTCTGAGTTTCACTGCTTCCTCTTTTACTAATTCCTAAAAGGCCAAACCTTTTCTTGGCCTGGCCCTTGAGGCCACTCCGCCGTCGGAAACTGCTCCCCATCATGAGCAGGCTGCGCTCATGTCTCAGTCTTGGTGCTGAGCTGAGACTGTGAGCAATCTGGACAGGGTTCCTCAGAAGTGCTAGGCTATTCGAGAAACCCTCAGAAGTTGCTAAAGCTCCTGAGTTTGTGCTCTGGCTTTCGGGGTTCTGTGCTGCACCAGGGGGAGTCACAGCTTCCCCAGCAATCCCTGCCTTTCCCAAGACACTGCTAGATGGCAGCATGTCCCCAGCACTACTAGGGGCAGGAAGGTCTTCTGGGAGCTCCTTCAGTCCACCCGGAGCACTATGCAGACCTTTCAGGTCACTGTTCTTTGCTACTGGCTTAGAAGCTCTTGTTTTCGTCTGAATATGTTTTGCTCCCAGGGTGCACGATTCTTTAGGAAATGGTGGTTTGGTCAGGATCTGAACAAATCCTCCCCGGGCAACCAAGTTCTGGCGCCGGAGATGAGTTTTGCCAAGGTAGTGCATGTTCAGCCGGTTTTCTTCCACACACTGAAAACCACAAAGATCACAAGAAAAGGCTTTCTGGGGCCCCTGGGCCTGTCTGACATGCATATGCAAAGCTACGCTGCTGCTCTCTGCCTGGGCATCCCGGTGCGAGCAGGCCTGTCCTTTCGTTGGTGACAGGTGAGAGTCTGTGTGTTTCTCCAGCTCCACGCTGGAAGAAAACAAGTGGCCACACTCGTCACACTTGAAAGCTGGATCCCCATTTCCGAGCGCACAGGCTGCACTTGTCTCTTCAAGGGGCAAAGGAGGCTCTCTCCCAGATTCAAGGGAATTCGTGTCCTGGGCAGCCTTTTCTTCAGCGTCTATTCTAAAAGGAACAGCTTCAGCGGAAATGGAGCTGCACGAAGAGAAGGTGCTGGGAGGGCCAGGGCAGGCCTTCAGGAAAGGCTCTTGCACAGCTGACCCTAGCAGGAGCCCCCCTTCTGTCTCTGGGCCTGAGGACACTTCTGACCCTTGGGCAACCTGCTCCTCAGACTTAAGGGGCTCTACTTCAGATAATTTTCTTCGTTTGAAAGCAGGTGTCTGTATGGCTGCCTCCACAGTGACACTGTTGGCGTCAGATGATTCTGAAAAGCCCCTTTTGCTTGTGGAATTCTCAGGAGACTCTCTCCCAGCAAGTGCAGGTCCACCAGCCACAGTGTGAGATAAAGTCCTTGAGCCTTCTGCCACCCTGTACACATCTTCATCTTCACTCTCAGGTTTCTTCTCAGACTCCATCATACGTAAAAGTCCTAATGATGCTTCTGAGTCAGGGACAGCTATCTGGCACTCATGACCTATGACAGAAATAAACATACTATTAAATATTGGAACAAAGAAGAGATAAATAGTAAACCAAAAATCAACAAGACGCCCATACCACTAAATAGAAAACTATGATAAAGCTCACCTCCATTACATATTCTATATATTTAGAGAAAGTGATGACACATACATGATATATGGAATCAGACTTAGAGAAATTGACTTCACCATACAGTTGACACTGCAGGAAGCAAAGCTACAACAGCTCTGATAGAAAAGGAATTAATTTCTCAATCACCTGGCAAAAATTAAAATTTCCCACATTCAATGCCTTTCCAGTACATCCCAATATACAGTAGTATTTGTTTCAAACTACATTTCCATGAACACCTAAGTCTACGAAAGAGCAAAACTGGTGGCTATATGCCATAAGTTTAGGCCTTCCTTTCTTCAACCTCCCTCTTATAAGTTCAAGTCACAAGAAGAATATCATCTAAATCTGAAACTTGCCCCTTTTCCTCAGGAGCAAAGAGCCTCACTAGTTTTCCTGTAAGCAGACAACACTTAACAACATACATGTTCTCCTCACTTATCTCTCTCCAGCTTGAACTCTGTTGCAATGAATGCTACTCCTATTCCAGCTGTCAATCACCAATTTCTTCATTTAACAGTCATTTTGCACTGTTTGAAGGTTAATGGCAAAGAGAAATGTCAGTGGTAAGAAGAATTAAAAAAGTAAGGGTTTTTTTTTTTTTGATGGTGGGGGAACAAGTATACTGAATAAAATGTTTTAAAATCAATAATACTGATTGATTTTTATTTTCCATTGTGCTATTTAATTGAATTAAAACATATTATTTTCCATTTGCTTCTAATCATAATTGGAATTTTCAGCCAAATGCCATTTGATTTCATATTAATAAAACCCATCATCTATGATAGCCTCAAAGCTAATGACAGCTTTTTTTAATAACAGTGATAAATCAAATGAAGACTACTGCCTGATTCTTATTAGTTATATAAAAAAATATATATATACACATATAAGAATGGTAACTATAGGGACCAGAGAGATAGCCTGGAAGCAGGGCATTTGCCTTGCATGCAGAAGGAGGTGGCTCGAATCATGGCATCCCATAAGGTCCCCTGAGCCTGCCAGGAGCAATTTCTGAGCATAAAGCCAGGAGTAACCTCTGAGTGTTGCCCTGTATAACCCAAAAAACAAAACAAACAAACAAAAAAAAAGAATGGTAACTATAGATATAAACAGAACTATAAATAAGATGTTGCCTGCCAAAAGTATGAATAATAAAATAATTGCTAAACACCTATCAAAATTTGAAAGCTCACAAACTCTATTCTTCAAAGGTAGTGTTTGTCCAGAAGCAAAAATTCACAGGACAAGAAAGCCTTGTAAATCAGATACCTGATGCCAAGAATTACTCTAGTATAACTAAAGATCTCATAACTTAAAACAATAAGCCAATTTCAGGAGCCAGAGCCTTGCACACAACTGGTCCAAGTTCAGTTACCCAGCATCCCAAGTGTCCCCCGCCACCAGCACACCAGGAATGATCTATGAGCACAGACTGAACCAGCCCTAAGTCCTAAGCACTGTTGGGAGCAGCCCAAAAACCCTTAAAAAAAAAAAGCCAACCAATTTCAGTAAGCAAAAGATCATCATAATACACATTTATCCAAACAAATAGCATTTTAAAAATGCAAAAAAAAAGAAAAAAGAAAAAAAGAAAATACAAACAGACTCTACATCATCAACCATTACAGAAATGTAAATCAGTACCACAGTATCTCTGGACATGCACCACACTAAGATAACCAATTGAAGAAGTCAGTTCATTACCAATGTTGGTGAGAAGAGGGAGAAATCAATGAGAACAACCAACTGATTCCCAAGTGGTGAAGCAGGAGCTGCCACACAGCCAGGACCACATCAGGGAGCAGGGAAGACACACCCATGCAAAGGCTGGAACACAGTGGCATTCCTCGGTGACCACACAAGGCAACAGCCAGTGTCCTTCACAAATGAGCAGGCACACAAAGATGGAAACATTCACAGAAGCCCATACAGGGAGAAATGGACTGGGAGATCTTTACATTGGAAAGGAGGGAGCAAGGCTGATAACCAAAGAGTATGGGGTGGGGGGAGGTGGTTTGAGGATATGAGCATATTCAAAAACTTAATGCACTAACAGCTGCAAATAAGAGTACAACCCATTAAAATGCCCTTTAAATGAATAAACAGTATGTATATGTATGTGTGACTATGTCCCCAAAAGCTGCATTAACACAAATTAAACAAATGTAATCTAGAAGTCTGAGCAGGTAGGGAACATGCCTTGCATGAGGCAGACATGAGTTCAATCCTTGGCATCCCATATGGTCCTCTAAGCACTGCCAGGACTGATTCCTGACAGCAGAGTCAGGAGTAACCCTTGAGTAATGCTGGGGTGGCCCAAAAACAAAATAAAAAATAAAAAAGTAATCTATAATATACAAACAACTGGCAGTAAAAAAAATTTTAGTATATATCTTTAAAACCCATATAAGATGTTCAACATCAGCTTAAATCATCATTTACACAGAAGTACTCAAGAAAATCTAAATTCTAGAGAAGTGAATAAATTTTAGAGAAGAAAATATATCCCTAGTCAAATCGTTTTAGAAAATTCTAGTTTGAGCAATTTTCCATACCACAAGATTTCTACAGGACATAGGCATTTCCCAAAGCAATTTGTTTAGAAAACCCACTATAAAAATAAAGACACTCGGGTTCCAAAGAGCCAAATTTTAGAAAGGGCTCTGTTCCTTGGCATTGGTTTCACTCTTCAACACCTGTGACCGGAAAAGAGAAGCACAACCATGTCTTGGTTACAGACATGGAAGTGCCCCAAAGAACACTGTCACATTTGCTTACAGAACCTAGAGATTCACCCCAAGTACCCAATCACTATGTGATTGTTTGAGATATATTATACAATATAAAACATCCACTCTGGTCAAGAAAAGCCACCAGGATTGGATATGCTGCTATACTTAAAAAATAAATAAAATGAAAAAATTGGGGGAGGGAAGAAGAGCATAAAAAAAGAACCTAGAACACTTATTCCTGAGAAATGAGACCCAGATTTGTCCCTTACAAAAGACCAGCCACAACCCAGGTAGAAAGAGAAACCCAGGGGCCAGAGAGATAGCACAGCGGTAGGGCATTTGCCTTGTATGCAGCTGACCCGGGAGGGACCCAGTTCGATTTCTGTCATCCCACAGGGTCTCGCAGCCTGCCAGGAGCAATTACTGAGTGCAGAACCAGGAGTGAACCCTGAGCTCCATGGGTGTGGCCAGAAATCAATCAATCAATCAATCAATAAAGTTTAAAAAAAAGAGAGAGAGAGAAACCCAGAGACTTAGGAATGGAGGGCACAAGAAACTACAGGACAGAGAACAATGACAGTGCCATTTTCAAGAAGACTGCCCCATGCTCAGCATAGTGTCCAGACTTATTGTGAACAGTGAACACAGAAACACAAATGTTTCTAATGAATAAAGCTTTTGGGTCCTTGGGCTAAGGACCAAGAGGTGAAATTGCTGGGTCATATGGAAACACAATGTGTTTTATTTTGTTTTGTTGAGTTGTGGTTTTGGGGTTTTTGGTTTTTCAAAAAAAGGTACTATGCTCAGTACAGTGACAAATATTATATTGGCAAAAGTCTGTTTCATTGCTGAGTCACACTACCTTCTAAGGATATTCCACAATTCTGGTCACGGACATCTGAGCTGCTTCCCCCTTTTTGGCCATTAAACCTGAGAATATTCACATGTAAGTCTTTGAATAAACATGTATTTTCATTTATATAAATACGTAAGAGTGGTCTTGGTGTGGTTTGTTTTTTGTTTTTGGGGAGTCACACCCAGTGAGATTCAAGAGAACATGTTGTGCTGGGAATCAAAGTTGGGAATCCCACACATAAAGCATCACACCACCTCCCCAGTCCTATGTAACTTTATGGCTGCCTTAAAACCCAGCAATCCACTGCCATCAGCAGTGTGAACATTTTGATTAATCCATGTCCGCACCATCATGTGATGTCTTTTAAACCGCAGTCATTCCCATGGGGATGTTTGGCTTGGGCTGCATTTCTCTGATGATTGGTGACAGTATTGAAATACAGTTTTTATGTGTTTTTCAAAGTTAGGCTTGTCCATATCTTAAATCAGTTATTTGTCTATTTTCTTACTGAATTACAGAAATTGCTTATGTATTCTGGATATAAATCCTTTTTTAGATCTATGTTTTACAAATATTTTCTCCCTTTGCATTTCATTAATGCTGTCTTTTGATAAGCATTATTTTAAATGTTGATAAAAAAAACCATTTTTTCCAGTATAGTTATTTATGTGTCTATTTTATTTTCTGTTCCCTTGTGCTAAAATATAAGGGACTGGTTTATTTTATCAACCCATATATCCCAAAAGCCTAGAAGAACTTCAGGCACATGTAAGGTACTGGAATGCATGAATACCTCATTAGGATGTAAGTCATGTCTACCATATAAGCATTCCAAGACAAACTGAAAACACTCTGCTAGAAATTTCTGTGTAGTCCAGAAGAGGGTTCTGGTCCGAAGGCTGCTTGTGGACAGTGATTCAAAGTGCACTCCAGGCACCAGGATACATCATATCCTCCCATCACCCTCTGTACATGTGTCAGACACCAGGAAGCACAGCCAAATCAGACCCCAAGAAGCACAGCTTCTCAGGAAAGTTGACTTTGCGACTCCCATCTCCACCCTCTACCTACCCCATAGGCACTAGAGTACCTGTGAGGCTGAACGTTCACATGAAATTAAACCCAACACCAAATGCTTCCTTAGGAAAATCACACTCAGCACATCTATGCTGGCAGTGACTCCTATCTGCAGAGTAAAAAGAATGACAATGGCATCAGCAAGGTCCGTAGTAAGACAAACTTTATTAACATTACAGAATGGCTCCAAAAGTCTAAAACAAGTCTATAATAAAACAAACGCATTTGTCGCCTTTATCAAGTTTAGACACCTGGTGAAATAACTCAAGTACCAGTTCCTGGAGCAGGTGACCAAAACCAAGCTCTAGGACCATCTGAGTGAGCAAGGGGTCATCAAGAGTCATCCTTCCAAAACCATGGGGCGAAGATAACAAAAGCATCATTTTAGCTCAAACTTGAGAAAACTGTTTTTTTGTTTTGCTTTTTTTTTCCCTTTGGTTGCAGGGTCAGTAGGTTCAGTCAAGGCTGCAAGTTGAAAAAGAGAGTAGACAAGTCAGAAATGCTCAAAATGCTCACAGGTGAGAGACCGATGACGTACAAGAGGACAGAATGCGTCAGCCCTGGCCACCTGCACTGCACAGGCCTTTTCGAAAGGTGGCTAATCAGCCAGATCAGATCACAGAAGATTCCAAATGAAGGGCTGGAAGTTACCCCGTAGTGCCCACGGAGAGCACTACTTTAGGAAGATGAATGTTCCATCTACAGAAGCACAACCAAGGAAAGAAGACTGGCAGCAAATAACACCTTCTAATCATGAATGTTTATAAGAGTTTGAGCCCTGGCACTGAAAGCAGAACAAAAAAAAAAAAAAAAACCAACTCAAGGTCCACCATGTAGCAGGGAAGCAGGGAATAGTATAAATTCTCTCTGGAACCAACCAGAGAAAAGGTAGGGAATCACTGGTAACTCTCCCTTTTGGAAGTCACAGGCCTGGTCTCAAGTAGAGAGAGGAGGGCTCTGGCCGCTGTTGTACTGATGGTCGCTGGGCCTCGTTGCATTCCGCCCCTGTCCCCCCGCAGCTGTTGTGGCTGTTTCCTACATTGGATGCCCTGGCCAGCACATGAATGCTAATAACCACTGTATCTTCTTTTTTTTTTTTTTTTTTTTTTTTTGGGTCACACCTGGCAGTGCTCAGGGGTTACTTCTGGCTCTATGCTCAGAAATCGCTCCTGACAGGCTCAGGGGACCATATGGGATGCTGGGATTCGAATCATCGTCCTTCTGTGTCTAAGGCAAACACCCTACTGTTGTGCTATCTTTCCGACCCACCACTGTATCTTCTTGGTGAAAAGGCATACCCCTGAAATTCTAGTGTTTTCACCACTGTATCTTCTTGGTGAAAAGAACCTGGGTTATAACATCATTTCTATCTTGGTCCCCTATTTCCCTTTCTATGACATAGATCATTTGGTATTTCCCTTTGAAAATCTTTATTGGATATAAAAAATAGTATAATAAGTCTATTTTTAAAAATGGAAATATCATGATTCACTAATATCAATTCACAAGCATTTATCCAAAAGATTTAAAGAAGATTTAAAAAGATATTTGTAGGGGCTGGAGAGATAGCATGGAGGTAGGGTGTTTGTCTTGTATGCAGAAGGACAGAGGTTCAAATCCCAGCATCCCATATGCCAGGGTTCCCAGCCTGCCAGGAGCGATTTCTGAGTGTAGAGCCAGGAGTAACCCTGAGCGCTGCTGAGTGTAACCAAAAAAAAAAAAAGATATGTGTAGCCCTATGTTCCCAGCATCATGATTCACACCAGCCAAAACATGATCAGACATAATGTCCATGGACAAATGACTGAAAAAAAAAGCTATGGTGCCAGAGAGATAGCATAGTGAGTAGGACATTTGCCTAGCATGCAGCCATCCCAGGTTTGACCCCTGGCATCCCATAGGATCCCCTAAGCCTACCAAAAGTAATTTCTGAGCACAGAACCAAAAGTAACCCAAGAGCTGCCAGGTGTGGCCTAAAAACAAAATACAAAGAAAATGGAAGCAATGGTACATTATCTACTCACTAAACTATTATTGCTCTGTCATTAAAAGAGATGAAATGATGACTTTGGGACAGAACGGATGAAACTTGAAGTGATTATGCTAAATAAAATAAGTAAAGACATATAAGTTAACTACTGGATGGTGTTACTCATACGTGGAAGAAATAAAGCAAGCAAACTGGCCAAAAATAACAAAACTAACTTCCAGACTCAGGAAAAACTACAGAAAGTGGAGTGAAGCTTCATGCTCCAATCTCAAGGGATTAGGGAGTGCAGGTCTGGAAGCAAACGTCAACACAATAAATAATCCACACAGATTGACAGGAAAAAACCTCCACTACAAGCTTTCTGCTAACTAGCCAGAAATACCAGCAGGCAGATAGACTAGTTGTGGAACCAAAACTTCAACCAGCTTCTCTCTGAGACCAGAGGTCTTTATTGGAAAGAGAAAGACCACCCCCCTGGGGTGGAGAACAGGTAGGTAGGGGACCAATCCAAAGGCACTTCCTGTCCATGAGTGACAAGCACCAGCAAAGAAGAAGAATCCTGAATAGAGTGAAAACCTGTTACTCCAAAACGGGAGAGGTAGGAAAAAAATGGGTAAAAGTGTCCTTTTTGGTGAGGGAACTTTGGTGATAGGTACTATGAGGTCTAGAGGTGTTAAGGCATACCCCTGAAATTCTACAATGGCAAACCAATTTTAGAAAGTGGGGGAGAAGTCAATCAGAGCAATTCCATTTTAATTTAAAGAAACATGAGACCAAAGAAACCCTCCAGGGCCTTAGGCACTGCCTTACATGCCACACCCACAGCACCACAAGGCCCAAGTGCTGGTTCATCCCAAAGCACTCCTTGGGAGGCACTTCAAAATAATTAATTAGGTGGCAGAGCAATAACAGCAGGGAAGACGTTTGCCTTGGACGAAGCCAACCCAAGTTCAATTCCCAGCATCCCATATGGTCCTGAGCCCACCAGGAGCAATTTTTGAGCATAGAGCCAGGAGAAACCCCAGAACACCACCCCAAAACATATAACAATAACAACGTGCAACTGGCTTGAATATGATCTATAAAAAACATTTCAAGGGAAATGGCTATTAATGGAGGGAGTGAACACTGGTGTCGAAACATTGCATTCCTGATGCTTAATCACGAATAACTTCTAACTTTGTAATTCATGGTGATTCCATTAAAAACGTTTTTTAAAAGTCACCAAGATACTGTCCCCCAAAATGCCCCTGCTCTGGAAAAAAAGTCTCTATAATCTGGGGGTGGTGGGGAGAGCTTTAAAAGAAAGGAAGCCACAGCCTTTACAGAACCATGCAAGAATCAGCAGCAGCCTGTGGTGACACCTGGTGGCTGCTTGCTCACAGGAGCTGCTCTGTGCATCGTGAGTGTCCTGGAACCAGAAGAACCAGAGTCTTTGGCAGGGCAGAGGCCTGGCTACACAGGATGGCACAGAAGGAAACCTGCATGTCTCCCAAGGGCCTGCTGCTTCCCATGCACTCTGTGAAGGACCCTTCACTTCTCTTGACCATTTCTGTTTTTGTTTTTTTTTGGTTTTTGGGTCATACCCAGCAGCACACAGGGGTTCCTCCTGGCTTTATGCTCAGAAATCACTCCTGGCAGGCACAGGGGACCATATGGGATTCTGGAATTCGAACCACCGTCCTTCTGCATGAAAGGCAAACGCCTTTCCTCCATGCTATCTCTCCAGCCCCCATTTCGTTTTTTGTTTTTGTTTTTTGGGTCACACCTGGCAAAGCTCAGGGGTTAGTCCTGGCTCTACGCTCAGAAATCACTCCTGCCAGGCACAGGGGACCATATGGGATGCCGGGATTCGAACCACCAACCTTCTGCATGCAAGGCAAATGCATTATCTCATGCTATCTCTCCTGCCCGCAGCCCCCATTTCTAATGAACACTCAAAAGGAACGATGTCTTCTCCCCCCCCCCGTGCCCCCTCCCCCTTCCTACTTTCCCTTCCTTCCTCCCATTCTCCCTCTCCTCCCTCTCCCTCTCCTAAAGATGTTATCAAAATAAATATTATCAAAAAAATTTTAAATAAAAAGACAGGAGGCCCTGAAATCCCCAAGGCAACTTCCTCCAGTACCCATAGACCCCCACCCCAGCCATGGTCAAAGTGAGGTGACTCAGATAGTCAAGAAAGACATTTCTGACCCACAAAAGGTGGCTTCTCTTCCAGGAAGACCTGGAGTTGACTTTAATTCCTATCCTCGATGCCGAGAGCTCCAATGTGCAAAGCTGAGTGCTCAGTGCTGACCAAGCAAGCACAGCAAGGACTCCCAAAGCCAGGCTGGGATCAGGCAAGCTGCCCACAGGGAGAAAGACCAATGCTCCTCCCTGAGTGAGACTCAGGGGACAAACCACTGCTCCTCCCTGAGCGAAGTCCTGTCTCGCCCAACACTATTTGAAGGAGGGTTAACAGTGACAGGAAACAATCATGGGACAAAAAAAACACTGTCAAATTAGCTCGACCTTATTACCTGGCTGTTTTCTTTTTAAATTTCCCTCCATATAAGTACTATTTCGCAAACATTTTAAACTGGTAGAATAAGATGAACTTTATGACAATTTTATATCCACCATATCTGACAAATTTATCTTCTGTAATCAGGTTTTTATGCAAAAGTTAAAACAATGTATCTTCTTTCAAAAAGTGTTTTTTAAGTCAATGCTTTATTATTCCCGTCTGATTGTTTAAATTTTATTTAAAAGAAAAAAATTTTATCAGAACAGGAAAATGGGAGAAAAGAATGAAGATTCTATGAGCAAAATAAAACATGATAAAAAGCCAAACCATTAAAAGCAGACACATAAGATCATTTGTATCTGATGCCATCTGAAAAGGTTGTTTTATTATCAACGTAACTAATCAGAGTGAAACCATTTCTTATAACTAAAGACACTATAATGAATTTTCTTTACAGCTACAGAGAAATGGGGTGTGCGGTCTCACATCAAATACAACAGGCTGTATAAATGCTCCTTTCTATTTATTGTAAAATATAATTTCATCTATAAAATCAGTCATGAAATATTAAAACTGAAACAACAGAATTTATATCCTTTACTTAATTTAGTTTAAACGGTCTATTCTCTAAAAAGGGGGGGGCAAGGTTAAGTGTGACAGAGCCCCTACTTTCTCATTAAGTATTTCCATTAGACCCTTTATTTTTAAGAATTTATAATACAGCCATTAAAAAAGGTGATTCTCTAATAAAAAAATTAGCATACTTTGCTTAAATTTTCCTTTCATCTTTTATATAAAGCAAAGAAAATGAAACAGGAAATATCCAAATACTAAACAAAGGGGGGAAAATTAGGAGAATAACAGGGATGCAACATAATATATTACACTGAAAGATGAAACACAGAGAAGGACATTTCAAAAATAAAGAGAATAGTAGTCTGATAACAAAGTTTAGGATGCAGGGAAATCACTTTACTAAGCTTCAGTTTCCTCATTTGGAAATGATAGGTACGGAACAAAATTAAAGGAGAAAAATCCCTGACAAACTGTTATTGTCAATAACTTAACTCATGAATGAGGGAACGGAAAGCCTGTCTAGAGTACAGGTGGGGGTGGGGTGGGGTGGAGGGAGATTTGGGACATTGGTAGTGGGAATATTGCACTGGTGAAGAGGGGTGTTCTTTACATGACTGAAACCTAATCACAATCATGTTTGTAATCAAGGTGTTTAAATAAAGGTATTATTAAAAAAAAGAAAAAGTAAATAAATAAATAAATAAATAAATAACTTAACTCATAAGAAAAGGTACTCTTTCTTAGTAACGGATTGACTTCATTCCAAGAGAGAGAGAAAAAAAAAGAAGAAAGGGTGATTTCCTACAGTAAATCTGGGGAAAATCTAACAGAAAAGACAGCTAAAGGGCCAGAGAGATAACATGAAGGTAGGGCATTTGTCTTCCATGCAAAAGGACAGTGGTTCGAATCACAGCATCCCATATGGTCCCCAGAGCCTGGCAAGAGTGATTTCTGAGCGCAGACCCAGGAGTAACCCCTGAGCGCTGCTGGGTGTGACTAAAAAAAAAAAAAAGACAGCTAAAGACAAGTTCCACAATTTTCTTGCTTAGACTAAGTTGTCAGGTCCATGGAGAAAGAGGGAAATATAATGGCTAAAAAAGAAGCTAAGACTACTAATTTTGGCAATATTCTGGAAAACACTGTAATTCAAAATGTCAATAAGCTAGCTTTAAAACTATCAAGCATCAGGACAGCTGGAATATAATAAACTATTAGGTATCAAATACCTGAGTGATAAAAATATATATCAAAACCAGAAAACTTCAATTCCCATTTTTTTTTTGTTTTTGTTTTTGTTTTTGGGTCACACCCGGCAGTGCTATGCTCAAAGAGATAGCACAGCGGTGTTTGCCTTGCAAGCAGCCGATCCAGGACCAAAGGTGGTTGGTTCGAATCCCGGTGTCCCATATGGTCCCCCGTGCCTGCCAGGAGCTATTTCTGAGCAGACAGCCAGGAGTAACCCCTGAGCACTGCCGGGTGTGGCCCAAAAACCAAAAAAAAAAAAAAAAAAAATCGCTCCTAGCAGGCTCAGGGGACCATATGGAATGCCGGGATTCGAACCACCGACCTTCTGCATGCAAGGCAAACGCCTTACCTTCATGCTATCTCTCTGGCCCCATCAATTCCAAATTTTCAAATTTTCTTTTTTTGTTGTTTTTTTGTTTGTTTGTTTTGGGGCCACACCCGGTGACACTCAGGGGTTACTCCTGGCTGTGTGCTCAGAAATCGCTCACTGTCATCTTCCTTTAGAGTTTGCTTATGATAAAAGATGATGAACATTTTTCATCTGACTGTTGGTCTTCCTTGAAAAAGTATCTGTCGGGGGGGTGTTCTTTGCATGACTTAAACCCAACTACAATCATATTTGTAATCAATCTTCCAACTTTTTGAGGGGGGTTTTAGACTTTTTGACATTAATTTTGGTGAGTACTTAATATATCCTGGATATCAACTCATTATCTGATGTTACTTGCAAATATTTTCTCCTACCTAGTTAGCTGTCTTTTAGTTTCAGCCCATGTTTCTTTTGCATACAGACACTTTTTTTGTTTGTTTGACCACACCCAGTGACATTCAGGGGTTACTCCTGGCTATGTGCTCAGAAATCACTCCTGGCTTGGGAGACCATATGGGATGCCAGGAGATTGAACCACGGTCCTTCCTAGGCTAGCATGCACAATGCTTACACCTTAAGCTTACACCACCACTCCAGCCCCAGCATAGACACGTTTTAGTCTGAGGTAGGCCCACTTATTTAGTTTTGATTCTGTAGCCTTTTTCCGTAGTATCATATTATTGACGACTCATTTGAAGTCTAGATCTCAGAGCAATCTGCCTATATTTTCCTTAATGCACTTTTCAGGTCTAATCCCAAGGTCTTTGATCCACTGAGTTGACTTTTATGTTAAGTATGAGATATGGAGCCAAATTTAATTTGTTATACATGGTGATCTAAACTGTCCCGACACCATTTGTCAAAGAGGCTTTATTCCATCTACAATAAATGTCTTTATTCCACTTATTGCTCTCAGCTCCTCTGTCAAAAATTAGCTGACTGCTGGGGCTCAAAAGATAGTACAGTGGGTAGGGCGTTTGCCCTCTGTCTTCCACACTGCTGACCTGGATTTGATTCCTGGCACTTCATATAATCAGAGCCTGCCAGGAGTGATTAAGCACAGAGCCAGGAATTAACCCCTGAGCATCACTAAGTATGCTCTCCCTTGCCCCCACCAAAATAAAAGATGACTATATACTTGGAAATTTTCATTTAATATTCTGACCCATTGGTCAGAATTTTTGTTTTGTTTTGTTTTTGTGCCACACCCGGTGATGCTCAGGGGTTACTCCTGGCTATGTGCTCAGAAATTGCTCCTGGCTTGGGGGAGGACCATATGGGATGCCAGGGATGGAACCAAGGTCCATCCTGGATCAGCCACGTGCAAGGCAAATGCCCTACCACTGCATTATTGCTCCGGCCTTAGGTCTGTTTTTATTTCAGTACCACACTGTTTGTACCATTATGACTATGTAGTACCACTTCAAATTAGGCCAGGATTTGTCTCCTAGTTTTTTATGCCCTCGGTGAAGTAGGGGCTGAAAGAACCTTCCTCACAATAGTAACGGATGTCTATAAAAAGCCATAGTCAGGGGCCCGTGAGGTGGTGCTAGAGGTAAGGTGTCTGCCTTGCAAGCGCTAGCAAAGGAAGGACTATAGTTCGATCCCCCGGAGTCCCATATGGTCCCCCCAAGCCAGGGGCAATTTCTGAGCATCAAACGGGTGTGGCCAGGGGAAAAAAAAAAGGCCCATAGTCAATGTTCTCCTTCTTTTTTGTTTGTTTCTGTTTTTGTTTTTGGGTCACACCCAGCAGCACTCAGGGATTACTCCTAACCCTACGCTCAGAAATCGCTCCTGGCAGGTTTGGGAGACCATATGGGACGCCAGGATTCAAACCACCATCCTTCTGCATGCAAGGCAAATGCTTCCTCCATGCTATCTCTCCGGTCCCGCCAATATTATTCTTAATGGTGAAAAACGAAAAGCATTCCTGCTGACTTGAGACACAGGCAAGAATGTGTATTGTCTCCACTCTTACTCAACATTGCATTACAAGTCCTAACAACAGCAATCGGGCAAGAAAATGAAATCAAAGGGATCCAAATTAGACAAGCAGAAGGCAAATTATCTCTATTTGCTGATGACATTTGCTTATTTGCTAATGCTTTAGGTTATTTGTTCTTGTTTACATTTCTAGACACCAAATTTTTTATTAGTAGCATGCTGAAAACATCTATTCTCTCCATGACTTGTCTGCCCTTTTTCCTAAAAATTTCCTTTAAAGTCTAATTACTTTCTGTGGTGTTTAATAACCTCAATAATCCGTATCAGTCACAATTATTTCATTCCCTACATTGTCCCAAAAAATCTTACTAGTTTTACATTCTGTATTTTAGCTTCTAGTCAGTTTTCTTAAATGATATGAGAAATATATCCCACTCTCTAGAAGCTTACTGCTTGATGACAGACACACCTAGGGTTGACTTGGACATTAAGGGACACTAATAAAGTTTCCCAAATAAAACTCACTAGGTATTGCACACAATTCAGTTTTATTCTGTTCTCTTACTAAAACAAAAATTTTAAATTTTTAGCATGCAAATGTGGGAATTTATTAACAAACTAATCAAACTATAATCCCAACACACTAGACTAGAGGAAGAATTCCTTAAAATACCGCCCCCAGCCTAATGTAAACTGAATCTTTTTTTGGTGGTGGTGGTTTTGGGGCCATACCCGGCAGCACTCAGGGGCTCTCCTGGCTCTGCGCTTAGATATCACTCCTGGCAGGCTCAGAGGACCATATGGGATGCTGGAAATCGAACCTAAGTTTGTCCTGGGTCGGCCATGTGCAAGGTAAACACCCTACCGCTGTGCTATCTCTCCAGCTCCCTATATAAGCTGAATCTTATTCTAATAGAGAAAAAAGTCAACATGGGGGAACATGTAGGGAAATGGAGATTCTGAACAGCTGTGATTGGGATAACTCTACAACCTTTCTAGAGGGTAGCTTTAAAATACACAATAAAATCTTTAAAAATGGTTCTTATAGTTATCAATAACTACAGAATTTATATAAAGGGAAAAAACTAGAAATATATGTATTAAAGTATATTCACCATAAAAATCCTTGAGTCAAATTGGGAATGATATATGTCCATGATGATGTTACGAAATGTAGGCTAGGTTAAGAAAAAAAGTCAAGGTGGGTTATCCGTACCTAAAATGCTAAAAAGTCCATAGCTATGTTAATGTGGAATATGTTCATCCCCTACAGGTCCCTAGGGTATTCCATGGGGGCCACAAGAGGAAAACAAGGTATGAAGAGGATCACAATTTGGAAGAGACTGAAAAAACACTGACCCAGAGAACAAAGTAACTTTCCCTAAGGAACTGGAGTCTCTCCCAACATACAATCTTTCTTATTTGACCTTTATTCTTCCATTCAACATATTAAGGGCTTGCAACTGTGCTAGAGTCTGATGACATTATTTTAATCTCTTAGAATACAAAATACAGAAAAGCAGTGACAACAGGACAATTTTTCAATTTTTTACTCACGACAACTCATCTTGACATGAGAAAGTTGAAAAGACTAAAAGCTCTCTTTTAATGAGAAAGTTGAAAAGACTAAAGGCTCTCCCAGCTCAAATGTATCCCCTTCATCATCAAATAATTAAGATATGTACAACTAACTCGAAAAACTACCCTTGGAAGTACCAAAATAACTCAGCAATTTCTAGTCATAATCACAATTGTGGGTGGGCATTGCTTTATGTACTATGGAACTAAGGGGCAGGGTTTCCCAAGTACCAGGGGCAAGGTCAGACTAGCTTAAACCCAGGATAGAATGGTGCATCTCTTCTGTCATTATCTAAAGCCAGGCCTCCCTAATAAGGTCTCAGAGTTAGCTGCCTCCACATCACCCAGAAACTAGTCAGAAATATAAGTTAAGTACCAGCCTCACCTCCTGCCCCAGAACCTCTGGACATCCCAAGGGTGTTTTCACCTGCCTTCCAAGCAATCCTGGAGTTCCTTATGAGTTAGCATCCTGAAGGAAGAGCAGTACAATGGATATGAAGTAGGAAGGAGATTCTACTTCCTCTCCAGAATATTTGGCCTGAATTAACCACTTAATTTCTGTGGGGTTCAACCTACTTATGAGACAATGAGAGAACCAGAATAGATTGTGGACACCATCCATCTACTCTCTAAAATGTGACAACTCTATGGCGGCATCCTTTGATATAAGGTCTGAAAGTGAAAAGTGAATCAGCACTTTTCACTGCATAATTCTCTTCCATCAGAGTAAAACAACAGAAATTGATTCACCAATCCATCTCGGAACCATACTAAACATACTTAAAATAATGTCATTATTCTGGGGCCAGAGAGATAACATGGAGGTAGAGCATCTGCCTTGCATGCAGAAGGACGGAGGTTCGAATCACGGCATCCCATATGGTTTCTGAGCCTGCCAGGAGCAATTTCTGAGCATAGAGCCAGGAGTAACCTCTGAGAGCTGCCAGTTATGACCCCAAAACAATCAAAAAGTAATGTCATTGTTCTAAGAAAAAATGCACTTACTTTGCTTCAACAAAAACCATCTAGATTCATTTTACAGTTTCCGATTCTTTTTTTTTTTTTTAATTGAAACCATTGAATTTACAAAGGTCTTCATAGCTGGGTTTCAGACATACAATGAATCAGGGCCAATCCAGTGAAGAATTTTAATCAAAAGTCTCTTTTGTCAAAATCTTTATATTTTAAAGGAACCATACATAAAAACAAAAACTCCAAGACATCCATCTGCTACAGATTCCCTCTAAAATTCACATGCTGAAGCTCAAATTCCACCTCCCAGGAGCTGATAGTCTTTGGGAGATGATGGCATTAGATGAGGTCTGGAAGAAAGGGGTCCCTATTTTGGAACCAAGATCTGCTAAAAGATGAAGAGAAACCAGCATTCAATTCTGTCCAGAGGGTGGCTGTCTGCAAACAGCAAAGAGGTCGCTCTCCAGAGAGGAGCACCTAGATCTGGGACTTCCTGACCTCCAGAACTTAAGAGAAATCCAAGTCTTGTTTTCACTATCCCTGCTATGGTTTTGTTATAGCCACAGAGTGAGGCAGGGCACGACCTCAAACATTCTGTCTAATGTGAAGATCTAATACAGCAGACTAGATGAACATGCACAGAAATTTTCTTCACATCCTCAGTAAAGAATATGGCTCATAAGACAAGACCTATTTTAACTAATATGGCAGAATTTTTAGCAGAAATTAAAAGTGGCCAGGAAGGCTGAATAGAACACACCCCAGCACCACATGGCCTCCCAAGAGCACACACACACACACACACACACACACACACACTATATATATTCTCAGGCCAACCCCTAAATAGTCACCTGCTCAACTAGCAAAATATTGGTAGGAGTGGGCCCAATTCTTGAGCATCACTTGGAAAGTCACCCTCCCGAAGGAAAAGATGTGAACTAGAAAATAGAACTTAGATTTTCATGACTGCCTAAGTTCTGACAGCAACTCTTCAGCATCTAAGGTCATCTAAGGTCAGAAAGCTTTAAATTTATTATTATTCAAGCTTTTTTCCTCCCACAGAGGAAATTCCTGAATTTTCACTTGGAAATCACTATAGTATCAAACTATCAAATACAAAAAAAAATGAGGGCTGGAGTGATAGCACAGCGGTAGGGCGTTTGCCTTACATAGGGCAGATCCAGGACAGACAAAAATGATTTCTCAGAAATTCTTCATCTCAGGGCCAGAGTGACAGCACACAGTAAGGCATTTGCCTTGCATGCGGCCAACACAGGACAAACCCCAGTTGGAATCCCGGCATCCCATATGGTTCCCTCATGCCTGCCAGAAACAACTGAGCACTGGGGCCGGAGAGATAGCACAGTGGCTATCTTGCCTTGCAAGCAGCAGATCCAGGACTTAAGGTGGTTAGGTGTCCCATATGGTCCCCCTGTGCCTGTCAGGAGCTATTTCTGAGCAGATAGCCAGGAGTAACCCCTGAGCACTGCTGGGTGTGGCCCAAAAACCAAAAACCAAAAAAAAAAAAAAAAAAAAAAGAAAGAAAAGAAAAGAAAAGAAAAGAAAAGAAAAGAAAAGAAAAGAAAAGAAAAGAAAAGAAAAGAAAAGAAAAGAAAAGAAAAGAAAAGAAAAGAAGGGCCCGGAGAGATAGCACAGCGGTATTTGTCTTGCAAGCAGCCGATTCAGAACCAAAGGTGGTTGGTTCGAATCCCGGTGTCCCATATGGTACCCCGTGCCTGCCAGGAGCTATTTCTGAGCAGACAGCCAGGAGTAACTCCTGAGCACTGCCGGGTGTGACCCAAAAACCAAAAAAAAAAAAAAAAAAAAAAAAAAGAAAAGAAAAGAAAAGAAAAGAAAAAAGAAACAATTGAGCGCAGAGCCAGAAGTAACCCCAGAGTGCCGCCTCCGGGTGTGAGACAAAAACTAAAAAAAAAAAAGAAAAAGAAATTCTTCATCTCTTATTCCTTAAAACTCCGTATTGTGTTTCTCTCCCAACAGTTGCTGAAAGCTCACCTCTCCAACATGCTTGTGTTCTGCCTCCACTCCAGAAGGTTTTAAGAAGCAGGGGCATTGGTGAGGAGAAGTGGACACTGGTGCTCAGAGTCAAAACACTGTGTGCTTGAAACCCAATCATGAGTAATTTTGTAATTTCACTGTGACTAAATAAAACAAAATAGTTAGATATTTTTATCATGGTGGACATAGTTACAGAGTGTCAGTTAGCAGTTGCTTAAGAATTCAGCCAGCAGGAGCCGGAGCAGTGGCGCAGGGCATAAGGCATCTGCATTGCATGCTCTAGCCTAGGATGGACCACTGTTCGATCCCCTGGCATCCCATATGATCCCAGGAGTGATTTCTGAGCACATAGCCAGAAGTAAACCCTGAGCGTCACTGGGTGTGGCCAAAAAAAAAATTCAGTAAATAACAGTATTTACATCTAAGTACAACTAAATATTCAGTAAATAACAGTATTTACATCTACGTACAACTGCTAGGTAGGTGGAAAAGGGGAGGTACAAAGAGATAGTACAGTGGTTAAGATTTTTGCTTTAGTCATCAAAGAATTCCTGAGTCTGTCTGTCTGTCTGTCTGTCTGTCTGTCTGTCTGTCTGTCTGTCTGTCTCTCTCTCTCTCTCTCTCTCTCTCTCTCTCTCTCTCTCAAGACTGTATTTTCTTATGGCCAAGTAATATTCCATCATCTATTCCTTAACACTTGGGTTGTTTCCAGATGTTGGCTACTGTGGATAGTGCAACAAGGAACAGAGAAATGCAAATGTGTTTTCTGATTTATTTTTGGGCCCTTGGGGTATATCCCAAGAAGTAGAAGTTCTGAGTCAAGGAAGCGCAATTCTCAAAATTTAAATTTATATATATCCATGCCAGAACTAGTTGTTCTTTATGACGTGTGCCAGTTTCTTGGTGTGAAATATCATTTTAGTTTGCATCTCCATGATAGTTATTGTTGCACAGCTTTTCTTTATCATATGTCTTTTGAGCACTTGTATTGCTTTAAGAAACTTTCTGTTCATCTCTTCTCCCCATTTTTTGATTGTGTTGGGTGCTTTTTCATGTAAAGTTCTACCAGTGCCTTATATATCTCTGATGTTAATCCCTTATCAGATGACCAGTGGGTAAATAATTTCTCACCATCTGTGGGCTGTCTTTGTATCCTGGTCATTATTTCTCTGGAAGTGCAGACGCTTCTTCATTTAATATAGTCCATTTGTTTACATTTGTTTCCACTTGCAAAGCTATCCCCTTGACTTAGCCAGGGGCCCTGCCACACCTCCCCAAGCCTCCTTCCTTGGACAGGTCCCTCTCTGCCCACCTACCAGAAACCCTGGCACACAAGCACACAGAGGGTGTTAGTAAGAGGTTTTTTATTAGAGGTTCCTAAACATACTTTAAAGGAGTTTTCTGGGAAGGGAGAAAAGAAGTCTCAATACCTTTATTAAAGTAATCAAAGAGGAATAAAGCTCCCCAATCATACCCTAAACTACTACCATCCCCCTGGATAAGTTCAACAAAGTGCCCCTCTCCCCAGGAGGCAGGAGCTCCCACTTTGGGGAAATGCTGGTTCACATCATCCTTAAATGCACTCAATTAGCTTAGAGGGGTGTAAGATGAGGTAGTTTTGTTTGTTTGTAAAGCTTAAATGTTGAATGAATGAATGACTATCATGGAAAGGAGTTTGGCCTGAGGGCTCTAAGCAGACTCCCAAGTCAAATTGCCTTGGCTGAAACCCCCTGGTTGAAGCTGTATGATGCTGCAACCTATTATCCTAAATCTGACTTCCTCCTACACAGATAAAGTAGTTCAAGCCTTAAGGAATCTCAGGAACTAAGCAGATTCTGTACATCTTCTGAAAGTGTGCACACAAACTCAGAGCTCAAAACAATAGCCCCAATGTTAATGCCACTAGACTCCGAATTTGTTTGCATTTGCTGACATTTAGTAGTATTTAAAAACTTCCAGTTTTCAGTTATTTTCAAGAATCAGACTGATGGGCTGGGAAGATAGTACAGGTGTTAGGGAGCATGCAGGACCCCTGAACTTGGTCCCTGCCTTCCAAGCATCCTTAGGTGCAGCCTGGAGGCCTCCTTCCCACCAAGCAGCACCATATCCTCATCCTAGCACAGAACTACCTCCCAGCTTCAGAGTATCTCCAGGAATAAGTCCCAGATTCCTGAGCACCTGAGAGGTCACTGCAAAAAATAAGGTCAAACTCCAGAGCTACATTGTAAAAGTTCTAAATTTCACTTCATTAAAGATGGCTGCAATTCCTTTATTCTCCTATATTGGTACCAACTGTCAGCTTTATTCCAAGCTGCTAGATTGGCTAGAAAATCAAGTGGAGCTATTATGATTATTATCTAGATAATCACCACAAAGAAGAAATATTGCTAAGAATGGAAGTCTCTTTTCCAGAAGAAAAAGGTAAGAGAGATATGGACCCCTCACCAGTGCTGCTGGGAAATCAAGGAAAATGTGTGTGCCTGCTTGCAACATAAACATACATTCACATGTGAATTGTTAGAGATACAAAACTACTTTCCTTCCTCTCCAAATTGTCATACTTACTCATCCCCAATGAATCAAATTTCAAAAATGTTTATTGACAGTCTTTCATGTATAAGACAGGCTTGTGAGTTGTAAATTTGGAGTCATATTCTGATAGAAAATGCTGCTAGACTCTAGATAGATAATAGATATAGATATACAGATATAGGTATATCTCCCTTCCTCTCTCCCTCCCTCCAAAAACAGAAGCTGCTATGACGTGCTGATGATAGTAAATTTCAGGCTCTTTATAAAACCACTAGAAATGAGCCAAATATGAAATATTCTTACCAACATCTGTGCATGATCCACTGCAATCCCAAACATGACACTACCTAACTTCCCTTAGAGTTGCCCTTAGTACCCAAATCCTTTCAGCATACCTGTCAGTCCACTCACTTCTCCCTTCTAGTTCAGAGGTCTAGAACAAGGACAAGGGCTCTACCATATACCACTCCAAGCCAGCATGCTGCTACATTTCTCTACCTTTCATCATACCTCAGTTTTGAATCTGGCTAAACCAAGCACTAATCTCTGAGATAGTACGCGCTGGCTCTTGACCCTTCAGCTGAAACAAATTCTCCATTCTCTCTAGGTCTCTCTGGCCAGCTAACTCCTGTCCACTCTGTGCACATCATTCCCTCTTAGGATCTCCCTCACCCTCCATATCTGGGCTGAGTATTTTCATTTCTGCTACCCGTTCTCTGAGCTGCTTTCTTCTTATAGGAATTGTGGTATGAATTTCAGAGATGAACCAGAACAATTATTCCATCTCCCTGCTCCCCAGCTCTAGAGCACTGCCAATCTCCTGCTCCTACCAAGAACTCAAAGTACTAGAAAAACGTAGCTAAGATAAAGTGAGCAGCATGAGAGGCAAGTGTGTCAGCCTCTCCCACAAAGATTACAGGTGGCAATGGACCTAGTAGTCGAACCGACAGGCCATTTGTGAGCTAAAACCCTCACTGTGGGCTCAAGCCCAGTTCCCCAGCCTATCCATCAATCCAAGAGACCATTGACCACTTCCCAACAAATGTTATTTTTTTTCCCAAGTCTCTATGGCTGATCACCAAGAATCACAACTGCCAGTGTGGCACCATGAACCCTGGCACTGACACTAGCCTACACTACAAGGCCCGCAAATCCACCCAGGTCCCCACTAACCTGTCCTCCAAATTACCCTACTGCAGGGCCACCAGAAAGAAGGGGAGCTGAAGGTATAACTAGCCTCACCAGTGACCACAGCAGGAGGACAGGAAGGGCCGAAAACCTGCTGTGGCCAGCCAACACTCCCAGTGCTAACTAGGTTGAGGACCTTGGTGGCTGATTACTCTCCGGTTCAGGGAGCTTCAAATTTGGCAAGTTCCTAAACTGGGACATGACACCTGTGAAAAACAACACAAATCTCTTCAAGAGTGAGACAAAGAAAAGGACAAGCAGTCGATATTGGAAGCGCCGGAGTACAATGGTTTGCGAATCCTCCTCTAATGAAACCAATCTAGTTAGGACCCACTTGCAGAGAAATGTTCCATCATTCTGGTGAGCACCAATTAGTGAGTTCAGGAGACCTACTGTGGCCTGCAGGTACCACCTATTCAGTGCTTCTAGCTCCGTGTGTTTGTTGGTTTGGTTTGGTTTGGCTTGGGAACCACACACAGTGGCACTAAGGGCTTACTACGGACTATGCTCAGGGATAGCGTAGTTCTGGCTGTTTGGGGGACCAATAGATTGAACCCAGGTCATCTACGAGCAAGTACACCTTTATTCCAGCCCTCAAGCTACTTTTTTTTATTGGGGCCCCCCCTAGGTGGTGCTCAGGAAGCAAGCAGGCAGGGGTGATGGTTGGCTGGAAAATGGGGGGCTGAAGGGAGGGGGGAGTCTATAGATTCAGTGCTGATGCTCCAAACCAATAGAGGCCCAGCTGTGGTGTAGACAGGCCAGACCAAGGAATGCTGGGGAGATGAGTGAAGGGCACGTGCTGCTAAGGGATCAAGCTCACAGAATGTCACGCCCGCAAAGTGGGGAGTGCCCCAAGGATGGCCTGAGGAGCCCTTAAAGAGAAGACGATGTCTTTTTAATGCTGCCAATCTGGCCCTTGAAATCCAGACTAGACATGGACATCTACAGTGGTGTGAAACTGGACCCAATGTCGGTAGAGTCAAAACCACTGTTTTCATCTCCGGTGATGCCCCATACATAGTTATTAGTTCGGGGGGGTGGGGAGGAGGGCTCCTCTCTTTCTCACTCTAAGCAACCTGAAGCACTTGGGAAACAAAAGAATCTGCGAAAGGAAATAGAATGAGAAGGACATGAATGGCCCACCAGGCTCCTGCAGTCTGAAACCCTGGACGCCCTGGGGCCTAGCTCTGCAAGATGAGGGGACGGGGCCCGAGAGATAGCATGGAGGTAAGGCGTTGGCCTTGCATGCAGAAGGACGGTGGTTCGAATCCGGCATCCCATATGGTCCAGTGCCTGCCAGGGGCGATTCCTGAGCATAGAGCCAGGAGTAACCCGAGTGCTGCCGGGTGTGATCCAAAAACCAAAAAAAAGATGAGGGGCCAAGGCAGAGGGCGGGAGTGGGCGAGGCTGCCAGGCGGCGAGCTTGGGGGACACACACGGGAGCTGCACGGGGTCTCTGCGGGCAGCTGGCACAGGAGAGGCTGGGCTCAGGGGCTCAGGGGCTCCGCGCCGGCCAGGCTGCGGCCACGGGGCGAGCGAAGCCGAGCGCGCGCGGCCTGGCCTACGGGTCGGGCCGCCCCGAAGGGAGGCGAGAAGCGAGCGGCGCCCGACGGCGGCGGATGGCGGCGGATGGCGGCGGATGGCGGCGGACGGCGGCGGACGGTGTGGGCGGCGAGTCGGGCGGCGCCGGGGGGCGCGGCGAGCGGGGCGGGGCGGAGGCGAGAGGGCGGGGGGACGGAGGCAGCGCGCAGGGGCCCTGACGGGACTCCCGGACGCCTCGGGGCCGCTCGCTCCGGCCCCCGCCGCCCGTCGCCGCCGCCCCGCGCTGACGCCGGACGGTCCCCGCCTCCAGACCCCCCGCCCCAGCCCGCAGTCACTCACCTGGGCGCCGGCGGAGTCGCTCCCGCTCGGGCCGCCGACTGACTCCTCCGGCTCACCGTCTTCCCCCGGGGAGGAAGGGGCGGGACTTCCGGCGGCGCGGCTTCCGGCCGTTCCCAACAGGAAGAGCTCGAGGCGGCCCGCGGCTCGGCGTCCGCCGGCGGAACGCGGAAAGTCGGGGCGAGACGGAGGGCTCCGCGCCGCCCAGATCGCTTCGTCTCGCCCGCCTCGGGCCTGCCACGGCGCTGGTTCTGGAGAGGCGGGTGGGGGGCCCGGGGGAGGGAGCTCCGGGCCCCCCCCCCCCGTGTCATCGCTTGCCGGAAGTCGCCGGCACCGGAAGTCAGTCGCCCCGACCGGAAGTCTCCCGTCCCCGACCGGAAGTGGAGTTCTATCAGCCTCGCGGCCGCGCGTGTCAACAACCGAGCGTCCCCCCGGGGCTACCCGTGGGGCTCGGACGGCGGCGGGTGTCGCCTGCTCGGTCCCACTTAAGGGCCGAGAACACCACATACAGACACACACACACACACACACACACACACACACACACACACACACACACAAGCTCTATGGGATATCGGAAATCGAACCTGCTAAGTTGGTTGCATGCATGCAGGTAAACCTCTCCCCATTGTGCTACTGCTGGGGCTTTAACCTTTTTTTTTTTTTTTTAGGGGGGGCTCACTCAGCGGTGCTCAGGGGTCTCTGCACTCAGAAATCACTCCTGGAAGGCTCAGTGGACTCTATATGGGATACCGGGAATCGAACCTGCATCAGTCGAGTACAAGGACCTATCTTCTATGTTATTGCTCCGACCCCTTATTATCCCTTCTTGTGGAAACAGGCCCAAGGGCCCAAGCAATACTACTGGAGGTTGGGTGCTTGCCTATTGTAGGCAGCGGGTCTGGTTTTGATCCCCAGCACTCCATATGTTCCCACAAGGAATGATGCCCGAGTGCAGAGCATCGCTGGGTGTGGCTCCAAAAACGATTATAAAGTGTGATTTACTTCCCGTAGTATTAGTGTTCAGTGTTACTCATGAAAGGATTTTTCTGTTACCTGATACCAAGTGGTTTATTCAGCACACAGCATGTAGGGGGCTTGCCTTTCACAAAGCCGACTTGGTTGGATCCCATAGCACCCCATATAGTCCTGGAGTCCTGCCAGAAATGGTCCCTGAGCTCAGAGCCTGGAGTAAGCCCGGAGCACTGTTGGTGTGAACCAAAAACAAATAAGAAATAAAAAAGGGGTGGAGCCAGAAAAGAAAAAACCACTGGCACCAGTCAAGCTTGGGTGTAACCCAGTCCTTGCCGCAGCAACGAAAGGGAAAGGAAGAGGAAAGATTTTAGAAATGACCACACTGGCCAAATGATGGACCATCAAAAATATTGAAAGCATCTGCTAATAGATCTAAAGGAAAATATTGGGAGCTAACACAATAGTAGTAGGAAACTATACCGGATAGAGAGAAGAAGGAAAAATACCACTAGCTTTGGGGCCAAGAGATGGTATAGAATAGAAGATACGGTGCTTGCCTAGTATGAGATTGGCCTGGGTTTGATAAATGACATCCCAGATGGTCCCCAGAGCCTATCAGGTGTAAGCCCTAAGCACAGAGCCAAAATAAGCCCTGAGCATTGCCGGGTCTGATTTCTGCCCCACACCGCAAAAGAAACACTAGCCTTAAAGGAAGAATTGGGAGAAGTAGGCCTACCATACCAAACTTTAAAGGGCCCTTGACTACCTCCCAAATATTGAGTAGACATTATTCTCCAGTGCATGAGTGACGTTCTCCAAGATAGACTACATGCTGAGTCACAGGAGATATCAAAGCACCTGTATGTCCATGCTTTGAAGATAAAAATCAAAAAGAAGGGAGAAGAGGAAAATAGAACTGGGAAATAAAGAAGATTTTCTAAATCAAAAATGAGACCATTAAAAAGCTCTGAAAAATAATAAAGATACATAGTAAGGGAGCACAAGCCAGTACCACAGTAAATGAAATGCTGGTCTACAGAAAAGGCTGAGGGAAGATGGGGAATAGGAGGGTCTTTTGGGGGACATGGGTAGAGAGAAGAGGTTGTGCTGATGTATGCATGAAAATAGCACTGTAAGTTACAGTACTTAAGTAAAAATGGGAGGAAAGTGACTGGTTCTGGGCCAGAGGTAGTACAACAGGTAAGGTGTTTGTTTTCCTTACATGCAGCTCACTCACGTTACATCCCCAGAATTATAAGGCCCCTTGTGTTTCACCAAGAATGATTCCTGAGCTCAAAACCAAGTGTAAGCCCTGAGTACTGCCAGATGTGACCTAAAAACAGTAAAAACTAGAAATTAAAAAAAATAAATAAAACAATGGTGCTTTTCTTCAGCTTGAAAAGGTTTGAAAAGAGTGGTTTAAACTATATCTAAATTTTCTTCATGAGTCAAAATATCGGCACTTAAACTTTTTTTTGTTTTTGTTTTTGGACCGCACTTGGTGGTGCTCAGGGGCAATTCCTGGCTCCACACTCAGAAATCGCACTTGGCAGGCTTGGGGGACCTTATGGGATGCTGGGGATCAAACCTGGGTCTGTCCCTGGTCATTCTTATGCAAGGCAAATGCCCTACCGCTGTGCTATCACTCCAGCCCCAAGCTCTTAAACATTTTTAAAGCCCAGCTTCTTAAACTGGATAACTGAATATGGAGGGTCACAGAAAATAGGCAACAGTACGTGGTTTCTGAACTTGCAGCTACCAAAAATATAAGGAATAATGACTTGGAGGTGTTCCTAGCCACATTTACCCATATTGCATTGCTTGGGTGAAAAGTTTCTGAACAGAACCATTAGGATTTTCTATTGGAATTTAAATTTCCTAATACAAAATGATGTGTTGCTGCCTTTGTAAACAAGTAATTTAAATTTGCTGGTCTTCAACAAAAGTAAATAGAATTGGAATGGTGATTGCTGTCAATAGATGACCAGTCTTTAGTTAGGACAGTACTGTCTCTCTAACAACCCAAATTTGCCTCCTTTCCAGTGATGGGCTGATTTTTTTTTTTTATGATTCTAGGTTACCTCTTTCTACTGGTTGCCTTGCCTTTACTGTTTGGTGAAGTCATCCAGTTTAGTGCAATTAATGGTGAATTCTCTGGGCATTAATGACTGGCGTTACTTAATATTTAGGAGAACAAACAGAATATGAAGAACGCAACTTGTGTGTGTGTGTGTGTGTGTGTGGTTTTTGGGTCACACCCAGCAGTGCTCAGGGGCTATTCCTGGCTCCAGGCTCAGAAATTGCTCCTGGCAGGCATGGGGGACCATATGGGACACCAGGATTTGAACCGATGACCTCCTGCATGGAACGCAAGCGCCTTACCTCCATCTATCTCTCCAGCCCCAGAACGCAACTTCTTATTCCAAGTACATAATTTACCACAGTATAACCCACATTTTCTGAACTTCAATTTTATCGGTACATTAGGAATGGTAACAGTACTAATATTTACTCAAAGACTATAATCACTAGTGTGAGGAAGCAAAATATTACAGACATACAGATTAAAAATGAGCAATAGTACAGGGGGTGGGCATTTTCTTTGCAGGCAGCAGAATCTGGTTACATCTTCGGCATCCCATATGGTTCCCCGAGCACCACCAGGAGTAATTCCTGAGTGCAGAACCAAGAGTAACCAATCCTGAGCATCACTGGGTGTGTCCCCAAAACCCAAAAAATAAAAATGAACCAATGTTTTGGAAATAAAATATAACCTAAAAGTAATATAACTTGCTACACAAAACCTTTTTGGGGGGTGGGGACAGAGAGATAACGCAGTGGTAGGTCGTTTGCCTTGCATGCAGCCAATCCAGGACGGACCCCGGTTGGAATCCCGGCATCCCACATGGTTCCCCGAGCCTGCCAGGGGCGATTTCTGAGCAGAGCCAGGAGTAACCCTAGAGCACTGCCAGGTGTGACCCCTCCCCCCCAAAAAAAACCCAACCTTTTTATGAGAGTATTAGTGAAAAAGATTCAAAGCCCCACCACTTCCAGCTTCATCAGTCAAGTTTATGTCAGAAAATTTGAGGAGCTTTAACAATGGGTGCATTCAGTAGCTGGGTATTGCTGTCACACTGAGTTTGCTTTCATGTCTGCTCTTTAATTCTGCACCACCCCTGTGCTTTGTAAGGATCCCAAAAGATCAAGACTGAACAACAGATGGGAATCCCTAGATTAACTGGGTTGCCTCTTGGGGCAGAGAGTGAAACCAGAATCTTCTCTTGCAAGGCCAAAAGCCAGGAGTATGAATAATAACCTCCTTGTGTGTGGTCTTGGACCTACTCGGGGTGTGTGCCTTGGCTTACCTAACTTTGAGCTTCCTTTTCACTTATACTTAGCCAGGTTGAAAATTGAAAGGAAGCCTTTGCCAGGACAACCCTTTGCAAAGAAAGTTTGAGCTTGTGATAGTTTTCTTTATAAGAAAAACTAACGTGATCTTTCCAGCTTTTGTTCGTATTTAACTGGACTTTAGAGAACGTTCAATCTCTTATCTCATTTCATCTTCCTTGAGCATTTTATTTTGAAAAACTCTAGCCATCAGGACCAGAGAGATAGTGTGGAGGTAAAGCGTTTGCCTTGCATGCCAAAGGTCGGTGGTTCGAATCCCAGCATCCCATATGGTCCCCCCGAGCCTGCCATGAGAGATTTCTGAGATTAGAGCCAGGAGTAACCCCTGAGTGCTGCCAGGTGTGACCCAAAAAAACAAACAAACAAACAAACAAACAAAAAAGAATCTAACCATCAGATTTACAGTAAAAAGTACACAGAACTCTTGTGTATCTTCCATCCAGATTCTAAATTTTTGTGGACACTACCACATTTGCTTTATTATTTCATATATTTGTTTTTGTTTTGGAGCCACACTTGGCAGTGCACCAGGCTTTCTCCTGGCTCTGTGTTTCAGGATCACTCCTGGTGAGCTCAGGAGGTCCTATATGGTCCCTACATAGGGATCAAATTCAGGTCGCCACATGCAAAGCAAGCACCCTGCCCACTGCACTCTCTCCCACCATAAACATTTTTCTGAGGGGCCGGAGAGATAGCATGGAGGTAAGGCGTTTGCCTTTCATGCAGAAGGTCATCGGTTCGAATCCCGGCGTCCCATATGGTCCCCCGTGCCTGCCAGGAGCAATTTCTGAGCACGGAGCCAGGAATAACCCCTGAGCACTGCCGGGTGTGACCCAAAAACCACAAAAAAAAAAAAAAAAACATTTTTCTGAGTCACTTGAAGATACACTGTCAATATGATACCAATTTACCTTTAATATTTCAGTATGTCAGTCTAAAAAAATGGATACACTTAGATAGCAGTACAATAGAACACTAACATCTGGAAATCAATGTGATCCAGTGCGCTTACTGTTAGATGCAGTTATCCAATGCCCCCTCTTTGTCCTTAGACATATTTTTTCAATCATATTTTTGCAAACATTTTATTTTATCTTTCAGAATTTCCTAAAGGTGTTCTAAATGAATGCTACGAGTGACACTCAGGAAGCCCTACATAGCTCTTCTACAGGTTTCCATAGGAAAAAAACCAAAATCCCACTATATTAATAGCTGCATTGAGTATTTATGATTGTATTTAGGAGGAAGGGGGTTAAAGGAGAACCCTCTCCCCAGGTCGGCCTCAGGAGTTGTTTGCTGCAAGCAGAACAGATGAGCTGAAGTGTTTTGGATTTAAGAGCCCATCTTTGCTCCCTCTGGTGTTTCCTGGCAGGAATTTGTAATATTTTCCTGTGGCAACTTTCAGGTTTTCTCTTTCTGAAGAGAAAGAAATACTGACACCAGCAGTGCTAGTCATTGGGGGGTATGCAGTACAAGGGTTGAACCTGAGGCCTCACCTCTGCTTCTAAGGCCACATCTCTGAAGGTGCTTCCCCCACTCTGGAGTGTCTTGTTTCTTCTAAGTCTCATACTGTGAAAACCTGCTTCCCTGATGGTTTTGCCTACGTGTTCATGTATTAAAGGTGTTTTTCTTTCTATATTTGAACAAAGTTAGAATAGCTACTCCTGACATGTGTCTTCCGATTACAACATCTGAATTATCCGCAGGTTAATAGTCACTGAGCTTCTCCTGATTCTGAGTGACCCTTTCCTCTTTCCTAAACTTAATCCTGAAAACAGATTGTTTTCAATCAACCCTTTTATTCCTCTGAAGAACCTATCACTGTTGTGTTTTTCAAACAACAGCCCCAGTGGTGCTGAGGGGCTCCAGAGCAGCTTTTGGCAGTTAAGGCCCCACAGGTTCATGTTTCGGCACCACCAGATCCCCTCTCCCACCTGTGCTAGCAGAGCTGGGGGGGTTGTGAGGTGCTGTGCAGGAAAGCAGGGAATCCTGCAGTTCTGGACACATGCTTGGCCACACAACCGTCTCCTTGCGACCTGTCTTTTCTGAAGCTCCCTTTGCTATGGTCATTCCTTCCCATTTTCTCTCAGATGTGAGAGCAAGTGAAATCCCAGGTCCCGTGAATTCAGTCTGAACAGGCTGAAATGTGGCAGCTCTGTGGCTCTTGCCAACGGCACTCCCCTCAGCCCTGTCTCTGACTTTTGGGCTTGAAGAATCTCCTGTTTAGATCCCATGTATTAAGACTTTAAGGGCTAGAGGATAGCACAGCAATAAGGTGTTTGCTTTGCAAATGACCAACACGGGACCGATCCTGGTTTGAATCCCGGCATCCCATTTGGTTTCCCGAGACTGCCAGGAACGACTTCTGAGCTCAGACATAGCAGTAACCCCGAGCAGAGCCAAGTGTGACCCAAAAAAAAAAAAAAAAGAAAAAACCAAAAAAAGACTTCAACAGGCCGCCCGGGTCATTTTGGACGACTTGCTATTTTTGGTGACTCGTTGCCTGTAACTGTCATCCGACGTTCTGATTTCTTTCCAATGAACACTTGCCATGAGATTCGAACCCCAACCTATGAGAGAGAGCTGAGGATGTGCCTGAGCACCAAGCCGCCCACTCCGGGCTTCCAGGTCTGAGTCCCTTTCTGGGTGCTGTTTGGGTGGATCCCAGTTTGGGAGGGGAGATGACTTAAAACTTCACATTTTCTATTTGAGTCAAAGGCATCATTTCTCTGACACCTTCTTTTCATTCTGAACAAGAAATTACAGTGGAATCATGTTTTTAAATAAAATTCTTCCACATCCTGACAATTTGCGCACTTCAATCGTTCCCACTTAAGAAAAGCTCAGAGGCATTTATTATCATAACTGTGGAGAAATTATAGTCATTACACCTTCCATCTGTTGTCTCCCTGAAGGAAAAGAACTGTGCACTCTGCTTCAGGAAAAAAGTCTCCTGAGTCCTGCCATTGTATGTCACCCGTTACTTAAATCTTCGGATCTCTGAGCAAAGTGCAGAAAAGGCCACTCTGGCTCTTCCTCTCCGGTTTCCTTCTTCCGGATGCCAGTTCTAGGTGCAAATGAGTGACCCTGGTTTAAGTTTAGTAAGTTTTCATAAAAGGCAGAGACTTGCAGATAGATGATACTCACAGGTCTGGCTCTAGCCAAGACCTCAAATTGTAGAATTCTTTAACATGTTCAACTGATAGTCGAGCTTGAGAAATAAAACATCATTAACCTTGGCATTGAGAACACGCATGTAGAGAGGGTTTGGAGAGCTACCCCATAGGCTTAACATGAGATTTTCAGCAGGAGACCCATGTTGGATTCGTAGTGCTGCATGGATGGTTCTCTGAGCACCACCAGGAGTAACCCCTGAGCACTGTGATGGGAGTCATCCCCAAGATGAGATCCCAAAACCAACAGAACTAGATGTTTAAAATAGTGTGAGATCTGAGGCTGGCATATGACTCAGCAGTAGCTCACTTGCTTGGCAAGTGGGGCCCTGGCTTTAATGACAGCATTCCCACACCCAAACACACACACATGCACATATGCACAGGCAACCACATGGGCACACAGCAGGGGCAGGGAGCCATGGAGACAGCTCAACAGGCTGGGGTGCAGGCTTTGTGTGGGGGTACCAGGTGTTAATCCACTAAGCAACACAAGAAGCAGCATGGTTATATAGAGTCCCCAAATAAAAGCAGCAAGAAAACTACTGTAGACGGTCAGCACAGCCTGACGCAGGCTGTTAGAGACCCTCGGGGATCAGACACATCCCAAGCATGTCCCAAAGCCCAGTTTGTTCCCCAGCACTTCATGCCTCTCAGCATCTTGGAGTACAGTCCTGGAAGTGCCTAAGTACTCCCAGAATGGGCCCTGGAACCCCACATTGAACCCCTAACCCGATGTCCAAGAATTGGGGCATCCAGACCACTGGATAGGAGGCCTCTCCAGGAAGGAAGGAGCTGATCTACTGAAACCTGGTGTTCGTGGGGGATTGGCTAATGTCTCTGTGAAGGAGATAACTTGGTTCCTAACTCTCTACTTTCAGGTGCAGACATGGTGAGTCTGTTCTGGGGTTGCTACATAGCAACCCTCACATAGCTCAGTTCCCCCAAACCTGCACTCCACCCTTACCTGCCTCCTTGCACCTCTGCCATCTTTCCCCTTCCCTCCTCGTCTTTTAGTCTCCTACCTCTCCTTTCCTCCTTTTCCCTGTGTCTCTCACACCAACTGCCCACCTCTGTGTTCCATTGTGTTTGTTTGTTCTCTCTGAGAACTGTGAGTGCACCTGAGGCAGCCCCCAGCTCAGCACAGTCCCTCTGCCCTCAGGTCACTGGGAACTCAACCCCAAAGGAGAGAACTGAGGAGACCCAACCTTGGTGTTCCCAGAGACCAGGAGTGTAGCCAAGATGTAGGCTCCCGGGGTAGCATGTAGGGCTTAAGGGACCCCACTCATCTCCCTCTAGTCTGGTGGAAGTTGCCAGATTAACAAGATGGCCCCCAATTCTCATCAGGAGTGAAGAGCAGAGACTCTTCACTGTGCAGTGAGTTGGGGACACTGAAGTTTGGTGGCTCCAGGGCTTCCTATAGGGCTAAAGAGTACAGTGGGGAGGGCGCTTGCATCCATAGCTTCCTAGAGGGTCCCAAGCCCACCAGGAATGATTCCTGAGTGCAGAGCCAGGAGGAACCCTGAGCATCTCTCAGTGTGGTGGTATTGGAGGGTGGAGGTAGGAAGGGAAAAATAAGAAAAACAACTTACATGACCTGTTATGGAGGAGGAGGGGTGGGGAAGGAAAGGAAGAGGAAGAAAAAGAAGGAAGAAAAGGAGAGAGGGAGGGAGGGAAGGAAGGAAGGGAGGGAGGGAGGGAGGGAGGGAGGGAAGCCTGTGGGTCAGCAGCATAGGTGCCCTAGGAAACACAGCAGCTTAGGCCCAGTGTCACAAGTTCCATGATGGCCCCAGTCTGACCCATTCTCCTGAGGGAGCCTCTCAAAGCCTATCTATGGGAAAGAGGCAGCATCTCCAAGGGCAGCCTACTTGGCCCATTTCGGTGACAATTCAGGGAAATCCGTGTCCTGCCCTCTATTGGAGTCCATGGTTTCCACTCTATGATAATTCCTCTTTGTTGGTGCTTGTCCCTCAAGGGCTGGAAGTACCTCTGGATCGGTCTCTTACCCCTGTCTGTTCTCTACCCAAGGGGTAGTCTTTCTCCTCCCAATAAATACCTCTTGTCTCAGAGAGAAGCTGCTTGAGTTTTCGTTTTCCACAACTAGTCTATCTGCCTGCTGGTATCTCTTGCTAGTGAGCAGAAAGCTGGTGGTGGAATTCTTCTGAACCTGTTTTATTTTCTTCAATCTTGTGTGGATTATTTCCTGTGTCGGCATTTGCTTCCAGAGCCGCGTTCCCCAATCCCTCAAGATTGGGCATGAGGCTCCTGCTTCAGTGACCCACCCCCCACTCCACCTTTCAGATCAGATGCAACACGATTTTAGACTGAGCATTAAAGATGCCCGAGACATGGGATGTGTTGTGCTTTATTGTCTGGACTAGTGAGAGAAACATTTTCAGTGCACAATGAATGTGATCTAAATGATGAATTAATAAGTCAGAATTGATCTGTTTACATCCTCAAACAAACAGGGGGATGACGTGTGTACGCGTTTCCAGTGTCAACAAATTGTACACAAGCAGCACTGTCACATCCAGTCAAGCCAGACAAGACAAGATGCTTCCAGGGAGAAGATGAGTGGGTGCAGTGCCTCTGGTGGGCAGATGTCAGGGCAGATCATTCTTGGTCTCCTACACATGTTATGAAAAGCTTTGGAGCAGTTTAGACGGAGTCACTGAGTGGGACCCCAACAATACAAGGCACACAAGGTGTGCGGGTGCCAGCAGCAGGCTGGAGGGAGAGGCTGGAGAGATGAGAACTAGTTGTGAGGCTGGGGGTGTGAGTTGGTAGCATCATACAAAAGGGAGAGGCCTTGGAATAAGCTGGAAATCCTGGGGGAGGAATATTGTGAACCAGGACCGTCTCCCTCACAAATTTTCCAAGAAGCAGGAAGAATAAAGGAAATACAGGGACAGATGTTCATGTGGTGGTAATTGCTCTGCCAAGGAGTTTCAGGAAATGATCTACCCTCTCACCGGGGTCAAGGCAGCACAAGCTTGCTGCTCCTGGCTCCTGAGCACTAGAGGACTCGAAAGCCAGACGGGGCAGTATTCACCCTGAGGATGTCTGCGGGCAGACCTGGCCAAGGAGATAATAGGAAAACTTGGGAAAATGGCATGATCACAACAGGCAAGATGCTGGGCCCTGCTGTCCTGTGACAGCCTCTCCTCACTGGAGCAACTCCCTCAGAGATTTTTCAAATGGGCAGAACTGGCATTTGCTGTGCATATACATGGGGTGGTTCTGCCCCGGGGATCACGTCCCATCAGGAATGCAGCTTGGCCAGCTCCAGGAAAAAGGCCGCAAAAAGCTTGGAGCCTTCAATGTAGTTCCACCTGCAGAGGAACCAAGGGTAGGTTAGCCCACCCCATGGGCTAGAGGCCTGGGAAGAGCCTGGGTGTGGGATACCTCAGGTTCCACCCACCTGTTGATTTTCTCGTTCTGGGAGTGCTCCCCGTCATCGGCCGCGCCCAGGGGAAGCATCATCACGCTCTTCTTTAGAAGGTCCTGGAATATCCTGGCGATGGGGATGGTGGACCCATCCCGGATCATGTCTGGTTCCATCCCAAACACTATAACAGGAGAGTGGGTCAGTGGGTCACGATTTTGGCCGCCACTTTCTCGTACCATTTCTGACCTGACAGGGCTCAGCAGGCCTCTGGGTCGCTGCCGTTTATGGTCCCTAGTGGCCAGCAAGATCAGGAGAAAGGTTGCTTTCTTGACAATTGCCTGTTTAAAGACCCTCTTGGGGGACAGAGCAGTAGTACAGTGGGGAAGGCGTTTGCCTGGCATGCGGCCAACCTGCGTTCGATCCTTGGCTTCCCACATGGTCTCCCAAGCCTGCCAGGAATGATTCCTGCACACAGAGCCAGGAGTAACCCTTGCGCACAGCCAGGTGTGGCCAAAAAGCAAATTAATTATTTAAAATTTTAAATTTAAATTATTTAAATTTATTTAATTATTTTTTAAAAAAACCTCTTGATAAAATGTTTCTTTTGGGACCCCAGAGATGACTCCACAGACCAAACCTATATGGGGGCCCTGGTTTGGCCCCCTCATATTATTCAGTGCTCTGAGTTCCCTTGGGAACAGCCCCAAGCACAGAGATGCTCCTTTAGTCCCAGTACCACAAAGAAAATGAAGGTAGCAGGAGAAGAGGAAGAGGAGGAGGAGGTGGAGAAGGAGGAAAGAAGAAAGGTATTTTCCTGATAGTTTCCGAAATGGAAGTGCTCCCAGATATTCCTTTCCTTCCCTTTCCTTCATGGTCACTCTGGAGCCCCCTGTAGTGGCTAGAAACTGACACTGTTCTGTTCTGGGAGATGCCAGAGCCCCCTGTGACATTCTGACACCCCAGAAGTGACAGCGGGGAGTGGATAGACACATTAAGTTTCTTGGCCCTTGTCATGGCTTCTCTGCCAGGATTTGACCCTTTGGAGGGAATCTGCACATTCAGCAATTTTCTGCACTTGACTGTGTCCTGGGCGAGACTTCTCTGCTCGTGGGAGACGATTCAACTGTCTGAGAGTGACAAACCTAGGGCTGAGTGTGAGTTCTGGGATCTTGGGGAACTGTGGGGCTGAGTGTGGGTTCAGAGGGCTCAGGGGGCCCCACCTAGGAGGGTCTCTCTCCATCAGCTGCCAACATGCACATAGCAGTGTGGACCCCTGAAGGAATCAGTGTTTACTCCAAGGGATCCTGGAAGGATTGGGGGGGGGGGCTCCCCTACAGAGCCACGGGTTTAGTCGTTTGCAGCCTGGAGTGCTCTGGCCATGGTGCTTTCTCCCAGCCTTGCCCCCTCGAGGACCGGTTCCAGCAGCAGGGGACATGTGGAACGTGACCCTTTTGGAGCACCTGAATCTGAGCAGGTGCGTGTGAGCCTGGGTTTGAGCCTGGCACCAGAATCCAGTGAATTCATTTAATTAAACAGGGGCATCAGCATCACGGAGAGAAAGCGCCAATTGTCTATACCAGGGTGCTTGTCTACACCAGGACCCCAACCCTGATTCCTAGAAGCATGTCTGAGACCTCAGAGAGGGTGACCCCAGAACTAGGCAGGGGGTTCTGGCCTGATAGACGCAGAGTTTACACTTTCCTCCCCACCTCACTGTGCTCTTTCTTCACAAGCCCACCTTTTCAGCACACATTTGGGGCTCTTACCTGAGGCTGGTTACCCTATAATACACTCCGTTCACCCCAAGACATGCCCCATTGTTTGTCATTTGGGATGTTTATTCTTAGGGTCACCCTGGGGTCTAAAAAGAGATACTCCTAATTTATTAGGCCACAGGACAATTGCAGATCTGGGGGCTGAGGAGGTGGCATGGGGCACAGAAGCCCTAAAAAACCCAAGCACAGAACTGTGAGCAGAGGGAGCAGAGGTCCACAGAACACAGCAAGCTGCAGACAGTGGGTTGGGGGTCAGTCCAGAGCAGGGGATGGCCCAGACTTGGGGGGTCAGTACAGACCAAACCCAGGGCCAGAAGAGACCTGGGTTCCAGCTCAGGTGCCTCCCGCATCATGGAGCTACCCTTTCCTTCTCCATAGCAGTCAGTCTGTCCACCCTCCTGCCCTGCCTCTCCTCCCCTGTGGCTCACGGAGCAGAGAGCAGTGTAAGTGGGGTTTGGGCATTCATGCTTCTGGCCCACTGGGGACCAGACCCAAGGAGCCCCGATTCATTGTCCCAGCCCAGCCCTGCTGCCCAGGACAGACCCGCATAGCCCAGTGCACCCTGTGTCCCACCTGTGCAAATGGCCCTTCTTGCGGCCAGGTACTGGCCATCCTGAACATCAGCAATCCACGGTGGCAGGCCCAGCACCATGGATACTGCCAGCTGGTTGGAGCTGTTCCTCTGGGAGAAGACTGACTCGAGGTGCTGTCTCACCTGCAGGCAGGCAGGCAGACCACTGTCCACACCAGGGCCATCTGACCCCGAGAGGACACGGCCATGCTCAGGTGACACACTTAGGGCAGGGAGGACCAGGAGAGTGGGGCAGCTGGGGAGGGCGAAGACAGAGACAGGGATGGGGGACAGTGACCATGATATGCTCTGGATAAACATGACCCCTGGCCATCCCTACATGTCTCCTCTGTCATCACTCTGAGAGTCCAGCTTCCTTGGAAATGTTGGGGAAGACCCAAGTTTTGGAAAGTTCTGGAAAGCGAGTCAGCCCCAGCTAAGAAACGTTCAGTAGCCCTGCAGTGGGAGGCTATGCTGAAGGACACTCCGATCTGTCCCTGCAACTGAGCTGAGCACAGGGGTGCAGACTGGAGTGTTTCTCCAACTCAACTTCCAGGAAGCTTTTGAGTCTGAGGACTCCACACAGTCCTTGACTCTCTTGGGGTAACCCCTCAGGTGCTGCAGGGGGAGGGTTTGATTCGTGTTCCTGACTGTCCAGGGCCCTCTGGGCAGAAAGAGGATGCCTGGCTTGGGTGGGGGACCATGCAGGAAAGGGGACCCCTCAGGACACGGACCTGCTTCTCCACCACCGACGCATCCATGTCAGGGACGAGCCGGATGGAGAACTTGCCAGTAACGCAGCCCGGGATGACGGTCTTGGTGCCCGGCTCATTGAAGGCGCCCTCCACACCATGGATGGAGAGAGCCGGGAGCCGCCACAGGTGCATCAGCAGGTCCTCCTGTGCCCCACAGTCCCAAATGACATCATCAGAGGGGTGAACCCGGGGAAAGTTATTAGCCCCCACTGTGGGGCTGTTGAGCCTGAGACAGTCTCAACCTGGGGACAGAGAACAAACCCCAAGCCAGGCTGCTTTGCCCTGCCTTGGGTTGCTCATAGGACTCTGTAACCCAGAACTCTGCTGACCCCATCCCAGCCAACCTTGGTGTCGAAGAGAAAGCGGCGCACACGGCTGCTATTACGATACTCCTCCAGGTCCAGCTCCACGGCCTCATACATCTGCTTCTCCTTCTCTGTCAGCGGGGCCACGTGCTCATAGATGCCGGGAACCAGGATGCGGCCTGATGAGTCCTGCAGGCTCCCTGGGATGTGGTACACAAGCTCAGGTGCGAGTGTCAGCGGCAGGCCCAACCCCAGCCTGAACCCTCCCACCAGGCATGAGAAGCACATGCCAATGGGTGCTGCTGTGATGCCCTGTTGGGTCACTTGGGCCCACATAAAGTCTCCCTATCCTGGAATAGGATCAGGTATCACAATCACACAACAGGCAAGTGTAACGGAGCTCACAGAGTCACACATTCAAAGCCCCTTTGTTTGTTATTTGGGGGCTATACCTTTGGTGCTCAGGGGTTACTCCTGGCTCTCTGCTCAAGTATGTGTCTGCCTATGTGAGCATTGTGAGCCTGTGTGTGAATGTATGGCATGTGCACTAAAGCAGGGATAGTGAGGCTGAGGGCTCATGAGAACCCCAGGAAGCCAGGGGTGGGTGCTGAGAAGGGCCTTTCTTCCATCCCTTCCTACCTAACCAGAGTAGGTCCTAGCCAGAGCAGACATTCCTGATCAGCAGGGCATGTGGCCCTGAGAGCAGTGCTCACCCAGGAGGGCCACCAGGTCAGCCATGGGCTCATGCAGGATGCCCCCGAAGGTTCCAGAGTGGAAGTCCTGGTCCCTGCACTTTACCTGGAACAACGGGGACAGAGTCACCCTGAGGACCTGTGATGAGTGTCCTAATGTTTCGACACTGCAGGGTCACATCATATTTCCATGGCTGTGGGGCCATGTGCACCCATGGGTTCAAAAGCACCTGTTTGGCCTTATGCGCTATGGGGTAGTCATGTGCATCTATGACATTATGGCTGCCCAAGAAGGAAAGCCCTGCCTGAGTGCACAGAGCAGCTCTGAGCAAGGACCACACTGATGGTCATCTCAGACTGCCCACCAGTCCCCCAAGAATCCCTCACCTTCTTCCTCCTTCAGTGACTTCCTGGAAACTTGCTCCCAGCAGTCAGGCTACCTACCAATCTGTTTCTGGGGCCTGGAACTCACCAGAGGGCTTGTGAGTCCCCCCCAAAATGCACATGCCACAGACTCCCAGAACTTCCAGGTCCCAGCACTCCATGTCCCCTGGGAGGGGATGACCCTCTGCCTCCCAACACCCCATGCCCGCCCAGCACCTCCACTGTGAAGTAGCTGTTCCCTCGTGAGCCGTAGGTCAGTGCTGGCTTGGTCCGGCTCAACCACAGGTTGTCAGAGATGACGATGTAGTCTACACTGGCGAAGAAGCCAAGACGCTCCCGCTGCACCACCTCCTCCAGGGCCACGGAGCCAGCCTCCTCCATCCCCTCCAGGACGAACTTGACATTTATGGGGAGATCCTGAAAGAGCAAGAAAGCTCAGAGCGGTCACCAGGACAAGACTGGAGCCATGGCCAGCAGCATGTTTGCCCAGCCTGGATGTCCTTTTGGTGGGAATCGACCATGCCCACATCTGCATCCACATCTGCATCCATATCCACATCATCCTCCACATCATCCTCCACATCTGCATCCACATCCTAATCCACATTCTCATCCTAATCCACATCTACATCAATATCCGCATCCACATCTGCATCATCATCCACATCTGCATCCACATCTGCATCTACATCTGCATCCACATCCACATCTGCATCCACATTCATCTGCATCCACATCTGCATCCACTCCACATCTGCATTCTTATTTACATCTGCATCCACATTCACATCTGCATCCACATTTGCATCCATATCTGCAACTACAACTGCATGCAAATTCACATCTGCATCCTCATTCACATCTGCATCCACATTTGCATGCACATCCATTCCACATATGCATCCACATCTGCATGCACATCCACATCCACATCTGCATCCACATCCTCATCTGCATCCACATCCACATCCTAATCCACATCTGCATCCACATCCACATTTACATCCACATCCACATCCGCATCCACTCACAGCTCAGGGTCTGGAACTCAATTTGTGCAGAAGTCAAGTGTGTGGGCAGTAAAGACATTCCAAGAAAATGAACACTGCACCAAGGCGAGGCCCCTTCTCCCCAGAAGGAATTTCTCCAGAAAGGTTACCAGGGCCGAATCTCTTTTCATACTCGTCATCATGAACATGATAAATGAGCATGCTCGCACTGACAGGCCATCACCATGTACAAGCCTGCACAGGAATTGGATTTCATGGATCTGCTATTTTTCAGCCCAGAGTCGAACCTGTCTTTTAACATAATCATGGGCTTTGATCTGGCAGCCAATGCAACTTGAGTTGTTTTTCTCTCGGCAATGTCAGGGCACCAAAGCGCCCCTTGAAAATCTGTACAATATGCTTTCCCCTCCTTTTTGGTTTTGCTCTGCTGTGTCTTTGAGGCTTGTCAACTGGAGCCTGGGAGAGGCAGGTGATGAGAAACAGTATTATAGAGCCAGCAATGTGCACCTCTGTGAAGAAAGAACCAGAAGCCCAGAGACCAGTGTGGGGCTGGATGGCTGGAGGAAGGACCCAAGGGAGTCTAGGATTGTCCACAGACATTTGGACATAAGACCCTGTTCAACTGTCCCACTGTCTTGCAGAAGTCTTGGGAAGCTGACACAAGACTCTGAATCCCATTAGTGACCTTACCTAGCTGACAAGTGGCTGCACACCGGAGGAATGGATTTTGCAAACTGCAATTAGTAAAATATCAACAAGTAGTTGGTAGAATGGGTGGAAGATGCCCCTCAGAGGTGCTACCTGGCTGCTTCTCCAAAACCTTTATTTTCAGCCCAATAAAGATGATTTCCCATCTGACTGAGAAGGACTCAGTCAGACCAAAGTGGCCCACAGTGTCGACCAGGTGACTTGCCAAGTAGCAAGTAATTTTTAAAGTGTTCTATTTGTCATTATGTGAAAAGAAGATGAAAAATACACAAGCAAAAATAAATATCAAAAAATGATGAGTGGTGAGATTGTACTGTCCATCTCCATAGACTGGTAAGGACATGAAGGGCATGACTGGTGGAAATGCTGGAGCACACTGGATGATTCAAACCACGAGGCCTTTATTATCTTTCTCATCATCAGAACCTCATCCTGACCACCACCATCATCAACAGGTCCTCATCACCCTCCCCCCACTATGGTCACTTACCTGGCCCAGGGCCCCAAAAGCACCCACGGCATTGATCCAGGCTAGAACCGGGCCTTTGTTATCTGTGGCTCCACGTCCATACAGCTTTCCTTTAAGAATGGGGGTGCTGTTAGAAAGAGGGGCCAACTTTTCCAAGCTGAGTAAGTGTAAATTTGGGCTTAATCTTTGGACCAGTGCCTCCTATTTTGGGGGACAAAGTCTCCTACTTTGGAGACACAGAGGGGCCAGGCCGTGGGAGAGGCAGCTATTTTGGGTGATCACAGGACCTGATGGATTTTTTGTGTTTTTTTTTGTGTTTTTTTTTTTTTTGTTTGTTTGTTTTTGGTTTTTGGGCCACACCCAGCGGTGCTCAGGGGTTACTCCTGGCTGTCTGCTCAGAAATCGCTCCTGGCAGGCACAGGGGACCATATGGGACGCCGGGATTCGAACCAACCACCTTTGGTCCTGGATAGCCACTGTGCTATCTCTCCAGCCCCAGTTTGTTTTTTTTTTTAATTAAACATTTTTTGTTTTGTTGTGGGTCACAACCAGAAATGCTCAGGGGTTACTGGAACCTGGATGCAAAGCAAGCTCCCCCATACAAGCTGTGTTCTCTCTGGCCCCCAGGTCTCAGCTTTCTTTTTTGTTGTTTTTTTTTGTTTTTGTCACACCCAGCAGCACTCAGGGGTTACTCATGGCACTGTGCTCAGAAATCGCTCCTGGCAGGAACGGGGGACCATATGGGATGCCAGGTTCAAACTAACATTCTTCTGGGTCGGCCTCTTGCAAGGCAAACACCCTATCGCTGTGCTCTCTCTCTGGCCCTAATAGTTGTATCATTCCTCAGGTTTTTTTTACTATTCTATATATTAATATAATGTAATGTTATATATTATATATAATTTATTACATATAATTATATATTGTATATATAAATATATATGTTATATGTTCATATAGTTTTTATATATACCTGCTAGGCACCTTTATTTTGGGGGTTTTGGGGGCTCATAACCCAGTGGCACTCAGGGGTTACTCCTGGCTCTGGGCTCAGAAATCGCTCCAGGCAGTCTCAGGGAACCCTAAGGGATGTCGGGAATCAGCCACATGTAAGGCAAATGCCCTAACATGTAAGGCAAAACTTCTGTGCTGTTGCTTCGGCCCCATGGGCATCTTTGATAAGTTCTCAAACCTTCCCAAGCCTCACTCTCCTCTCCTATAAAGTAGGGGAATCTTGGGGTACACTAGGAGACCTCCTGGGTTCCAAGGTTCAATGCCATGGAACAAACCTCAGTTTTGAGATCCACCACCCATGAGTATCTACATGACCCTTTCTTCCTCTCTTTCTGTGAAACACGATTGGATCTGGTGGATTTATGCTTGGCCTGAGAAAGAGCCAAAATGTGACAGGCAGGGCAGGGCTGGGCTGGGCACAGAGGTCATGAGTGCGTCACTGACCATCCACCTCGGTGAGCATGTAGGGGTCCGAGAACCACCCATCCTCACGCCGGGCTGGCTGCACGTCCAGGTGTCCATAGAAGCACACGGTGGGTTTCTTGGGGTCAGTCCCCAGCTCCGCCAGGATGATAGGTGGTATTGAGAGGTGCTGACCGTCTGGCAGCTGCAGTCACACAAGTTGAAAAGGGGGTGAGAAGCTGGAGCCATAGCACTATGGAAAGGGCGTTTGCTTTGTATGCGGCTAACCCAAGTTCAATCCCCAGCATCCCACAGAGTCCCCGAGCCTGCCAGGAGTGATTTTTGAGTGCAGAGCCAGGAGTAACTCCTGAGCTCTGCAGGGTATGGCCCAAAAACCAAAACCAAAAACGGGGGTGAATTCTGAGAGATTCCAGATATCCTGCTAATGTGACAGAATACACTGGGCAAAGCAAACTCCTTTTGTCTACATCTCTGCCTAGCAGTCTAGAGTCTGCTCCACCATTGGAGATATCTGAATTTCAATCAAAAGTGAATTCAAACAAAGGAGCTCCCTCAGACACCCCAACCCCCAGACACAACTTCTCTGTTCAGCCCAACATGACCCAAGCGTATCACTTGTAGGGGGCCACGTCCATGCATCATGCAGAGGATAAGGGCCCCCCGAATACCCAATCCCTCTCCTTATCCCCAAGAGGCCTGCCTGGGTCCCAGGACACACCTGCTGAGAGCCTGTGTCCACCAGCTCCACACGGGCACCGAGGCCCCTCAGGTGCTCTGCCGCCAGCTCCATCATCCGGGCTAGCTCCTGCCGCAGCCGGGCCACGGGCTGCACGGAGTCGCTCTCCACGGCCACCCAGTCCCGAAGGGTCTGTAGCAGAGACAGGCTGAGCAGGTGAGGCCGGTGCCAGGACCGTGGCACCCGGATCCCTGGTTGTCACAGAGGGTCAGGGCAGGGGCAGGCCAGTAAGGGTGATGGGTTGGAGTCACAGGCTGTCTCCAGCCCTCTTCACGGGTCGCCTCTGTCTTCTGGATGGGTCACTAAGGCTATCGCTGGGTCTGAGGTTCTGGGGGAACTTGACTCTGGGGTGCATCAACACCCGGCCTCAACTCCAGGGAGCTCATGGCCATGTGGTGCAGCCTCTATGCTGAGAATTTGGGGTTCACTGAGCTTGGATTGGGGAGCTCACAGGCAGGAAGAGGAAGCTGCACCCTGACTCTAAAGGGATTCATGACACCTCCACCCATGTCCCACCCCACCCTACCTCTGGCTCTGTCTTTAGTGGCTACTATGAGGGTGGGGGGGGAGTGACAAGCTGTTCCTGATGAAGCCACATACAGGGTGTCCACAGGCTGCCACCAGGACACGCCAGGCTGAACTCAGACCCTCAAACCCACCCTGGAGAGTGCAACACTGTGACACTGAACATGCACACATGGTTACAGGAAACACTGATAAACATGGAACCAGGGAACATACACACAAGGGAACATACAGACATGTTGTTTGTATAGGAATGTTGTTTGGGAATTGGGGAACATACATGCATGCTTGGGAACCAGGAACAAGACATACATGGAACACATTACATGGAGAGCAGGGGAACATATGCACATGTGGAACCATCAAACACACATGTAAAATTGGGACTCAAACATGGGCCACAAACACGTGGAACCATGGAACTCACACACCTTTGGAACACATGCACATATGGAACTGGGACAGACACACAGAACACACACTTGATGTCCGGTGTGTGCCGTATCTGTCCCCATCCCAGCTGTCATCTAGGGCTCACTCCAGAGCAATGTTCATGACCTCGGGAGATGTCAAGCCTATTTAAGGGTTCCCGGGCAGATGCTGCAGATGCCCAGCCCAGCGCTTCTGACAGGACACACTTTCTTGTTCATACTTGTTTGTACTGTTTGGTCTGGGGCCACAGCTGCTCCTGTCAAGGGGTCCTCCTGGTGGCTGGGACAGGGACAGACACATTTCCAGCTCTTGACCTAAGCCCATAGTGACAAAGCCTTGTCCCTGAAGGGCACTTTCTGGACCAAAGGCTCTTTCAGAGGAGGAACCGCTGTTGTGTGTGTTTGTGTGTGTTTGTGTGTGTATGTGTGTGTGAGATGATGTGTGTGATGGTGTGTGCAAGTGTGTGATATATGTGTGTGAATATGTCTGATGGTGTGTGTGCATGCATGTGGTGTGTGTGAGTTTATGTGTATCGTATGTGTGTGTGTGTGTGTGTGTGTGTGTCCTCCCAAACCTAACAAGACTTGTTGCTTCCTTCCACTTGAGCCCTGGACCTTATACTGTATTTAATGTGTTTATCAGTGATGCTCTCAGCTCTGTGCTCAGGGACCAGGTGGCAGTAGGGACTGAGCACAGCAGAGCACAAGCCAGAAGCTAAGTCCCCTCCCCGCCTCCTTCTGGGCACCCAGAGGGAACCACACGGGCAGGTGAGAATAGCCCGGCTGCCTACCTGCACCAGCTCATCCTGGTGTTGGTCCAGGTACTCACTGACCAGCCCCAGCAGTCCGGACATTGGGGAAGGTGGGGACGGTGGGGACAGCATGTGACCATCCAGCAGCAGCAGCAGGGTCAGGAGGGAGGCTGCCTGTAGGGGTGGCAGAGAGAACCCTGAACCCCCAGCTGGTGCACCGCAGGGAGTTCCCGTAAGACTGAGGGAGGCTCAACCATTTTTGCCTGGCTCTCCCAGGCTCTGGGCTCTCTGAGTGTGGGTGTCAGGCCCAGCAGGGCTTGGGAGTCCCTCCTGGCGGCACTCAGGGACCATATAGTGCCGGGCCATCCTGGGAGCTAGTCAGAGAGTTTGCACAGGTCCCATGGCAGGTCGTCGAGCTCAGCCATACATAAACAACAAATAAACAGCATGTTGGGTCCTGTGGGGTCATTGTCTGTGAGGTCATCGGGAGATGCCAACAGCAGTGACCCTGATTAGGAAGGATATGGGACTGTCAGATCCCTATTCTCTGCAGCATCTTTCCAGAGGCCCCAGACTCCGACTCCTTAAACAGAGGAAAGAAGGAGAAAGTATGAACTGAGTTGGGAGAAAAATCACCCAAAGGCCCACAGTCTTCCTGACATGCTGCCGCCTCACACCAGGCTTTCCTGTCTGTCCCTTACTCACTCAGCCTCATCCCCTTGATGACATGATTCTCACTCCTTCCCTCAGGGATGCCATCCCTTCTCCCTCTAGACTCCCCTCATCCATCACTGCTTCCTCTTCTCTCCCCTCTCCCTCATCCCCTCAGCTCTCCTTCGTCACCTTCTACTTGAGGAGACCTGCCACCAGGAGGCGCAAGTGCTCCACCTGCTCCTGGGAATGTCCTGGAAACCCACCTGCCACCCTCCATCTGCCCCAGGCAGAGCTCCACAGGGCGAGGCACTGAGAATCATTTCCAAATCCACCCCTGGGTTCTGAGGATGCACACAGGGAACCTAAACCTCACACTACTTTGTCATTTCCGCAGAAGTACTTCAAGACACTTAAAGTCTGGCTTGATGAGGAAGCACAGCACCCCTGGGGGGCCTGGGAGGAGGCAGCAGTGGGGACCCTCCTCTTGGCTTCTCTCCTGGCCTCCTTCCTGCAGGGTCCAGCACAGGTGCCTCTCCAGGGCCACGAGGTTGCAGCAAAGTCTTGCAAGGGGTATATTTCTTGCAAGGCCCAAGAAGGTGCCTATGAGACAGCACCTCAGCCTGGTGCCCAGCTCCTCTAGCTGGCTCTCAATGAGGGGAAAAGGTAAGAGATGTCAGGGTTTCTGCATATAACCCACCTGTGGTCCATCCTTGGCACCAAGGGTCCCAGAGTATTTTACTAACCAGGTAAAAAATGGATCCCTGCGGCCCAAGCAGCACCCGAGGAAACAGATAAAATGGATCTCATCAAGGATAACTTTTGGGCGCCAGAGCAATGGCACAGAGGGAGAGCGTTTGCTTTTCCCAGGTTTGATCCATAAGGTCCCCTTTACCCACCAGGAGTAAGGCCTGAGTGCCACCAGGTGTGGCCAAAAAAACAAGTAAAATAAAATAAAATAAAATAAATCAACTCTTGGACCTCATCAAGAATAAACTTTGCTTTTGAATGACATTTAAGACAATGGAAATAAAAAAACCCATGGGAGAGAGAAAATGTGCAGATTACCCACCCCAATTTTCCTCACCTGCTCATAAATCTACAATAAAGGACAAATATTCTCATTCAGGGTCAAAGAGATAGCATGAGGTAGGGCGTTTGCCTTGCATGCCTAAGGACAGTGGTTTGAATCCCGGCATCCCATATGGTCCCCCAGCCTGCTAGGAGTGATTTCTGAGTGTAAGCCAGGAGTAACTCCTGAGCGCTGAAGGGTGTGACCCAAAAACAAAAACAAACAAACAAACAAACAAAATTCTCATTCAGACATGGGCAAAGGGAGTGGAATAGACAGTTGTAAAAATAAGTAAATCAATTAATTAAAAGGGGTCAGAGTAATAGCACAGCAGGGAAGCCCTTGCCCTTGCCCATAGCTGACCCAGTTTTGATCTCTGGCATTCCGTGTGGTACCTAAGCACCATCAGGAGTGATTCCTGAGTGAAAAGACTGGAATAAGCCCTGATCACTGCTGGGTGTGACACAACAACAAGGTGATCAGTGCTTCTCTCCCAAGTCAGCAGGACTTCTGAGGCCTTCCATATCCCCTATAGCACCCCAACAGGAAAACCAGAGCTGGACACATGTGGAGAGTTCAGAGACTGCCCCGGGTGGCTGTGCCCACCTGTGCCCACCTTTCTCTTCCCCAAAGCTCAGGGTCCTGCAGTTCAGACCAGAAGCACTGGAGTCCAGCCCCCGGCGTCCCAGGCACACAGCCAGCCCTGCTCAGCCACCCTCTCTCTTTCACCATCTAATCCCTCTGAGTGCAACAGACTGGTCTATCTGGATCCCTGGGTCACAGGATCCCTAAGCACCATCGGGAGTGATCCCCAATCACTGAGTTTGGAGAAGGTAAAGGAGCAAGAACAAAACCTGCATCTTGTAACTATGCGAGACAAGTGGGTCCCTCTGAGGCCCTGAAGCCTGCTCTGTTCACCCTGTGGGCATATGCCCAGTCACATCTCTCTGGGGCAGCCTAGGGTCGCTGCCTGCTTGCTCCCAGCCTCGGGGACAGGCTCTGTGCTCTCTGGCCCTGGTCTCAAGTCCCCCCAGTCCCTTCCTTTTCTGTGCAAGCATCACTGTGACCCCAACACGGATCAGGGCAGAGCCAGTCTGCAGATTTATTGGGCTCCCACCTAAGTGAGTTCTCGGGCCTCCCATCTCCCAGGAACTCAGTGCACTTCCCAGGCAGGCCCTGGCAGCCTGGCTGGGGCCTCTGAAGTTTGAGTCAGAATTCCTGGCGCCCCTCCACTCCAAGCCCATCCCAGGAAGAAAGGGTCCAGGACCTTCAGTCTTAAGGCCTAAACAGTGCCTGTGCCCCACTCAGCCAGCGGGGGCCTGCACATGGCCAAAGGCTATTCAGCTACTGACGCCTCCATGCCCTACAGGAAGCAGTGGCTTCCCTTTGTGTAGCCTGCTCTGGGAGCCCCAAGTTCTGCTGCCGCTGCAGTTTCTGCCCAAGAATCCAGGCTGTTCCGTCTGCCTCCCCTGCTGTAGGGCCACAGGCATTTCTGCCACCTCCCAGAGCCTCTTACCCTGCACCAGAGTCCACGGAGGGGTCTGAATGTCCAAGCCCAAGAACACGCTTTACTGGGTGCTGCTGGGCTCAGATGCCTGACAGCACCTCCCGGGGCACTGACCAACTGCCCCAGGAAAGGACTTCCTGGAGGAGGGTGGGCGTGTCTGGCCCTGGGCACAGGGCAGAGGCTAGTGCCCCGAGGCCTGATCTGCCCTTTCTCCAGCATCTCCTATTTGGGTCTGGGTACTTCACTCTGGCCGGGCAGTGCAACTTGCCCACTGCAGGTCCAGGGCTGGGCACCCAGGAGGATATAGCAGGGGGCTCTGAGTGGATGAAAAGCAGGCAAATGTGTGCAAGTGTGTGTGAATGGACACAGGTGTGTGCAAATTAGGCAGGCATGACCATGCAAGTGTGTGTAGGTGTGTGTGTAATTGTGTGTGATTATGCATGACTGTACATGAGTGTTTGCAGGTGAGCTCGTGAATGTATATATATGACGATGATGGATGCCTGTTGTTTGAGATTTTTTTTTGGGTATCATAATTACATATGATTGTGTGCATGTGAATGTATATAAATATGTGAATCTATGTACATTATATGTGATTGTGTGTATTTGGTTCTGTGATGTGTGTGGATGTGGATGTGCATATATGTCTGTGAGCTGTGTGTGAGTGTATTGCATGAGTGTTCCTGTGTGTGAGTGAATATGTGTGTGGGATGAGCATGCAGGTGTAAATGTGTGTGTGTAGGGTCACACTGAGCCCCCCCCAAAAAACAGGCACCACCCAGGCCAAGCCCAGCAAGCAGCAATTACTTGCTCTGTATTAAATGTCTGCTTGGAAAGTCTCCCAAACCCGTTTGGTCACTTGAAACCCGAGTTGCAAAGTGAAAACATGACTGGCTCTTTGAGACCAGTGGCATATGTGAGTTCCCAGGGCTTCTGCTCTGTCTTCTCTTCCTGGAAAGACAAAGGCATTTGCAGCTGCTCCTGGGTCTGGCTTTGCTGCATTTGAGGGTAGAAGGTCTCAGGGCTCTATGAGCCCATGGGCCACCACTGTCCCCAGAGCAGAGATCTGGGATGGGACAGATTTATGAGGCAGCAGGCTTCAGTGGCTGTGGGGTCTCAACTGCAGATAGGAGTGGAACTACCAGGATTGATTCATATCAACCTGAAGTGAATCTTTGAATGTATAGGGACAATACACGAGAGGGGAAAGAAAACCCAGGAAGCGCTTTGTTGAGGCAAAAGAACAGTCTTGTCTACTTTAGAGATGACTTATAGGTTGTTTCAAGAAATTCTAAAGGGAACCAAGAGGGAAAAATGGTTCTAAAAAGTAGATGAAAGAGAGAAAATGTGACAAAGAGACAGTTTATGCTTCATGGTAAAGCAAGTTCAAGTTGACTATATTCTAGAGGTGTTTCTAATCGCACTGCGCAAAACTTCTAACCAGAATTTAAGTCTTGAACTTAAATTGGGCAAAGATTTTTTTTGGGTATCATTGTCAAAAATTTTTGTTTAACTGTTTCTAAAAGACAATTCTGTGTCTGATCCACTCATTTTTTTTTTTTTGGTTTTTCGGACCACACCCGTTTGATGCTCAGGGGTCACTCCTGGCTAAGTGCTCAGAAATTGCCCCTGGCTTGGGGGGACCACATGGGATGTCAGGGGATCGAACCTTGGCTAGCGCTTGCAAGGCAGACACCTTACCTCTAGCGCCACCTCACCGACCCTGTGATCCACTCTTAATTACAGAAGCAGACCAAATTTTCTCAATATTAAAATATTCAAATAATGTTTTAATGTATTTAATAATAATAGTCCAAGTAAAATTCTTAATGAAGACTTTTTGACCTGGAACAATATTATGATTTTTTTCCAGTGGGTCTCTGAGAAATCCCAGGGGTCCGCCCTCCTAAATTGAGTGCTATTTAATTAACTCAGCTCATTTGAGGTATTAAATTTAGGAAGAAGCATTTCTAGAAAAGTGAGGGCTCATGTCCTCTGAGTTTGGGAGCATAGTTTGGGGTGTATTTCAAATATTGTATAAAATTCCAAATAGTTTGTCTTTACTTTACCTAAAATCAGTTATCTGTGGTTTTCAAATATTGTTTGCCTTAGAACTAGTCGAATTTGTCTAATGAGTCTGGGTTAAAAAGACTTTAACAATTATTACTGGGTCACATTGTACTGGGTTCAGGAATCACTCCTGGCAGGCTTGGGAGACCATATAGGATTCTGGGGATTGAATCTGGGTCATGTGCAGGGCAGGGCCTCCCCATTGCACTATTGCTCTGGCTCCAAGTGAACCAGATTCTAGAATGTTCTTGTCCATCCTCCCACAAAGCTGTCCCTGCGTGTTTCATGGTTTGCTGTTTATGATTCTCTAGATTCTTCTTGAAAAATGTGTCTGATGAGCTCTGGGATGTGGTCTGAGAAGCTACCACAGCCTGTCCAGGAGCAAACAGACAGGCCCAGCTCTGGGGTAGGTGAGGCCTGGATTTGCTTGGCATGTGCTGCTTCTAGATTGGTTTTCAGATCTAAAGGAACCTTGTTTTTTTGTTTTGTTTTGTTTTTTGTTTTTGTTTTTTTTGCAAAGGGTGGTTTGGGGCCACCCCCAGTGGTGTTCTGGCTCTTTGCTATGCTGGGAGACCATATGGGATACCGGGGATTGGTATCCAACCCAGGCAGCTGTGTGTAAACAAATGCCTTCTTTTCTGTTGGAGTAGTCAGTATTTCCCTAAATTGGCAAGGTGTATCAGACTTAACCCCTATGGCTCTTCTTTTATATATCAGAAGACCTCTGGATAGGCTCTCTATTCCAATCTGTTCTCCAGCCAAGGTTTTGGTCCTTTCTTCCCAATACAGACTTTCCTTGTAGTGGAAAGGACACCTGACCTGTGGTTCATCTCTCTAGCCTAGTTTGGATTATTTCCTGGGGCTGCCCTGCTCTAGACCTGCTTCCCTTTTCCTTTCAGCATTGGGGCATGAGAATTTATCTATACCCTCTGTACTATTGCTCCAGCCACAAAGTTTTTTCAAGTGATTAAAACATTTATAATAGCCTTATAAATCATGTTTTGGGGGAGGAGCATTGCACCACACCTGGCAATACTCAGCTGACTCCTCAGGGATCTATCCTGGAGGTGCTCTGGGGACCATATGGGGTGCTGGGGAAGGAACCTGGGTTCACCCTGTGACAGGCTGGTGCCCTCCCCGCAATGGCATTTCTGCCCTTGATCAATTATCTACTTAGAAATAGAACTCAAGGGGCCGGGAAGGTGGCGCTAGAGATAAGGTGTCTGCCTTGTAAGCGCTAGCCAAGGAACGGACCGGTTCGATCCCCCGGCGTCCCATATGGTCCCCCCAAGCCAGGGGCAATTTCTGAGCACTTAGCCAGGAGTAACCCCTGAGCGTCAAACGGGTGTAGCCCAAAAACCAAAAATAAATAAATAAAGAAAGAAAGAAATAGAACTCAAAGTATTTGGTTTTCTCCCCACCTGACCCTCTTGGGTCTGTGCCCCCAATATTATTCCATATGTTCCTTGTGATGAGGTCAGGTTCATCGTGCTTGAGCTCAACAAGCCTGTCCTCTGCTAATGTGACAGAAAACACTGGGCAAAGCAAACTCCTTTTGTCCTGAGTTCCAAGAACGTGCCTCCTACTCTCAGGATGAAATGTGAGGACCTGAGGGGGAGTCACCTTCTGTGGATACTAGTAAGTGGCCGAGGTCTCTGGAGGGATGCCAGATCTCCATCAGGGCCTGCAGGAACCAAAAGGTACATCGGGGATCCCCAGGGGGACCCCAGTCCACAGACTGCAGGAGCAGCATGTGTGGTCACAGCCCAGGAAAGCACAGGGCCAGGCATTCACACCCTGCTCCCCATTTCCTGCCCCATATACACCCAGAGGGAGCCAGTGTCGGGCCTGCCCTGCTGGCCCTTGTCTGACTTACAGCAGCTCATGGACCTTTGGACTGACGGGACCTGAGATCTGACCAGAGACCCAACTGCTTCCAGTGTCCTGAACCCTTGGAACATCCCTGCTTCAGGCCCTCCATGGTTTTCTCCCCCTTTTGCCAATGTATTACCGCATAGCTGCTGACCTGTATCTCCCGGGCATTTGTTCATGCAAGTGTTTGTGCCATGTGCATGTGTGAATGCATGTTTGCATGTGTGGGGAGTCAGCCCAGTACTTCTCCACACGAGCCACACCCACCCAGTTTTCACCTTTCTTCATGCATGCAGGTGAGGCGGCTGTTACCTCAGAACACCCCTGAGACATGCTGAGGCCTTGGCTGGGTCCCCTGCAAAGGCTCTGGGTGGTGTCTCCCCACCTACCTTTCTCCCAGGAAAGGGCTTCCAAGCTGCCCTGAAGTGCTGTGTGGAGGTTTGTCCTATTGTGGCTCATAAAGCTGGATTCACTTGACCCCACAGCAACGTCCCAGGGCAGTGTGGAGGGCATGGAGTTGGGGGCTGACGTGGGTCAGGGGGATACCACAGGGCCACTGGGCTGAGGGGAGACTCTTAGAATTGAGGACTAAGGGTCCCGGAACCACTTCAGCTATATTTTCCTGGAACTGATGCCTGGGGAGCACAAGCTGGTGGTGATGGCGGTGGGAGGGCCCGGAGATGGGGAGCACAGTGTGAGGGAGCCTCAAATAGGTTGCGGAGTGCTAGGCAGTGTGGTGTCTCCTGCCACACCACTCTCTCCACCCTGTGAAGGTTCTTTGGACTGGGCTTAAAGGCACAAGGCCAGGTCCACACAGGGTCTGAGCAGCAGGTGTGGAAGAGCCCAAGCCCCAGCAGAGTCATTGTCCAAAGGGCCTGTCCAGGGCTGCAGTGGCTGTTGCCCAAGCACTGCCCCCCTACTCCTCGGCTCCTGTTCACTCACTCACCCTTCGTCCCAGTGCGGGGTCCATCATGCCAGAGCAGCGTTGCCTCAACAGTCCCCGAGCTCAACAGCCGAGTGCCAGGTCACTCTGGGTCTGGGCAAGCCCGCCTGTGCCCCTTCTAGGCTACACAGGCCAGACAGTGGCCCTTTCATGGGGACACAAAGACGCTCAAACAGACAGTGCGGCTCCAAGCACGGATGGGGAAGCGTGACCGGAAGTCAGTGGAGGCAGCTAGGGTAGCTGGGTCACCGGACCATGTCTGGGCAGGGTTCTCCTGGCCAGGGGGCCCAAGTTCCCTAAGGAGGCAGCTGAGAAGGGCAGAAGGCCAAGGGGCACCTGCCACCTGAACTCTGGGTAGATGTGGCCCCTGACCTTGGTTCTGTGCAATGAGGACAGACATGGACAGATACTAGGACAGTCTCCTGCAGTGGGGTAAGTGCTTCCACAGTGATGCCAATGCTCCACTGCCAGCAGCACAGGAAACTCTGGAAGTATAGGTCCAGAACATTCTCTCAGTCCCCACTCATAAAATGCAAGGTCTGACCCTTCAGTTCCCTCTCGGCTGAGCCTAAGGTGCCCCAGCTCTGCCCTTCCTGGGAGCAAGCAGGTGAACTGAGGTAACCCCAGGACCAGGTCTCAAGGAAGGTCTTTGCTGAAGCACCAGGAACAGAGTCTCAAGCCCAGAGAGAAGGATCCAGAATATTTGCTAGGGACTCAGTGGAGGAGGGGTGGGGGACGGAGAGAGTGATTCTGGGGAGCAAGAACAGGGCACCAGCCCAGGGTGACCCCTAAGGGTTCGGTGGACATGGCTCCATTTGTGATTGAGCTGAGGCAGCCACAGTTGTACAGAGGATCAGTCGGGCTGGAACGTGCTTTGGCTGCCTGAAATCCTCAGTACCCTCAGACAGCTGATGGGGGCCCAAGTCGAGTGTTAGGACAGAATACTACAATCCACAGAGGGGGGGATGAGAGCAATAGCCAGGCTGGCCACGTTTATTGAGCAGTGACCAAGCCCCAAGTACTCGCACTTGAGCCTGGGTGGGCCATTAAAGGGTACAGGAGGCAGCAGCTGGGCAGGGGCGAGTCCACCACGAAAGGGCGAGACCTGAGTCAGGCAGACAGGCCAGAGCAGAGGACAGTGAGACAGGCCCTTTCCTGTGAAGAAACAGAACCTTCCATAGGGCGTGGCCTCCTTGAAGCTGCCCACGGTCCTTCCTGGTGACCTGATGACATCTGAGTGGATGGGATGGAGTGGGCCAGGGAGCTGGACATTCAGTCACTCAGCAGAGACGCCTCGTACAGGTAGGCTGCCAGCATCTTGGTACCTTCGATGTAGTTGTGCCTAAGGACCAAAGCCGGCGGGAGGCGCCGGGCCTGATGTCAGCCCACGCCCCATGTCCTGCTGGAGGGGCTCTATGGACCCTGGCCAGGAGTGTGGGGTCGGGAGACAGGCCCTGACCCTGTCGCACCTGTTGAGCTTCTCATTCTGCGAGTGGGCGCCATCGTCAGCCGAGCCCACAGGCAGCAGCATGACGTTCTTGCCCGTGGCCTCCTGGAAGGTCAATGTCACCGGGATGCTGCCACCCTCTCGGGTCAGGTCGGGCTCCACGCCGAACACTGCAGGGATGAGGGTGAGCTAGGCAGCACGTCCACCCACCCCAGGGGCTGACCATTCCACCCCCACAGTCCCCCAGAACTGTGCCTGAGTGTGCTGACCTGTCTTCAGAGCTCGCCTCCCGGCCATGTAGTGTGGGTGATTGAAGTCGGACACCCAGGGCTTCCCCCCGTGTCCCATGTACACCTTGAAATTGTTGGGGCTGCCCAGCTCGGAGAACTTCTTATTCAGGTAGGTTATGACCTAAGTCAGAGACATGGTGGTCCTTGAATGAGGACTCAGTGCCGAGAGGTGCTCACTCCTTAGTAACCAGATCATAGCGGCTCACAGGGCCAAAAGGATCCGCAGGACTCACAAGATCCTTAGGACCCATAGGAACCACAAAATCCACAGGATCCATGGGACCACAGGACCCAGAGTTCACAGAGCTCCAAGACCCAGTCTACACAGCTCTGTCCTAAGTGAGTGTGCAGTGGATCCTTGGATCTCAATCAGCTCTAAGCCACAGAGTGACCCCTTCAAAGCCTATTTCTGCAGCCCTGAATTTACCAATTGTGTAACTGATAATGGACAGAAAAGCCTATTGATAAACAAAATCCCATTATTTCAAGGGAAAAGGGAAAGGAATTTGCTCATTAGGAGAATTCGCCCTTTTTGTGATACTGAAGTCAAGTCATTTAAGATTTAGCTTTAAAAGTGCTGAATGGGCTGAGCCAACCTGGAGCCATCCTGGGCTGTGTCCTCCTGTGGGGTCCCAGGTCCATCTTGTCCATCCAGGCCTGTCCCAGGTTCCCATCCCATCCTGTCCCCTCCCAGGGCACACTGCGGGTGTGGCTGACTTCTGACCACTGGAATTTGCTCCTCTGGACTCAGCCAACTGGCCCAGAGTCACTCCTCAGGCTGGGGTCAGGGTCAGATTCCTGCTGTCAGCAGAGATAAGGGAGGGAACACTGGGACAGGACAGTGAGGGTGGGGCAGAGACCAGCCTCACCTCCCATCAGAGCCATACAGAATACTGAGAGCCCATCCTCATCTCTGACCCCATCAGAACCTCACCCTCAGAGTTGGGGGGGGGTCTATCCTGCTTGCACCCCAGTTCACATACCTGTTTGCTGACCACCTCCGGGGTCATGTTGGGCACCAGCCGGATGGAGAACTTGCCGACCACTTTGCGGGGAATGACGGTCTTGGCGCCTGAACCCGAGAAGGCACCTTCGATGCCATGGAGCGATAAGGATGGAAAGCGCCAGCGGTGCATGAGCAAGTCTGTCTGCAAACAGAGACACCGGTACTGTCACCAAAGGACCCCGGGGAAAGGGAGATGCAGGCCAAGGCCCTGGGTGGTGGTGGGACTCAGGCTGTGGCAGTCATTGTCCCCCACCCCTGCACATGGTGTCCACACACAAGCTAGAGGACAGTGGAAACTGGTGCCGACATGGCCTCAGTGGCTCGACAGACATGGTTCAAGCAGGCCGCCTGCCCACTGGCCACTGACCTTCTGGAAGGTCGAGCCGGGCCAGCACTGGAAGCTGCTCCAGGAACAGGCTCTCCCAGTCTGGCCAGCTTCAACCTGGCAGCTGTCAATGACCCAGGGCTTCGGCAGCACCTCAGGAGCCCCCAGCCACACCCTCGGCCCACCTTGGAGGCATGCAGCAGCGTTTCCGCGCCCACATCCCGGGCGTACTCCTGCAGGTCGAAGTCGATCTGCTCGTACAGCTTCAGCTCCTCATCTGTGACTGGGGCCACTGCCTCATTGATGCCCGGGATGAGAATCTTCCCCTTATTGTCCACCAGGCAACCTGTGGAGCATGAGCCGGGTGACTGTCTACAGGAGCACTGCAGGTAGAGTCCACGCATGCTGAGCGTGCCGGGAAGGCTGCTGGATCAGGCTCTTGAGCTCTGCATGTCCATCACCTAGGAGGTCCTAATGCCCGAGGTCGCCTCACTCTGAGCACAGGGGCCCGGCCTAGCATACAGTGGCAGGGATGGAGCAGGTGGAGAGCACAGTGCAGCACCAACCTGACTGCTGCTTCCGCTCACACCTGTTCTCAAACCTGCTCCTGCTCACACCTATTCTCGTGCCTGCTCTTGCTCACACTTGCTTGTTTCTCACTCTCTTGCTCCAGCTGAGGAGCTGTTACCAGAACAGGAACCTGCCTGGGGAGATGTTCCCGGGCTGGGTGGCCATGGTCCAGGGAAGAGGTGGGCGGTGGGGGAAGCACAAGGACTCAGAGGAATGTGGTGGGGCCAAGGAGGAAGTGAAGTGGTGGGTGGTTGTTTCTGGGAACAGGGAGGGGGTGCTCCTGAGGAAGCCGGGGATACCCCCATGGCTGAATCTGCCCACGGCCCTTCCCTGCCCCAACCACTCACCCATGAGAGCGATGAGGTCGGTCATGGCCTCATGAACTGAGCCGCCATTCACCCCAGAATGGAGGTCTCTGTCGCTGCCTTCCACCTGGTGGGACAGAGCACCGCTGCAGGGCTAGGCCTCCTCAATGACAAGCTAGTCAAGCTCAGTGCCACCCCTGGGAGTTGGAATGTGCTCCCTCCCAGCAAGTCTGCATCACAGGTGACAGAACCCTGACAGGTTCCCAGGACACTGAGCTATTAAGGCCAGAAAACTAGATCTGCTTAGCGTAGGGAGCAGCACATGCTCCTGCAGAGGAACCCAAACATAACAACAGGTGAAGAACTGTGTACCAGGTGAGCAGATACACAAGCTACCATGAGTGGGACTTGCTGACTACATGGTCCGATGAGCAAGTCCAGGTGAACCAAACCCCAATAGTGGTGACAAGGTTGTACACATACAGAAGAGCGGGGGCACTCACACAGGTAAAGGTGAGTTTGAGGGGGGCCCTTACATGGGCACTGGCCAGCAGGACTTGGACCACCCACTAGAGCTACTGTTGTGACCAGGAAATATGGTCCAGACACATCCCAACTACACACACATATACACACACACACACACGTATGTTGGTAGAGACCTTAGATTGGTCCTCATATTGCCTTCTGATTAGATATCTTTCCACTGGTTCTTTCAGTTTTCCTATTAAAAAGGTGTTTCCCCCATTGCCTCCTCATCTGGCTTCTTTCCTTCCCCTTGGGGTGGGCTTTGTTTTTTCCTAATAAAGGATACTCTGGCGGCCTGGAGGAGTAGTTGACATCTTGGCTCATGGTTCCATGTAGTGGAGTGACTGGTTTGTGGGTGAACAGCTTGTGGTTAGTTTTCTTGCCTACTGTACCTGCCCGACTGTGTGTGGATTATTTCCTGCATTGGAACTGCTGCCGGACCTGCGTCTCTTGTCTTTCCAGGACAGGGGGCATGGGAATCCCTCTCCCTCTTTGGGGATTGTAGAATGCACAATCCACTGTTCAACACACACACATTCTCTCTATACACATGTGTGTGTGCGCACGCTACCTCGATGAAAAAGTAGCAGATGCCTCGGAGTCCGTAGGTGATGCAGGGCTTCTTCTTGCCCAGCCAGTAGTTGTCGGAAATGCACACATAGTCGACATCTTTGAAGAACGTATCCTTCCGCGCCATGATGAGCTCATCCAGGCCCTCGGAGCCTGACTCCTCCATGCCTTCCAGGCAGAAGCGGATGTTAACAGGAATGTCCTGTGAAGGGACAGCGAGGCCACCATGGTCAAGACTCACTACCCAATGTGTGTATGTGTGTGTGGGGTGGGGAATGTGTCTGCGCCAGGCACCTGCTCTTGGAATCTTACAAACTCCCGATGAGAGTGAAAAAGTATTTTTAACTTCGGGGGCTCCTCCAGCAGTGCTCAGGAGACCTGGGGGTACCTTACAGAAATCTGTGTGTGGCCCTCCAGGGCAGTGAGTCCATGTGAGGGTCCGAGAATATGGTGTTAGGGGCCACCAGGGCTGCCCCACTGGGCTGGGCCTCAGGAGGTGCTGAAGGTTAAACAAGGGCTAGAAAACAAGTTTCTAGAAGAACTCCTGCTGCAGGCTAGTAACAAAGCGAGGCCCATGGCTGTCAGGGCAGGTGATGTCCCAGGGCAGGGCTGAGTCTTACTCAGCACCTGTATTCCAGCCTACTCATGATTCCTGGGTGGACTTTAAAGCCATAAAGTTGCACCCACATGTTAACCAGCTGGGAACCTTTGCCCACAAAGTTCAGCCGAATCAAGGTGCCATTCTGGGAGTGGGACCCGCCTGCCACTCCAGGTGACCTCTGTCCTTCCTCTGACAGACAGTGACAACGGGTACCTGGCCTGTCTTCTGGAAAGCCTCCAGGGCGTTGAGCCAGCCAGCCACTGGGCCCTTGTCATCGGTGCTACCCCTGCCGTAGAGCTTACCTAGGAGAGCAACAGGCCGGGGTGATAGGTTAGGACAGGAATAGGAGGACGGAGGAGCAGGGTGCCCTCACCACTAGCAGCTGAAGGCAATGCAACTGAAGGTTGTTGCTGGATCACCCCAAGTCCTGGAGCCATGCCCAGTTGCCCTCACTTTCCCCCAAACATGGCATCTGGGTGCAGCTTTGAATGGACCCCAGTGACTCTCAGTCAGACACAGACCCAGGGAGTCCCTGCCCCCAGGAGGGCACCATGATACTGGGGAACACCCATGCCTCCTTCCTGCCAGGCTAATCAGCCCACCCTACTGAGGTGTCTGGGTGCTGGCCATGTGGATGACAAAGGGGTCATGCCTAGTGCCCCCAGCCTTGTTCCAGCTACCGGAGAGCCAAGGCACATGCCTGCCCAGGTATCCTTTGGGAAGTGTTCAGCCTGCCGCGTCTACAGCCCCCATGGCCTCTGCTAAAGGAGACCAACTTCCCACTGGTGCTGAAACACCCCTCAGACCACTCTTTCCTGCCGCAAGCCGAGGATCAGACCAGGTCTGCAGGTAGGATGTGTGGGGTCACTGACTGCCCCACTCCTGTGATCAGCACAGCGCAGAAGCCAGCGAGGTCAGCCGCCTCTCCCATGTCCACAGGGCTCCTGGGACACCCAGCATATGGCAAGGCCTAGGGCCCTGAGAGCTGTCACAAGAGATAGATCAACAATGGGGGACACCTCCACTGGGAAGGGACCCTGTGCTGCAGTCCCCACCTACCGTCACGCTCCACCAGCGTGAAGGGCTCACTGTCCCAGCCATCCTCCAGCGCCGCAGGCTGCACATCTAGGTGCCCATAGATGCAGACAGTCTTCTTCTTTGGGTCAGAGCCCAGGGTGGCCAGCAGGATGGGGGGCAGGGGGATCTCAGAGCCGTCGGGGAGCTGCAGGGAAAGGGGACACCCCAGCTGACTCCATTTTCCATGCAGCCTGATGGGCTAGGCCCACAGGTATGACGCCACAATTCAGAGCCACCGAGGGGGGGCCGGGCGGTGGCGCTAAAGGTAAGGTGCCTTCCTTGCCTGCGCTAGCCTTGGAGGGACCGAGGTTCGATCCCCTGGTGTCCCATATGGCCCCCCAAGCCAGGAGCAACTTCTGAGCGCATAGCCAGGAGTAACCCCTGAGCGTTACTGGGTGTGGCCCAAAAACCAAAAAAAAAAAAAACAAAAAAAACAAAAAAAAAACAAAAAACAGAGCCACCGAGGGCCCCACCACACACACTTGGTCACTTGCCTGCTTCCAAGCCTCTTCCCTGTGACAGTCTGAGGCTTAGTTCTGTGTTTCATTGCCAGTGGATGTACAAGATGTCCCATATGTCCCCATACCAGGCCACATAAAAAGTCCCCAGGCTCAAAGGCACTGGAGGGGGGGTGTCCAGCAGCAACAAGGGAGCAGGTGTGGGGCCAAGTGAGGGACCAGGCACCCGTGTCACTGCTGGCCCCGAGCACTGGGCCTGTCATGCCTGAACACTGTTGGGAACGCTCGAATAAGAGACCAACCCATGGGGCCGGAGAGATAGCACAGCGGTATTTGCCTTGCAAGCAGCCGACCCAGGACCTAAGGTGGTTGGTTCGAATCCCGGTGTCCCATATGGTCCCCCGTGCCTGCCAGGAGCTATTTCGGAGCAGACAGCCAGGAGTAACCCCTGAGCACCACTGGGTGTGGCCCAAAAACAAAAAAAACAAAAAAAAACAAAAAAAAAAGAGAGACTAACCCAGGTACCAGGTGGAGGGCAACTGCAGAGCCCATGGCATGGGGCTGAGGGTGTAAGCACTGTCCCCAGGCAGTTGCATCCACAGGAACGAGGACAGTGCCAAAAAACAGTGCAGTGCCTGATCAGGAAGTAGCACTCATGAAGGCTTAGCAGCCTAATGCAGTGCAGAACCCCCACCCAGTTCTAGCCCAGCCCACCACTTCCAGACCCAGGGTCTGGATCTGGGCCCTGGAACCAAGGTCCTCTTCCCTCCAGAAGTCCAAGGAAGCCCTGACCTCAGAGCACATGGCCAGCCCCACCTGCCCATCAGCACTTCCCCACTCAGCAGTGCTCAAGAGTTACTCCTGGGAGGTTCAGAAGACTATATGGGATATCAGAGATCAAACTTAGGTTGACCAAGTACAAGGTAAATGTTCTACCTGCTCTGGTATTGCTCTGGGACACAACACAATGCTTCCTTGGGCAGCACACAGCTTTACACAGAGAAAGAGGCAAAGATTCCAGAAGCTCCCCACTTAACCCTTGACTGGGCAGGGATCAGCACTGAGGGCCCAGGAGTCAGCATGGGGCACTAAGGTCAGCACTAAACTCAGAGAGGTTAGCACTGAGGCTGCAGAAATCACACAGAGGTCACAGATGTCCAGAGAGAGAGAGAGCGGCACAGAGCCCCCGTCAAGGCCCAGCAGACCCACAAGCCAGCTCTTACCTTCTGGTTCCCAATGTCGACCAGTTCCACAGAGCCGCCCAGCTGCCGAATGTCTGCAGCTGCTACGTCCATCATCTTCTTGATCTCACCTCTCTTCTCGGGCCATGCAGACACACTCTGGATGGCCACCCAGTCCGCCAGTTTCTGTGGAGAACAAACGGGGCACATCCTGATGGGACCTGTCTGCCCACTCCCTCCCCACCTGCAGCAGGATGGAGATCTCAGGACAAGTGCACCAAGGAAGGCCAGGGATCAGTACTGGTGGGCCTCACACAATTACAGCTGAAGGATCCTATTATTAATCGATAACACAAAGCAAAAGGGTCCAGAAAACACAGGGTCTGAGTTTACCTGACAACAGCCAGGCCCTTGCAAGTATCATTTTTAGAACCATACACTGCAAAGACTCCATTGGAAATTCAGCTACAGGGCAGGGCATTTGCTACATGTTGGATTCACAACACAAAATCACCTGCACCAGCGCTCACCCAGGCACTGGAGATGGGGACTAGCAGGAACTTGACTGGCTCTGTTGCCTCTAGATTTCCTGCTTGAAGCCAAAAATCACCTCCACTGTGCAGTGAGGAGATGGGGATGCTCCACACTACCCAGTCTTGTCTCTTCTTTTTCCTTAAAGTCTCTTTCTGGGGGCTGGTGTGACAGCACAGTGGGGAGGGTGTTTGCCTTGCACGTGGCTCAATCCCGGCATCTCATATGGTCTCCTAAGCCTACTGGGAGTAATTTCGGAGCACAGAGCCAGGAGTAATTCCTGAGTGTCATAGGATGTGGCCCCCCAAAACAGAGTCTCTACAGGACACTCAGAAGAGTCATTTGGGCACCTTTCAAGCTGACCAGCGTAGCTGTGATCTCTATACTGTGCCTCCGCTCTCTGGCCTAAGACTCTAGTCTCTGCCTCTGGACACTTCCCTGGGCACCCCCAGTCAGGCCCCTTCCTGAGAGCTCAGCTTCTTCACCCCACATTCCCCTCTCTCCCACTGCCATTTTACAGCATCACGGGAACTGGCCCCCCCCCGCAAGTCTCTGACACTTTACTACAGGGTGGCTCTGAACGGTTATGGTGCCTGTGCTCGCCTACCTTGATGTAGCGATCCTGGTTCTCATCCACATATTTGAAGAGGGCGCTGAGGGCCGACATGGTTCCTGTTGTAGGCAGAGCTGGAGTCCTGGAGAGTAGGTCTGAGCACTGAGCCAAGGGCCTGGAAAGCACCAGGGAAGTCAGCACGGCCCCGCCCAGGGGAAGGGTGGACTCCAGGAAGTGAGCCGAGGGCAGCCAGCTCCAGGAGAGGAAGCCTGAGTCTACAGCACATGGAGTATGAGATTTTCAAGCTCCAAGAACCACAGGGTACTGTCCAAAGAGCCTGCACACTGGTGGGCGGCTGAGAGGACAGGCCCGTCTTCCCGTAGCACCCTGAGGCAGCCCCCCCCCCCAACATACACACATACCCAGCTTCTCCTAGGCACTGACAAATTCTGATTTACACACACACAGGACATTCCACTTTGTATATAGAAGTCAGATAAAGACAAAACAAAACCCCCATCTGGCCCAGGGACCTGCTGTGAAGGCACCATTTCCCTGGGAAATGTTGGCTCTGTAGTGACTTGAGCCCAGGACTGGGCCTCTTCACTACAACCAGACCTGGAGCTGGGACTATGGTGGGGGACAGGATTCATCTCAGTGGCCCCTCAGACACCAACAGGGTAGCAAAGAGCAGCCTCCTAGCTGTTCAGTCCCAGCCAGAAAGTGCCTGCAGGCCGCACAGGCATTTCAGGGCAGACAAAAGTCCATTCATCTCTGTCCCCCCAACTCCTGAACGCCAGCAGCGCAGCCGTCCCAGAGAAATGCTACCTAGCAGGTCAATCTGCTCCGTGGGCTTGATTCATGGCAGGGAGGTCCTGGGCATTTGCCAAAACGGCCCCAAACTCAGCCCCATCATGCCAGCCAGGCCTGGACAGTGAACTGTGCATCTGCCACTCATGCCCAGTCAAACGGAACCTATTCTATGCCCCATTTATTAAGGTATGACCAAAAGCAAGTATTACCCCCTTGGAATAAATACCAGTCTGCTCTCTTCTTAACCAGCCTGAAATATTGGTGGGAAAGCGATGCCTGGAACTTTCTCTCGGGGCCTGCAGGTGAGGCTCTGAGTGCCTGAGTCTTTGTGGCAAATGTCAGGCCCTCAGCAAGGTGAATATAGATAGGACTGAGAGGTTGGGCTTCAAACCTGGGTAAACTCAGGAGCTGGTGAGTGCCCCCCGGCACCTGTCCCACAGCCTGACGGTGAACAGAGAGGCTCCTAAAGGTCTCACTGACCTCTGCCCACATACCCCAGGGACAAAGTATCTGTCCTCTGGGCACACCCGTGGGTGGCCACATTCCACTGTCCCTGAGACCTGATCAAGAGGCCCTTGATCTTAAGAGGAAAGGCCACAAGTCCCCCACCCCCCATCCTATGATTGAGAAAACCCAGGGCCCCAGAACACCCTAACCAGGGGCCTCTGACCCTGGAATTCCTGACTCAAGGTCTCTGACCCCGAACCCCCTGACCTGGGTCTCTGATCCAGGGCCTCTGACCCCAAACCCCATGACCTGGGTCTCTGATTCAGGGTCTCTGATCCCGAACCCCATGACCTGGGTCTCTGATCCAGGGTATCTGACCTCGAACCCCATGACCTGGGTCTCTGATCCAGGGCCTCTGACCCCAAACCCCATGACCTGGGTCTCTGATCTAGGGTCTCTGACCCCGAACCCCATGACCCGGGTCTCTGATCCAGGATCTCTGACCCCAAACCCCATGACCTGGGTCTCTGATCCAGGGTATCTGACCTCGAACCCCATGACCTCTGGTTTTCTGATTTTTCTGACCCTGAACCCCATGACATGGGTTTCTGATCCAGGATCTCTGACCCTAAACCCATGACCTGGGTCTCTGATCCAAGATCTCTGACCCCGAACCCCATGACCTGGGTCTCTGATCCAGGATCTCTGACCCCGAACCCCATGACCTGGTCTCTGATCCAGGGCCTCTGACCCCAAACCCCATGATCTGGGTCTCTGACCCCGAACCCCATGACCTGGGTCTCTGACCCAGGGAGCCTGTTACCAGAGCCATTTGCCCTGGACCCCCTGACACTGATCCGGGAGCCCAGACTCACGACCCCCCGCAGGCCGCCCTAAAGCACAGACCCGAGCGCCCTTTAAACCGAATGCCCCGGGCAGGCAGTCACGCGGGCCCAGAGGCGGTGGCCCGCCCGGGAGGCGCCTCGCCCGCCGGAATCGGGGTGGACTGCCGGCCTACGAGAGTCCTGGGCCGCCTCGGCCAGACCCTGCGAACGCACCGGGCCCCGCCGCCCGCCCCGCCGGCCACGCGCCCCGCCAAGCCCGCACCCGGCTGCGCGTTCACCCTACCGCACGCCGTGCCGGTTCCGCGCCACGTGACCGGGCCACGCCCCTATCCAGCGCGTCCACCAATCCGCGGCCTCGCCCTCGGAGGCGAGGGCGGGACAAAGCGATCGACTCGGGGGCGTGGTTAGGGGCGTGGCGTAGGCAGGGCGGGGCTTGGGGCGGGATTTGAGTCTGGGTTGGGCAGAGGAGGTTTGGGGGCGGGGCTTGAACGGATGGTGGGGCCCTGGTGCACTCAAAAGCATCTTTTTTTTAAAAATGCCTTTATTTATACAATTTGATTATAAACATGACTGTAGTTGGATTTCAGGCATGTAAAGAACACCCCCCTTCACCAGTGCAATGTTCCCATCACCAATGCCCCAAATCTCTCACCTCCCTACCCACCCCTGCCTGTATTTGAAACAGGCTTTCTACTTCCCTCATTCATTCACATTGTTATGATAGTTGTCAGTGTAGTTATTTCTCTAACTGCACTCATCACTCTTTGTGGTGAGCTTCCTATCGTGAGCTGGATCTTCCGGCCCTCATCTCTATTGCCTCTGAGAATTATTGCAAAAATGTCTTTTATTTTTCTTAAAACCCATAGATGAGTGATACTATTCTATATCTCTTTCCCTCTGACTTATTTCACTCAGCATAATATATTCTATGTACATCCATGTATAGGAAAATTTCATGGCTTCATCTCTCCTGATGGCTGCATAATATTCCATTGTATATATGTACCACGTTTCTTTAGCCATTCATCTGTTAAAGAGCATCTTGGTTGTTTCCAAAGTCTGGCTATTGTAAATAGCACTGCAATGAATATTGGTGTGAGGAATGGATTTTTTAATTGTAGTTTTGTGTTCCTAGGGTATTTCCCTTGGAATGGTATAGCTGGATTGTATGGGAGCTCAATTTCCAGGGTTTTTTGTTTGTTTGTTTGTTTGTTTTTTTTTTGTTTTTTTTTTTTTGTTTTTAGAAATCTCCATATTGTTTTCCATCTTTAGTGCAATACTGAGGTCCTGTCTGGGGACCATGCCTGAACCCGCAGCAATTCAGGCACTCCCCGAGCTGGGTACCGCAGGTCCAGCTTGGATGAAAGCAGTCTTTTTCAGAGCCTCACCTGACCCTGCTGGGGGAAAGCAAATACTTCTGCCTGAGAAGAATCTTTAGCAAGCATAATGTACATCCCCTCCTTTAAACAAACACTTGTCAGGCCAGAATGATAGCATGGAGGTAAGGTGTTTGCCTTTCATGCAGAAGGATGGTGGTTTGAATCCTGGCATCCCGTATGGTCCCCCGAGCCTGCCAGGAGCGATTTCTGAGCATAGAGTGCTGCCGGGTGTGACCCAAACCCTCCCCCCCCCCAAAAAAAAAAGAAATTGTCTATTTGAAAAGGCCACATGGTTTTTGTTTTGTTTTGGGGCCACACCAGGTGGCATTCAGGGTTTACTCCTAGCAGGCTCTGGATGACCCTATGGGATGCCAGGGGTTGAACCTGGGTGGGCCACCTGCAAGTCAAGGTCCCTCCCCACTATGCTAATGCCCTGGCCCCAAAGGATGCTGGAGAGATGGCATGGAGGTAGGGCACTTGCCTTGCATGCAGAAGGACAGTGGTTCAAATCCTAGCATCCCATATGGCCCCCGGGCTTGCCAGGAGCAATTTCTGAGGATAGAGCCAGGAGTAGACTCTGAGCGCTGTTGGGAAAAAAAAAAAAAAGAGCCAGGGTTATTCCTAGGCAACTGCTCAGGGTCCCAGCAAGTGGGTTTGGGTGAGGTGCAATTTAAAAGAGACCTCAGGCTTCCTTGTTCCTGCAAGGGACTGGGAAGGGACTGCTGAACTTTCAATTTCCAGCAATTAGGAAGCAAACGCCTCTCGGGGAGTCAGAAGCTTCAGCAGGCAACAAGGGGAGGACATGGCTCCATGCTCTCTTAGCTTGTCCAAATCACAGACCAAAGTGGTGTCTCGGAAACACCCCCCTCCTATTTTTAAATATCATTTTTAAAACATAAAAGGGTCACGTGTATCTCCTTTGTATATCTCAGATGTATTCCCTTAACATCTATAACTCTTTTCGAATATCCTCATATAGTGACAATTTTGCCTACTGGATTTGTTATTTGATTGTTTGATCCCCCCCCCCCCCTTTGAGATCTGTTTTATAAGCAATACTGGTAGAAGAGTATCCCTGTATAGATTTCATGTATGTACCAAGTTACGGGGAATGTTGGGCTTTATTTGTTGGCCCCCAGATGCACCAACAATATCTTGTGGCATTGCTTCTCTTTTGCATAGGCACATTAAAATGGGAAAATAATACATATGCAAACAAGTTCTTATCTAATAGAGATGGAACACAAATTTGGTAATGCAATTAGGCCTTTTATCCTGAACATTGGCATAATGATTTGGCTCAGGCCTTAGAAGAATGGGCATCGCCCACACACACCTGAACAATGGATACCATCTATGGAAACAACCACAATTGTCTATAGCATTACCAGGATCCAAGCCTCTACCAGGGAAGACCTACCACTGCTTTGGCATTGACTTACTCCAAAGAGTGCTCCCAACACCCAGACAACTCAGCAACAGTCTGCATGCAGGGCAGATTGCTCCGCACTGAATGGTATGCTGAAACTAGAGGATGCTCCACATCAGCCTAACATTGATGAAAGAAATGCACAGAATCCAGAGTCTTTAAATATAAGAATCTGATACCAACAATAGCTAAAGTGTGAAAAAGTTTCACCGGGACCTTGAGAATGACTCAAGTTGGATGGACTGATATGCCTGGAACCCAGAGTCAGTCTTATGCCAATAAACTTCTGGGGTGAGGCCTTTTTGTAATCAGGTCAAGGATTTTTTCCCATTTTCCCCATTTTTCTGGACCTATGCAAATAATGGCAATTGCCACTATCACACTTTTACTATATTTTTTTACTCTTTTCCTTTAAGGAAAAAAAATACAACTTACTGGACTTAACAACAAATAACTGTAGTAGAATGCCTGTCTCAAATACAGGCAGAGGATGGGAAGGGGGGGTAATGTTACACTGGTGAAGGGGGGGTGTTCTGGTTATGACTGTAACCCAACTATGATCATGTTACTTAAATAAAAAATATATTAAAAAAAAAGAGGACATGTTTAATACTAGCAAAGCATATGCTGTTTGGTATTCAGGACTTATTTTCTTTTCTTTTTTTTTTTTTTTTTTTTGGTTTTTGGGTCATACCCAGCGATGCTCAGGGGTTACTCCTGGCTGTCTGCTCAGAAATAGCTCCTGGCAGGCACAGGGGACCATATGGGACATCGGGATTCGAACCAACCACCTTTGGTCCTGGATCGGCTGCTTGCAAGGCAAAGGCCGCTGTGCTATCTCTCCGGGCCCTCAGGACTTATTTTCAAATAAATTAGCTCCCCCTAAAATGGACACAATTTATTTTCTTTTAGAAATTTCTGTTTTCACTCATTCTCTTGGCAAAGTTTTGTCCAACTGCAACATTTTAATATGTGAGAGTTTTTTTTTAGATGAATGTGTCATTTTTCTCTTCGAAAGAATATCTGCAAATGTGGTCAGAGCGATAGTATAGTGGCCAATTAGAGTTTGATTCCCAGCATCACGTAGGGTTCGGGAGCCTGCCAGGAGCAATTTCTGAGTGCGGAGCCAGGAATAACCCCTGTTACCTCAAACCAAAAAAATAAACCAATTTAAAATATTTTTAAAAAAAGAATATCTTTAAACATTTAAAGTACTTTTTTTTTTTTTTTGTGGTTTTTGGGTCACACCCGGCAGTGCTCAGGGGTTATTCCTGGCTCCAGGCTCAGAAATTGCTCCTGGCAGGCACGGGGGACCATATGGGACGCTGGGATTCGAACCGATGACCTCCTGCATGAAAGGCAAACGCCTTACCTCCATGCCATCTCTCCAGCCCCTTAAAGTACTTTTAACTGTATTGTAAATAAAGCGTCTGGAAAGGCTTGGATCCCTGGAATGAATCCAAACTTGCTTATCTTCTTGCTTATCTTATCAGAGGAAGGTTATCTCTGTGACTTTTTTTGGGGGGTCACACCCATCGATGCTCAGGGGTTACTCCTGGCTGTCTGCTCAGAAATAGCTCCTGGCAGGCATGGGGACCATATGGGACACCGGGATTTGAACCAACCTTTGGTCCTGGATCCGCTGCTTGCAAGGCAAACGCCATTGTGCTATCTCTCCGGGCCCATCTCTGTGACTCTTAACAATAGCTACGAGAACACAGCACATGAGGATCTTTTACATGGAATTACAGGCTCACGTTCAGAAAGGTGAACTTTCTACATCATCCAACTCAGAATTTCCCAGTACATTCCAGTGCTTTGAGGGCAGCTATCCCTGAGGCCTCTGAGCAGGCACTGTGGAATTTCCCATCCTCCAACTCAGGACCTCTGAGGCTATTTTGCTGGTGTTTTGGGGCCACACTAGGTAGTGCTCATGGATGATTACTGGCAGTGCTCAGGGGAACAGATGTGGTGCCAGGGATTAAACTAGGGTTGGCTGCATACAAGACCAGAACCTTCTCTCGCCCCTGGCCCGTCTCTCTCTCCGGACCCTGTGAAGCTTGTCAAGAATCAATCTGGATGGATGGAGGCACTTGCATTAGCTCAGTGGGCAGTGAGGGTCCACAGACACAGTCCCAGCCTGAAGTTCTAGACCCAGGGGCCATTCTGTGTTTCCATTGGGATTTGCTGCTCACAGTTGCCCCTATCCTCATGTTTGAGGTTGAGTGGGGGTGTGTGTGACCAAGCCCCCCTCTGAACTGTTCTCCTTTGGGGGTTAGTTTCAGCGTGAGTCTTTAATACAGCATTGATCATGGGCATTGACAGTCAACTCAGTGGTTCCCAAAACCTTTCAGGCTGTATATTTTCAACCTTTCTTATTCTATCCTTCTCTCTCCTTCCCTCTCTCCTCCTCTCTCTCCCTCCCTCCCTCTATTCCCTCCTTCCTCCCTCCCCCCATCCTTGCACCTTCTCCTTAGTCCCTCTCCTTCAATAATGCTATTTTGGCTGTTTTGCTTTAAAAAAAAAAAAAAAGTTAGCATAGGGCCAGAACGACAACACAGCGATAGGGCATTTGCCTTGCACGTGGCCGGCCCAGGATGGAGCTGGATTTCATCCCCGGTATTCCATATGGTCCCCCAGGCCTGTCAGGAGCGATTTCTGAGCGCAGGAGTAATCCCTGAGCACCACTGGGTGCTTTTGCTCAAAAAAAAAAAAAAATGTTAAGAAGTGACAAGAAGTGACCTGTATGTGTCCTGGTCTCTGCACTTTAAGAAAGGTGAGGGTCTGTGCAGATCTATGCAGAATCTGTGGTCTTTGGAGTCCCTGGTCCCCAGCATGCCTCCCCCCCCCCCCAAACACACACCAGACCCCTCTGCATCGCCCAGTGGGCCCAGTTTCCTCTGGTCCAGAAGCAAGCGTGATATGAGAGTTGCCAGCAGGTGGCACTGCAGCCCTCAGCATCCGATTAACTGGGGGGCGACTGCTGTGCAGAGGAAGGAAATCAGGCCTGCTGTCCTTCTCCACCAGTTTTCAGAGCAATGTGGGTGACGGAATGGGGGCTCTGTCCTTCCCCACCGGTGTCCTGGGAGCTATCTGCAAAGACGAAGCAGTGCTGGTCGGTGAGCTGAGGCTGGGTACTTGGCACTTGCTCTGAGAATCTCAGTGTGTGGGAGTCACGACCAACTATTCAATTGGCTGCGAATTTGCACTGTGATCTTTGGGGACTCCCACTCAGTACAGCCTGATGCCCTGTCAGCAGACTCTCAGAGGCTTCTGTCCAGAGACTTGGGTGTCCAGCACCCTGGATAGGGGAGCTTCCTGGAGGGTGAGGACAACAGTAGTGTCACAATTCTGCAGGGACCCAGAGTCCCAGGAGCAGCAGGACAGTCCCTGGGAGAACCACTGAGTGTGCCTGCCCTCGGGTAGGACTGTCTAAAGAGGGAGAAGAGATTTCTAGAACTTGCTCAGCCACACATTGGACTTGATCTGCAGCCCAGGCTCCTACAGCTGAGCTTTCCAGACTCTCAGAGGGGCAGGGGATGGGGATGGAGTCATGCAGGACCCTTTAGCATCAGCTCCTTTAGCCACACACCCATCTGTGTGTCCAACAGCCCAGCAGAGCTATGTGATATGAGCTATTGTCTGAGGTGGAAGCACGTCTTCCCAGGGTTTCCCTATCCTCCTGGGCTTCCCTTGGACCCTCTTACCCAGGACAATGATTTCGTTTCCAGCTCTCAAACCTTCCTTCCTTCCTTCCTTCCTTCCTTCCTTCCTTCCTTCCTTCCTTCCTTCCTTCCTTCCTTCCTTCCTTCCTTCCTTCCTTCCTTCCTTCCTTCCTTCCTTCCTTCCTTCCTTCCTTCCTTTCTTCCTTCCTTCCTTCCTTCCTTCCTTCCTTCCTTCCTTCCTTCCTTCCTTCCTTCCTTCCTTTCTTCCTTTCCTTCATTTCTTTCCTTCATTTCTTTTCTTCTTTTGTTTTGTTTTTTTTGGGGGCCACACCCAGCAGTGCTCAGGGGTTACTCCTGGCTCTTCACTCAGAAATTACTCCTGGCAGGCTCCAGGGACCATATGGGATGCTGGGGATCAAACCCAAGTTGGTCATGTACAGTGCAAACACCGTACCCACTGTGCTATTGCTCTGGCACCTTACAAGGATCTTTCTGCTCACATCTCTGTCCATGGACACTGAGATTGTCATACTGATTGGCAAGTTAGCTGCCCTGGCACCTACAGTCTCATGCCTGCTCGTTTGTTCAAAGAAACAAAGTCCAGGGGGCAATGGTGGCACCCACACAGTGGAAATCAACCCCAGCAGGGTTGAATCAAATCTCATGTTATTTTTCAGTGCTGACACACAAAACCCTCATTCCTTGGTGCTGACAAGGGAAATGTGGACTTCTGGTCCAACCACAGATGCTGCCACTTCCTGTGTGGGTTTGGAGTTTCTGGAAAAGCTGAGCAAACTGTCTTTGGTTGTGGCCAGCCAGGGACAGGAAGTGTCAGAGGACAGTGAGTCCCACAGTGGTCACAGGACATGTCACCTTCCCTGCAAGACACAAGTGTGGGCTCCATCCTACTGCTGCTTTCCATCCACTGAGCCGGTCAGTGCACAGCGCACAGACAGGAGGAAGACAGACAGAACAGGCAGTGGGAGGGATGCCAGGAAGGTCCGTTCTGCTGCATGTGAACTAGAGATGAGATGGATGAGCTGGTTCAGTTCCAACAGCCTCATGATCACCGACTATCCTCAGTGCTGGTGGATATCTGTGGAACCCCCCATGGGTTCCTGACAGTTCCCCATTCTCTGTGTCCATCTTCCCCAGTCACTATAGTGTATTGGATCCCAGCTCCAAAGGGTAATCTGGGAACAGGACCCAGCGACACAGAAGCCAGATGCACAGGTTTGAGAGCCAGAAACCAAACCATTGTCCTGGGCGATTGAGTCCGAGGGAGGTCCAGGAGAACAGTGGCACCCTGGGAGGTCCAAGGCAGGGCAGAGTGTGGGGAGAGAAAATTTGAAACAGGACACAGGGCTCCTCCATGGAGCTGGAGCAGATCTTTCTATCTAGAGAAGAGGCGATTGTTCTTCAACGCCAGCGATGAAATCGGAGCCTTGCCAAGAATATCAGGAGCCAGGAAAAAGGAGCACATAGGGCAAGAGACACACCCTACACCCAGAAACTGCTTTTGTCTGTCCAGACCGAGCTGCTGAGATCAGGGAGATGAGAGTGGGAGTGTGCAGGGAGCAGGACCACAATCAGGTCCCTCTCATGACTTACCCACTCCAGAGGGCACCACACTTTTGGGGTGTCAGTGGGGGAACAGGCACATGGGAGGCCAGTAGTACAGAAGCAAAAGCTTCTTGCATGGTCCTATGGAGGACAAGGGGCTGTAAGAGCATTTGTCAGCAGGAGGGAGAAAGGGCATCAGAGAAAGAGCTTGGCCATGGCCAAGGGAGCTGGCAGGGGAGGGCAAGAGTGGAACTGGCAGAGGAGCAGGGGAGGTTGGGATGTTAATTGGTTGCAGGACAGAAAGGCAACTCTGCTCTTCTTTTGCTTTCTTATTGATAGAGGCTCTGTGATTTACGATGCTGTTGAGGATGGTTCCTCACGTGCTGCGTGCATGTGCGCATAATTCCAGCAAATCCCCTTGGCACCACTCCTTCCCTATTGGGCACCCCAACACCCCTCTCTTTCAATGACCCCCCTACACACACACACACAAACACAAACACACACACACACTGTCAGTTGTGCAATCAGTTCTCCTTTTGTGTTGTGAAATTTGGAGCTGTTTTGTCCAGTTACTGAAAGACATGAGGCTGGGTTGATTGTAGAAATTTCCTTCTCAAATAAAGACATTAATAAAGAAAAAGACATATATAAAATAAAAAAAAAAGAAATTTTCTTCTCAAGATTGTGCCTGAGACAGGGAAAACCACTGTTTTCTCTTCTCAACAGTGCTCATGGATCCAGCTGACACCTGACCACCTTCCCCTGCACTTTCCAGACAGCCCTACTCTGTTTTACTGAGGCCCTGTCTGGGCAAAGCCAGTTGCACCACCATATTCAAAGCAGCTCTGTTCTCCACAGCATCCCCACCTTCAAGACAAAGGTAAACATGGAGGGTTCTGTTACTTCGAAGGAGCCTTACTCTGCCAAGAAAAGGAAGGTTTTTTGGTTGGTTTGTTTTTGGGCCACAGCAGGCAGTGCTCAGGGATGATTCCTGAGAGGCTTGGGGTTGGGCACTGCAGAGAAAATGCCTTAAGCTTTTCTCTCTGGCCCCCTGTGACTCGCCATGACTACAGTAGCGATGAGGCCGGTGGCAGAGCACAGAAGCCACATGAGTAGTAGGAGGCAGCAGATGAGGGAATGGGGCGGGTGCAGATTATGAGATTATGGGAGGAAAAGGCCTAGAGGTGGGGGGGGTCTATCACAGTGAGGGGCTGGGCATCTATAGCACACTGGCAAGGATCCAAGGGCATGGGCAGATGAGGGCAAGTCCACGGTAAAACCAATCTTGTCAGTGGTTTGGGAGACAAACAACTGGAGTCTGAATGTTAAACATTTTTTAAAAATTAAAAAATTAATGTTAAGGTTTCACATCACACCTGGTGGCACTCAGGAGTTACTCCTGGCTTTGCACTCAGAAATCACTCCTGGCAGTGCTCAGGTGACCGTATGGGATGCCAGGGACTGAGCTTGGATTGGTTGTATGCAAGGCAAACTCTGTCCTTTCTGTGCTATCACCCAGGGACCAGGATTTATTCAAGGCTGGGATTTCCTAACAACCAACATCTAGGAAGGCAAAGCCACCAGCAGCACAGTCCAGGAGGGGGGGGTGTGAGTGCAGGAGACAAGACACAGTCCCTTGGGCCCTAGAGGGAGGAGTATCGGGTTCCTATGGCTTTAGGGGGTCTCAAGTTTGGAGCTTGACCTGGTTGCTGGTTCTGAGACCACAGGGCGAGGCCGCCCATAGGTGCCCACAGGAACAACCACAGAATTTTCATGGCTGCAGCCACTGGGGCTTACATGAATGCCCAGACCTGTGTCTCACCTGGCACTGTCCCAAAGAACAGACAGACCTCCACTTACAAGTCTGATGTGTGGCCTAACACAGAGCACAAGATGCGCAGGACCAGGAGACAAGGATCATGGTGACAAGTCACTACAGGCCAGCCTAGGGTGAAAGGACAGCACCACTCCCACCCCCTCCACCAGGACCACAGAGAGGCCAAGGGGAGATGCTCTTCCGGCCCCACAGCTGATGTGGTGGCTAGGGGGTGCCAAGACACCACTGGAGCACACCCTCTACCCAGAGGAATGTGAGGGATGGTTCCTTTGGAAAAGGGTTTGGCAGTCGCTGAAAAGGCTAAATAGAATTTTACTACAATTACACTTGGAAATTCTTGGACTTGAAATTTGAGGGAAGGAAAAATGCAAGCCCACAGGAGATGGGAAATGGGCATTATGTGTCCGCAGGAAGACGAAACCACAGCCGTCCCTGTGTCCTCAGTAAGCTGGGAGCATGGATGACCAGAGCACCAGAATGGGGTTCATGACCACAAGTAGTGCCAGCACCATAAAGTCATCTGATTGAGGGACATGCTTGTGGGCTGCTTCTCATCCAGGCAAAAGAGCAAAGCACCTGCTCTGTAATCCAGGGTCTTGGAAGCATCTAGAAAAAAGGAAGCTGTAGATGCAGAAGGGGCTCCCTGGGGTGGGTGAGACGAAAATACCCCCAAACTGGAGGGCGTGATGGTCACACAACTTTGGGTGAATGAGGCATCTGCACATCCCTCCCAAATTCAGGAGATCCCATGGGCAGTTGTTGGAGTAATCGGTTTTCACTCTATTCAGGATAACTCTTCTTTGCTGGCGCTTGTCCCTCATGGACTGAAAATACCTCTGGATTGGTCCTCTACCTGTTCTCACCCAAGGGGATGGTTTTCCTCTTAAATCTTTCATGGATTATTTCCTGTGTCGGCATTTGCTTCCAGATCCAAGATCCCCAATTCCTTTGATTGACTTCTACTTCAGGCAGTATCAGCACACATGAGCCCACACCTAGTGTGTCCACATGTGGAAACTTCTGACAATTCCCCCTTCCCTCCATCCATCCTTTCCCGTCCCTCTGTTCTTTCAGGCAGTGTGGTGTGGCATGAGCCTCCCACATGAGGTCCATGTGGGAGGTGAGAGATGGTCCCTGAGTACAGGGAGGGCAGTTCAGGCTGATGAGGAGACAGGGGCACAAAGACCCTGATGTTGCCTCTCATGGCTCCCCTCACTTCCTTTTGGGGACCCCTGTGCTTACAAGGGGTATCAAAGGAGGGCTGAGAGCCCTGTTTTCCATTTTTCCCTGGTCCACATGGGCACAGCCTTTGGAAGGAAGGAAGGAACCCACAACCTACTGCCGCAGGGAACAGACAGGGTGACAGCTTTCAAATGGGCTTGGGGTGCCCAGGGCCCTCCTAGATGTCCCTTCCCTGGGTCTCCTAGATGCTCCTTTCCTGGGTCTCAGTGACCCTTCCCCTGGGTCTAGGATGTTCCTTCCCTGGGTCTCAGATGCTCCTTTCACGGATCTCAGGCACCCCCTTCCACCAGCTGGAGACCAGCCCCACCCCCTGCTCCACCATCTGCTTTGTTGCTCTCTGAACCACAGGCAGATCTGGGGTTCCCGATGCCTGACAGCCCTCAGAGAGGTGCAGAAAGGGGCTGTCACTGCTCTGCCTGGGGCCCTCTGGGGCTGGGATGCCCCACTGGCTCCTCTGGGGGTGGGGCACAGGAGCCAGGATAGCCCAAGATGCCCCGAACTCCTGCTGTGCTAAGCTGGGAATGAAAGTTTGTGCAGCAGAAGCACAATTCAGTCCAACTGGCTTTCAGTCTGCAGGGTTGTGCCCAGGGGTCTGACAGTGAAGTGCTTGAGGGCATCTGAGCCTTGTCCTCCCTCTTGCACACCGCAGTGATCCCCAGAGGTTTCCTTTCAGAGTCCGAGTCCCCACTGACCCCCAGAACAGAGAGTGTGGGCTCTTTTTTTTCTTTCTTTTTTTTTCTTTTTTGAGTGTGGTCCTGTCGTCAGACCATAACCAACAGTGGTCCCATCTGGTCTCCCAAAATCTCAGGCGTCTGAAGTCAGTATTAGTCGAGACCCACAGACAACATGGTTTTGAGGCAAGTTGTTGAGCACGTCAGTTTGGTGCCATAAAGCTCCTTTCTCCACACTGGGAACCAGAGCTCTGGTCCAGACTTGGGATAAACTGTTGGAACCTAAATTCTGAACAAGGAGGGACGCCATTTTGTAAAGGCCACATGGCTGGCTTCTTCTCAGGTTCTGAGCAGGGAGGGACACCACTTTGTAAAGACCACATGGTGTAAGCCACAAGCTTATTTCCATAGACCCACCCCAAGCTACCTGGCCATACCAGGTTGCCCATCAGGGAAGGACAAGGGAGCAGTAGGAAGGTACCCCTAGACAAGAGCCAATCATTTTAAGGATCATCAGAAAGCTGGAACCTCCCTATATCCCTTCCCTATATGATCTTCCTCATGACCTTGGGCGGGGCTCATTTCCTTTGAGGGAGATAGCTCTGGCTGGCCAGACTGGGGTCTTGTTGGCAGACAGATTAAAGTATTAAACTTTATTCAGTTGTGTGGTCTTGTCCTTCTACTCTGGAACCCTACAAGACCACTCCTTCCTGGCCCAGATCCCATGACATGACCCATGACCTAGACAGCAGCAGCTGAGCTTGGGGAGAGGAGGAGCAATGCATGTGGTGCTATGGTTACAGGGAGCATGTGGGCTTATGTGGGCCTATGTATTTATAGGGAAAGGGTACCCTGTCTCCTGGCCCCTCCTCACCTCTCCTCCAGCCAGCTCTCTTTAGGCTGCTGAGCGCCTGAACGTTCTCCTTTACCAGCGTGGTGGTACAGAAGGGTGGGACGACAAGGAAGCTGCCCTCCAGCACAGGGCACAGAACTGCTCCTGCCCATGGACACAGAAGTGCCAGCCACCTCCTGGCCTGTTTGGCAAACTCAGCCATTCACACCACACACTGGGGGGTTGGTGACCGCATCAACTTGAGGGTTGGAGTCTTGAGGAGAGGCGCCCCTGGCTGCTTCCTACATGAGGGTCTGTGTGATCGCTTCTCTTTGTAATGTGTCGGGAGACACTGCACTGACCCCGCAGGCCATGGGGGAGTCCTAGAGCTGGGTACGTGTCCCCTACCCAGGCCCCTGTACTGGCACTTTACAGGGCCCCAGGAAGGAGAATCTTGATGAGCTCAGGAGGGAGCAGAGTCAAACTAACCGGGTTTACTTTTTCTGCCAACAAAGCTTATTAGTAGCAGCACAACTTGCCCATCTGAGCTACCATGTTCAGGTGCCAGGACGAGCTCAGGCCCAGAGGGCATCCTCCTGATTCCAACATGCATGGTGTCCCCCAATACCCAGCTTCATAATGTTCCCGACTCCCAGCTGCCGAGGTCTTGTGGCTCCTTTTATTCAGCCTCTAGTAAATCAAGGAGGAATATTTGTGCAGAAAGCACCATCTCAAGAGAAGTCCCACAGGGAGTGCCAGTTGCCCGAGTACATGCTAGAACATTCTGGCCCTTTATTGGGCAGTGATAGAAGGAATATTCCTCACACCTTTGGTTTCAACAGAAAGTACAAGCTGGTCCCATGCTCACGTGGTCTCCAGAGCTGAAGAAAGGGGAGAGTGAATCTGATTAGGGGCCAGAGAAATAGTCCAGGGGATTCCATTTCCAGCCCCCCATGTAGCCCCTCAAGTCTCACCAGGAGTGAAGCCTGAGCACAGAGCCAGGAGTCAGCCCTGAGCACTGCAGTGTGGCCCCAAAGCAAATGAAAAGAATGAGCCCACTGAGCATGAGCAGGGAGTTCTAACAGACTACCCAGATTGCCAAGTCCTGGGTGAGTGCCTGAGACCTAGGGTGCAGCAGCCCCCCAATACTTTGCCTAAACCCCCTACCCCCGCTTACAGGACATGTGCCTGGGCACACACAATGGGACAACCTGAGGACCGTGGCTGGGCTTCAGCGTCATTGTGGGGCCAGGAGCGGGGACAGTGTTCCTGGCTCCGAACAACTTGGGGAGCCCCCAGCACCTATTCAAATCCACCTGGCTTGGACCAGGCAAGAGACTAAGCCCCTAGCTCAGCCCAAACCCTTAGTCCTGACATGCAGGCCCCTGCCAGGCTCCAGCTTAGCCCAATGCTGCAGGAGGGAGGACACAAACTGGCTTTCCCTGCTGTCTGGAACCTGTGCGAGCAGCTCTGTCTGTGGGTCTGGCATCTCCTTCCCTCCCTCCCTCCCTCCCTCCCTCTCTTCCTCCCTCCCTCCCTCCCTCCCTCCCTCCCTCCCTCCCTCCTTCATTTATTTACTCATTCATTCATTCATTCACTCACTCATTCATTCATGTACTTATTCAATCACTCATCTGTTCCTCATTCATTCACTCATTCATTTGTTCACTCATTTTTCTCATACATTAAATTCATTCATTTATTCATTCATTCACTCATTAATTCCTTCATACATTCACTCATTCATTCATTTCTTCACTCATTCACTAACTCATTCTTTCCTTCCTTCAATCACTCAAATAGCTGTGGCTATCTGTCTCCAGGGTCTCACCCTAGTCCTCCCCCCATGTGGTACTGGGCTATATTTCCTCCTTCCAGGATGGTTCTTTAGGAAAAGTCCAAAGTCATGAATGAAAACAATTAAACATACTTTGCAATTCTCCTGATAATTGGTGGGTTTCAGGTTCTGCATTCCCCCATTCCCAAGTTTTCCCTTTAGGCTTTATTTTTGGGGGGGGGTGACCTGCCAGAGGTACCCAGGTGTCTCCTGATAATTCTCAGCCAACCAGACTCGTTGAAGGTGCGAGTCCAGGGTGTGGCAATGCTCAGGCTTGTACTGCTGTGGATAGCTGGGGCCACGTCCAGAGGAGCTGATGGGCCTTGCAGTGTTGGGGCTGGAACCCAGCTTCCTTCAAAGACAAATGCCTGGCCCTGTCAGGCCTCTTCGGCCTCTTTCCTAGGTCTGGGAAAATGCATGCTTCTTCTCTTCTTCCTGTTTCTTCTGTGGCACCTCCTTGGTGAAACTTCCCAGCGAGGTTGAGTGAAAGTAGTGGGCCAGCAGTAACCCTGCTGGATGTGGGCCAAAAACCAAACTAAAACAAACAAACACAAAGAGAAAGTAGTGGGCTCAAAGGTGAGAGGGTTACAGCACCATGGGCTGTGGGCATGAGGTGGATACAGGTTGGGGGCACTGTTCCTGGTCCAGGATTCTTTACTCTTAAGTTGGTACTTCTCTTTCTGCCAGGGCCTGCTCCCTGAGCTCCTTTTCTAGCTCCAGGCCTTGCATCTGACCCAGGAGCTGTGGGGACACCTGGTCAAAGCAGGTTTCCAAGGGAGACTGCAGGCTGCTGCCCACTTCTCTGAGGGCCCTGGGTTCCTGTTATCCCTTCAGTATTGGGGTCGGAAAAGGATGTGGGCAGGAGGGGATCTGGGGCTCCCAAACCAACAGGCTGTTTGGAGAAGAAACTTCTTTGCTCCTTTCCTGGGAGGCTTTTAGGGAGCAGGGATGTCAGGGCTGCGAATCCCACCTTGGTACTCTTGGTACTTGATACTCTTCCTCCCTGCTTGCAAACACTAAATTCGGGTTTTAGAAACCTTTTCGCTGGGCAGCCACGATGTCGTCCAGCCAGCCCAGACTGTGACATTAGGGGGAGTGGTCATACAGCATAGCACAACAGCCCGGAAGGCCCCTGCTGTGCATTCAAATAACCCAGGTTCAAATCCCACACCCCAGGAGGTCCCTGAGCACAGCCAAGTGGGACCCAGCAAACCAAAAACAAACAAAACAAAACAACAACAACAAAAACAAAATAACCTTCCCCCAAACCCTCCAAAAACAGCCCTGAAATCCGATTGTAACCTTAGGCACCTGTATCAGCCTTTGCTAAGTTCCTTTAAACATGTGGGTACTCGGTCGCCCACAGGCACCTGGGGTGGGGTGAGAATCCCTGAGAGTCCTGGGACCTTCCTTTGGAGGTGAGGAGGTGACACGTTGGGGAGAGGTCAGAGGTGGAGCAGAGTGAGATTTGAGGATGTCAGTGAGAGTGAGGGGATACTGTGCTGTGGCCACCCCAGGAAGAAAGCGGAGCTCCAAACCCAACTAAGGTGGAGTTGGAAAGCAGGGCTAGGTAGGTGTCCAGGGGAGGTTCGGTCCAAAAGGGTGGTTAGCTGGGAAAAGACGAAAGAACAAAAAATGGGAAAGAGGGTTTGGGTGTGAGAGAGGCGCCGGGTGCAGGATGTGCAGACACCCCCAATTCTCTCCAGGGCTTGGTTGGACACTGCTGGGCGCACCCCGAACCCGCGGGGCCTCTCCTGCGCGCAGCCGCTCTGCGCCCCCTCTCCCCCTGGGGCGGGCGATCGGAGCCGCCGGCGGAGCGCAGAGGGAGCGAGCGGGGCGCGGGGAGGCGCGGGGAGGCGCGCGCGGGCCATGGCGCGGGCTTGCCGGGCGCGGTGTGGGCGCTGCGGGCACCGCGCACTGCTGCTGTGCGCCTTGGGGGCGGCGGCGGGCTGGGCGCTGGTGCTGCTGTTGCTCCGCGCACCCCCGGGAGCCCCTTCGGAGCGCTGCACGGACGAGAGGAGCCGCCGCATCCTGGCCGCTCTGGTAGGTCTGGGAGGCTGGTGTGGGGGGACGGGGGACCCCAAGGAGCCGGGGATTCCGTGTGCGTGAGGAGGGCATCCCTTTCATCCAAATTCTTTCTCAGTCCCAAGAGTCTCCCCACCCCGGAAAGTTTGCGCACTCCCTTTCCCTTTCGTGCCCAGGTCGCCTGGGCAGGGATGGGGGACCCCATTCTTCCCCTGGGGGTCCCAGGCCTCCTGGGAGAGCGACCCCCCCTCCCCAGAGTCCTGAACAACTAGGGGTTCGGTTTTAGATCAGGAGAGTCCAGCCAAGTTGGCTGCAATCAGGGGGGCGTGGGGAGGCGAGCGCAGGGTCATAACGGTCCTGGATGTGCCTGGAGAGAAAGAAAGGTCCTGGGCTTCCCTTGCCCTTCGCTGCTCCCAAAGCTGGAAGCAACTTCTGGGTGCCACAGTAGCGGGGAGTTGATGGGCAGAGCTTCCAAACCAGCCAACAGAGACTCCCAGCGGATTCTAAGAAACCTTCGCAATGGAAAGCCCTGACTGGATGGATCTGTTGTGAAATGTGGCAATAAAGGGGTTTAAGTTTAATTCGAACTGAGCGGGGCGGGGTGAAGTGACTGGTCAGACCAACTCCTGGTCCCTGTTGAAGCAGTGGCACTATCTGGGCGGGAGCTCCCACTGTTTGCCTGTTCCCTACTTGGTTTGATCTAGTTGATGGCCACCTGTGAAGACAGTCCTTCATTCACATCGATGTCTGCAGAGCTGCTGAGAGCCCCGGAAAATGTCCTCTTACTTACAAAGGTTCTTCTTCCCTGAACCAACTCAGGGGAGTGGAAATGACCAGTAGTCAGGACAGAAACCCGAGTACCGACCCATTATGGTCCCGTGTACTGAGACCCATGTACAGAAGGACTGTGTACGGATGCGCAATCATCTCTCAGCTCAGAGCAGAGGAGCTGTCTTTGGTTCACCTGGGCTGGGCTAGGTTCCAAGGGTCTCTCTTTTGATTTTGGGGTGGGGTGGGTTTGGGACACACCATAGGTTACTCCTGTTCTGCACTCAGGAATCCCTCCTGGCAGGCTCAGGGCACCCTATGGGATGCAAGAGATTGAACCCAGGTTGGCTGTGTGCAAGGCAAACGTCCTCCCCGCTGTGCTATTGCTCTGAACCCATGAAGGGTCTTTCTTAAAAATTAAGTAGCCTGCTGCGGCTCTAGGGTGACGTTCGCCGCATTCTGGGGCACACGCAAGCAGGTTCTGGTTTGTGGCCCCCTGGTCTCTGAGCGCCCTGATGGGAGAAGACGGGCAGGAAGAGGACCCAATGGACAGTTCTACCTGCTGACCTCCCCTGATACTGAAAGGGCTACAAACACTGTGTGTTTGCGAACACACACGTATGTATGTGTTTATGTATGTGTGTGCATGTGTGATTCTGAGGGGACATCGTATCTTGTGCTGGGGAACAGATGAAGACCACTCTTGCTCATTCTCTCTTGGTCCCTCCACACCCTTTGTCCTGGGCATGATGGCAGTCCCTGAGTTTTTTCCAAGGATGCTCAGGTCCCTGGGATGGGCTGAGAACCCCGGGTGCCCCCAGAGCCTAGCATGACATTCCCAGGACTGAGCTGAATGGTGCCTCTGTCTCCCTGCCCCGCCACCCCCACCTTCTCTTTGCCCTGCCGGCTTTTCTCCTCCTGAATAAAAGGCGGCTGGTTTGCTCACTGGCCTCCAAGCTCATTAGCTTTCCCTCCTAGCTGCGCTCCTGAGCTGGAAGCCCAGCCTTTCTCTCAGCAGAGGACTCCTGCCAGCATCAGGCCTGGGAGGGAGGGAGAGAGGGAAGGAGAGACAAGAGATGGGGCAGAGGGGCACTGCTCTCATTGGGGGTCCCCGGAGCCCACTGTGCCCAAGTGTGTCCAGGAACTTAGCAGCAGCAAACTCCACAGAAAACCCAGCCCTTCTCCCCACCTGCCTGTTCATCCTTTATCTCTGAGACCAGACTGGAAGTTTTGCTTTAGTGGAGTATCCTGGGGCCAGGGGGAAGGTTGAAGCCCGCCCCCACAACTCGTTCTGTTGGGACTGGGGTTGCAGGAATGTGCAGTGCATGAGGAGAGTTCAGGGCCACCCGTGGGTTGAGTTTAAAAACACTAGTTGGCTGCACAGAGATGCCTCCTCCATCAGAGTTTCTTTGGTTGTGTTGAAGCTGATACTTGTGAGTTTGTCTGCCTTGAGGAGCGGGTGGACGTGGTCCTGCCTTCTTTCGGGCTCTCATGGGGCCTTCTGGGCAGTGAACATCTGTTCTTAAAACAGAAGCCAGAGGCCGGACCATAACACAGCGGTTAAAGACCTTACCTTGCACACAACTGGCTCAGGTTCCATCTCCAGCTTCTCAAATAGTCCCCTGAGCAGTACCAGGAGTAATTCCTGAGTGCAGAGATAGTAGGAGTAACCCTTCAGTACTGGGTGTGACCTAAAAGCCAAAAACAAACAAACAAATCCCCAATAAAACAGGAAGCCAATACACTGAATTAAGAAAAACAAAAACGGGTGTGGAGAGAGAGCACAGTGGTAGGTTGTTTAACTTGCATATGGCCAACCCATGACGGACCCTGGTTTGATTCTTAGCATCCCATATGGTATCCTGAGCCTGCCAGGAGTGATTTCTAAGCACAGAGCCAGGAGTAAATCCCGAACACTGCCTGGTGTGACCCAAAAGAAAAAAAAAAAACAAAACAACAAAACCCCAACCCAAAGCAAAAAACTCACATTTGGAGTGGAGCAATAGCACAGTGGGGATGACATCTGCCTTGCACATTGCTGACTGAGGTTCGATCCCTGGCACCCATACGGTCTCCCAAGCCTTCCAGGAGTAATTTCTGAGCACAGAGGTAGGAGTAACCCTGAGCGCCATCAGTGTGGCTCCAAAACAACAAAGCCCACAGCTACCTCAGTAGGACATGCTCTGAAAAAAGACAATATGGCTATTAATTGGCTTTTTTTTTTTTATATTTCCTGGACACTTGCTGGAAGATTCTGCAAAGTTCCCAGATGCCAGTAACCTACTGTCTTTGCCTGTAGTGAGGGTTTATGTTCTACAAAGGGCCAAAGTGGTGGAAACCAGGACCATCCCGAAAGACAAAGAAGAGCAGCTTCCTGTGGGATGCTTCCCAATCTTTCTTGTATCTGATGTCTTGGTCCAATCCCTCTGTTCAGGAGGGACGCATCTTTGGAAGATGCAGTCATCCCACCCACCTGTGTTGGATGGTAGCCTTTCTGGGGGCACTGGGCACCTTAGCACAAAGCCCTGTTTTCCTATGCACACAGATAACGCCGCATCCTCTCAGGCTGCCAGAGTGGGAGAGACACTTCCCCTCTCAATGTGCTGATCTGCAGAAAAATAGTCAAGAGGGATATCCCCCTCCAAATCAATAGGCTCATGCCAAACGCAACAACTGTGCCCTGGTTCCAACGCCTGGCAGCCCTGCTCGCAATTTGCCTTTCAGCTCTGCAGGGTCCGAATGCGTCCAGATCTCAGGCCAGTTGCACGGAGGCTGCAAGTTCTCTATTTCCTGTGGCACAGGCTTGGGGCTTGGGACAGGATAGGCACCTCCTTCTTGGGGAGTTTGACTTAACGCTGGGGGTGAGTGAAACATTTTGATCAGGTGGGGGCCACGGATGCCAAGACCAGCCCTGCCATACATTTCGGGCAGCAGCTTTGATGGGTTGGCCCCCCACTCTGCAAACCTGAAACCTAGCAGCAGTCATAGTCAAGAAGGGGTCCCTGAGCTGCGAAAACTCGAAACTTGTAGCTCTGCATTGGCAAACCGGGACACCTTTGCCCCCGTAGATGTCCCCAGTGATTGAGGGAGCAGAGGTGGGCAGAACTGCAGAGGAAGGCAGGGGTGAGGGGAGGGGAGCTGCACTGGGGGGAGGCTTTCTGGCAGCTGGCCCATGGCTCCCCGCAATGGCCCAGCTCTGCAGGCTGGCGCTGGAGGCTGGAGGCTGGAAACCTTTCTTTGAAATAAGCACTTTGAACAATGAGCCTGGCCAAGAGCAAACCGGGCAGGATTCTTCATCTCACACTTGGCAGCTAGGAGTGTGCTGACCCCATCATGGTGAGGATATTTTGTAGGTGGGCAGTCCCCACACCCCCTTGATTCAGCAAATTAATCATCTTCAGCCAAGTGGATGCAAATCCAGTGTTTAGTCTCAGCAGTGAGGAGTCAGGAAAATTTTGTGCCTTTTATTTATTTATTTATTTATGGTTTTTTTTGGGCCACACCTGGTGATACTCACGGGTTACTCCTGGCTATGTGCTCAGAAATCGCTCCTAGCTTGGGGGACCATATGGGACACCAGGGGATCAACCTGCGGTCCCTCCTAGGTTAGGTCCCTCCAAGGCAGATATCCTACCTCTTGCGCCACTGCTCCGGCTCCAATTTTGTGCTTTTATTGTTGTTGCAATTGGTTTGTGTATTTTGTTTTATTTTTTTTTAATAGTACATTACATTTTTGTGCATTTCAGAACTGCACTTTTGGGGGTTTTCTCTGACTGGCAGAGTGGGCAGGTGCCTTTCCTAACGCTGAGTTACTGCTGCTTATCAACTCGGGGTTTACCAGGCAGGTGTGCTGGCCACTGTTCTGGGCTGCCTGAGGCCTGACTTGGTCCACCCTACATCCCTGTGCCCCTTCTTTGAGACCCAGAGGTTGAGAGGCGGCCGTGAGGAAGGGCTCCAAGTCTGAGTGTGGTGGGGCAGAGTGCTCACCCAAGGGAGGACCCTTGGAAGGAAGACGGGGAAAGGTGATTCAGTCCTGCTTGGGTCAAGCATGAAGAAGAGAGCCAAAGTGGCCGCCATCACCAGGGCCAGACTATGCCCACACTCCACCTGCTCTGGGGACACATCACCGGAGTGGCCACAACCCACACAGGTCCCTGGGGAATGACATAGCCCCCAGTTCCTGGGACTGAACACCCCCACTCTTGGTACCATTTTCCGAAGCTCCCGGACAAGGCTTGTCCTCAGTCCTGTGGACGCTGTGCTCAGTGGCTCATGGACACTAGCCATGAGCTGCAGCCTTTCAGAGCTCAGGGGCTGCTCTAACATGGTGATCTCTGCTGTAGTCCTTGAGTCAGTGCTGTGACCATCTGGGAGGATTTACTATGGCCATGGCAAAGTGGGCTCTGCTGTGGGCATTCAATGGGTGCTGTGTGTGGTCATCAGCGGACACCCCAGCATGGTCGCTGTAGTGGACACCCCAATAGTCACTGTATGGTCATTATAGTCTCCACAGTGGACACTCCAGTGGTCACTGTGGTCGTCGTGGCCACTTTTGTGACTCCCAGTGGTCACTATAATAGCCGTAATTGGTGGCAGTCCTGTAGGGGCCACTAACCCTGCAGTGCTTGGTCCTGTGAAAATCACAGAGTTTTCTGCTTTGTGGCCATCACCATGGGAGTTAGTGGAGACTGCAGGGGTCACTCTGGGTCATTTTTGCAATCCACACAAGGGTCACTGGGGTCATTCCTGGTTCACCGCAGGGGTCGCTTTGTGGTCATTTCATGATCATCATGGTCATACTGAGGTCACTGGATCATTTTGGAGTCATTCATGTGTGTGAGGTTACCCCTTCCCCAATGCCCTGTTACTATCACTTGGATGGTCATACCCGCCCACACCTGGGATGGAAGGGGTGGGGTGTTATATCAAATAAAGAATAAGAGTTTGGGGTTACTGCAGAGGTCAATCTAGAGGTCATTCCTGGGTCCCCGAAGGGATCAATCCTGGGTAATTCCATGGTCACCACGGGGGTATTCTGGGGTCATTTTGGCGTCATACATGTGGTCTCTGCAGGGGTCATTCCACAATCACTGAGGGGTCACTTTGAGGTCATTGCATGATCATTTCTGGTTTACTGCAGGGCTCATTCTGGGGTCACCACACGGGTCATTGCAAGGGTCATTTTGAGGTCATTCATGTTGTCACCACAGGGGTAATTCTGGAGTTATTTCTGGGTGATGACAGGTGTCATTCCACGGTCATGGGTTACTTATGTGGTCACTGCAGTTCTTTACTAGGTCACCACAAAGCTCACTGTGCGGTTTTCCCATGGTCACCGCAGATCCCATCCTTTACAGCAGTCACTGTGATGACAATTCCTGTCACCCCTGGGGTGAGTGAGGCGGGTGTCAGTTTAGAGCTGTGAGTCGACCCCGGCGCATTTCCTGAGCGGTGGTGTCAGGTCCTTTTTCACATCCACCCAGCGGATGGTTGCTGCCCCTGAGGTCCATCTCTGAGCCCTGGGCCCTCCGTGGAGGGCCAGGCTGCTCCAGGTCAGCCCTGGTGGTAGGTTTGTAGCTGATGGGCTGACACAGTCCCTTTCTTGCAGTGCCAGGAATACCGAGGTGGGGCGCTGACCGGGGACCTGTGCGAGGACTTATGCGTGGCCGGCCAGCTGCGCTACCGCAGCTGCCTGTACTACGAGCGTGGCAAGAAGGTGCTGCAGGCCGAGTGGCGAGGCCGGCCGGTGGTGCTCAAGGCCAAGGATGGGGCCTTCCCCAGCCCCGCTCCCCCAGACGCCGACCTCCTGCCGCTGCTGGCCGGTGAGGTGCGACGAGTGCTGGGCCTGGAACTGGCACCGGGCGGCCTGGGTCCTCTGTGGGCTTTGGGGCACAGCGGGCAGGGCCCGGGCCAGCTGGCCAGCTTGTGGGCGCTGCTCCGGCAGGAGGAATTCTTGCTGCTCAGCCTGCTGCAGGGCCTCAGCCAGCACGCGCTGCCGCTGCTTGGCTCCTGCGGCCACTTCTACGCCGTCGAGTACCTGGCTGCTGGTGGCTCCCAGCACCGGGCGCTCTTCCCCCTGGCCCAGGCCCTGGGGGGCCGCCGGGCCCAGGCCCGCGCCGTGGGTGACATGGCCCTCAGCTTCCTGCACATGGTGAGCCACTTCGACCGTGACTTCTCCCACCGCCTGCACCTCTGTGATGTGAAGCCTGAGAACTTTGCCGTCAGGAGTGACTGGACGGTCAGTGGTGGGGAAGGGTCAGGAGGGGGGAGGGAAGGGACAGGAAGAGGACACATGGAAGGGAAGAGACAGGAAGGGGCAGGAAGGGAAGGGTAGAGACAGGAAGGGACTTGAAGGGGCAGGAAGGGACAGGAAGGGGCAGAAAGAGGACGGGAAGGGACAGGAAGAGGACTGGAAGGGAAGAGACAGGAAGGGATGGGAAAGGACAGGAGCAGGTTGGAAGAGAGCAGGAAGGAGCAGAAAGGGGCGGGAAGGGATGGGAAGGAATAAGAAGGGACAGAAAGGGGCAGGAAGAGGATAGGAAGGGACAGGAAGGGGCAGAAAGGTTCAGGAAAGGGTAGAAGGAGCAAGCGGGTGGGAAGGTGGGTGCCGTGCTTGCTCTCAGCAGCAGCCTCCAAGCATCCTGCATCCCGGGGTGAACTTTTTCCTTCTGCCTCTAGCCAGATCACAAGGTGCCTCTGGGTGGACCTTGCCAGCAATCCGTCCTGGAGTGGGCGGGCGCCACCCATGCTGGTCCCTTCGAAGGACTTCTGGGCTGTGTCTTGGGCGGGAGCACAGAAGACACCCCCCTCGTAGGAGCTGAGGGGTCCCGCAAGGGAAGGGAGGATGGTCCAAGGCTAGTGGGGGACTGGAGGACACAGTGTGTGCCTGTCCCTGTGCTCATGCTTTTATGGAGTATCCAGAGGGTCTCCTGGACATGAGACTGGAGGGATGAGATCCAAGGGGATCGCCCAATCTAGCTGGGAGGGGACAGGGATGGTCCCTGCTGAGCCCACTGTGCCCTGAACAGGCAGGAATATGCATTTCCCCCCATCATTGTCACCCCAACATTGTTCTCTGAAGACCACAGCATTACCAGATACTCTCAAGTGCCTTAGCCTGGGAGAATCATGAAATCCGCTGTTTCTTTTGGCTCAATAATGAGAAGAAAAATAGACATATAGCCCAAGTACTCCTTTGCTGCCAGAATCAGTAATGAGGCAACTTTCTTAAATAAGGAATATTTCCCTGTTTTCAAAAAGCATGGAAGAATGTATTGATGGCATTAAAAAACATATCAACACATGCTTTTTTTTTTTAAATACAAGCAAGGAGAAGAAATCCTTAAAAAAAAATCGTTAGATGGAAATTGCTGACTAGCCAAAGAACTGTTCGACCTTATGCTCCAGCCAGCGTTCATGTCACTATTTGAGACATTTTTCTTTGTCACTATCTCCCATCCGAAATCTATACTGTTCAAGAAAAGTAACACCTGGATTGTCTGATATCATTTATTGATCTGTGGAATGTGCTGGAAGGTTTGCTAGCCTGAGAACAAGACTGATCAGTGAGGAAGCGTCTGGACAGAACTGTAAACTCCTTTTAGTCCAGGTGCCATGGGCCAACACCAGAAAAGGGTCTCTGGTTACATCTCTTTTTAATTTTCATTTCTCTTTTGGAAGGAGCCACACCCAATAGTGCTCAGGGAGCACTCCTGGCAGTGCTCAGAGATCATTCTTGGCAGTGTTCCAGGGATCATACACATGGGTCAGCCATATGCAAAGCAAGCACGTGCCCTCTGTGCAGTCCCCAATAATTTTTTTCTCTTGTGAGCCACTGATGACTCTGTTCAGGAATCACTCGTAGGGCTGGAGAGATTGCACAGTGGTAGGGCACTATACCTTGCACACTGCCAACTTGGGACAGACCCAGGTTTGATCCCTGGTATCATATGGTCCCCTGAGCATGCCAGGAGCAATTTCTGAGTGCAGAGCCAGGAGCAACCCCTGAGCTACACTGGGTGTGGCAATAAAATAAAAAATAAATAAAAGGAAACACTCCTGGCAAGTTCAGAGGACCCTATAGAATGCCGGGGATCAAACTCGGGTCAGGCACATGCAAAGCCAGAGCCCACCCTGCTGTGCTATTGCTCTGGCCCCAACCCTAGCCCCTGTTTTAAGTCCTTCATTTCCCTCTTCTGATTTATCTACTGAAGATTCCTGCAGAAACCTGCCTTCCTCAGCTGGCTGAAAGAACTCAGGCGTCACCGTGGGGGGTTGTCTCCCCACCTGCCTTGCACTGGGGGGGTCCTGAGTACCCAGAGGCTTCTCTCTGAGCTGCTTCCAAGAGGAGGCCCCACACTGCCATGGAACCAGCCAGGCTGCACCTGTCACGGTTTGTCCTGGGAGCTGCATCTTTGCCTGGAAGCCACCAGGAGCCGCTGGTTTGGGCGTGGGCCAGGTGCTCAAGTCCCAGCACATATGCTGCCACTGCTGCTACGTCAGGTGGAGCTGGGACTGCAGGGATGAGGAGATTCTGCTTCTGGCTGAATCTGGAGCCTGTTGGGGCGGGAACCCCGGGGTGCTGACAGGAATGGCATTTTCTTCCTTTGCATATGGCTCTGCCCTGACCCCGCTATAACACTTGATCTCACCCAGGGTCTCCATCATATTGGTACTTGATGCCCTCAAACCTGGGGCTGAACATCTAGGTGGCCTCTCCTAGCTCCAGTCCCTGAAGGTGCTTCCTATATGACACAGATGCCATGACCTTGACCTTGAAGGCAGATGCCCAAGTGCAGGAGTCTGGGAGGGTCTGAATCCCCCTTTCTGGACACTGTAGAGCCTGGATATAGAAACCCCAAGGGTTCTGGGGCTCTTTGGATGTTGGTGCTGCCCAAACTCCTCACTCTCTGATCAGGGCTACTCTGAAGCAGGCAGGTGGACTATCAGTGGCTGAGGCCAGCACAGGGTCCTCTAAGCAGCTCTGGGCCCATGGCATTGCAGGTCGTGGCTATCGACGTGGACATGGCCTTCTTTGAGCCCAAGATGAGGGAGATTCTGGAGCAGAACTGCACAGCCGATGAGGACTGTGACTTCTTCGACTGCTTCTCCAAGTGTGATCTGCGCGTCAACAGGTGTGGGGCACAGAGAGCCAATAGCAACCTGCAGGTGAGATGGGGCTTCCGCAGCGTGCTTCTGGGTACTGGGCACGTGTCCCCTGGGGTATCCCTCTGACCCTAGGATGTCCTGGTACCAGCTGGGATGTCCCTGTACAATCACACCCACACACTTTGCCAAGGAGGGAGGCTCAGAGGTGCAAGGGATCACTTGATCTTTTTGGGGGGAGCAGGAAACACATAGTGGCACTCAGGGGTTACTTCTCACTCTGTGCTCAGAAATTACTCCTCACAGGCTCAGGGACCATATGGGATGCCGGAGATTGAACCTGGGTTGGCCACATGCAAGGCAAATGCCCTCCCCGCTGTGCTATTGCTCTGATCTTGATCTCTGGACAAGTAGGCAAAGGCCTCCATCACTTGTTTAGCATTCCTGTGGGTCTGCCAGTCTCCCCCATGCTTTGGGCTCAGTGTGTCCCTGGTCTTGTCCCCACTGGTCAGCCTCTGGTGGAGTTGGGGCATAGGTGGGCAGGTCCTAGCACCCAGTTGGCTGTTCTCTATGGTCAGAATGTCCTTCCCTGCCCTGGCCGAAACCCAGCTCCAAGCCCCTGCAGAAACTTTAACCAGTGCCCCCTGCCCAGGTGAGACCCTCAGCTCTGCTCTGCGAAGGGACAGTCCCCCATTCCAGCCCTATGCCCGCCTCATCTCTTCACACCTCCCTGCTCCTGGGTTCCAGCCAGAGAGACTGCCCAATCACGGACACAAGGAGCTATCCTTGGAGGGTGGAGGACCCAGAGACAGAGGGAGATACTGGAGAGACAGGCACTGGTCACTCAGACAGGGACACACAGGAAATGCCAGCAAGATGGGCCAGGAGCAAGTCAAGTCAAGTCAAAGACCCAGTGTCAGGGCCAGAGAGATAGCATAGAGGTAGGGCATTTGCCTTGCATGCAGAAGGTTGGTGGTTCGAATCCCGGCATCCCATATGGTCTCTCGAGCCTGCCAGGAGTGATTTCTGAGCATAGAGAGCCAGGAGTAACCCCTGAGCGCTGCCGGGTTTGACCCAAAAACAAAAACAAACAAAAAACAAAAAACAAAAAAAGACCCAGTGTCAGTAGCCAGAAAAACTGGCAGCTTCTTTCCTGACTATGACAGGCAGCTTCCAGGACACAAATGTTTGTTCACACCTCTTGTGAAGTTACTAGAAAGTGGTTGGTGGGCAATGCTAGGGAGGCCCTTGTCTCTACTCCCTGGTGGCTGCTGACACTGTTGGAAACAGCCCCACCATCCTCGAGACATTTCACTGTGTAGCCCCGATGAACTTTCTTGCTGTTGGATCAAGTCCCTTGAAGAATGAGGGGGAATAGGGAGCCAGGAGCCAACTGCAGATCAGCGTGAATCTATGCAGCTCCAGAGCAGTGCTGTGAGCTGGTGGGCCGGTCCTGGTCCCCGTGGGCCTGCCTGTCCCCGTCTCTTGGCCATCAGTGACCATGACATGCCCTTGACTTATCCTTGACACAGCCCTACCAGCTGGCTCCCTCTGCCACCTGCTGGAACATGAGGCCCAGGCACGAGTTGGCAGAGCCAGCTTGGAGGGGTCCTCTGTTCTCAGAAATGCCATCCTGCAGTTTTCCAGAACTTTTCCTTCAGCCAGGAGGTTTGTCTCCCTTATCCCTGAGGCCTGGGGTCCAGGTAGGAGATACGGGGATAGTCCTGGGATGCGCCGGGGTTGGCAGATGCCAGCTGTTCCATAACACAAGTCCTCTGTCCCCAGGTCATCTGTGACAAGATCTTTCGGCGCTGGTTCCCCTGGGTGCTTCGTGGAGCTGCTGTGTCCTCTCGGCTGCAGAAGCAGGTGCACCAGGCAGTGCTGGAGTGTGCGGCCCCCCAGGGGACCCAGGCCTCAGGGCCCACCCAGCTCCAGAAGCTGCAGCGCCTCCTACAGGCCACTCTGCAGGAACTACGAGAGGTGCCCCAGTGACCTGGGCAGGCCCTGCTGTGGGGGAGAGGCCTGTGGTGTAGACGACTGACTCCCAGTCCCTGGCCCTCGGTGTAGATGACTGACTCCAGTCTCTGGCACACGGTGTAGACAACTGACTTCTGGTCCGTGGTTTAGGTAGACAATGGACTCTCAGTCTCTCAAGGCAGAAAGTGGGGGCACCAGTGCTGTATGAGCCCCTCATCCTGGGGCCTATCTGCCCACTGGCTTGTCACCAGCTAAGGGCAATGAGGGGCGGGACAATGGCCGTAATGCCAGGCTGTGAGCGCTGTGCAGGCCAGGCAGGGGCACCCCATGCTCAGTCCCTTGTCCCGCCCCCAGCACAGCTTCCCCTGAGCCCCAGATGTTTGTTCTGGGTGGGTGACTGTGGTGTGGATACGGGCACATGTGAGAACGCACACAAATAAGAATGTGCCCACACCTGTGGAAGTGGATTGTGAAGGATGCATGTGTGTGGAGCATATGTGTGAGGATTGTGACACATGCATGGGACATGCACATGTGGTAGGATCCTACACATGTATGTGGAATGCTACATACATATGGGACTTTGTACAATATTTGAGAGCATAGTTGCCTGTGATGATATGCATGGAACATGCACACGTGTGGGGCTATGAACATGTGGTGGGACCCTGCACTCGTGTGTTATCATGCAGACACATAAGGGTTATGAACATGTGGCTGGATCAAGCACGTGTGTGTATGTGGGGGTTATAAGTGCATGTGTGGGAACCATGCAACATGTGAGGGAGCATGTAGCCAGCCCAGCAGCCTGTGAGGGCAGATGTGGGGGTGTTGAGTGTGAGCTGGGCCCTGATCTTAGATCAATAAAGCTGTAGATGCCTGGTCAGCTCGGCGCTTTCTTGGGTTTCTGAGTGACGTTTTGTGGTGTCCTGCCCCACTGCAAAGGACACAGGGCTGAGTCCACCATGCATCCATTGGGGCTGGGTGGACGTGCCAGGCTCAGTGATGCCCGAGAAGCTTTTCTGCAGGAGGCAGAGCAGAAGAAGCCATGTTCCGGCCAGTCTCAACCCTGAATCCGAGGAACTGGGTTCTCCCAGCCAGTCTGGGTACGCCAGCAGCCGGACCAGTCCCCCCTCATCCTGAAACATGTTTAGAGGTTGTGGAGTAGAGCCAGAATAGCTGGGGCAGTGTAAAGCTTAGCAGAGCAACTCGTACCAGCTTCCACTCACAACCCAACCCTTCCTGAGGATGGCTGGGACATCTCTGCAGACTTTGCTCAGTTTCCCAGGGACCTTCTGCTTCCACTTCGCCCCACAGCACTGGACCTTCAGCCCTGGCCCCTCCTCCATGCTCCCCACATTGCCCTCACCTCTCCCCATCCACTCCCTCTGCCTTCCCGGACCCTTGCTGCAAGAATCTCTAGCAAGGTGGAAACGGATAAAATCTCGAGTTTTTGCACTGGTTCCGGGCAGTAGTCCTGCAATGCCAAAACTGGTGGTCAGGCTCCCAGATGGAGGCTCTGGGCCTGGCCTGGGCTCTGAGCTTTGGGTAGGGATGCTGTAGTCACTGAAGGCAGGGAGCCATGCCCTGCGGGGCCAGTGGTCTCTGCTCTTTTTTAGCTTTGGCCCTGAGCTGAGCTGCAACCCCTCCCCAAAGGGAACCAAAAAGGAAATGCAAGTTCTGGTTCTTGGGGTGGCCCCAGCCCACAATTCTGCAGCAGAGCCTGTTTCCCAGCTCTGACCCTCTTTTTTCATGGGTTCTCAGAATCCCTGCCAATGTTGCCTGAGCTCTGTGCTGGAGGCTAAAGTAACACCCCTCACCCAACCCCCTATAGAAACTGTGTTATGGTCCAAGACACGTAGCACGGCTGTGCTTCCAGTTTCAATGTGGGATTATTTTTGTTTTGGGGCCACTCCTGGCTCTGTATTCAGAAAAAAACTGTTGGCAGGCTCAGGGAACCACATGGGATGCTGGGAATTGAACTCGGGCCACCACATGCAAAGCAAACCTTCCCTGCTGTGCTATCACTTCAGCCCCTCACCCAGGATTCTTGCTCACCTGACCCGGCCCCTCTACCTCTTCCAGATCCTGTTTCTGTTTGGAAACGAGCTGCTTAGAGCACTCCGCAGGGTCAGGGAAGAGCTCGCAGTCACATGGAGGTTATATCCAAACCTCCACTAGGGCCAGGCCATCACCTCCAGCCTTTCTGGCACCATTTATGTCCTCCCTCCTGGTCCACTGTTGGCCAAGCTCTTGGCCCTTCTTCCTGCGGCATTCGGACTCATGGTGCCGACCCTGTGGCTCTGAGCATGCTCTGGTCCGCTCAGGCATGGCTGCTTGTGATGTCCCGAAGCCACACACCTTTCTCAACTCTCTTCTCCTCAAGGGGAGTGAGTTGCAAGCAGTTCCTCGGTGCTCCTCTTCTAGGAAGTCCTCTGTACTGCCCGGCTATCCCAGACTCCCAGGTTTTTCCTGGTGCTCATCAGAAAAACAATGGCTGTCTTGAAGATTTGCTCTGGAAGCTTCTCAGCATCTGGAAGTGGGGAAATCTGACTGCAAATTTTGGGGACCAGTGACCACATAAAGACGGTCTTAAGGCAGGATGGCCAGGCACGCACAACTGAGCAGCAGATGCCACACTGGCTGGTACAGGGAGCCTGCTGCAGCCTGATACTACAGCTGCTGGAAGCCACTGTCTTCACATGTGGCACAGTACTGCTTCCATCGGGCCTGCCGTCCCGGCCCTCGGGAGGGGACAGGGCCCCCTGAAGCTTACAGTCCTAGGAGGAAGAGAAGCAGGGGTGTCAGGGCAGGGGTGGGGGTGCCCCTACACCCAGCCCACTACCCTTATTGTCCTGCCTCACTCCACATGCTGAGGAAGAAGCATCTGGCTCAGTCCCCAGCAGAGGTGGCCCAGCTCCCTTACCCTACTGGGGTGCCCCAAGCCTGGGGTATGCTCTGAGTCTGTAGGCAGTGCCCTTGACCTGAAAGAAGAGACAGTTCACGTGTCCAGTGGCCCCTTCTCTGAGAGGGTCTGCAGAATTGGCTGCGGGGCCCATAGGGCTGCCTCCCTGTGGAATTGGGACATCCTTGCCCCCATGTTCTAGGCCCCCTACAAAGTCCTCTTGCCGTGTCCAGAGCTTTCATGTGTCACAAGTTTGGACACCGGATCTGAGTATGGGGGACACCAGTAGAAGGAAGGGAAGCGGGCCTCAGTGGTGTACATCGTGTACTGATACTTTTGGCTAGCGAGGATCAACTTCCATCTTTCAGCTGATGACTGGAACAGAATGGGCCCTAGGTGGCCAGAGGTACTTTATTCCATCCGACAATGCTTATGTAGGACAACAGGTATTGGGAAATGCACACGGTGGCAGGGCCAGGGACATAGCAGAAGGATAACCAGGAGGGAGTGAGGTGCAGGGAAAAGATAAGCATGAGCATTGGGGCTTAGGGATGTCACATTGGAACAATGCACACAGTGGGTGATTAAAGTACCTGATATCTTCCTTAATCAGAGTTCTCTGTGAGGGAGGAGGGACAGTCTGGAGTCAAGCCTGAGTTACCCCTTTGTTGTCTTAATAAATTAATGAGTCCTCGATTTGGTAGGAGGGACGGTGAGGCCTTTCTGGGCTTGACCCGGCTTCTGCAGCCCCTATGATCTGGCGGATCTGAAGGTTGCAGGGTGAAGGCGGAGAGATTCACAAAGCAATCAGATAAAGTTCCAGGAGTCAGCCAGCTTTATTTCACAGTCCCTATCGCCATGTACACCTCCTCACATGGCCTCTATACTAAGCCTTTTCCTAGCAGCTACTTCTCTACTCCTATTGGGCTCTCTCAGCCTCTGTCTCCCCCTCAGTTGCTTTTTCCAGGCTTCCCAACTGGCTTCTCGGCTGACCAACTCCCTCTGGTGATGTTCCTGGTGCTACTTCCCTGATGATACCGAGTTGCTGATGCTGAATCCGATGCTGTATCTCTGATGATGATGGCTCTCTCTCGCTTCTCTCCTGAACTCTCCACCTTATCCCCTCTCTCCACCCTGCAGACTCCTCTACCCACCCATTCCAGGTGTGAGCAGTTCTGAATTCAGGTGGGATAGATGAGTTGGGGGAGGGGATACCCACACCTCTTTTTGAGCTGTTCTTCCCCATCTCTGGAGCAGTGTCTCCGAAGATTTTGTCTCAAGGAGAATCCCTGGAATAGTTGCTTTCCCCCCAGAAGAGTTGCTCTGTGGGGTCCAGTCTACCAGTGGTTCTGTTACAGTGTCAAGGGGGTGGGGAATCCAACACAGGGGTTTGCAGCTTCTTTTCCTGGATGTTTCTTCTGCTAGAAATCTGGACAGATAGGATGTTCCCGAAGGCAGTCCTCAAGACACTGGCCCAGTCCTCTCTGCTCTGTGAGCCAGGGCCAAACAGGGCCGCACAGGGTCCCAGCACTCAAATTTTCCAGGGAGAACCGCAGCTTGGAAAGAAGCAGCTGGTAGCCACGTCCCGGGAAGGAATGAAACCAGAGAAGCCCCGAGAGAAAGACCGCCATCCTATTTCTGCATGTTCCCAAGCTGCTGTCACCAGGAGGTTTGCAGTGAGAACCGTGTTCTCTTGGGCCCTCTCCTGCTGTTTCTCCTTCGTTAGTCCGGTTTGCACCTTGGCTCAGTGTGATCTTGGCTTTGTTCCACGATGGCTTTGCAGTCCCGAAACGCTACCGCTGAGCACCTCACTGGGGGCCGTGGCACAGAGGCTGGTTCTCAACTAACGACCTATGTGACCTTAGACGAGGCAATTACCTGCTGCAAAATGCACTGGAAAAGTTCTGCAGGGAATTGCATGAACTCGAGAGAGGTACAAGTGTATGGCAGGGATTTGTGCTGGGCACTGCCTGGGGGAGCTGAACATTTAAACCCACATTTTAAACATTCACGGGCGACAGGAAATAGGGGGAGCAGTGAGAGGAGGTGGATGTAATTTCTACGTTAAAACTTCCACGTCTGTTTTTCCTCAGACTGTCTACAGTGGGCAGAAGCCATCTCCGGTGTCCACCAAATCTGTTTTTTTTGTTTTGTTTTGTTTTGGTTTGGTTTGGTTTTTGGGTCACACCCAGCAGCGCTCAGGGGTTACTCCTGGCTCTACACTCAGAAATTACTCCTGGCAGGCTCAGAGGACCATACAGGATGCCGTCCTTCTGCATGCAAGGCAAACAACTTACCTCCATGCTATCTTTCCGGCTCCCCCAAATCTGTTTTTTGTTTGCGGATACAACCCAAAATGCTCAGGGCTTACTCCAGCTTCTGAGCTCAGGAATACTCCTGTGCTCAGGGGTTCATTTGGGAAGCCAGGGGTTGAACCCGGGTTGGCCACATGTAAGGCAAACACCTTCCCTGCTGTTGTATAGCTCTGGCCCCATGTTGACCAATCTGGTGCCTGGAACACACCTTTTATTGGATAGTGTGACCCAGTGTCTGCTGCAGGGCATCGTGACCACTAGAGAAGCCAGACTAGAGTCTGTGGGACAGGGAACCAGGCTATTAGAAATGAACCTGGGCAAGGGGTTTGTGAGGGCACAGATGCCTGGGCTGGAGCAAGCACACCACCCTGAAAACAGCAGCACCAGCATACAGAGGTGATGACCAGAGCAGGACTCCAAGCTGAGAAAGGTCTCCCCAGGACACCCACCCAGGCCTGCAAGCAGTCTCAGGACCTACTGTATGACCCTGAGGATTGTAGTCACAGGGACACCACGCAACCCATCAACAGAGCTGGTTGGTGTTTTGAACTCTATTTCCATCTAGTAAAAATATTAAATTAAAGCAATTTACAGTGTGTGGATTGCAGGCATACAAGACAGTAAAAAGATACCCTAATGCACTATGCAAAAAGAAATTTGCATACCAGTTCATCCTGGTACTTCTCAGGGAAGGGAATCTAATCTAAAAGGTTAGTTTTTTCTGCATTGCCTAATTGGGGTGGTTTGGTAATAAACCTCTTTTAATAAAAGCCAGTTTTCCAAGAATTAATAAGTCAATATTCAAAGTTTCCCAGAGAAACAACTTCTTTTTGTCTTTGTCGATTGGTTGGCTTTTGGGTCACACCAGCAGCACTCAGGGGTCACTCCTGGCTCTGCATTCAGAAATCACTCCTGGAAGCCAGAGCAATAGCACAGTGGTAAGGTGTTTGCCTTGCACATGCCAACACAATAAGGACCCCGGTTCCATATGGTCCCTGGAGCCTGCCAGAAGCTACTTCTCCTTCTCCTTCCTCTTCTCCTTCCTCTTCTCCTTCTTCTTCTTCTCCTTCTCCTCCTCCTCTTTCTTCTTCTTCTTTTTCTTTTTCTTCTTCTTCTTCTTCTTCTTCTTCTTCTTCTTCTTCTTCTTCTTCTCTTCTCCTTTTCCTTCTCCTTCTCTTCTTCTTCTTCTTCTTCTTCTTCTTCTTCTTCTTCTCCTCCTCCTCCTCCTCCTCCTTCTTTCTTCCTTCTCTTCTTTTTTCTCCTCCTTTCTTCTTTTTCTTCTTTCTCCTCCTCATCTTTCTCTTCCTTTTTCTTCCTCTTTCTTCTTCTCTTTGTTTTTGCAGTTGTTATTTTTATTTTTTTTTTTAGCCACACCTGGCAATGCTCAGGGGTTAATTTTTGTCTCTGTTTAGAAATCACTGCTGGGAGGCTCAGGGGACCATATGGAGTGCTGAGGATTGAACCTGGGTTGGTTGTGGGTCTGCCGCATGCAAGGCAAACACCCTAACAATGTGCTATCATTCTGGCCCCTTATTTTTATGTTTTTTCCTCAATACACTTTATAGATTCACATCTGACTTCATCTTTAATCTATTTTGAGTTGAATTTATTTCTATATTTTTAATAAATGAATCATTTAGTTGGATTCACAGATACACAGTTTAAAGCTGTCATGATTGAGTTTCAGTCATACAATTCCCAACACCCTTCACCAGTGCACATTTCCCACAGTGCCCCCCAATTTTCCTCCTGCCTGCTTCCTGCCCTCTCCTGAGAAACCTATTTTGAACTGCAAAAAATTGAGTAAGATTATGGGCCAAGATTTGGAAAAATACAAGTCTATAAAAATCAAGGTTATTTTTGCTTGACTCCTGAGTTTGGGATTGTTAAGCATTTCTCTCAGGCTCAAAATAGGGGCTACCTAGATCTGGAAAGTCTCAGTGGTACTCGTGTGTGTGTGTGTGTGTGTGTGTGTGTGTGTGTGTGTGTGTTTGATTTTATGTTTCCTGAACTGTATTTGAAAGTCAGATCTTGTGAAAACAGATTCTAGATAGTTTGTACTCACAGACAAAAATTAACAGCACCATTTGCATCCTCCTCAGCCTTAAAAGAAAGCATAAAGGGGAAAGAAAATAAAAAAGGAAAGGAAGGGGGGCCGGTGAGGTAGCGCTAGAGGTAAGGTGTCTGCCTTGCAAGCGCTAGCCAAGGAAGGACCCGGTTCGATCCCCCGGCGTCCGATATGGTCCCCCCAAGCCAGGGGCAATTTCTGAGCGCTTAGCCAGGAGTAACCTCTGAGCATCAAACGGGTGTGGCCTGAAAAAAAAAGGAAAGGAAGAAAGAAGGAAAAAAGATAAAGAAATAATGAATGAAAGGAAGAAGAAAGAAAGAAAAAAGAAAGGAAAGAAAGCAAGAAAGGAAGAAAGGAATAAAAAAGAAAAAGGAAAGAAAGATTTAGGGGCCAGAGTGGTGGCACAAGCTGTAAGGCTTGCATATGCTAGCCTAGGACGGACTGCCTCGGTTCGATCCCCCAGCATTCCATATGGTCCCCCAAGCCAGGAGCTATTTCTGAGCGCACAGCCAGGAGTAACCCCTGAGCATCACCAGGTGTGGCTGAACCCCCCCCCCAAGAAAAAGGAAAGGAAAGAAAGATTTAAAATCCCAGGCACCCTTTGCTCTAATTCGCCATATTTCTGACATCACCTTTTTTATGTTCTTCATTTTCCTGAAATAATCCTTTGAAATTTTTATTTCCTTTGGATGATGACAGATTCTGCTTCAATTGGAAATATACTTGGCCAAACCCTTCCCCTCCCCCTTCTCTGCTACAAAGCAGTGGCACATTTGGGGCAGCTGTTGTTTGTCATTGATCGAGGTATTGATTGTGGGTCCTTCCTTGAGACCCTTTCATGCAGCAGAGAGCATGCTTATTGCAGGGGAGCAGTTGTTAACTTTCTAAGGCAATTTCCCAGAAGTATCTTTGAGTATCTTTGGGGTGGGTCCTTCCTTCCATCCTTCCTTCCTTGCTTCCTCTCTCCCTCCCTCTCTCTTTCCTTCCTGCTTCCTCCCTTGCTTCCTCCTTTCTTTACTCCTTCCTTCCTCCTTCCTTTCTTCTTCCTCCCTCCTTCACCCCCTCCCTCCCTCATCTCTCCTCCTTTACTCTTTTGCTTTAGTTTGTCTTTTTCTTTTCTTGCCTGAGGATTTATTAAAAATAAAGAGAATTATTATAAATAAAGAGAAAAAACTATTTTCTCTGCACCCTGTGAGGGTCGCCTGATACCTTTGCTATATATATCCTTTGAGGCTGGGCTGCTCTGTGAGCCTCAGCAACGCATCCCTCAGGCCATGCCTAGGAAGCTCACTGGGAAAGTGCTCACAGCCCTGCACCTGGGCTGATATCTCTCCTTGGACTCTCCCTGGACACTGTGCTCCAAAACTCCCCAGGATAATGACACCCCACAGGAGGACCAGAACAGAGATTTATATGCACCCAGAAAGCACCATGCGGTGACTTGAAAGTTCTCACAGGGTGGCGAAGAACATTCTGCTGGAGGTCACCAGGACAGCCATTTTTCTGGGTCCAATGGCTGGGACCCTAGAAGTTGCCACTGCCCTGGCTCCAAGCCCAGGCGGCTCATAAAGTGTAAGAATGAAGGCCCCTAGGTTCAATCACTTACCCCAGTGAAGTGGTTCTTCCCGAGACAGAGAGAGTTAAATCAGAAATAAACCAAAGGGGGCCCGGAGAGATAGCACAGCAGTGTTTGCCTTGCAAGCAGCTGATCCAGGACCAAAGGTGGTTGGTTCGAATCCCGGTGTCCCATATGGTCCCCCGTGCCTGCCAGGAGCTATTTCTGAGCAGACAGCCAGGAGTAACCCCTGAGCACCACCGGGTGTGGCCCAAAAACCAAAATAAATAAATAAATAAAAAATAATAAACCAAAGCTGGTACCCTCCAGGAATAAAGAACTAGAGGTTGAGTGAGCTCAGAATGTTCTATCTGATAAAGGCTCACTGGACAACCAAAGTTTGAGTCGAGTATCCCTTGACAGCCAAGGTCCGAATCAGAGTATCCCTAGACAACCAAAGTTAGAATTGGGGTATTCCTGGACAACCAAAGTTGAGCTAGAAAAATCAGTGATTACACTGTACAACAGGCAATGAACAAAACGAAAAGGTAATCTCCTGAGTGGGAGAAAAAGACTTGCAAATCACGTATTTTCAAAGTCTATATCCAAATATATTAAAAATGCTTTACAACTCAATGAAAAACTATAACTTAAAAATAGGTAGAACTAGATAGAAATTTTTAATTTTATGTTTGCCACACTCAGTGGTACTCAGGAATGTGCTTGGGACCACGCCTGGCAATATTGGGAGACTATGTGCAGTGTTGAGGATCAAATCAGGGTAGGCCATATGCGAAGCAAGCATCTTAACCTCTGTACTATCTCTTCAGACTTTAGGTTATTTCTTAGGTGACATTGTTTACCCTTCCCTAAATCTTAACATTGAATTTCTCTTTTTGGGAATGATAATAGCCCTGATAATGATTAACTTCAAATTTAATTTTTCATGAGAAGTTGTAAGAAACTGAAATTGTTTTTTATTATTTCTTTAGCTACTACTTGAAATACTATAAAATTTTTCCTTATCAAATTTCTTTCTTTTTTTTTTCTTTTTTTTTTGTGGTTTTTGGGTCACACCCGGCAGTGCTCAGGGGTTATTCCTGGCTTCACGCTCAGAAATTGCTCCTGGCAGGCACGGGGGACCATATGGGATGCTGGGATTCGAACTGATGACCTCCTGCATGAAAGGCAAATGCTTTACCTCCATGCTATCTCTCTGGCCCCTCAAATTTATTTCTTGATGTATAAAAATAATATTTTTTATTTTCACTACCTTTTTAAAAAATTATTTTGAGTTCCATGTTTAAAAGATGCTTTGTGAAAGAAAGAGAGAGACAGAAACAGAAAGTGACAGTAACAGAGAAGAAAAATATCTGCCCATGGGGCCAGAGTAATAGCACAGTGGGTAGTTTGTTTTCCTTGCATGCAGCCCACCAGGGTTTGATCCCTGGGAACCCATAAGATCCCCTAAACCTGCCAGGAATATTTTCTAAGTGCAGAGCCAGGATTAACCACTGAGCACTGCTGGCTGCAACCCTAAAAAAAGGCAAGAAAAATGTATTCCCCAGGGTCAGGACAGGGCATCAGGAAGGAAGAGAGGGAAACTGGGGATATTGGTGGAGGGAAAAGTGCACTGGTGAAGGCTGTTGCATGTTGTATGATGGTAACTCAATCATGAACAACTTTATATGTGGAAAAAATAGACTGTATTATGTACAACTTTGTAACCATGGTATTTAACTAAAAAATAAAGGTGTTTCGTGAAAAAAAAAAAGAAAAACCAGTGATTAATTAAGACATCTTTACTGTTACTGTTACTGCTTGTGATTTCTATATAAACTGCTTGAAGATTGGACCTCGGCTAGCCAAATAAACTCCCTTTTGCAGCTTGCATTATCAGAGGTGGTCTCTGACTCTCAGCACCGTTTCCGGTATCAACTTGGGCCCTAACAAAATAACCCTAAATTAGTGGCTGGGAAGCTCAGGCCCTAGGGTGCTGATGGAGTAGGATGTCAGGCTGTTCTGCTTTGGCTTCACGCACCAGGGGCTGAAGGGTGAAGGGGCTCATTGTCCCCAAGGAGCAGTCCAAGGTTTGGGCATCTGCTTGGAGGGAAGGTGCAGAAGGTTCAGAGGAAGAAGCAATTATCATGGCTAAATGAGTCTCCTCCTGTGTTCACCTGTCCATCCATGTCCAGTTCTACACCTCTCTTCTCATCCCTGCTCTGCTCCTTACTGCCTGCGATTCCTTAGAAAACAAGTGACTTGCTTAGAAGTGGAAAAGAAATGCTGAAGGGCTGGAAACATCCGGAGAACAACAGTGACAGATGCTGAAAAACCTCATGGGCAGAGGCGGCATCCGGCAATGCCAGCGCCCATCACCCCAAAGCTGGCTGCATGTGGGCCACAGTCCCGAAGGCCACAGTCTTTTCCCCATTCCCACGGTGTCCTGGACTGAAACAAGGGAACCCCCAGGGCACATGTGCCTCTGGTCAGCCCCCAGCAGGGTCAGGGCTCAGGGTGCTTAACAGGGTGCGTGAGAGACAAGCCCAGGCCTGGCGGGGCTGTGTGGGTGCGGCAGAGTTCAGGGAGGTGATGGAATGGGTTTGAGGCACTCTGGGACCCTCTGCTGGATACTTGGGGGGCTGTAGATGAGGGTGAAGAGGCTTCCCAGCCAACCCCTTGCAGGTGATGAAGGAAGCTCCCAGGTCTGTCCTGTGCCCTTGAGCCCTGGGATGTTGTAAATAAGCCTCATCTGTTCATTCTTTTCTTTCTTTGCGTTTTGGTGTTTGGGCCACACCTGGTGGCACTCAAGGGTTACTCCTGGCTCTGCACGCAAAAATCACTCCTGGCAGGTTCAGGGGATGATATGAGTTGCCAAGGATCAAACTCGATTGGCCACCAAAAGGCCAATGTCCTCTCTGCTGTGTTCTCTCTCTGGCCCGAGCTTTGTCTGTTCTGTAGTCCCACGAGGGGCCATTTCCACAGGCATAAAGGGTTCCGTCTCCAATCCACTAGTCTTTCTGACTGTCCGTGTCTTCTGGACCAGCATAACGAAGGGTCAGATTCTGGGAACCAGGGTGGATTGGGGACACACCATTCTCTCTCCTGGTACTCGAGCCTGGGAATCCCAGTTCAGCATCTCCCCTCCGCACCCCTAGAACTGAACCCTGCCTGGCACCTCCCCGGTGACAGGAGCTGCCCTTGTCCAATGCCCACCATAGCATCAGCTGCTCTGCCTCTGTCTGGCCTGTGGGTCTGGTTGGACTCTGTATCCTTGTCTGTTTCCACTCATGTCTACGTTTCTGATGGCAAGTGAAACTTGTAGAATTTTCTCTACGAAAGGGAAACAGAGGACCCTGAACCAGGAGAGATGCTCCGTGGGCTCTTCCTGGCACTGGGAGTTCAGGCCAGGCCTGAAACTGCCTCTCATCCCTTCAGACAGGACCTCCACAGTCCTCAAATATCAGCAGTGGCAGCTGCGGTGGATTCTTGGGTTCTTGGGCTGCATAGACCTGCCAAGCTGGTATTCAAGGGAGTGAGCTCTGGGACTGGGAGGCAGGTATGAGGTGGTGTTACTCCCCCGCAAAGTCCTGCTTTGCTCACCTTGAGAGGCAGGCCTGCCCACATCTGAAAGGGGTCTTTGACTTCCAGTTTTGTTGACTTGGAGAGGCAAAAAGAGCCTCAAGAGCATGAGAAAGATAGAGGGAAGATTGAGCAAGAGGAGGTTGGAGAGAGGAGTCAGCAAAACACAAAGCCAAAGACCCCTCCAACAGGACCTTGGGGGAAGAGTAATAGGGTGGGTCACTCCAGTTCCCTGAGCCAGTGACCCCATTTCAGGCTCCTCAGTGAGCCCTTGCTTTGTTTTTTAGACTCTTTACACTCCACGGAGGATCCAAATTACCTGGGATGTGTCCATTGCTTTCTGCCTCCCTGAGCATCACACCTCAGTTCCACACATGCTACAGGAAACCCCAGAGTCCCACCTTGTCCCCATCATGTCACATCCCACTGGGAACTCAGATCACAGCTTCTTGCTTTGCCCTGCTGTTGCAGGAGACTCCCTGAAAACAAAGTCCGCAGCAGCCTGTCTCTCTTTGAAAGCTGCCTGCACTTCCGACGCTATTTTTTGTTTGTTTGTTTGTTTTGGTGTCACACCTGGCAGCGCTAAGGGGTTACTCCTGGTTCTGTGTTCAGAAATCACTCCTGGCAGGCTTGGGGGACCATATGGGATGCCGTGATTCTAACCACTGTCCTTCTGCAGGCAAGGCAAACGCCCCACCTCCATGCCATCTTTCCGCACCCCAAAGCTATTTCTTATATTTAAATCCAATCAAGAGAAACACGGATGGAGGTAAGTCAGCACTGGGGCCACAGCAGTGTTTGCCTGGAACTCAATTATAAATAGCTTGATAAATCATAGTGTCCTAATAAAATATTAAAATGTAATTAAAAATATAAAGAGAGACAACAGGGGGTAAAAAGTGAGAATCACCAAACACAATCTGGTCCCAATACCACAGAGAATATCAGAGAATCTGTGTCTGTGTCCAGATGTCTTTAAACTTTCTGTTTTCAGCCTGTTTTCACCTAACCAGCCCGAGCATTCTGGAGCCTTCAGGAGACACCAGAATATTCCAGCTCTGGCCTGAGTCTCCTCGGGCTGACCTGCCCCTACCTGAGCCTATCTGGACCAGCTCCCAGGAAAGTTGTGTCTTTGTATCTCTTTGCCTCTTTGTCTCTGTGTCTGCATCAGGGTGGGGTTTCCTATGACTAATTTCCACAGGAGAGGCCCCATTCTTAGTAACCCCTTTCCTGAGAAAATTCTATTTTAGCAAGACAGACCAAGAGAATGAACTATGGCCCATATTAGGAGAAAAGTCAGTTAAACGGATTCAGGGGAGAAAAAAACTAAAACAAACAACCCACAGAAATGAAGGAATTTAAACAGCTATTATAGACATATTCAAGTATTTAAATAAATTAGGGGGTGCATATATAAGATATAAAAGACTACCTGAAATGTCTAGAGTCGAAGATATAATTGGAAGTGAAAAATGCACTGGATTGGGATTAACAGACTCTGTTCGCAAGAACAGAGCAGTGCATTGAGACAGAATGAAACAGACTGAAAATTGTGAGCAGATCCTCAAGGAATCAAACATACTTTAGCCAAGGTCCCAGGGGGAGAGATCAGGGCTATATTAAATGTCTGAAGACATTATTTCAAGAAAAACTTTTTATTATTTTTAATTAAATCATCATGAATTCCAAAGGTATTTGTGATTGAATTCCAGGCACTCAATGTTCCAAAACCAATCCCTTCACCAATGTCCACGTCCCTCTGCCAATTTCCCCAGTTTTCCTTCTGCCTTCCAGTCTGCCTCTATGGCAGCATTTATTTAAAAAATTTAAAGATGGGGGAAAAGAAATCTCAAAAGCAAAGGATCCAGACTCAATATTCTCCATATATATATATATATATATATATATATATATATATATATATATATATATATATATATATACTGTTTAAAAAAACATTCCTGGCACGTTACAAAAGGACTGGGGCCAGTGCGGTGGCGCTAGAGGTAAGGTGTCTCTGCCTTGCCAGCGCTAGCCTAGGACGAACCACGGTTCAATCCCCGGGCGTCCCATATGGTCCCCCAAGCCAGGAGTGACTTCTGAGCGCATAGCCAGGAGTAACCCCTGAGCGTCACCAGGTGTGGCCCAAAAACAAAACAAAAAAAAAATTAAAGGACTAAAAGGAAAGAATGAATCAACTTAGAATTCTACATTAAGAAAATGTACCTTAAAAAGAAAAGGCAAGGGCCCGGAGAGATAGCACAGCGGCGTTTGCCTTGCAAGCAGCCGATCCAGGACCAATGGTGGTTGGTTCGAATCCTGGTGTCCCATATGGTCCCCCATGCCTGCCAGGAGCTATTTCTGAGCAGACAGCCAGGAGTAACCCCTGAGCACCGCCAGGTGTAGCCCAAAAACCAAAAAAAAAAAAAAAAAAAAAAGAAAAGGCAAAATAAACTTTTTTGTTTGATTTTTTTTTTAAATTTTGAGCCATACCTGGCTGTGCTTAGGGATCACTCCTGGTTCTTCACTCAGGAATTACTCCTAACTGCACATGGGGGACATATGGATTACCGGGGATTGAACCCTGGTTGACCACCTGCAAGGCAAATGCCCTATATCACTCTGGCCCAAAACAAAATTTTTATAAACTACAATAGATGATCAATAAGGTTTGTTAGGGGCTAAGAAGGTAGTTCAAAGGTCTAGAGCACATAGTTTGCATGTGGAGTCTCAAATTTAGTCTCTGGCACAAGTTAGCCCAAGCCTGGCACTGGAATTAGCCTCACAGCACTCCTGGCATGACCCCAACAATTAAAATAGCAGGAGGTATTAGAAATAGGGTGTATGCTGGCCAATATAAAGAGCTTTTGTTTTTAGTTTAATCTCCTTAAGATTGAAAAGCAATAACAGTAGTGTAGCGTTATGAGATCTATATCTGTTAGGGAAGGAGACGGCATGACAATGAAAGAAGACTAGAAGACATAGGAAATATAACTAAAAGTAAGTTTGCAAAGATAGAATGTGATAGTTTAAACATGTACTCTGCAGACCCTAGCGCGCAACCTTTGCGCATGAATTTATTTATATCAAATAAATATTTGAGTAGGAAGTTTGGAGAATGACTCTCAATAGTAGCAATAAAAATAAATTCCTAAAGATTAACCCTGACCAAGTCAGAAAAAGAGGAAGAAAGGAGTGAGAGATGGTGGGGACTTGTGTGACAAGCATAAAGGTGAATGAAAAATCCAGCTACCAGGATCAAGCTACAGTGATCCAAACCCAACACTTACTAGGCACACTTAGCTAGACTGGGTCAAAAAGCGAGTGAGACTCAACAGCTGCTTTGAATAAAAAAAATCCACCAACACACAAACAGTGGGGTTGGAGCTAAGTGCCATGGCATTACTTCCTCAGAAATGATTCCTTCTTCAGTTTCCTTCTCTCTGACACATGTCCTGGTCTTTAGCTCGGCCTTCCTCCCACCCCAAATCTCTTCCTTCATTCCATAGAGTGGCCCCAACTGGCTTTGCTCTGGTCTCTCCTTCCTTCCACCCCTGTAGCTTCCTCTTTGGGTTCTCACCCACTTTCTCCTACCCAGAGACCCCACTCTGCCCTCCAGCCCTTCTGGTCCTTGTCGTCTGCAGGCAGAGCTGAAATGACTTCCCTTCTGGAAGCTTTGCTCCTGAATAGTTTTGTAATGAATAACTCATGGACTTTCCATGTTCTCTTCTTCCCCCCAAAAGGTGGCTACAGCCAGGGGTATGGAGGGAACCTTTGGTCCTAACGCATTCCTGGGTCCTACGGTCCCTTTCTTCTGCCCTTCAGCACATTGGGGCAGACTGAAGGAGCGGCGAGAGCCTCTGGCTCATCACCAATTTACCCTTTAATTCAAGTCAGTCTGGGGAAAGGGAATTGGCTCCATTTGGAAGGCCCTCAAATTCCCTTGCCAGGAAAAAATGACACCATCTTGTGTTTGGTTACAGGGTTGGCATCTGATCTCTGTACATTTTCCCTCTGCTTACCCAGATGTGGTCACCTTCCAGGCCTCAGTTCCACACACTAGATCAAGGCTGCAAGCCAGGGGTGCACATCGCCAGGCACTGCCCAGTGTCCACAGGGATGGCCCAGGAGTGAGCTAGGAGGAGGTGTGCCAGTGTGCGTGTTGGCGGGGAGAAGACAGAGTGGAAAGTGTTCTCTCTGGCTGGTTAAACTCTACCAGGATGGCACTAATTCAACTGCTGTGACTTTTTGAAAAACCTGCCTGCTGTGTTCACATCCATAGCAGGGAAATGCTGGACCATATGTAATCGAGAAAGCACATTCTATCCATCAGCGCCCACACTTGAGCTACATTTGAAATTAGGTTAACTAGAACTGCATGCAATCAGTGGGTGACCCAGGCAAGCCTATGCGGCCAGAAGGGGGGGATTGAATATCACGCTTTATGTTGCTTTCACTCTCAATTTTATTGATTTCTTTCCAGACGGAGCGCGGCGCAATGGAGTAATGAAACGTGGTAAATCTGGTTAGAGAGAAATATGACTTAAAAATACCATCCTTTGGGGCCGGGCGGTGGCGCTGGAGGTAAGGTGCCTGCCTTACCTGCGCTAGCCTAGGAGACGGACCGCGGTTCGATCCCCCGGCGTCCCATATGGTCCCCCAAGCCAGGAGCGACTTCTGAGCGAATAGCCAGGAGTAACCCCTGAGCGTTACCGGGTGTGGCCCAAAAACCAAAAAAAAAAAAAAAAAATACCGTCCTTTGTTTCATCTCCTCGGCCCTGTGGACAACGTAGCTCCAGTTTACACAACACTCAAGTGAGTTTGTGGGAGGAGGAAAAAAAGCAGTCTGAGTGGATCGCTCTAGGATTCATGGAGTTAGCTCCAGAGAGATTTAGTTCAGAGACAGGCCATTTAAGTCTCCTCAGAATCAGGAACTGCCACTTAGATTAGCATCCCAGCAGAAATGCTGAGTTTTGGGGGTCCTGGAGGGCTGGGGCTGTAGTGCCTACAGTCTTGGCACAGCCCAGGGGCGGGAGGGTGGGCAGGATCACAGGGCAGAATCCCGTCTGTGGTCCCTCTGCTCACACAGACTTCCCGGGGGGCCACTCACTGAGGGGTTCTCCAGGGAACGGCAGCAGGAAAGCCAGGAAACCCCCAGCCTCCACCTTACCTTGAAGCTTTCTTGCAGGCCCCCCCACCTCATCTTCCACCTGTATCCACCACAGGAGGGACCAGAGCAGATGGAAAGGTCAGAACAGCTGCGTTCAGAGATGGAAAGTGGGTCAGCTAAAATCAGGAGGTCACAACAACCCATGACCCCAAGCAAGGCCCCGGCAAGAAATCCCAGCTCCTGCTTCACTTTCCTGGCTCTCTCCTCTCCTCTGGGAGGGCCCACTGACCCAGGATATAATAGGCGGTTCTAGGGAGCCCACTCCCACACTCACCATCCCCTTATTTGCTCAAATTTTTTGTTTGGGGTATTTGCCATTTTATATTACTTGCTCTAGTTGTCTAGGTTCACATGTGTCCCTCCTGTAGAATGCAAGGCCAGAGGCAGAGCGCAAGTGCAGTGGGTTGGGTGCTTGCCTTGCCTGTGGCCAGATAGGTTCAGTTACTAGCTCCTGATATGGTCCTTGAGCCCTGCCAGGTCTGATTCCTGAGTACAGAGCCAGGAGTAATCCCTGAGCACTGCTGGGTTTGCTATCCCACCCCCAATAAATATGCAAGGACAGTGTTCACAGATGTAGCCCAAGAACTGATAGTGGGGTCCGCCCGGAGAGGTTTTCCAGCTGTGAGAGGTGACAGGAACAGGCAGAAAAGAGCTGAAAGGTTTCTCCATGGTCAACAGCAAATACACACCTCGAAAACTGAGCAGAAGCAGAGAAGTCATCGGTCACTTCTCCCAACTATAATCAATCACACTGACTTCTGGCGAACACATCGATTTCAATACTTTTGCTTTTTATTGAAGTCAGAATGCCGGGTACAACAATACACAGTTTAAGCATCAATAAGTAATGCCTGTGACAATGTTAGACATTCATATTCATACATACTGGTCATCCTGGATTACCCATAAATATCCAATATATTGCTAGTTAAAGAGAACAAAACTGGTTGGAGAACTGGCTAGTCAGGTAAAAGCCAATCACTAACAAATCCATAATATTTTCTTAAAGTTTTTGAGTTATACTTGGTGATGCTCAGGGCAACTCTTGACTCTGCACACAGGTATGACTCCTGGCACTGGTGGGGGCATCATATGGGAAGCTAGAGATTGAATTTAGGTTGGCTGAATGCAAGGCAAGTGCTCTACCAACTGTACTATCTGTCTGGCCCCTAAATCCATAACTTTAAACCTATTTTTATAGAAACAAATCTAAATAAAATAAGATATAATAATGCATAATAATCATAGTAATACACAATAGAATATAGGCAAAACCAAAGAAAACATGGTAAACAACAAATACTTTGGAATTAAAAATATAAATATTACATGAAGAACATCTTTCCGTTTCTATGAGGATGACTTGGTTACAAATTGTGGTTCTTAAATACAAATAATGATCTTTTGAGGTTATGTGACCCCCCCCAAAAAAAAGAAATTTCAGAACAAGGTACAGCTGTTTATGTCCATAATGCTTATCAATCATCAAAGTAATAAAAGAAATATGACTTAGTTTCTAATTAGATGTGGATTATCCAGGCTTCCAAAATTATGGTGTAACACAAAGCAGAATCTTCCCCAGTAACTCCAGTGAATAAACTTTGGTGAATAGTAGAATGGCGTGTGATCTCTTCTTAAACTTGAAACAGTAAACGGACAATCCATCTTGCATGTGACTCTGTAGTAAATCCCACATTGGAGACACACATGAAGACATTATACAGGAGTTTGTGAGGTCTCCTTAGGATATTAAAAGGTGAAAATAAGCCCGTCCCACACCAGAAGCTAACATGATACTAGTAGAAGCAGGTTCTGTCATAAAGGGTGATACTTATCTCCAAGAAACATTAGACTACAGAGCAGGAAATGTGCTCAGTGGTGGAGCACTGGCTTTAAATGTGAGGTCTTGGGTTTGATCCCCAGTACTCTATGGTCCCCCAAGAACCCCTGGGAGTAACCTTGGGGCATGATTTGGGAATAGCCCTGAGCACTGTCAGTGTGGCACCCTGCCTCAAATATCTGTGGCTATAAACTGTTCTGGGCACAAATGGAAGCATCCTAGAGGCAGGAATCTTCGCAGAATGACCTGAAGCCACTGTGCATAGATTCAGTGGGCTCATCTCTTCGGGGTGGCCTGACACAGTCTCCTGGCCCACCCTGCAGAGAACGAGCAGGAAGGCAGTCTGGGAGCACGAAGAATGAGCTTCAGGGCGTGTCTGAGTTTCTTGTTTTTGAGTCACATCTAGCAGTGCTCAGGGTGTATCCCTATTTGTGCTCAGGGATCACTTCTGATGGTGCTCAGAGGACCATACACAGTGAAGGAAATTGAACCCTGACGGGCTGTGTGCAAGGCCAGTTCCATGACCACTGTTCTCTGGGTTGGAAGTGGCCTTCAGGAAACAGCACAGGCTGTGCTGAAGGAGCTGACTTGCACTTATTACTGTGCTTTCCCACACTGAGGGGTACACCGAAATCCCACCTAGTGGCACCTGGCGCACAGGGCAGTCTACTAGCCTCTGCTGAAGCACTCTTTAGAGAGGGAAAAGGACACTCCAAATGGACCCTGCACTAGCTGCATTCGTTTCCCATGAAGATGGAAAAATGATGTTTTGGGACCCAGAAATACTAACAGACCGCAGACAGTTATTAACTGCTGCAATGAGAAATTGAAGGCGAGTCTTTCACCTTTGTCTTGAACTGGTTTGTACCATTCAGAATTTCTTACAGAGGGCTGGATTCATTTGACATTTGGGGGAAATGAGATCCTATAAATTTTCTCCTTGCTTTTCTTTCTGGGTGGTGGAATGATTTTCTGATGTAAAAAATTACGTGAGGTCCTAAGTATTTCAAAAGCACAGAGAGGCCATGAAGGGGGGCCTGAGTAACATGAGTTGAATGGCGCTAAGTGCATGTCTCTGGGGAATCCTTCCTTGCTAGGTTTTTCATTCACAGATGAAACCACTGACAGGCCTGGGGGAGGAGGGAGGCACAACTCGAAAGCAGGCCTGGTCTTTGGCCTGGAAGGTGGAGGCAGGTCCTGCATTCCCCAAGAGTCAATCATTCTATGAAAATCTTGAGACCTGGACTAGATTTCATTCTTGTTAAAGATGTTAAAGATGAAAGTCGACCCTGGTGTCCCAAGCCAGGAGTGATTACTGAGCGCAAAGCCAGGAGTAACCCCTGAGCGGATATGCCCTCCTCCCAAAAAAAATAGATGAAAATCGAACACTTTCAGGCACTCTAGGATATAGACTTTTCCTCAACCACTTCCAGAATGCATTAGGGTGCAGGATGTCAAACTCTACATGAGACAGGTTATAAAAATATATTGAGTACCTTTTTGTTTATTCAAATCAGGCTGAACATTCTATTAGTTCTATAAATAAATAGCACATGCAAGATAAAAAGGTTTTCTGGTTTGTTTATAAAGTTTTTGAAAGTATTCTAGTAGTTCTATGAGGTAAGTACTTCTGGGTATTTTATAATAGGTTTGTCCTTAGAATAGTGCAGATGGCCAAAAGTAATGAAATCTAATTTCCAGATGCCTGGTTTTGTAAATTGAGTGCCATGGAATTAGTACTGGCTGGTAAATCTCCAGGTCATCTTTGGCCAAGACTTTTGGTGTGCCACAGACTTTGGGGAATGAAATATAACCTAATAAATAATCTATAAAATGTCATGTAAATTTGAGTTTGTTGGGTAAGTTCCCAAAGGAACATGCTCAGTGACTGTGGAACCTGATGTCAATGAGCTTCAGGTGTCACCACTGTCCCCTCTTCTCAGTGTGCAAAAGGCCCAAACAGTCAGTTCCTCTGCCTGCCCTGGCCTCTCTGGTGTCAAACACATCGGTTCAAGTGGATTTGATGGTCCTTGCTGATCTTGGGGAAAGAAAGCAGACCTGGTGATGCTTCAAGGCTAATCCTGGCCCTGTGCTGGGAGGTCCATGAGGCTGGGAGATCATGAGCTGCTGGAGATGAAAGCAGGGTTGGCTGCATGCAAGGCAGCTCTTACCCTCTGGACTAGGTCTCTGGCTCTCAATGATATTGCTGTGGCTCAGGGACTCTCAATTTCTCCTTTCCTCACTGCCTTTAAAGCTGAAGGAACCTGACCTAGATGGTGAGGAAACCTGAAGGCGGCCTAACCTAATCTCAATTCAGACAAGACCAAGAAAAATCAGTCAGACTATGGCATTTATGTTACCTGGTAGATCTTTCTTTAACTTTTCCGAATCCTGGTTTTATGTTTTTAGGAATGATGGGATTTCTTAGGTTTTGACTGATCTGAGTGAAGAACCTGTAATCAGATTAAAGGAACATGTTATAATAAATTAACTTCAGATACCCATGCAGTCATGGCAGAATATTGTGTCTTAATCAACATGTTTCTAGATAATCTTGGGCACTTAATTTATGCCTCTATTTACAGGTTTTTCTTTTTCTTTTTTTCTTTTTACAGGTTTTCAAAGGTTCATCATATGATACATATTCTCAGGCTTAAAAGCAATTTTTTAACATGGTTCTTAGGGAAAGTACGACTGTGCACCAAGGGTGGTGGGGTGGGAATGAGGTTTCTTGCCTTTCTCTTTCTCTCTGGCCAGGTTCTTTGGCTCTCCGAGGACCTGCACTCACTCACTCCTGCTCCTTCCCTTTGTTTTGCTGCTTGTGGTGCCTGTGGCTGGGGAGCCACCGTGTCTGAGTCTGCCTCAAAAATGAAGGGGCGGCTTCTGACTTTGAAAGACACGTGCTCTTCCCCCAAAAGCTGTGCAATGTAGTTGCTCATCACGTTTCTTTTCTCTTGCACCTGGAAGCCAGCAGCACTATCCTCTCGACCTGCGCTCAGGCTTGACCTGGAGCTTGAAGGCAGCTGTTCACCTTCAGCTAAACTCACAGCAGAACTGGTTCTGAAAGAAGGGAGGTGCTGCGCCCTCTTTACACAGCGGCCCTTTTGCTGCTGTGGAGGTGCAGAAGCTCCGCGATGGGTGTTTCTGGCTTTCGCCTCGAGTTGACCCTTCAGTCTCTTTGGGACAGCTGGACCCAGACTCAGCCTATCCGCCCGAGTCCCTTTGGCTCTTAGGGCTTCTGTGCTCTGCTGCCTTTTCTTCTGCTTGCCAGGTCCTAAAGCACTTTTGTTGGCCTGTAACAAGTGACTTTTGAAAACTGGTACAAATTTAGGGGCCACATTACTTTGGGAACTAAGATGTGTGTTGTCTGGAACTGAAGGATTTGCTCTGCTGGGTCCTGGCACTGCCCCTGGTGCCTGTGGATCCACAGTGGGCAGAGCAGCAGACCTGCAAGGTACGGATTGACTCGCTGGAGGCTCCACCTGGTGGCCCTTTGCTGATGAACAGGGCACATGCCTTGGAGCCAAGATGGAGGGGCCCTGACTCAGAGAGAACCCCAACATTCTTCTGGTGGTCAAATTAGGTGGCTTGACTTTGCTTTCCTGTAAGGACAGAGATTAAGAGACATTTTACAGAAAAATTAAATAAGACACAAAACAGAAAAAAATAGAATATACAATGACAGTATCTGACAGTCAAGGTAAATATATCCACTTTCTGGAGGAAATGTACACCTTTCTAAAGGTATGTCTGCCCCTAGACACCCAGTTCTAACAAAGGAAGGTGCTGCTATGCCCTATCGTGCCCCCCTGAACCCAGCCCTGTGGTGACCCTGTCACCTGTGCGGGTAATTCTGCCTTTCCCTCTCCCTCCAAGGAGCTGCACTCAGTGGGTGTCTGTGGGGCAGGGAAATAGTACAGACTCCTCGGGGAGCCTCCCACACTCCCTCTCCGCCTGAAGCTAATCCTGCACTCTTGGGGGAAGCAACCTGGACCCCAAGCAGAGACAGGTGTGGGCCCCAAACAAAAGCATAAACAAACAAACAAAAACAAAACAAAAGACTACGTGACTTGAAAACCATTTCTAGGCCTGTTTTCTCTATTTGCTCATTCTTTCCTTTTTTTTTTTTTTTTTTTTGGTTTTTGGTTTTTGGGCCACACCCGGCGGTGCTCACGGGTTACTCTTGGCTGTCTGCTCAGAAATAGCTCCTGGCAGGCACAGGGGACCATATGGGACACCGGGATTCGAACCAACCACCTTAGGTCCTGGATTGGCTGCTTGCAAGGCAAACATCGCTGTGCTATCTCTCCAGGCCCCATTCTTTCCATTTCTAAAATAAAGTAAATAGACCGCAGGGAGAAACCTCTAAGTTTATATTCAAATTTTATACAAAGTGTATATGAAGGCACTGTGTAAACAACAGAAGAAATCATAAATAATTCACAGATCTTAAAATAGTTAAAATAGTCAATAGAAAGTTTGTGAAGTCAAAACCAACAAAATACATATGCTTCACTATGTTATTACCATTAACCTACCATATGTCACTGGCAAATGTGGCCTAAGGAAAACATTGGCTTGGTTGGCTTCTAATTTCTAGAGTTTTACATGTAATACATACACAATATTGCATATTAACAAATAATTATAGAGAAAATGAAAAGCTTTGACAAATATTTAGATAGAAATGGACATCAAGGGGGCGGAGAGATAGCATGGAGGTAAGGCATTTGCCTTGCATGCAGCAGGTCGGTAGTTCGAATCCTGGCATCCCATATGGTCCCCTGAGCCTGCCAGGAGCGATTTCTGAGCATAGAGCCAGCAATAATCCCTGAGCACTGCCGGGTATGACCCAAAAACCAAAAAAAAAAAAAAAAAGAAATGGACATCAAATAGTATTCTAAAATTATGGGAGAGATCTAATAAAACTTGAGATTTATCCAAAACGATGAATCAAACATGTTTTTATCTATAAAAATCTGGTTTGGAGCCTTTTGCCTCCTGAATGTTTCCTGACCAAAGTTGACCAAAATTCACTGTAGCTTAGCTTTAACCACAGGTCCATAGGAAATGTGGCGCTTAGAAAGATATTTCAACTTTAAATGACACGATACAAAGGAGGAATTAGTTAAATCCAGAAGACTGGATATTTTCCAGGACACATGATCCATTTTTCCCCAGCAAATGACTGGCATCCTTAAAAAGGATGTGGGTTGGGAATGCCACTGAATAAACGAGGCATAAAGAGCTGTGACAACCGAAGAAAATTATGTGGTCCCTTGCTAGGACCCTATTTAAACAGAAACACTAGAAATAAATCTGATCTGGTATTTGAGACCAGGGAATCACTATTAAATAAGTTCTTTTAAGCTTATATGAGACAATACAGTTTTTCGAGAGGAAATAGGATCATATGCTTGGTTTATTTCCAATGCTCCATTTTAACCGCTCCTCTAAAGGGAGCTAGACAACAGGGCAATTAACGTTCATTGGGCTCATTTCTCTGATGTATCTTTGAGAATCTTGGTAAGTGAGTCACACAAAAGTTCCATTAGGTGTACTACTCCTCTTAATCCAACTTTTAAAAGTCAGCTGAGAGACTGAGGAGATGGTGCAGCAGGTCAGGAGCTTGGCTTGCTGGCCCGAGCTCAGTCCTTGGCACCCCAGCCCAGAGCCTGTCAGGGACCATCTTCGAGCAGAAATAAATAAGCTCAGCAAGTGCGGCCTCAAAACAATCAAAAAACAACCAAACAGGTCAGTTGAGCTTTACCTGGTAGCCTGGATAAACCCAGTGGTTTACAGGGGTCTCGAGGACTATACCCAGATGTTCCCAAACATGTTTTGGCGGTTTTGGTGCCAGAAACCACAAGGATTAGCTGCATGCGAAGCACATACTTCAGCCCTTATATTAGCCTCTGACCCTAATCAATAGACTTTTCACTTTTTTATTTTTTTTTGTAGGGCAACACCCAATGACACTCTGCCCATAGGTAAATGGTGATAGTTTGGTGCTGGGGCCCCACAGAACTTAGGAGTCACACCAGGGTCATGCTCTGTGGTGCTCAGGGGACCATGAGGTGCAAGAGCTCAAGCTCAGGACCCTGTACATGCAGGCATGTGCTAAACCATTTGAGTTATTTCCTCAGCCCCATTTTTCACTTTTTGAAATTGTTTTTATAAGCACTGCATGAATCTTGGGGGCTAAACAGGCCTAGCAATAACAGTAACTAACATTTCTTGAGCAGTCACCGAGTACAATTGATATAGATATGCTCAATCCTTAACTCCAAATCAGGACAGGAGGACCTGCCCAGATTCCTTGCAGTGGAGCTCAGGTATTCTCGTCTCTAGGAAGGTCTCAGGACACTGTCCCAGCCCTGGACACACATGACAGATGGAAGTAGGGCACCTTGGGCTCAGCAGCAGCCCTGATCTCTGGCCCCCGTCTGCTTAAGTGCTCCCTGCACTGTCTCACTTCCCATCCTCCACCTCCTTCTAGAGTTGTCAATTCCAAGGGTCCTTCCTCAAGAACATGCCTTGCACTTGATTTCAGAGCCAGCGTTCTAGAGAGTCCAACAGTGACAAACACAGTTACAACCAACCCCCTGTAGCACAGAGAAAACCAAGGCACAGAGTTGCAAGTAATCCACAAAAGATCATACATGATGGAAAGGGTGAACTCCGGGCAGGTATCAAGGTTGTGGTCCTAACCACAGATTTCAATGTTTGCCAACCTGGGGTTCTCTGGGTTTCAGTTTTAACTCTAAATTATTGAACTGTGTGATTTGGGTTAAATTTCTTGTCACTGTGAGCTTCACTTTCCCCTTCTTAAAAATTGTGAGTACAATGTTCTATCCTAAGAGTTTGTTTTGGGAACTGGAGAGAGTATAGTGGTAATGGTGCTTGTGTTGCATGAGGTTGACCGGCTTCAATCCCCAGCTCTATATGGTCCCCCAAACCCTGCTTAGGAATACAGAGCTGGGGCCGGAGAGATAGCATGAAGGTAATGCATTTGCCTTGTATGCAGAAGGTCGGTGGTTTGAATCCCGGCATCCCATATGGTCCCCTGAGCCTGCCAGGAGCGATTTCTGAGCATAGAGCCAAGAGTAACCCCTGAACGTTGCTGGGTGTGACCCCAAAACCAGAAGGAAAAAAAAAGAACACAGAGCTAGGAGTAAATACTGAATGCGGACAGGTAAGGTCCAAATACCAATAAGAATACTCTTTTTGTTTTTGATTTTTGGGGCCACACCTGGTGACGCTCAGGGGTTACTCCTGGCTATGCACTCAGAAATGGCTCCTGGCATGGGGGACCATATGGGACCCTGGGGGATTGAACCGCAGTTCGTCCTAGGCTAGTGCTGGCAAGGCAGATGCCTTACCACTCTGAGCCACCACTCCAGTCCCAATAATACTATTTTTTTAAATAATATTTTTTTTAAAAAAGAATTTATTGGCAAGCCAGGGTTAGAGGCCAGGCCATATATACTTGGTGTCACAAGGACCAGAGTTCTATATCTGGCCTTTTATGAGCTCCTAAGTACTGCCAGGGGCAGCCCTGGAGGTCCCCAAACATTGTCAGGGTGGCCCAGGTGGCCTCCAGTAGCAGTTAGTTGAGTATCACTGAAAGTGGCTACAGGATAAGATGAAAATACTTCTTTTTTTTTTTTGGTTTTTGGGCCACACCCGGCAGTGCTCAGGGGTTACTCCTGGCTGTCTGCTCAGAAATAGCTCCTGGCAGGCACAGGGGACCATATGGGACACCGGGATTTGAACCAACCACCTTTGGTCCTGGATTGGCTGCTTGCAAGGCAAACGCCGCTGTGCTATCTCTCTGGGCCCAAAAGATGAAAATATTTCTAAATTAATTTAAAGCATACACAAAATTTTAAAATATATGATATTCCAATATATCTATACCAGTAATAAACTTGATAGAGAATACATAATTCACAACATATAAAACTACAGATTATTAAAGAAATAATCTTTAATATGGGGAAACATACATATACATATTTATGAACTATAAAACTCAAATTCACTATAAAATTAAAGAATCAAGAAGCTAAAATGTTTTCTCAATTTTCAAAATGTCTATAAGATTTAATGTTTTATAAGGTCATTAATTATGAATATAATGCTTAAGATCATTATGGCTCTGAAAGTATGTTTGGTGTATGGAGAAACAGAGCTGAGTAAGAAAATGAAAGCCAGAAATAATACCACACACAAACACCTGGTCCATGACAAAGGGAGCACTGAAAAGTATTGGAAAATGATCAATTTTTCTAATAATTCCTTCTTGAATGACTATTCAGATTAACAAAGCAATCTGATTCCCTAGATCAGACTACATTACCAGAATAAGGTCAAATGGGTCATGTAATTAAATATCAATGGACAAAAACAAACCTTTTATTAGATAATGTAGGATAATACTTCTATGACACTGAGGTACAAAAAAAAGTTTTTTGGTTTTTTTTTTTTTTTTTTTTGTGGTTTTTGGGTCACACCCGGCAGTGCTCAGGGGTTATTCCTGGCTCCTGGCTCAGAAATTGCTCCTGGCAGGCACGGGGGACCATATGGGACGCCGGGATTCGAACCGATGACCTCCTGCATGAAAGGCAAATGCCTTACCTCCATGCTATCTCTCCGGCCCCCCTCCCTTTTTTTTTTTTTTTTTTTTTGGTTTTTGGATCATACCTGGCAGTGCTCAAGGGTTATTCCTGGCTCTACACTCAGAAATTGCTCCTGGCAGGCTCAGGGGACCATATGGGATGCTGGGATTCGAACCATTGTCCTTCTGCATGCAAGGCAAACGCCTTACCTCCATGCTATCTCTCCACCCCCCCCAAAAAAAAACTTTAATAAAGGAAGAAATAACTGTAATAAACTGTAATGACTCTTTTTTTTATTTGAACACCTTGGTTACACATATGATTGTGGTTGGGTTTCAGTCATATAAGAGGACACCCCCCATCACCAGTGCAACATTCCCACCATCAATGTCCCAAATAACCCTCCTGTAGTGACTCTTATATGGTGTATATTAAGAATACCTTCAAACCAATTAAACATCCAAAATGCACAAAATTTAGCAAAAAAAATCAACTAATAATATCTTTTAGAAAGCGATATGAAGATTCCTTCAAAATCTGGAAATTGAGCTCCCATTCAACCCAGCTATTCCACTCCTAGGGATATCCCCTAAGAACACAAGAACACAATACAAAAACCCCTTCCTCACACCTATATTTATTGCAGCACTATTCACAATAGCCAGGCTCTGGAAACAACCAAGATGCCCTTCAACAGAGGAATGGCTAAAGAAACTATGGTACATATACACAATGAAATATTATGCAGCCGTCAGGAGAGATGAAGTCATGAAATTTTCCTATACATGGATGTACATGGAATCTCTCATGCTGAGTGAAATAAGTCAGAGGGAGAGAAAGAGACGCTGAATAGTCTCACTCATCTATGGGTTTTAAGAAAAATAAAAGTCATTTTTGCAACAATCCTCAGAGACAATGAGAGGAGGGCTGAAACTTCCAGCTCACTTCATGAAGCTCACCACAAAGAGTGGTGAGTGCAGTTATAGAAACAACTACACAGAGAACTACCATAATCATGTGAATGAATGAGGAAACTGGAAAGCCTGTCTAGAGTACAGGAGGGGGTGGGTTGGGATGGAGGGAGATTTGGGACATTGGTGGTGGGAATGTTGCACTGGTGAAGGGGGGTGTTCTTTACATGACTGAAACCTAATCACAATCATATATGTAATCAAGATGTTTAAATAAAAAAAAGGTATACAAATGGCTAATACTCACTTTAAACATCATTTAACCTTATTAATGATAAAGACACAAGATACAGGGCCGGAGAGATAGCATGGAGATAAGCATTTGCCTTGCGTGCAGAAGGACGTTGGTTCGAATTTCAGAATCCCATATGGTCCCCTGAGCCTTCCAGGAGCGTTTCTGTGCATGGAGCCAGAAATAACCCCTGAGGGCTCCTGAGTGTGACCCAAAAACAAAATAAACAAACAAACAAACAAACAAAAGACTCAAGATACTAAACACACCAGAATGGTGGAAAGCAAATGATAATACCAACTGTGGAGTAGGCTTTTATACAGCACAGGGTAGGCATGCTCTGGAAATGGTTTAGCCTAACTGCTGAAATTTAAAACTCATATCAGTTCCATTTCAAAGAGGACTTTTGAACATGTGCCTGAGCAGACATCGTTGAAAGTCCTCACAGCACATGATTTGCAAATGTTCCCAAGGCCACCAGTAGATTTCTAGAGAACAGTTGGGGAATATTCGTATAACAAAAATACCACACAGAAACTAAATCAGTCAATAATAAGTAATCAGAACAAGGATAAATTTCATGAATTTGATGCTGAGCATAAGAAAGTCAATGCAAAAAACAGTCAATGCAAAATAAAACCCTATGATTTTTTTCACATAATGTCCAAACATGGGCAAAACAAAACTATAGTATTTAGGGATATATTTTTAAAAGATAAAAATGAAGAAGTTAAGCAATGATTCCTGTAGAATAGTGGTAACCTTTTGGGGGAGGAAAGAGCTATAATCAGGGATGCAAGCAGAGAGCTCTCCAGCCCTCACAATGTCCAACTATTTCCGGAGTGGTGGCCATATGAGTGTCTGGCTTATTCACCAATCTGTACATGAATATACTTCTCTCTAGTTGTGTATTCCAGCATTAAAAGGAATTTAAGGGGCCGGAGCAATAGCACAGCGGAAGGGCATTTGCACACTAACCCAGGACGGATCCCAGTGTCCCATATGGTTCCTCAAGCCAGGAGTGATTTCTGAGCACATAGCCAGGAGTAACCCCCGAGCATCACGAAGTGGTCCCAAACACCAAAAAAAGAAAAAAAAAAGGGAATTTAAAAACATAGAGGGGCTGAGTCCTAAAGGAAAGCCCTTAATGAAGGAAGCAGACAAGTTCCACTAATGTGACATTGTTCAGTGTTGGAGATGAGCCCATGTCTCGAGCTGCCTGGCTTGTGCATCACTGCTGGTACAGCGTGTCCTGGGCTTCCCTACTTTCTGAACGGCCGAGGGCAAGACCTGATTTTTCTCACATTACAGGAAGTGCTCTACCATTGCACAGAAACACCTTTTTATCTTGATGAGAGGCAGGCACCCACCTTCCATTGACCTAGATTCATACCTAGATTCTAAACTTACTCCATAAATTCTTGATTCATTACTAACAACCCAACAATTCAGATCCTTAATGTGAATGAAATATTTCAGAGCAGTGAAAAATATTTTGCTGACTGCTAATATATGCATTTATGCTTGGCCCCAACTAGAGTTATTCATATCTATCAATTGTGCTCTAGTTTATAAACTAAAGTTTTCACTCTTCTTTTACATAAATAAATTCTTTATTTTGGTTTTTGGGCCACACACGGCAGTGCACAGGGCTTACTCCTGGCTCTATGCTCAGAAATCGCTCCTGGCAGTCCTGGGACCATATGGGATGCTGGGATTCGAACCACCGACCTTCTGCATGAAAGGCAAATGCCTTACCTCCCTGCTATCTCTCTGGCCCCACATAAATAAATTCTATATTTAACCATGTTTTTAGTTCCTTTACCTGCAAATAATTTCTACATTTTGTTGTTGCTCCCCAAGTAATGGCATGTAATCTCATCATCTTTTCTAATCATTTGAAATGCTTGTTATATAGGAGCATTTTGGTTGTTGATCTGTTAGTCTATTCCATGAATTTGGCCAAAATGTTAAAAAAAATGTGTCATTTCAGGGCCAGAGAGATAGCATGCAGAAGAACGGTGGTTCGAATCCCAGCATCCCATATGGTCCCCTGAGCCTGCCAGGAGTGGTTTCTGAAAACAAAACAAAACAAAAAAGTCATTTCGGAGAAAAATTACTGTTGAAATATCCTTAAATCTACTATTTATAAGATTCCTATTTAAGTTATTTTATAATTTTATTCAGGGAGGGGGACTGGTCACACCCACAGTGCTCTGGGGCTATTTCTTACTCTGCTCAGAGTCACACCAGGTGGCATTTAGGGACCTAACCATGGCTCATTGTGTGCAAAGTAAATACCTTATCTACTATCTCTTAGGCTCTGGCTTTTAACTTTTGAAGAAATCTTGTTCTAGTGATCATAAATATAAGAAATTGTATGTTTATCAATATTGTTATTTACTTGTTCTTTTACATACATGAATACCAATACTTTTTTCTAGTTTTTGGAATACACCCAGTGGTGCTCAGGGGTATTCTTGTTTCTGCACTCAAGAATCACTCCTGGCAGGCTCCAGGGACTATATGGGATGCCAAGGATTGAACCTGGGCCAATTATGTGCAAGCCAGGTGCCCTACTTGCTCTGGCCCCACAAAAATAAGTGTTCATTAATATATAATCATACAATAAAATTTTATTAAATTTATAGAAGTAAATTATTCAAATACTCTTTCAAGAAATGAGACTCAAATGATGAGGTAGAACTTCAAAGTAGTCAATTAGGATAGGTAGCAGAAACATGTTTTGTTTGGTTATTAATTGAAAAACCATCTCATAAATGTTAATGGAGTGCTAGGTACTTGGTATGAGAAGATGACTATGTTCTCTGCCTCCTGGAACTCATGGACATCAGAAATAACAAATCCATAAGCAACAGCTGCTACCATCCATGAGCATAAGAGCAATAATAAAGAGCAGGAAAGTGCAGATGGGGTCAGGGAAACAGTAAACCCAGGAGGAAAGATCACAGCCCAGTGGAATCGAGGCAATAGGCAAGCCAGTTACTTGGGTGTCAACATGTCTTAAAGAACAAGGCACGCAAATAGGCTCTTACCTGTATGTGAGACTTAGTGAGTGCCTTTGTGTAGTAGCAAGGCTTAGTTGTCATCTTGATGGGAAACCCACAGATATGAGGTAGTTTAGATTGTAAATCTGAAATAAAACTTTCCAACACACTTTCCGTGTTCACTCTGGGAAAGAACTGTACAGGCTGACTCCGGATGCAGCTGAGAGGGTAGGTGCACGAAGTAAAGGACAACACAGTGTTGAATCAACCCGGAGACATCAGACCCCGGTAAGAAGAGGAACCATAAACAATCACACTCTATTCTAGAAATAACTATAAATTATATATGAATACAATAAATTATTTAGATCCTATCTTGTATGTTCTTTTTTTTTGGGGGAGTCACACCTGGCAGCGCTCAGGGGTTACTCCTGGCTCTATGCTCAGAAATCGCTCCTGGCAGGCTCGGGGGACATATGGGATGCCGGGATTCAAACCACTGACCTAAGAACCACTGCATCTAAGACAAACGCCTTATCTCTGTGCTATCTCTCTGGCCCCATCTTGTGTGTTCTTTATTTCACACTAAACGAAGCTAAAAACATGTTTTCTCATAGAATCCGAATTTACATATATTTGAACACTCACAAATAGGACAATTCATTGTTTCCTTATTTGTATGTAAACTTGCAGGCCAAGATATTCCAGATATTATCCATTATTAACAAAAGCTTAAAAGTAAATGTTGTAAACAATAACAGATTGCATTTCCAAAAGCAGTCAAATATTTTGTAGAGAAAAGTAACACAAACAGACTGCATCTGAACATCCGAAGTTCTTTCAAAAACTTTAAAAAAAAAAAAGCTACTTTTGGGGCTGGAGAGAGAGCACAGAGGTAGGGCATTTGCCTTGCAAGCAGCTGACCAACGGTAGTTAGAATCACAGCATCACATATGGTCCCCCGTGCCTGCCAGGAGCTATTTTTTTTTTTTTTTGGTTATGGGGTCACACCCGGCAGTGCTCAGGGGTTACTCATGGCTCTATGCCCATAAAAAGCTCCTGGTGGGGGCCAGAGAGATAACATGGAGGCAAGGCGTTTGCCTTGCATGCAGAAGGTCATTGGTTCGAATCCCGGCATCCCATATGATCTCTCGAGCCTGCCAGGGGCGATTTCTGAGAGTAAAGCCAGGAGTAACCCCTGAGTGATGCCGGGTGTGACCCCCCCCAAAAAAAAAGAAAGAAATAAATCGCTCCTGGCAGGCTCAGGGGACCACATGGGATGCCGGGATTCAAACCACCATGCTTCTGCATGCAAGGCAAACACCCTACTTCCATGCTAAGAAAGCTACTTTTATGATAAAAAAAAAAATTGGTCTGTGGCCTAGAAAGATAGCTTCATAAGATGGGAGCATACCTTTATGGGGCCCAGTTAGATCCTGGGCAAGGCCTGGGTCCCACGTATCTCCTCCAGCCCACTAAGCACACACTAGTAGAGTCCAAAATCCAAAAAAATTAACGAAAGAATAATTTTAAAAGAGCAAAACATTGTGAAATCTCTGAAATCCAATGACAGGGAGCAATTTTTATCTTTCTAATCCTATTTTATATTGTAGGTTATATTAGGAACTACAGAAGGTGGAAAGAGAAACACAATCTTGGTTCTTCTTCCAGTCTGAAAGTTCAATTCACAGGGACCAGAGTGATGAAAGAGTAATGATGAGTTTCACTCAAGCCTAATGTGATTTAAGTGTGTGGATTTTTAAAATTAGATAAAAATATATTTCCTTAACTAAATACTGGACATTAAGTGAAAATCAAATCCTCTAATCTTTACCTATAAAATTAAATAGTCTTCTCCAAATAATTCTTTTAATCCTAGACTCTGGCTAACGTCAAAACCTCCACTAGAAGGCGCCCTTGTCTAAGAAGAACTCTTGAGTAGACACCTTCCTTTCTTTCACCTAGAAATCCTATAATTCCTATGAGCGCTACTCTTAATTTTCTTTTACAGTCTAAACTTGCTATAGTGGTTAAGGATGAAATTATCACGAGTTGACACAAACTCAAATAAGAACAGATTATTTTTCTTCATTTTTAAATTAGAAAGTAGCAGGGAAAGGAAAAGAAACTTCCCAGTAGGGAAGAATTTAGTACAGAGCTAAAAACAGGAAACTTCTAGGGGCTGGAGAGAGTACGGTGTGGTTAGATGTTTGCCTTTCATGTGGCCAATCAGGGTTCGATCTCTGGCATCCCATAGGGTCCCCCTGATCCCCTTAGGAGAGATCCCTGAGTCAAGAGCCAGGAGTAACCCCTGAGCATTGTCTGGTGTGGACCAAAACCCAGTCCCCTCTCCTAGCCCCTCAAAAGAACAGGAAAATTCTAAGCAAAATTAAAAAGATTTAAAATAAAAAAGATTTGAAATTGAGAAAAAAAAGGTGTAGGGGAAAGTAATTTGATCAGACTTAGAGAAAGATGAATATGACAAGTCAGGGACAGCACGAAGACAGGTTCAGAGAGGCTCAAGCCTCGGCTCCCGGCAACAGTAAAGGATATGTTAAGGGCCTTCCCCCCATCATTCGGAACTGGACACTGCAGTATACTTTAGGGGTCCCACACTCTTCTGGAAGTTTATAGCCATACTAAAATTGAAGAGCAAAGTTGAAATCCTCTTAAGCCAAAGCTTACGTGAAGTTAAATTACAGGAAGTAAAATCAAGTCATGTACACCATTCCATGTAATGTGGCTCCTTACCAGGTCATTCCAGTGCTTCTGGAAGTCCTCATAGAACTGGAAAGGGCAGTCGGGGGGTACGGTGTGAAGAATACTTACTATTTGTCCCATTTTCATACTATCAAAGTTAAGAGTTGGCAAAATAGGGTGAGTTAATTTAAATGCTTAAGTAGATGAATTAACACTTCAGGAAAAGTTCAAAACTATTTATTTTAGTGATCATTATACACACAGCCCTCTATTTACTCCTAGTTCTGAATAGATATTGTATTAAATCTTACCAAAAGTAATTGCTAGGAACAACTGAATGGAATTAGATGATAAACAAAAAGAAATGACTACTGAAATGCTGCCACATAAAAGTGTGCTGGGAATTGTTAGACTTTAGGAAAAAGTCTGTTGAGAGTTGATCGAATCAAGAGTCTGCTGAGAGATAGGAAGAGGGGTTTAGGGGTGTGCATACGTCTGGCTACCCTACCTAGCTGGTGGGAATCACCTGAGTGCTGCCACCCAGCTCGAGTCCAGGCAAGGGGCACTGATGACACCTTGAGAGGAGGTGGCTGAACTCCAGAATTGAGTGGATCACAACTAGAAGTCAGGCATATGCTCCCTTATCCACCCCTTTCCTGTGTTAGGGCCCAGAAACCTTCCAGCTGCAGAATCCAGGCCAGGGCGGTAATGCTCTGGAAGGAGATGGCTGCCCCTCTCTCTGCACTGCCGAGGCTCTGCTGGAACAATGTCCATGTGCAGATCATCAAAAACCATCAATAGGCACAAGTTCTCCACTTGACAATCACCCTAACAGTGGTCCTGGGAGTTGGGGGGAGAAATAGGAGTGCAATCTGGAATGTGTTAATTGGTAGCGAAAGGGGGCCTCTTTGACCTGCATCTACCTGAGATGGGACCTTCAGGGAAGAATATTCCATCCTGGAGAAATTACCCTTATGTCCCTGCTTGGAATATGGACTTTAGTTTTTTTTTTTCCCCCCACTCTGACTAAGTCCATGTACTCTCTGAGTGAAAACCTCCCCCCATTATTTCCTGAATAAATTTGATTTACTTCACTCACTATTCATCTCTTCCTGAAATTCTTTTCTGTGAGGGAAAAGCGACAAACCTGAACCCAGCTTAAATTTAGGACTGACTTTCTTTTCCTGCACAGCAAGTCCTTGCTCCAGTCTGGGTTCCATGGCTCCCCAAGAAATGGGTGGCAGGAATCATTTTCCAAGCCAAGCCAGGCAGAACAGATGGACCCCAGGTATGGTTTGATGTTGTGGGACTGGTGAGATGAGAGGTCTGTACTGTGTTGGAGCCATCTCAAACTCAGTCCTGGACAGCTTAGTCACTTCCCTGAGTGCCTGACATGGTCAGCCTTGGGAGCAGATTTCCTGAAACTGCCACCTCTCCCTCCACTTCCCAGAAGCCACCAGGATGCTTCAGTGATTACATGTTTACATTCCTTATCTTGGAGATATCCTCATCTGTAAAGTGGGATACTAATACGGCAGGCATAGGGTTATTGGGATAATAAGAATAAAAGCACATATTATGCCAAAATAATCAAAATAGTTATTTGTAGATTATTATTACCAAAGTAGATTATTATTTCATAAGATTAAGTTTAATCTATTTAGGGTATGAGGGAGAGGGAGTGCTTGGATTTTTCCTAGGGTGTTCAAGGGTCATTGCTGCAGTGCTGCTAGGGGGCTCTGTGTGATGCTGGAGAGCAAAGTGGGACCAGCTGCCTGCGAGTAAGCTTATTATCCATATCTCTCAATCCTAATATTTAATCTTTAATTACATTATTAACATTAATAAGCCCCTTTTTACTTGGAGATAGTACATACTTAAAAAAACTCATATCAAATGGTAACAGTTCATTAACTATGATGTACATGTTTATAAAGTTTTATTTAAACTATAATGGCTGTCATTTCAAGTGAGACATCTGCAAATTTTACTGCCTTTAAAACCAGATCTAAAAAGTGGTAAGTGTATGATGATATAATGTCAGCAGATTGATAAAATAAATCAAAGGCTTTTAGGTGACAATATGTTTTTAAAATAAAGATTCAGTTTTAGAAACTCAAAACGATGGCTTTGCATATTTCTGTGATAGCAAATGAGGAAAAACTAATATATCTTGAGCCATTTTCTATAGATTACAAATTGAAATCTTACCTTGGCAAAACATAACAACAGTTGTTTAAAATCGAATATCCCTCAATGACAGCTTTCTTTTCAGTAAAAAACTCCTTTATAATATCCTGAGAAATAGCAAAGTCTTCTATCTTTGAACGGAAATAAAATTTTAATGCATAAGACCTCAAACAAATTGGATAAAGAAGAAACCAACACCCCCATAAGTTCCACACAGTCGGCTCTGATGCAGATTAAGGCCCTCTGTGTCCTGTACAACCACTCTAAGGCCTCCATGTTTCTGCTCACCCCGTTTCCCCTATAAATATTAGGTCAAGAAATCTTTGTCTTTCAAGCTCAAAGTCCTGTTTTGTACTTATTTCAGGTGGTTTTCAGTTTCTTTGCTTCTGTTAGTAGGAGGTAGTATTTCTTCCAGATGAAGGTATTAACATTTTGTACGAAAACTGCCAAAGTCTAAACCTCTGAATGATTTTTTCCAACTGAAGATGAGTTAGGGAACTTTACTTCACTCTGGACTTGGGAAGGGAGAAGATAAATATATGGTATACTCTCATTATTTTATATTTAAATTCTATCTCTGGAATGCTTTTCACTCTGTTCTCAGGGACAAAATATGTAGGATATTTAAGGTGGTAGGCAACCAGCAACTTGCAACTTAAGAGTTTTCTCAATCTTGGAAGAAATCTTGTGAGCATTTCCTTATAGGGAGTCAAAGATATCAAGAGATCCTCATCACTACAAGTGAGGAGGAAAATAAGGCACTAAGTGGTGAGAAGGTGTACCAAGATGAGTGAGACTACAACCTGAACCTCAATGGAACAGTGTTGTAGTTTCCTTGCAGACTGCTTTTCAAGCAACTCCAACTAAACTGGCTGGTTTTTTTTTTTTTAATTTTCTAAACAAATCATGTACATTTAACAATATGTGTGCTTAAAATACTGTCCCACTCTGATTGATCAGAGTTGTAACAAGAAAGCCTTAGTAGCGGATATCTGAAACCGTTTCCTCTTGCCTTCAGTGACTAATTTTTCTCCGAATTCCTGCAGCGTTTTCAGACTGATGGAAAGAACCTGACCCGAGGAGATAAGGAGACTGGTGTGGATCTATGTGAGCAAGGACACCAAGGACGTAGAAGGAGACAGATAGCACTGTGTGCTGAGATAAACTCTGAGCTGTGATGCCTTGTGCTGAAGAGACAAACTAATCCAGCTGTTGCCTGAGACAAGGTCCCTGATAAGAAAAGAGAGGCCCATGCTAGAATGGTAGAGGATTGCTGCAGGTGGGTGAAGAGACTGCTAGAGGGAAAATATAACCAGAATTGATTTGGTAAGGTTGGTTTTCAGGCCATTCAAATGATCAGTGTCAAGGTCATTGTGGGAGCCTCCTTTCCTAGACTGACTTTACACTCTCAGGGAATTTTCTATGCTGTTTGAAAAAATGTCTCAATTGTCACAATATCTCCATGGCACTAGTCTTATGTGCAACTCCAATTTTTCTCAACCATATTTTTCTGAACATTTACAAACAAATTGTTCCCCGTTTACCCAGAGATTGCCACAGCTCACATTTACTTAATAAATATTGATTATGTTAACAAACCCATACTGATAAGATACTGAATAAACACCACTTCCTTCTTATAATAGCAGGAGAACTGGGGCTTATTTTCTCTTGACAGTACTGAAATATATATATATATATATATTTTTTTTTTTTTTTGTGGCCATTGTTTTAGAAATAGAACTCTGTGGAGCTGGAGGAAGAATTCAAGTATAAACCAGAGGGTAAAAAACTAAAAACAAAAAGACCTATATTTTACATGCCAGGGTCCAGGGAGGGAGTAAAAATCAAGCTATATGTGTGGTTTCCAAAGCAGTGACCTACACAGGAACTGGCAGTTTCCTCAGTGGCTATTGGTGGTGGTGGGCCCCAATTGAGCATGAACAAATAAATTCCTGGCCCCTCCCACAGGTCAGAAGTGAGGTCCTGATGTGTGACTTTCTGAGCAGGTGGCCACTAGTGGGGCCACAAGATAATCTCCCACTCTTTACAATTCTGCCAGAGACTTCACTGGCAGTGGGGAAGACTCTGACAGTGAAGCAGGAAACACACATCTCCAGAATAGAAAGAAAACAAGGCAAAGGAGCACAGAACCTCACCACAAGTAATGAGTAAAGACTGTAACCCTGAGGACTCAATCACTAACAACCCTCTATATAATCCTCTGAAAAGGAATTCAGAAAAGGAATGCTTAGGATGTTCAATAAGCTCATAGAAACAATGAAACAAACTATTAATACAACACAAGAAGCTATAAGAGAGCAGAAGTGAGAAAAATACAAACAGAAATTACAGAATTAAAAAACTTGGTCGTGAATTGAAAAAAGTCTTTATAAAGCCTTACCAGCAGAATAACAGCTGCTAAGGACAGAATCAATGTGCTCAAAGATTAAGTGCAGAAAACTTTCAGACAACAACAGAAGATAGAAAAAAGCCTCAAAATAAATGAACAGATGATAAGAAAAGGATGAATTCAAGAGGAACAACATAAGAAGTATTGGGCCCAGAGAGTCAGGATAAAAATCCCTATAAAGAAGCAACAATTAAAAGACATCATTGCTGAGAAGTTCTCAGAGCTGAGAATGCATGTATCCATATCCTGAATGTTTGAAGGGTACCAGTTAAAATTTTCAAATAAAAACAGTCCAATCCAAACCCTAATCAGAATGCTGAAAAATATAAATTGAGATGGAATTCTGAAAGCAATAAGATCAAAAAATAAAATTATATACAAAGCAGCATCCTTAATATTTCAGCAGATTTGGGGCCAGAGTAATAGCACAGCAATAGGGTATCTGCCTTGCACGTGGCCAACCTGGGGCAGATCTGGGTTCAATCCCCAGCATCCCACAAGGTCTCTGAGCCTGCCATGAGCAATTTATGAGCACAGAGCCAGGAGTAATCCCTGAGTTCCACTGGGTGTGGCCGGAAAAAAAAAAAAAAAACAACAGCAGCAGCAGCAACAACAACAAAACAAAAACAAAAAAGGATTTCAGCAGATTTACCAGAGGAAACCCTCTTGGGCCTAAAGATAGTGGAATACAGTGAAAAAAAAAAACCTCAATAAAATTTGGGCCAGAGAGATAGCACAGAGGTAAGGTGTTTGCCTTGCATGCAGAAGTCGGTGGTTCAAATCCCGGCATCCCATCTGGTCCCCTAACCCTGCCAGGTGCGATTTCTGAGCATAGAGCCAGGAGTAACCACTGAGTGCTGCTGGGAATGACCCAAAGACAAATAAACAAAAAGATGCTGGAGAGATAGCATGGAGGTAAGGCATTTGCCTTGCATGCAGAAGGATGGTGGTTTGAATCCCAGCATCCCATATGAGCCTGCCAGGAGCAATTTCTGAGCACAGAGCCAGGAGTAACCTCTGAGCACTGCCAAGTGTGACCCAAAAACAAAACAAAACAAAACAAAAAAACAACCAAAACTCAATAAAATGACGGCCTCACCAATAATACTTTACTCAGTCAGACCTTCATTCAGATTTGAAGGAATAATAATTGAAGGAATAATACAGAACTTCATGGATAAACCACATCTCAGGACTTCATAATCTTGAAATCACCTATATAAGAAGAGCTCAAGGGTTTACTTTAAGATAAGGCAGATCCTACAAACACATCAAACTTCTACAGAAAGATGGCACAAAACTCCATGACAGTAATCTCTCTCAATGTCAATGGACTAAATGCACCAATAAAGAGATACAGAGTGTCAGGATGGATTAGAAAATTGAACTCAATATTATATTGCATGCAAGAAATACATTTGAATAGTCAGAGCAAACACAGACTCAAAGTCAAAGGTTGTAAGACAATCCTTCAAGCAAACAACCTCCTCAGAAAGGTTGCCATATAGCATCAAATGACATGAATTTCAAGCTCAAAAAAGATTATTAAAGACAGTGAAGGCCATATCTTAATGATCAAGGGGCATGTACACCACAAAGAACTCACATTTCTAAATATGCATACACTCAATGAGGGACCAGAAAATACTTAAACTGCTAACAAATTTGAAGGGAGACACTGATAACAACACAATAGTAGGGGGTTTCAATACCATTCTGTAACCTCTCAACAAATCAACTAGACTAAAGCTCAGTAAAAGAAACTACTTTCTTTAAAGTAAAAAAATGGAAGAGAGGGTATCAGTGTATATATGTGTGTATATATATTCATGTATATATATATACATATATATATATGATAAATGGAGAGGGGCCGGAGAGATAGCATGGAGGTAAGGCATTTGCCTTGCATTCAGAAGGACGGTGATTCGAATCCTGGCATCCCCTCCTCCTGAGCCACCAGAAGCAATTTCTGAGCTTAGAGCCAAGAGTAACCCCTGAGCACTGCTGGGTGTGACCCCAAAACAAAACAAAACAACAAAAATAAGATAAATGGAGAGGTAAGAGAAAATACCTTCCCCTTATCTTTATTCCTTTACCTGACCTATAACCAATACTAGCTTTTGAAGAAAGTAAAATTAAGTTACCTTTCAGTGTTTATGAGGAGCAGAGATAAATGAGGCAAGACACAGACTAACATTTGCAAAAAGCAGTTACAATGGAAAAAATATGGTATCAAAAGTGAACATGAGGTTTAGGGAGTTTATAATTAGTCATAATTTAGTGAACCAATTTAATCAAACATACATTACTGAGTGTATAATATTGAGTAGAAGATCAGAGTGCATCTTCCCTATTTCTGCCTTTTTACTGACTTATTAAGAAAATTTTACTAATACATATTCTTTTTTTTTTTTTTTTTGGTGTTTGGGCCACGCCCGACGGTGCTCAGGGGTTACTCCTGGCTGTCTGCTCAGAAATAGCTCCTGGCAGGCACGGGGGACCATATGGGACACCAGGATTCAAACCAACCACCTTTGGTCCCGGATCGGCTGCTTGCAAGGCAAACACTGCTGTGCTATCTCTCCGGGCCCTACTAATACATATTCTAATGCTGCTCTTCCTACTTCCCACCAGGAAAAAGGAGCAATGAATAAAGTTGAGATAAGACCTTCCTTTTTCTCTTGACTTACTGACTACAAAGTAGTATTCTGAGTTTTCTCTATTATATTGGGGAAATGACACTTAATAATCCAAGGGATCCCATGAGTTTCTATAATTGCCATAAAGTCAAGCTTTCTAACCATAGGGCTCAGAGGGATTTAGGAATCATTTAATATCTATTTCTTTTTCAGTAATAAAGTCAAACTACCTAATCCTAGGGTTCAGAGAGATTCAGACCTCATTTAATATCTTTTTTTTTTTTCAGTTACAAAGTCAAGGTCCTTAGTTCAGAGAAATTAGGATCTCACAGTGTCTGGTTTTATAGTAATAAATGATAAGATCGTATATCTGTTTAATAAAATAAAGACCAAATTTAGGGGCTAGAGCAACAGAACAGTGGGTAGGATGTTTGCCCTAACATGGCTAACCTGGGTGTGATCCCCAATATGCATATGGTCCTCAGAGCCTGCCAGGAGAAACCCTTGAGTGCAGTCAGGTATGGCCCCAAAACAAAAGAAAACAAACAAACAAAATACAAAATGAAGATCAAATTAAAAATTTCCTAAGTAAAAAAAAAAAACAACACTATTTAAGTCAAATCTAATCTATTCTGAAAAGCAAGTGAGCAATTTAGGTTATTGCTTGTATATATTCTAAAATGATAGAAGATAATCACTTTAGCCAAATCTTATTCACCTGAAAGTACCTTTCTTTCTTTCTTTCTTTTTTTTTTTTTTTTTTTTTTTTTAGGTTTTTGGGCCACACCCGACGGTGCTCAGGGGTTACTCCTGGCTATCTGCTCAGAAATAGCTTCTGGGGGCCGGGCGGTGGCGCTGGAGGTAAGGTGCCTGTCTTGCCTGCGCTACCCTAGGACGAACCGTGGTTCGATCCCCCGGCGTCCCATATGGTCCCCCAAGAAGCCAGGAGCAACTTCTGAGCGCATAGCCAGGAGTAACCCCTGAGCATCACAGGGTGTGGCCCAAAAACCAAAAAAAAAAAAAAAAAAAAAAAAGAAATAGCTTCTGGCAGGCCCGGGGGACCATATGGGAAGCTGGGATTCGAACCAACCACCTTTGGTCCTGAATCGGCTGCTTGCAAGGCAAACACCGCTGTGTTATCTCTCCGACCCCTGAAAGTATCTTTCTATAAACTATTACAATTAAGTAGCTTTATGTTTTATATTTTCCCTGTATGAGTGATTCTTTCAGCACACAGCTCTGAGCTTTATTCCATTGTTGTATTGAAGACTCGTGCTTCAAGAATTGTTCTGTTACGTATAACAAATTCAATAAATACAATTTTGATTTAATTTTTTTTTTTGGTTTTTCGGTCACACCCGTTTGACGCACAGGGGTTACTCCTGGCTATGTGCTCAGAAATCGCCCCTGGCTTGGGGGGACCATATGGGACGCCGGGGGATCGAACCGCGGTCCGTCCTATGCTAGCGCTTGCAAGGCAGACACCTTACCTCTAGCGCCACCTTCCCGGCCCCTTGATTTAATTTTTAACTTACTCCAATTGATACTAAATGAATTGATATCTCATTTATGTTACTGAGCATTTTACTGGTAAAGTGCTCATTTTAGATGATAATTATATTTTCCTAGCATCAAGGTGGTTTCCAGATATAACTAAATGTGTCATTTAGAACAAAATAACTCATTTTCTTCACCAGCCCTTGCATATTGAGAACCATCAAGTCTAAAAGAATTAAAAAAATATGTTGAGTTACTATTTGTATAGAAGGCTATAAACTAGTTGCAATGAGAATTAACTAAATAAGGGGCTGGAGAGATAGCATGGAGGTAAAGCGGTTGCCTTGCATGCAGAAGGTCGGTGGTTTGAATCCCGGCATCCCATATGGTCCACCGAGCCTGTCAGAAGTGATTTCTGAGTGTAGAGTCAGGAGTAACCCCTGAGTGCTGCTGGGTGTGACCCAAAAACCAAAATAAGGAAAAAAAAAGAGAATTAACTAAATAAAAGATGAACAATTCTATTAAAAAGTCAAAGAACTGGTTCCATATTTTAAAAAGGTAAAAAAAATGCTATTAGAATGCAATGAGCTAAGTATTACTTTATATTTGGGGTGAGAGTTCAGGCAACAAGTAGGTCCTGAGGTAGGATTAGGTTGTGAAGAATGTTGAATGCTATTAAAACACTTTTTGGGGGGCGGAGAAATAGCACGGAGGTAAGGCGTTTGCTTGCATGCAGAAGGACGGTGGTTTGAATCCTGGCATTCCATATGGTCTCCTGAGCCTGCCAGGGGCGATTTCTGAGTGTAGAGCCAGGAGGAACCCCTGAGCGCTGCTGGGTGTGGCCCCAAAACAAAACAAACATACAAAAATATTTTGGGGAGGTAAAGTAATATAATTAGCTATGTGTTACTTTGTGTTATGAGTTTGTATATCAAACAGAGGAATTTTTATGATGAAAACTTCTTAAAATTAAACTGTTAGTAATAATAATGCACGTATTAAGATATGGCAAATATAGTAAAACTAATTAGAGAAACAAAAATATGTGGTACCTGAGGTGGTGGTAATCTGATGATGTAAGCTTCTAGACTTAGACAAACTTCAGTTTCTGTTACATTAATGTCTAATACTAAAAATAAAATATTTAATCGTGAACTTTCTGAAATCATTAGCTATAAAATAAATCATTTTAGCAACAGAATATTAACAATATTCATATTAGAACTTAGTTAAGAAAGAAAATTTCTTTCTTTCTTCATGAACTATAGTAGCCCAACACCACACCCTCCACCCTCCAAGAGAAATAGCCCAGTTCTGCTATTAGAATCAAATACTATGAGCACGAAGGCCGGAGAGAAGAGCAAAGCAGTAGGGTGTTTGCCTTGCATGCAGCCGATCCAGGATGGACAGTGGTTCGAATCCCAGCATCCCATATGGTCCTCCGTGCCTGCTAAGAGTGATTTCTGAGTGCTGAGCCAGGAGTGACTCAAAAAAAAAAAAAAACACCCCCAAAAAAAAACCAAAAAACCATATACTATGAGCAGCTAAATCCTCTCAGGTGAGATCAGATGACATTGCTGAAAACTCACTTTCTTTTTCAGAAGGGGGATTGGCTGAGTCCCCTTCCCCATCAGAAATCCTAGCAGTCCCCACCCAAAGCCATGATCTTCCTGGTAGAAAAACAGTCCAGCTCCTCCACCAAGTTCCAGAAGAGATAGCATGGAGGTAGGGCATTTGCTTTGCATGCAGAAGGACTGTGGTTCAAATCCTGGCATCCCATATGGTCCCCCAAGCCTGCCAGGAGTGATTTCTGAGCATAGAGCCAGGAGTAACCCCTGAGCACTGCTGGGTGTGATCCAAAACCAAAAACCAAAAAGAAAAAGAAAGAATATGAAATTCTTTTACATATTGGGAAAACTAAAATAATCACCATAAACATTTGACAATCTCTAGAGGTAACATCTGCAAGACTAAGACTTAAAACAAGGAATATGGATGTGTATGTGGTTGGGTTGAGGGTTACAGTAACAAAACAAGACACCCCACACTTGAGAGGAAACTCAAAAAATACTTTTTACAAATTTGAAGTTAATTATTGTTACATAAAAAAATGGAGACTACCTCCTATGTACTAAGAAGAAGCACTGATTGCTATGTTTATGACTTCAGCTGCCTTTTACTAGAAAATCCCCTCAAATATAGTGGCAGATTCAGTTCAGACCACATTCCCAGGCTTCAATCTTACTTTCCCATAATAAAAATGATCAGTGGCCATCTTGGGAAGTGATAGTACCTGCAAAAAGCATGAGGGGCATCTAATGGACATCTAGTGTACTCTAGTGTACTGGTGATGTTCTGTTCCTGCTCGGAGAACTAGTTATAAGGACATGTGTAGTCTATGAAAATCTAATGAGCCTTCATATTTGTCAGATTTGCTGTAGAACATTAAATACAGTGAAATGTTTTTTCTCTCCAAACTGCTTTTTTTTTTTTTTTTTGGTTTTGGAGCCACACCTGGAGGTGCTCAAGGTTTACTCCAGGATTCACTGTTGGAAAAGTCAGGGGACCACATGGGGTATCATTGATCAAATCCAGACCAACCACATACAAAGCAATACCTTACCTGCTGAATTATCTCTCTAGCCCTCAAACTGTTTCTTTAATAAATAATAGCTGTCTCCTTACAGTGACTTGGAAATGAAGCTAACTTTAAACCACTACTCCAGAGTTAAAGTACAGGGACTTCCGGTGTTCAACTTAAATATAAAACCCAGCATAAGGAGTGCAAAGAAAGTATCACTTGAGAGTCAACTCAATAGATTATAGATACCAGCCTATTATTTCAAGGCTCTGCTCAAACCAGGGTGAAAGTCATCAAGACTGATTAATAATGTCTATGGAGGGCTCAGGTTTTCCATCTATTTGCTCTGGAATGGGTCTACCTGCAATACAGCCATGTACATCATGGAATACTTCAATTGTATTATGTAGCACATGCATATCTTTTTTTTTTTTGTAATAAAAATTTTGGGGGGCCATGCCCGTTTGATGCTCAGGGGTTACTCCTAGCAAAGTGCTCAGAAATTGCCCATGACTTGGGGGGACCATATGGGACGCCGGGGGATCGAACCATGGTCCTTCCTTGGCTAGCACTTGCAAGGCAGACACCTTACCTCTAGCGCCACCTCACCGGCCCCACACATTGCATATCTTAGAGCATATGTACCTCTTTAGATAACCTTTTGCTTTTTAAAGGAAAATATTCATAAAAAAGATTTTTGGGGCCAGAGAGATAGCATGGAGGTAAGGCATTTGCCTTTCATGCAGAAATTCCAGCATCCCATATGGTCCCCTGAGCCTGCCAGGAGCAATTTCTGAGCATAGAGCCAGGAATAACCCCTGAGAACTGCCAGGTGTGACCCAAAAACAAACAAACAAAAAACAGAAACAAAAACAAGAACAATAAACAAATAAAAATAATAAGGATTTTACTAATGAAAGTACTAGAGTTTTTGATGGTATGATTCTGAAAACTAAAAACAATAAATTCCTGCAGATTCAAAGTCCTTCAATAGCCATTATTGTCCTTAAGTAAAGAAATAAAAAGAAGGCGGGCCTGGAGAGATAGCACAGCGGTGTTTGCCTTGCAAGCAGCCGATCCAGGACCTAAGGTGGTTGATTCGAATCCTGGTGTCCCATATGGTCCCCCGTGCCTGCCAGGAGCTATTTCTGAGCAGATAGCTAGGAGTAACCCCTGAGCACTGCCGGGTGTGGCCCAAAAACCAAAAAAAAAAAAAAAAAAAAAAAGAAAAAGAAAAAGGCAAAGTTTTTTTCCCAATTAAAAGAAATGTTTTTCTTATATAGGTATAATTAACATTTGGAACCACAGATAGTTTGTTTCTTGGATCAAACTTTTATTACAATAATATATCTGATGAAATTATTTGGGTTTTTTTTGGGGGGGTACCCTTGTGTTTTTAAGTAGCAGAAAATTTTCTTTAAGTTTTGGATCTATTGTCATCAGTGTTCAGAACTTACTCCTGCTTTGTGCCCAAGGATTATTCCTGGAGGTGATCAGGGGATTATATATGGTGCTGGGGATAGAACTAGGGGTGGCCACATATAAGGTAAGCACCTCAATTTCTGTACTTACTTTCTAGTTTGGACTTTATATTGTTTTATCTATAATTTATTATGTATTCTTTTGTATTTTTACTTACCAACAGCGTTTTGTTTGCCCATCTGAGAAAGAAATTCTCTCCCTAAAAAATTCAGAAGATATTACATATTATTGTAGCCTATAAACCAAGCTTAAGAATGTGTGTGTGAAATTATAAAAGTTAAGGAAAATGTTTTAAAATAAGATTTTGAAGTTATCTTTTCAAATAAAAGAACATGAATAGCTAGATTCTCCCTTAAGTATTTACTTCCTGGTTTAGGAAATTTTGAAAATTGACCACCGTGCCAAAAGAACTAAAAGTGGGGTCAGAGTGGTGGCGCTAGAGGTAAGGTGTCTGCCTTGTGAGCACTAGCCTAGGACAGATCATGGTTCGATCCCCCAGTGTCCAATATGGTCCCCCCAAGCCAGGAACAATTTCTAGGCACATAGCCAGGAGTATCCCCTGAGCATCAAATGGGTGTGGCCCCAAAAAACAAAAACAAAAATAAACAACAACAAAAAAGTCACTAAAAGTGCCAGTTAGAGAAGCAGGCTGGGGTTAGGTAGGAGAAAAATGGATAACACTAGTGAAGAACTTTGAACATTAGTGAAGGGATTAGTGAAGGAACATTGTATTTCTGAAACTCAACCATGAATGGCTAAATAAATTCACAATGGCTAAATAAACACATTTAGAAAATAACCATATCTCAACATAAAATTTTAGGATAGACTTTTGGTTCCAATAATATATACTTCATAACTTATATATATTCCCTTCCTTTGGGGACGGGGTTTCAGCCACACTCAGTGATGCTCCTGGCTGTGCACTCAGAAATTGCTCCTGGTTTAGGAGAGATAGCATGGAGGTAGGGCATTTGCCTTGTATGTAGAAGGACGGTGATTTGAATCCCAGCATCCCATATGGTCCCCCAAGCCGGCCAGGAGGCGATTTCTGAGCGTGAAGCCAGGAGTAGCACTCAGCCACCCACCCCCACCCCCGCCAAATTGCTTCTGGCTTGGGGGACCATATGGGACATTGGGGGATTGAACCAAGGTCCGTCCTAGGCTAGCACGGGTAAGGCAGACGCCTTATCTCTTGAGTCACTGCTCTGGCCCCTATATATATTCCATTCTAAATATTAAGTATTAGCTGATAAACTTTTTCTTGGAAAACCATTAGCAGGTATTTGAGTACTGCCCCAAGTAAGGAGATGACTGTGTTGTTGACTTGCTTGAGAATGATCAGCTGGGGCTAGAGAGATAGCATGGAGGTAAGCCGTTTGCCTTTCATGCAGAAGGATGGTGGTTCGAATCTGGCATCCCATATGGTCCCCTGAGCCTGTCAGGAGCGATTTCTGAGTGTAGAGCTAGGAGTAACCCCTGAGCACTGCTGGGTGTGACCCAAAACCCAAAGAGAGAGAGAGAGAGAGAGAGAGAGAGAGAGAGAGAGAGAGAGAGAGAGAGAGAGAGAGAGAGAGAGAGAATGATCAGCTGAGAATATGCTTACAAACTGTCATCTAGGACTGAGAAATATCTCAAGAGACTGAGTGTGCACTTTGCATGTGGGAGGCCTGGGTTTTATCCCTGAAACTGCATGATATCCTGAGCATGGCTGAGAGTGCTTCCTGAGCAGAGAGCCAGGAGTAGAACCCCAATAATGTAGAATTCAATAAAAGCAAATATAGAACAAAACCTCCCTCCACCCCCAAAATAAAATAAAATAAATAAAATATATCCTCTAAAGAGAGGATAAATTGACATTAAAAACAGCTGTCTGTACACTTAAGGGTATATTTCAGCTGGCCCCAAGAATAGAGAAAGAGTCTCACCTTGCACAAGGAGTTTGTCAATTCTATTCCAGGCTGGAGTAAGCCTAGCCATGAGAGTAAATGAAAGGCAATTCTGAAGTATTACAGGAATTACTCTTTGTGGAACCTCCATCTAAAAAGAGGAAGAGAAAATATGAACATAGTTATAGCAACTGTGTGCTCCCATAACATTTCAGAAAAGGTCAATTTAGGCTCCAATTCTATGGGTGCCAGAAAGAGAATACACCTTGCAAGTGACCAAGCTAGGTTGAATCATTAGGACCCCATATGTCCTGAGTCCTGCAGGAGTGATCCCTGAGCAGTAAGATAGGAGCAATTCCTAAGCACAGCCAGGTATTGTTCTCCCACCACCCAAAAAAATCACACACACCCCCAAAATGGGCTGTTCTGTGTATAAATATGGTGTTCTGGGATGTTGCTGGTTGTTAAAAAACATATTAATAATGGAGACCTGGATGGAGGTAGATGATGATGAGATGGACGGATGGGCCTTTCTCTCCTGCCCTGGACCATTTGCCTGCAATCACCTCTAGCCGGTGGGTCTGAAGGGTGCAGGATAGCCACAAGGAAATGATCCACAGACAGGTTTCAGGACACATGAAGTTTTATTCAAGGCCCTAGCCAACAGGTGTGGCTTCTATCATAACTTTTTTTTTTTTTTTTTGGTTTTTGGGCCACACCCGGCAGCACTCAGGGGTTACTTCTGGCTCTATGCTCAGAAATTGCCCCTGGCAGGCACAGGGAACCATATGGGATGCCGGGATTCGAACCACTGTCCTGCATGCAAGGCAAATGCCTTATATCCATGCTATCTCTCCGGCCCCCTATCATAACCTTTTAAGCAGCCTATTTCAGCTGCCCAGCATCTCGACCAGTCTATCCCTCCATATTGCCAACCTCTCCTGCTCCTTCTTCCTGAATCCCCTCTGAATCCTCTTTCTGCCCCTGAGGCAATCCTTTTGTTACCTTCCAAAGACCCCTCTCAGAAATGGGCTGGTCTTACTGTCAGGTAAGATAACACTGGAAGGTGGGGGTGGGATGACAGTGGGTAATATCAGCTAACCCTATCTGGTTCTAAACTTAAAGAAATGTTCAAAAGATGACTGAATTAAAATTCTGCCATATTATAACAATCAAATATTACCTAATTTTTTTTTTCTTTTTTGGTTTTTGGGCCACACCCGGTGACACTCAGGGGTTACTCCTGGCTATGCGCTCAGAAGTCGCTCCTGGCTTGGGGGACCATATGGGACGCCGGGGGATCGAACCGCGGTCCGTCCAAGGCTAGCACAGGCAAGGCAGCTACCTTACCTCTAGCGCCACCGCCTGGCCCCAATATTACTACTTTTAATGTAAACTTCAAAATGTATGTTTATTTGGGCTCAAAAAGCCTAAAACTTAACAAATGCTAAATTTGAACATAAAGCCTTACTTTGGATTCTGCTCCATACCACACATAAGAAGTCAGATCTGGGGCCGGGCGGTGGCGCTGGAGGTAAGGTGCCTGCCTTACCTGCGCTAGCCTAGGGCGGACCGCGGTTCGATCCCCCGGCGTCCCATATGGTCCCCCAAGAAGCCAGGAGCAACTTCTGAGCGCATAGCCAGGAGTAACCCCTGAGCGTCACAGGGTGTGGCCCAAAAAAAACAAAAAAAAAAAAAAAAAAAAAAAAAAAAGAAGTCAGATCTGTATTATAATTCCTCTTATAACTGCACTCTGGTGAGCACTTATATAAATTCTCATGCACCTGACAGAGTGTTTCAACTCGCAATTTCTTTTTAAGTAGAACTTGGCTTTTTATAAATAAGATATAATGGTACTTGAAAGAACTAAAAAACTGGGCAACAGTGGTCCATAAGACAGTGGGGTTCAAGCAACAAAGAAGAGGATCCTCTAAGGAATGAGAAAACAATGGGATGAACCCTCTACTCTAAGATACTGATAATGAGGACTTTCTGGCTGTAGTGCAAAAATGGGAAATTATGGAAGAACTCATGGGTTTCTGGATTGAGAAGACAAAGCTGAGCATTAGAGCAGTCAAGAAAATTAAATTTATGGGGCCGAAGAAATAGCATGGAGGTAAGGCATAAATAAATATATATAAATAAATAAAAAAGAAAATTAAATTTGCCCCTTTCCCCCACCCACCCCCACCGAAAAAAAAATTAATTTTTTTTGTAAAGGAACCGGAGAGATAGCATGGAGGTAAGGTGTTTGTATTACATGCAGAAGGTTGGTGGTTCGAATGCCGGCATCCCATATGGTCCTCTTTGCCTGCCAGGGGCGATTTCTGAGCATAGAGCCAGGAGTAACCCCTGAGCGCTGTCTGATGTGACCCAAAAAACAAACAAACAAACAAAAAGCAAAACAAAACAATTTTTTTTGTAAAGAGTGTTAGAAGAGTGTTGCATTGAGTCAGCTCTGAAATTTAGCTGAGCAGGGTTAGCACATGCATGGAGGCACCATCCAGGACAGTTTCCTAGAAAAATTCTGATATAGTAGAAGAAAATGCTGTTGTTGCCTCTGCTAGCAAGAGAGGCAGGAAGGTGAAAAAAAAAACAACAAGATTTACCTGTCCTCATAATTTGTCCTCATTTTATGTTTTTTGTTTTGGGGGCCACACTTGGCAGTGCTTACTCCTGGCAGGGCTTGAGAGAACCATGCAGGGTACCAGGAACTGAACTCAAGTTAACTCACATGGGGCCAGAGAGACAGCATGGAGGTAAGGTGTTTGCCTTGCATGCAGAAGGACAGTGGTTCAAATCCCAGCATCCCTTATGGTCCTCCGAGCCTGTCAGGAGTGATTTCTGAGCATGGAGCCAGGAGTAACCCCTGAGCGCTGCTGGGTGTGGCCCAAAACAAACAAACAAGCAGTTAGCTCACACACAGCAAGTGCCCGACTTGTTATTACTATCTCCAGCACCAGGCCTTCATTTTTGGGTACCATTTTGTCTATTGGTGAATCTTCCTTAGATAGATAACTGATCTGTTGGCAGGACAATGGGACAATGGGATAAAATCCATTCAACTAGTCTTATGGGGAGTTCATTAATCAGATTGCAAGCAATTATGACCAATATGCCTCTAAAATGGATGGTGACAACCTGCAATGCTGACTTCCAACATGCTTTTATGGAGTCAAATCCAAGCGGGATTTAACAATAAACAATCAGAATCTAGTGGACGGAGAGATAACGTGGAGCTAGAGTGTTTGCCTTGCATGCAGAAGAGCATTGGTTTGAATCCTGGCATCCCATCTGGTCCCCGAGCCTGCCAGGAGCGATTTCTGAGCTGAGAGCCAGGAGTAATTCCTGAGCACTGCTGGGTGTGACCCAAAAAGCAAACAAACAAACAAAAAACAGAATCGAGCTTTGTCCTTATTTCTGTATTGACTTTCTTCTTCTCTGGAGGCTTTAAATCACATACAACAGATTTATCAGATTGATCCAAGGACACAGCCTGGGGCACTTCTATTGTTTGTAAGCATCTAAGCTAGTTGGCTGACTTGAATGTCTTCTAGGGTAAAATTGATGCTACTAACCACACCAGCTAAAGTCATCCATCTCCCACCCACCCAATTACTGATACAACAGATAGAAAAAAATATAAGTGCAAACATGTAAATTCAAAAACATTATCAAACAATCGAACCTAACACTTAGTCCTGGAAATAAAACAAACCTCAAGAAATTAAAATAGATTAAAGTTGACTGGAATGACAGTACATTGGAGTGGGCATAGTGCAAGTGACTCATATGGTCACCTAAGCCTGCCAGGAGAGATTTCTTTTTTTTTTTTTTTTTTTGGTTTTTTGGGCCACACCCGGTGACGCTCAGGGGTTACTCCTGGCTATGCGCTCAGAAGTCGCTCCTGGCTTGGGGGACCATATGGGACGCCGGGGGATCGAACCGCGGTCCGTCTCCTAGGCTAGCGCAGGTAAGGCAGGCACCTTACCTCGAGCGCCACCGCCCGGCCCCACCAGGAGAGATTTCTGAATGCAGAACTAGGAATAAGCCCTGAACACCCACCGAGTGTGGCCCCCAAACAAAACATAACCAAGATAAATAATGGGGCCGGAGAGATAGCATGGAGGGAAGGCATTTGCCTTGCATGCAGAAGGACAGTGGTTCGAATGCCGGCATCCCATATGGTTCCCAGAACCTGCCAGGAGTGATTCCTGAATTTAGAGCCAGGAGTAACCCCTGAGTGCTCCTGGGTTTGACCCAAAAACCATTAAAAAAAGATAAATAATGGTCTTGGAAAAACTATTTTGATTAATTAAAATTATTTCTTCCTGCTTCTAAAGAATACTGTTCTCATAGTCTGTAACAGCTGGGTGTTTCTAGCTTTCATATTGTTAAAAGATCCTCAGGAAATGCCAATACTCACTTCCCCTAGTATTAGTGAGAACTTCTAGAGGCTACCATCCTTCTTACTCTAAAAAACAAACAAACAACCCGGGCACCTAATCTTAGAGATGACCAGGGCTTAAGCAGGGGATAGAAACTGGTTGGCTGTGTGCAAAGCAAGCATCCTATCTACTACACTATCTCTCCAGCCCCAACTGCATCGTGTATGGCAAGCACCTTCCTCCCACCCCGACTACTTATCCAGAATGAGGTTCACATTTTGAAACATATAAATACTGTTATGCCTATAAATAAACAATTGCAAAAAACTACTCAACAAAAATTAAGTCTGTTCCTCTCCTTCTCAATTAAAAGTGCTTTGTTTGGAAGAAAACTGTTGGAAATTTTTCATACATATAATTATTACCTGTAAGAAAGACAATCTAAGTATTATTTGATAACAAAAGAAACTGAATATAAAAATCAATACAAACAGGGGGCTGGAGAGAGAGCATGGAGGTGGGGCGTTTGCCTTGCATGCAGAAGAATGGTGGTTCAAATCACAGCATCCCTTATGGTCCCCCAAGCCTGCCAGGAGCGATTTCTGAGCACAGAGCCAGGAGTAACCCCTGAGTGCTGCTGGGTGTGGCCCAAAAACCAGGAAAAAAAAAAATCAATACAAATAGCACCAAGAATCCTTTAAAAAAGTTACCTTTGCTTCATGTTTTTCAAAATAGATACTTAGTTTTCCAGTTTTATAAAATGGAATCTGTAACAAAAAAAATACACATTAAAAATGACTTGCTGAATATAATATACTAACAAAACAATACAAAAACACAATTTAAAATCATATTACAGCGGCAGAGGGCATAGAATCGGGTCTATCATCCTAAACAGTTTTAATGTCATGGAGAAGCACATAATGACCATTGCTCACAGAAAAAATATCTGTGGGTATATTCTAAAAATGACTAAAACCTTTCTGGGAATGACATGAATCCAGACATATATAAAGAAAGGGGACAATATATTTCACATAATAAATATTTTACAGTTTTCTTAACAGACAAACCAGCATTAATAAGAAGAATGGACTTTGGGCAGAGAGCTAGTACAGAGAGGCCAAGGCGCTTGCCTTATATATGGCCAACTACCCTTCAATCCCAGACTCTGCATGTGGCCCCCAAACCATCAGGAATGATCCTTGGGGACAAAGTGAAAAATTATTACAACTGATCCTGAGCTCAGCCTGATGTAGCCCATAAACACCATCTCTTCCCAACCTCCAGTCTACCCCCAAACCCTTCAAAAAACAGAGAAAAGAAAAATGAACTTGGGGCTGGAGAAATAGTATGGAGGTAGGGTATTTGCCTTGAATGCAAGATGGTGGTTCAAATTCCGGCCTGGCATCCCATATGATCCCCCGAGTCGGCCAGGAGTGATTTCTGTGTAGAGCCAGAAGTAACACCTGAGCGCTGCCGGGTGCGATTCAAAAACAAAAACAAAAACAAAAAAATTAACTTAAGTAGAAAATGAAAAAAAAAGTTCAAAGACCCAAGGTGTTTTAACTCACCATGATAGAAATACAAATTAGAAATTAAAAAAAAAGGGCCCGGAGAGATAGCACAGCGGCGTTTGCCTTGCAAGCAGCTGATCCAGGACCAAAGGTGGTTGGTTCGAATCCCGGTGTCCCATATGGTCCCCCGTGCCTGCCAGGAGCTATTTCTGAGCAGACAGCCAGGAGTAACCCCTGAGCACCGCTGGGTGTGGCCCAAAAACCAAAAAAAAAAAAAAAAAAAGAAATTAAAAAAAAAAAAAGTTAGCATAGCAGGTTTTCAGGTCAGTAAAAAGAAAAACTGCGCAGTTCAAAAGAACATGGAAATGATAAAAAAAAAAAAAAAGAAAAAGAAAAGAAAAAAAGAACATGGAAATGAAGAATTTCATCCACACTATTAAATGTAATCTAAGATTATCAGAGCAAGTTGGCAGTGTCCCATGACCTGCGCAAATACCAAGATTGCTACCTACAGAGGCTCGATTTTCTCACACACAACTGAGGAAAGTTTCCTGGCACCACAAAAAAGCCTTTGGGATGGGGGTAATGAGTATATATGGAGCCAGGGCTTGATCCCATGATGGTATGCTTCAAGGATGGAGAAACTCTAAAATCTTAGGCCACCGGAATTTCCTTTCTTCCCCAATGCTAACTGTGCCTATGCAAAAAAAAAAAAAAAAAAAAAGTGGGAATGCCAAACTCTCCCACTCCAGCACCCCTACTTTTTCTTGTTTTGTTTTGATTTGGTAGTTGTTTACTTTATTTTCCTTCTCTTTTTTCTTTCACTTTTCTCTTTCTTTTTCACTCTTGTGGCTATTATTATTTGGTGATTTATTTTTATTTTCTGGGTGCTTTTTTTTTCTTTTTTCTTCCATTTTTCTTTCTCTTTCTTTTTTTTTTTTCTCTCTTCTTGCCTTTTTTGGTAGTTGTTACCAATTTTTTTTTCTCCCTTTTTTCTTATCATTTTTATCTCCAATGATGGTGGAATGGATGCTCAATCTACAACAAGCTGTAAAGTGGAGACCAGTTGCACTTGCTTTCTGGGGGGTAAAGGAGGGAGATATGGGATACATGCTGGGAACAGGGGTGGAGGGAGGACAGCACTGGTGGTGGGAATGCCCCTCATTCATTGTCACTATGTACCATAAATGATGCAGTGAAAGATTTGTAATGCACTTTGGTCACAATAAAAATTTAAAAAAATAAATAAAATAAAATGTACTACAAAACCATCTAAAAAATTAAACCAAAGAAACTGCTAGACAAAACCAATATAATTTCAATGGATTTTTCAGAATAATTATAATAATATAAGTAGAAACAGATGTTTGTTTGAAAGTATTCAGTTATTGTACTCCAATAAAATGAAATATTTCAAAGTCTTAAAAATGAGTAAGATATATGTAAGTACTGACACATAGCAATATTCATAAAAGGCTGATAAGGGAACATGAAAGGTAAGTTAGTTTCAAAACAGTATATATAATATCTGAGTTTCTTCTATATATAATTTAATAAAAATTTTAAAAGATAAAATATCTTGATTAAAAAATTAAATATATTCCTAGCTGGTTACTCTCTTTCCTCTTAACTCTTTTTTTTTTATGGTTTTTGGGTTACACCCAGCAGTGCTAGGGGTTACTCCTGGCTCTATGCTCAGAAATCGCTCCTAGCAGGCATGAAGAACCATATGGGACCCCAGGATTCGAACCACCAACCTTCTGCATGAAAGGCTAATGCCTTACCTCCATGCTATCTCTCCAGTCCCCCTCTTTAACTCTTCTTTTTTTTTTTTTTGATCTTTTTTTTTTTTTATTTTTAATTATGAGAACAAGGGTGCAAAGAAAGAGGACAAGGTAAAGTTACAGTGGAAGGACAATCACCCATAACATAATTCTCAGAAGTCCCCTTGCTGATATCTTAACTTTGAAATTTCAGCCAAAGAACATTAAGATAAATAAGACAGAATCCATGTACAATTACTTTGTCCCTCAAGTCCCCAGATTGTAACACATTATAATATTTCTTAACAGTACACAAGGCAATCTAAAGCCATAAAACTTACATAACTCCTTAAACATTACAGGCATAGTATTTTCTTACATTTCCATATACATGCATATTAGCTTAAGTTAACCTCAAATTTTAAGTGAGTTCTTTTTAAGGATTAGAGTCAAAGGAGCACAGTAAAAATGGTGTTAGAGTGGCAATTGTTGTTTGCATAGGCCAACCAAAATATGAGGGACATGGAAAGAAATAACCTTGGCCTAAGTACAAAGAGACCAGACCCCTGAAGTTTCCTGGCACAAGACCAAGTCTAGGCTCCAGGCAAGCTAGATCGTCCAATCCAATACATTGTCTGTAGTGCCAACACACTTTTATTTTTCTCACAGTCTCTGTTGTTGGTATCATGTTTCTGTATTAAAGATCCTGGAATCTGCATATCTTACATTGAAGTCAGGATGTGGAGCATCCTCTCCTTTCACCTCACAATCAAAGGGCAATGCAGGGAGCCCTGTCCTGTAAGCAGGTCGTCGTTGTTGTTAAGTCTTCTCAGTGTTAAGGGAAGTCTCTTTTGAGCAGGTCGAAGTCTGAGCAGTGTAGGTCTTCCATGCTAGAGGATTGCTTCCAGGTGATGTTATAGACCAGACTGGATGTTTCTTGGATGGCTTTCCTGGTTCAGGGGAGAATGGATTATGCCCTTTCTTCTGAGGTCTGTGCCAGGTCGTTATGTCAATGTTCAGGGTGTAAGGTCCCTTTGTACTACAAGATTTGTGTGTTCCAATCTCTATTAGATAGGATCTTATTTGTATTTATACTATTTTCCCATTTTAATGTGCCTATGCAAATAAGAACCAATGCCACATGGTGTTATTGGCGCATATGGGGGCCATAAGAACAATTACAATGATTCCCATGACATGGTTCAATCATAAGCATTAAACTGGGGGACTCTTCCACCAAAATTCCTTGTTAAACAGCTCAAAAAGAGAAGATAAAAAGTGGTTAGAATCATCACTGTATAAGACAACATTTAGTAAGAATTATAGCTGTCAGAGAAAAAATACAAAATATTCTAAAGAAATACGTGTCCATTTTATGTATCTTGAAACAGTTTGGGGTTGACACACAGAATGCACAGCTTTGGACTGTGATTACAATTGTACACTACTGAAGTTAAAAAGAGTAAACTAGGTTAGTGATGTTTGAGAGGGGGTTAGAGAGTTAAGGAGTAAAAAAGAGCTTTGTAGGGGTGTGGGAAAGGGCAGAATACAAAATAAACATTCTGTATACGGAAAACATAACATAAGAATAAGGAATATTCTGAATACATGAAGTACATGAAGTACGCGCGGGGGCGTGAGCCCCCGTGCGGTTCTGTAGTTTTTGGATGCCTAGGGAGGAATTTCTCACCCCCTCCCCCCAGGGCCCGATTAACCAGGCGTGGCCCTGAAGACCCACCTGGTGTGGGGGGAATCTTGTTCCCCTGGACTAAGTGGTCAGCCCAGGGGTCCTATGGCTAGCTGTCCTGACCAGAGCCCCCATCATACCAGTCAAAAGCCCACGAAATCCTGGCATGTGGAGTGTTCTGAGCCCAGCTGAGCCTCTGTCTCTTTAACTCTTCTTATCAAGATTAGTATACTTGAATTTAAGAGAATGTTTGAGGTCCTGGGTGGGTAACAGGCACCACACAATCAAAGATACAATTTAGTGTAATTTGTCTTTATAAACTATCTTCAATTTGAATTATAATAACTGTATTAATATTGTCTCTAATAACAACCATAATTAGTAAAATGTTTATATACTAACCGTCATCACCACCCAAATTTGACTTAATATTCCAGGCACAGGTGATATAAGAATATCTTGGTGCAAAAGCAGCAATTGCCTATAGAAAAAAATGCATTCATTTTATTTATTTATTTATTTATTTTCAGTAAATTGAAATGCATTCATTTTAAAATACACCTTCAAACTGTTTTCACAATATCGTTAAATTTAAAAATGTAATGCTTTATATTTAATTCATATAAGCTATGTATGTTCCCTCTAAGCAAGGACTAACTTCTAACTTTCTCCCTCACTTTGTATTGTATCTTGAACATTGCATGCACTTGAAGATTTGAATAAAGAGTATTATAAGGTTTTAGATATCAATAGTTATATGAAAATGTGTTATTTAATAAGAGCTTCCCAACTTCTTTTATCTGTAAACCTAAATTCCTTTTTAAAAACACCATTTCACTTTTTTCTGCTGAGCTGCCTAGAGACACCAAGGACCATAATCCCTCCAGGACCCACACCTAGTAAGATGTCCCCACCTAACGAATGTGGGGCCGATTCCTGCCATGTGATTGGGCACCCAGAGACTTAAAAAGGATGGAGGCCATGCTCTCTGCCTTTTTTTCTGCTGAGCCAGCCTAGAGACATCAAGGACCATAATCTCTCCATGACCCACACCCGAGAAGGTCTTGCCTGTGGACGCAGCACACCCACGGCAGTTCCTCCTGGCCCTGCACTCAGAAATGGTTCCTGGCAGGCACAGGGGACCATATGGGATGGTGGGATTTGAACCACCGTCCATCCTGGATTGGCCGCATGCAAGGCAAATGCCCTACCACTGTGCTATGTTTCCGGCCCCTCTTAAGGAGATTCTTAATTGTTTCAATTTCCTTACTTGTGATTGGCCTGTTTAGGCTTTCTACTTTCTTAAAGAAGATATTTCTAAAATATCTCAGACATGTCTCAAAATAAAAACCTTAGGTAGAAAAAAAAATTTTTTTTACCTGCACATCTTTAGCTGTTTACTCCTAATCTCAGCATCTGCAAAGTCACTTTTCAATATTATTCTGGCGGCACAGAATATTTGTAAATTTGGGAGGGAGATGAAGAACAGTGATTGCTGCTGAGGAACACTCATAGCTTCCAGCACTCAGGCCTTAAAAACAAACAACAAACAGAAATCATGTGGAACAAATTAATAGGTGTCAATGTTAGTCTATCACAAAATGCATGCCTTTATACTGGAATTGGATAATATAGAGAGATAATATACAAATTTCAGCAGTTAAAAGTCACTGACATTTCATCTTTTAGAGGCTGGAGCAGGGGCTGGAGAGATAGCATGGAGGTAGGGCATTTGCCTTGCATGCAGAAGGACCATGGTTGAAATCCCGGCATCCCATGTGGTCCCCTGAGCCTGCTAGAAGTGATTTCTGAGCATAGAGCCAGGAGTAACCCCAAGCGCTGCTGGGTCTGACGCCAAAAAAAAAAAAAAAAAAAAAGAGAGAGAGAGGATGGAGCAACAGTACATGATGGGGCATTTGCCTTGCATGCAGCCAAGCTGGGTTTGATCTCCTACATATTGATCCCATATGGTCTTTTGAGCACCACCACAATTGATTTCTGAGTGCAGAGCCAGAAGTTACCCCTCAGCATCATCCTCAAATCAATCAACCAACTACAAAAAGTAATAAGCTGGGGGCCGGAGAGATGGCATGGAGGTAAGGCATTTGCCTTGCATGCAGAAGACGGAAGTTCAAATCCCGGCATTCAATATGGTTTCCCGAGCCTGCCAGGAGTGATTTCTGAGCATAGAGCCAGGAGGAACCCCTGAGCACTGCCGGGTGTGACCCAAAAACCAAAAAAAAAAAAAAAAAAAAAAAGAAGATAACCTGTATTTTGGATAGCCCCCAAATAAACCAACCAACAACAAAAAATGATAATCTGTATTTTGGGGGCACAATTTTTATTAAAATACAATTCATGTAACATATAACACTTAGTGTGAGTTCAGTATTTCCTTTTGCTGTGTTCACAGAATTATATAATCATCATAGTATATAGTTTACGGCATTTTCATTATGTCACCCAAATGTTTTTAACACAGCAGGACTCTTCTATTTTTAGTGAGGAGGTACTGTGATTTGTAATATTGTCAATGATAATTTCATGCACACATTGTTCCAACAACACACCCCACCAGAGTGCCTGCTTTCTACCACCCACATCCAGGGATTACCTCCCATTCTCCTTTTCCCCTGACCTCACATAAGCTCAGTACTCTAGACCAACTCTAAAGCTCTGTTGGTTTTGGCCATTTCTATTTTCTATTTCTTTCTACCCCATTTTGAGATCATCATTCTATATCTGTCCCTCTTTCTGATAGACTTTGCTCCAAATGACACACTAGTTCTATCCATATAGCAACAAATTGCATATTTCATTCTACTGATTAATATTTCATTGTGTTGATTGGATAGACTTCCAAGAGCAAGAAACCACTTTCTTTTACTACTTATATGTTCTTAGACGTTGCAATAATTTCCATATCATGGCTACTGTTAAGAGTGACAATGAACATCAGTGAACAAATGATTTTTTAAAATAGTGTTTGGGAAACTTGGGGTAGAGGTCAAGAAATGTAATTATGGGACCGGAAAGATAGTATGGAGGTAAGGCATTTGCCTTTCATGCAGAAGGTCGATGGTTCGAATCCCGGCATCCCATATGGTCCCCTGAGCCTGCCAGGAGAGATTTCTGAGCATAAAGCCAGGAGTAACCCCTGAGCGCTGCCAGGTGTGACCCAAAAACAAAAACAAAAGCAAGAAATGTAATTACTAGATAATAGAGAATTTTAGTTTTCTGAGACATGTCCATATTACTTTCCAAAGGGAGAACTGGTCAACATTGCCACCAGCAATAAATGAGGGTCCTTTTCCTCCAAATCTGTGACTGCACTGGTTGTTTTGGTCCTTCTTATGTCTTCATATGTGCCAATCTCACTGGTGTAAGATTGTATGTATCTCATTATTGTTTTAATTTTTGATTTGCCTTTCCCCAATGAAAGTTAATGGAGAACATTTTTTACATATCTATTGGTGATCTCCATGTTCTTTTTCTTTGTTTCTCAACATCGCTCAAGGCTTACTCTTGGCTCTGTTCTTGGAGATTACTCCTGTTGGTGTTTGGGAGATCATACAATATGGGGTTCTGTATATCAAACCTCCAGATCTTTTGTAAGGAGGTTTATCCGCTACATGATCTCTCTGGTGCCTGTATTTCTTCTTTAAGGAAGTTCAGGTTGGGGGCCTGAGCAGTGGCGCAGTTGTTAGGGTGTTTGTCTTGCATGCGCTAACCTAGGATGGACCATGGTTTGATCCCTCAGCGTCCCTTATGGTCCCCCAAGCCAGGGGTAATGTCTGAGCACATAGCCAGGAGTAACCCCTGACCATCACTGGGTGTGACCTAAAAACCTAAAAACAAACAAGAAAGTTCAGGTTGGTGAGTTGTAAAGAAAGAAAATTGGCTTCATGAGGAAGGGAGGTAGTGATAGCTATGGTGTTGGAATTATGTGAATAAGAAATCATTATGAGGGGCCGAAGAGATTGCATGGAGGTAGGGTGTTTGCCTTGCATGCAGAAGGACAGTGGCTTGAATCCCCCGGCATCTCATATGGTCTCCCGAGCCTGCCAGGAGCAATTTCTGAGCGTAGAGCCAGGAGTAACCCCTGAGTGCAGCCAGGTGTGACACCCCCCAAAAAAAAGAAATCATTATGAATATACTATGAACCACAAAATCTCAATCAATAACTTTTTAAAAAAGAAGAGTGTTTATGTTTGTCCCATATTTTACGTGGGGTTAAGTTCACAAGAACACTATAAATTTTGTATATTAACTCATGTAATGAGTGGTGGGAAAATATTTTGTCCCAATTCAGTGTCTTTTTATTGCAGTTATTATTTCTTTTGTGGTACAGAAACTTAATTTGATGTAATTTCAATTATTTGTCTTCCATTTGCTTGGCAAACGGCCCTGAATTATTATAGATACCTCTAGATCCAATCCAGCAAAGGGTTTTGCCTGTTTTCCTCAGTATAACTTTTGGATTTAGATCTGATATTGAGATCTTTAATCAATTTTGAATTGACTCTCGTGTATAATCTGAGATAGGGGTCCAAGTTCATTATTTTTATACGTGACTAAAAATTTTATGTCACAAACAAAATAATTACACAAAATGTGTAACAAGCTACCACATATGTGTATACATTATAACTGTTTTAAGTGCCTAATATAGGTACTAGGATTAGTTTCTACTACTGTCTTTATTTTTGGGGGGCCATATCTGGTGACGCTCAGGGGTTACTCCTGGCTATGCACTCAGAAATTGCTCCTGGAATAAAAAAAAGAAATTGCTCTTGGCTTGAGGGACCATATGGGATGCCAGGGAATCGAACTGTGGTCTGTCCTAGGTCAGCCGTGTGCAAGGCAAACGCCCTACTGCTGTGCCATCGCTCGGGCCCCTCTACTACTGCTTTTAATAGTAACTTCTAAAGTTCCTGACAATTCTTGATTTCATTTTATTTCTGGAAAAACAAATGTTTCCTATAACAGTAGAAATCTTTGAAAGTCAAAATATAGAGAAATATCTACTGCTGTCTCAGAGTATCTCTGTAAAGGCACTTCAAAATAGAAGACATATATTTTCCATTGAAAGAAAATGTTGACCTAAGCGTCTAGTTACATAGCTTCCTCTTCCACGTAACTATGTGGCTTTTTACAACTTCTCTTTGGGACACAGTTCCCAAATGTGAGCCTGTGATAACTCACCTTGTTATCCACCTTAGGCATTACAAAGAAGAAAACTATACTTTGAAGTCAAGTAGCTGATTTAAGCTCAGCTTCTTAAACTTACAACCATTATCTGGGAAAATAGTCGAGATTCAAAGACCTTACTATAAATATTCATCTTTTGGTGTTGGGGCTATCTCCTATGGTGCTCTGGGGATCACACAGTGCTGGTGAACCGAACTAGGGGAGAGTGTCTCATGCTGGCAATTCATGTGCTTCCTCTAACTCTTTGAGCAAAACCTTCTCCCACAACTTTTTTAATGTTTCTAGCATCCATAAACTTTTCTCTGACAAGAGCAGATGCTGAATCTGGAACAAGAGCAATCTTCAGTCTGCGCAGGAAGGAAGAGTGACCGTCCCACGCCAGCCTTGTGGGGAAGGAAGGGGTGGCATCCAGTCTCTGGGGATGATTCTCCTCCAAATATATTTGTTTGCTAAGGACAGATGGTGATACTCTTCAGTTTCAAAAAGAAAAATTTGTAAGAAGGGATTCAGATGCATCAAAATTTCTCTTACAGAGTGTGAATAAAAGGTACATTAAAAAAAATCTCACAGGGAGCTGCGAGGCTAGGCAGAAAACCTATCCCGAATGGATCTCTGGGTCCTGCAAGAAACACCCTCATGTCATCATGAATATTGGGGCTGCAGGGACAGTGTGGGCGGGCTGGCATTGGCCTGGCATGTGGTTGCCCTGTTTTATCTATCCTGAGCACTGCAGAATCCTCTACCTCCCCTCGTCCCCCCTGGTAAATTTAGAGAAAGCGCCAGGTCTGGTATGTGATGGGGAAACTGTCAGGCCGAGCACATGGGGGTCTTGGGACAAGCCCCCATCCTGGGAGGTCCAGCCCAGCTTCCCGTGCACCTGCCACCCAAGCTAGCTGTTGGGCCAGCAGGCCCCCCAGGATTCCTGAAGTCTCCCCTCGCCGAGTCAGTCATCACAGCCACAGCACCCAGCCAATGGGGACAGGCCGAAGGTTCGAAGGTTCTAGAACCTTCCAGAATGTTCTGTGCGAATGTCTGAGAATTGCCTGAGAGAGGAGCCTACTGTGGCGTGTCCGAGCGAGAGCTGCCCTCGGTCGCCCTCACCCTACCTGTAGCTGCCCCTTCTCGCTGCTCTGCCTCGTTGGTACCTGGGCCCGGTGTTCCCACGGCCGGGCCGGGCCGAGCCTAAGCACAGTGTCCTTAGTTGCACTTCACTTCAGCCTCTGGCGCTTCTTGCAGCTCGCACCGTGCTCCCAGCATGCACTGCGCGCCCAGCTCGCACCGCTCGCTGTCCACTCAGGCCATGCTCCCGGCATGCACCGTGCTCCCAGCATGCTCCACTTTTCATGCAGGCTGCTCTGCAGACTTTCACCCCACCACGCCATGACTGCATTCCCAGCATTTTTTACATTTTGTGCAGGTCGCACTTCCATCAAGCATGACACTACACTCAAGCTGCCTTCTCAGCATGCACCAAACTACACGCAGGCTGCTCTCTGAGCATACACCGCACTGCTTATAGGCCCACACTACCAGCAGGCCATGCTCTATGCCAGTGTTTTTCAACCTATTTTGGGCAAAGGCACACTTTTTTTTCTATGGGAAAAAAAATCATGAGGCACACTACTATTAGAAAATGTTGGGGCCGGAGAGATAGTATGGAGGTAAGGCGTTTGCCTTTCATGCAGGAGGTCATCGGTTCGAATCCCGGCGTCCCATATGGTCCCCCTTGCCTGCCAGGAGCAATTTCTGAGCATGGAGCCAGGAATAACCCCTGAGCACCACCGGGTGTGACCCAAAAACCACCAAAAAAAAAAATGTTAAAAAAAAAGTTAACTCTGTGCCTATATTGACTCTATATAAAAGTCATTCTCTTGAATAGGAATCAAATAAACACAAAGAAATGATATATTTAACAGTGTATGTATTTTAATATATGTGTTATATATATATATATATATATATATATATATATCAGTTATATATCCACTCATCTTTTTCCACTCAACTGTTCTGAAACATTTGGGTTACTTTAATATCCATCCTCGCTGTTGTTCTAAATGCTATAAGTGAACACAATCATATTCTGTTCAAAATTGTGTGTGTGTGTGTGTGTGTGTGTGTGTGTGTGTGTGTGTTTGGGGCATAGATGCCAAGCCGTGGGATCATTTGGGTCCTATCAAAGCTCTATTCTTAATTTTTTGGAGGAATTCTCATTCTGTTTTCCACAAAACCTGAACCAGTGGACACTCCAAGCAGCAATTTTTATGTCCCAGATTGACAAAGATGGAAGCGACTGGCAAAACTTAAGTTAGGAATTCTTTGGTTTTTTTTTGGGGGGGGGGGATTGGGTCACATCCGGCAGTGCTCAGGTGTTCCTCCTGGCTCTATGCTCAGAAATCGCTCCTGGCAGGCTCGGGGGGGGAGGGTGGGGGGGGCATATGGGATGCCAGGATTCCAACCACATCCTTCTGCATGCAAGGTAAAAGCTTTACCTCCACGCTATCTCTCGGCCCCAAGTTAGGAATTCTTTTTTTTTTTTTTTTGTGGTTTTTGGGTCACACCCGGCAATGCTCAGGGGTTTTTCCTGGCTCTGTGCTCAGAAATTGCTCCTGGCATGCACGGGGGACCATATGGGACGCCGGGATTCGAACCGATGACCTTCTGCATGAAAGGTAAATGCCTTACCTCCATGCTATCTCTCCGGCCCCATAAGTTAGGAATTCTTTATTAGACAAGTTGGCAATTGTGCTTCATGCAAGGCTAAGTGAAACCTGAACACAGCCCTTTTAAAGTGTGGAGTAAATCCTTTTTTAGTAGATGAACAAACAGATAAGCAAAATACCATGAGAGTGGAAAATGTTACAATCACGAGGTTATTTTAGCTGCTAGTAAACAGGAAAAGTCCTGTCTTTAATCAATAAGGATTATTTTCAGAGTCTATAGTTTTTTTTGTTTTTGTTTTTGTTTTTGTTTTTGTGGGGTGTGTGTGTGTGTGTGTGTGTGTGTGTGTTTGAATTTTGGGTCACACCCGGCAGCGCACAGGGGTTATTCCTGGTTCTATGGTCAGAAATCGCTCCTGGCAAGCTCTGGGGACCACATGGGATGTCGGGATTCAAACCACCGTCCTTCTGCATGCAAGGCAAACTCACTACTTTCATGCTATCTCTCCGGCACCCAGATTCTATAGTTTTATGGAAGTCCCTGTCACTGGTCTTGACTGATTAGTTAGTTTCAATTGTCACCTCCCTGGAAAGTGTCCATTGCTAGTAACAAAGAGCATTCTGCAAAGATTATCTATGGAGCTTTTTTTTTTTTTTTTTTTTTAATGAAAAAAGAAACAGCAGGGCAGGAAGGATAGCACAGTGATAGGGCTTTTGCCTTGCAAGCAGCTGACCCAGGACCAATGGTAGTTTGAATCCTGAGATCCCATATGGTCCCCTGTGCCTGCCAGGAGCGATTTCTGAGCACAGAGCCAGGAGTAACCCCTGAGCACCTCCGGGTGTGGCCCCAAAACAAACAAACAAACAAAAAAACCTAAAAAAAAAAACAAACCAAAACAACCCACAGCAAACAACAAAAATAGTGGTTTAATAAATAGGCAAATAGACAAGCAAGCATTTACAAAAGCCAATATCCACAGTTAGCAGGCAGGGTAGCTATCTAAGATTAATGTTCATTTTTCTGGGCCAAGGTTTCACAGCAAAAAGTGAGAGTTCCTTTCTGGCTATATTCCTGCCCATTGGCTGTTTCTAGTCTCTGATAAGAGACAGTCCTACTGCTGTGCTCTTGATTTATGTTTCCCTGATAACAACGGAGAATAAACCATTTTTTATTTGCCTCCTGGCCAACGATGATAGGTCACAGTCATAATGGACTTTATAACGGACTTATTAATTTTTGTACTGAGCTTTGTGACTGCTTTATATATTTGAACTATTACCCTATATTTGATATTTGAGTGGAAATAATTTCCCATTAAGTATACTGTCATTGGGCCCGGAGAGATAGCACAGCGGCATTTGCCTTGCAAGCAGCCGATCCAGGACCAAAGGTGGTTGGTTCGAATCCCGGTGTCCCATATGGTCCCTCATGCCTGCCAGGAACTATTTCTGAGCAGACAGCCAGGAGTAATCCCTGAGCACCGTGGGTTGTGACCCCCCCCAAAAAAAAAAGTATACTGTCATTTTTTTTGTCTGTTTTTGTTTTTCTGGCATGTAAAAGCGTTTAAATTTAATATAGTCCCACTTGAAAAAATTTTTATTGTTTTTGCCAATAGAGTCCAATCACTAAAAATAGCTCCAAGATCCATATCCTGGAGAATTTTGCCTAAGTTTACCTCAATGTGTTTTATACATTTTGGTTTAATCTTGAGATCTTTAATTCATTTTTTAAATGTATTTATTTATTTATTGGTTCTTGGGTCACACCCAGCAGCTTCTCAGGGGTTACTCCTGGCTCTGTGCTCAGAAATTGCTCCTGGCAGGCTCGGGGACCACATAAGATGCTGGGAATCCAAATGTGGTCCCTCTGTAATTGGCTGCATGCAAGGCAAACGCCCTACCACTGTGTCATTGCTCCATCCCCCTTTAATTAATTTTTAATAAACCTTATTATACAGATTCCCTTTTTTGTTTGGTTTTGTTTTGGGGTCACACCCACCCAGCGATGCTCAGGGTTTACTCCTGGCCTCTGCACTCAGAAATCGCTCCTGGCAGGCTCAAACTACCTTAGGTCCTAGGTCAGCCTAGTGCACAGCAAATACCACTGTGCTATCTCTCTGGTCCCAGATTCACTTTCTTTTTTCCATATAGCTGACCATTTTTTTTCCACCACCATTTGTTGAAGAATCTTTCCTTGCTCCAATTCAGGCACCTAGAAAACTTATCATAAGTGAACTCTCTGTCCATAAATCTGAGGCTTTATCTCTGTACTCTCAATTCTGTGCCATTGGTCTGCAAGTATGTATTTAAATACTACCTAGTTTTGATTAGCTTTGTAGCATATTTTAAATTCAAGGAATGTATAATCTCCCACATGTTTTCTCAAGATAGCTTTGGATATACAGAGAGTTTTATGATTTTCTACGAATTTTAGAAGACTTTGTTCTAAATTTGTTCTAAATTCCTTGAGAAATGCCATTAGGGTTTTGATTGGAATTACATTGAATCTGTATAATGTAGGATTTTCATTTTGAACAATATTAATTCTTATAATCTATGAATGTGTATTCCTCCTCCCCCCCCCTGCCATTTCCTAGTGTCTTGTCTTTCAATAATGACTTTTTGACATGTAAATCTTTCACAGCTGTCATTAGTTGATTCTTAGGTATTTGACATTTTTGGACACTATTTTAATGGGGTTGCCTTTTCTGTTTTATCTCTACTAGTTTTTTTTTTCATATAAAGATGCGAAGATATTTATGTATTGATTTTGTAGCCTGATTTTTTTTATATTGTACTGCTCTATTGTTCCTTAGAATTTTCAACAGTCCTTAGTGTCTTCTATATATATCATAATGTCATCAGCAAATATTGACAATTTAACGTCTATTCCAATATGAATCCCTTTTGTTTTTCTTTTTTCTCTTTTTTCTTTTTAATTATGTGAACAATGATGCAAAGAAAGAGGACAAGGTAAAGTTACAGTGAAAGGACAATCACCCAAAAACAGTTCTCAGAAGAAAGCCCCCTGCTGACACCTTAATCTTGAACTTATAGTCAAAGTACATTAAGAAAAATAAAACAGGGGCCGGGCGGTGGCGCTCGAGGTAAGGTGCCTGCCTTACCTGAGCTAGCCTAGGAGACGGACCGCGGTTCGATCCCCCGGCGTCCCATATGGTCCCCCAAGCCAGGAGCGACTTCTGAGCGCATAGCCAGGAGTAACCCCTGAGCGTCACCGGGTGTGGCCCAAAAACCAAAAAAAAAAAAAAAAAGAAAAATAAAACAGAACCCATGTACAATTACTTTGTCCCTCAAGACCCCAGATTGTAGTACATTATAACATTTCTTAGCGGCACACAAAGCAATCTAAAGCCATAAAATTTATGTATCTCCTTAAACTTGAAGGCATAGTTTTTTACATTTCCATACACATGCATATTAGTTTAATTAACCTCAAAAGTTTAAGTGAGTTTTTTTTTTTAAGGTTTAGAGTCAAAGGAACACAGTAAAAAAGTTGTTAGAGTGGCAATTATCGTTTGCATAGTCCCACCAAAATATAGGGGACATGGAAAGGAAAAGCCTTGGCCTAAAATACAAGGAGACGCTACCCCTGAAGTTTCCTGGCATAAGACCAACTCTAGGCTCCAGCCAATGTGGATCCCTTTAATTTTGTTTCCCTTGTCAGTTTCTGTGGTGAGGAATTCCAAAACTTTGTTGACTAACAGTGGAAAAAGTGGAACAAGTATGTCTAAATAACAATTTTTCACACCTAAAATGCTTCCTTGACAGAAAACTGCAACTGGAATGCTTGGGGAGTTATTTTCTTGCTGGCCCTGCATTCCTGTTCCCTTAAAAGCTGTCAGTGAGGGAGAGTTTGGGAAGTAAGGTTCATAGAGCAGCTCCCAGGAGCACCTTTTGCACTCTGGGTGAACTGCCCTGTTGTGCAATTCTTTTTGAAATGAATTGCCAGTACCCAAAAGACTCATAATAAATATCAAATGACTTATTAATAATGCTGTTATTTCCTTCCTCCTCCCTTTCTCAAATTAGCAAAATTTCCCATGTGTGCCCAGCTGGAGAAATGCTCTTCCAGGAGCGATTCCGACCAAGTCTGTAGGATTTATTTAGCTCTACAATCAATAGTATTGTATAGTCGAGACGAAATAAGACTGCTAAGATCTAACAGTGGTCAACAGTCATGTAGATAAGTGCATAATGGAAGAAGTAGACATTTTTTGCTTTTTTAATGCAACAACTCTCATTTATTTGTTATGTATTTATTTATTTACAGTCAGTAGTGGGAACATCGGTTGCACAGTAAAGTCCAGATCTGGGACTGGAGAGATAGCATGGAGGCAGGGCGTTTGCCTTGCATGCAGAAGGACGGTGGTTCGAATCCCGCCATCCCCTAAGATCCCCCTTGGCCTGCCAGGGACGATTACTGAGCCAGGAGGAACCCCTGAGCGTTGCCGGGTGTGATTCCTCCCCCCAAAAAACCAAAAAACAAAAAGTCCAGATCTGATTTGATTGGGAAATCCGGGCAAAACTGCACCCTTTGCCTGCCCTGACCCCTGCGCGCCCCGAGACTAGGGTTGGGCCCCACCGCCTTCTTCGGTGACGTAAAGAGAAGCCCCGCTTTGCCTCATTGGCCACGGTTTTTCTGACAGACACCTTGACAACCCAATCATATCTCGCGTACGGGGCAGGTCTCGTCGGGATTGGCGAAAGCTCGGGACAAGAGGCGGGACTTAGAGACGGACAGTGCTTCTGGCCAATCAGCGGCTGCAGGCCGTGCGCGGACACGCCTTCTCCGCGGCGCGGCGCGGGCCGGCCCTGGGCGGGTGTCCAGATGTGCCTGGCTGGGAAGCCTGGGCAGGAGGGTAGTCCTAGGCTGGTTGCAGGTTTCTGTTGGGTTGCAAGTGTGCACTAGGAGGGCCTTTGCCATGGCCGAGAAGTCGGAGCAGGCCGTGAAGTACTACCGGCTGGAGGAGATCCAGAAGCACAACCATAGCAAGAGCACCTGGCTGATCCTCCACTACAAGGTGTACGACCTCACCAAATTCTTGGAGGAGGTGAGCTCACTGCTTGCTTGAGCCATTTTGGGTGAACCAAGTTGGAGTGCCTAGCGGGTCTGCAGCAGCTGCTTCTCTTTGCAGAGAGAGGACAGCCCCACCCCTTCCACCCCCGGGATTCCGATTTGTTTGGGGTGTGTGTGTGTGGGGGGTTGCTTCAGGACGGAATCTCTCATCGAGGTGTCGGGCTGTCTTGCCTCTAATCACCCAGAGTCGAGCCGCTGCAGCACCCCGAGAGCGGCGGAGAGAATCCGGAGTTTGAAGTTCAGGTCGCTCTTTCCCCTCTGAGCACTTCTTCCCACGGTCCAAGGTCCTATCTAGCACCTTTCCCCTCGAAAGTGCTCACTCCGTCCAGTCACTAAACCCAGTAAGGACTGTGCAGGGGCTCTTGGTACTGTTTCTTATGAGGGAGGAAGATAGAAGGGTCAGGAGTAAAACATACATTTTTATATTATATTATATTATATAATAATTATTTATTAATTATATTATGTAATCACATTATATAATATAATTATATTGTTAATTATAATTGATTAGTAATTAATATGTGATTATATTATATATCAAGATATATATTTAAGCAACTTTGCAAGTTTTGTAAAAAAAGAATAACTTTTCAACTTTAGTGGAAAGTTCTCCTTTGATACTTTCTTGAGTCTTTGTCATGAATACTAAGGGACCTTTCTTTTCTTCTTTGAGCAGTGGGGGTCCCGGGTGGTTTGGGGGGAGTGCTGGGGCCGCCTCCGGTTGTTGCATGGGTTATGCCAAGACTCTCCATTGTAAAGCATGTGCTCCCACCTGCTGAATGGTCTTCCCCACCTTTGGATACTTCGTTAAAGGACTTTTCTTTGCTTCCTCCGCACTTGTTATTGTGAGTTGTGTAACTCGCTATGGAGGAAGCTGTAATCATAAACCTTACTGAAATACTGACCTCCTCCTTGATTTCTCTGGGCAATAAATGAGAATCCTTAGATAGGGATTCTTATAGTGTGAGAGAAACGTGAAAACAGAGACTGGCTCTTAGCTGGATCTCTATTCAAGCTTTTTAGTTTGCTTTATTGAAAAAAAAATAACCAATTTCAAACTAGGTTGTCATTAATGTTTCTATGAAAGCTGGTTTGCTTTTGTCTTGAGGTGAAGATAAAAGTGTCCTGATTGAATGAGGAGTCAGATCTCATCTGTCCTGATCCTCTTTTGGTTACTGAATATTCTTTTCTTTTGGAGTTTTCTGAACAAGTTTTCTTGCATCCAGTCACCAGCTGCAGGTGCACTGCAGCTCCTGTCTGCCCTCCTTCTCTCGGGTGTCAGCACCCCCTCTTCCAGGTGGGGCAAGAAAAAAAAAAAGTCCCCAGATATTGCTCAATATCCTCTGGGGTCAGAGCCACTCCTTGTGGGAAATCCTGGCCCTAAGTGCATAGTGCATAGTCTTGAAGGGCAACTTTCTTGGCAGAAAAGAACTGATTCTGTTTCATTCTTCTGAAGCAAAATGGGGTTACCTGTTTCTGGATACCAGGGGTGGGCAAGAGGGAGGTAATGGAGCAGGTGTGTGGCCCTGTTCTCTCTCCAGCTCAATTTTCAGTGCTTTCCCTGGGAAAGGATCCTGGGTAGCTGCTTTACAAGCTCAATGCTGAGATGAGCTTTCCACTGGTGTTTGGTACCTAATCCTTTGTATGCGCAAGCCCAGAACATCTCCCACTGGTGAGAAATCGAAGCCCGTTTATGTTCTGTGTCACTTGGCTCCATTGGGGCCTGGAGAGAGGTTCCCTGTTGTCACCTTCCCTGGACTCAGGACAGTATACTGCTTTCTTGGTCCCTGGGTACTCCACCCTTCCTTCTGCTCCTGCCATCCAGGTCTGGTAAGCGCTTGCTGTGAAGTGGGAATCTAGAGGAAGACACATCAGTTTTCACATAGTAAAGTTCTTTGGAAGAAGTGAGAGTCATGCAGGAAATGGGACTGGGAATTACAGTCCTGGCCGAGTGGCTGCACTGTCATCTCTAAACTCTAACCAGCCAGGAGGAGTTGAGCACTATATCCTGAGTGAACCACAAGTTAGGTGTGACATGGGGCAGTGGGAAGGGGGTACTGAGAGAAGGGTGTGGACTTCGTGGAGGAGAAAGCTGATATGCTAGGAAAGATGGGGTGTACCTAGGATCACTTACTTGTCTTTTTTTTTTAATTTTTGGGTCATGCCTGACAATGCTTAGGGATTATTCCTGATTGCATTCATGGATCACTTCCAGGACCATATGGGATGCTGGAGATCCAGCCCAGGTTGTCTGCATGCAAGGCAAATTCCCTCCCTATTATACTATTGCTCTGACCTGGACCACTTGTTTTTCTCACTGGCCTCTGGCTGCTGTCTTCTCAGGACAGACTCCTCTGCTTTTGTTTTCCACCTTGATTACTTCTGGGGTCTCGGTGCTGCTGAGCATTCCATGCATCTTAAAGGCTTTCCTCACTCAGGATCCTGGGGTGCAGGTGTGGACCGGGGTATTCTTCCCAGACCCTGATATCTTACCAGAGAAAGGAGTCCACTGACTTCCCTGCTTTCCTTTTCTTCCTTCCTTTAAAAGGTCCAGAAATTCCTGAAGCTTTGCCTGTCATGACCTAACCATGACCATGACCTAACCATGCTTTGTTTTGGGTGTTTTTTTCCTATCTCTTAAGTGAACTTTCCATCCTCTGGGTCTGCTTAGAGGAAATACTCTTACCCACTGGGAAAAGCATTTTCCCCTGGATTCTTTCAAAAAAGTAGAGATGTCTACATGTCTAAGGAAAGGGAAGGCATCCAGTATGATGGACAGAACGGGTTCTCTGAGACGACCTCTAGAGTCTTTGTACCTCAAGGGCCTTTGAAGGCACCAGGAGACTATGGAGCTTTGTCACAGTGGCATGAGAATGGGAAGATACTGGTGACCTGCACTACAGCTGCAGGCCCAGATCCTTCCTCATTACTCTGTCCACTGACCATGGTCTTGTGTTCTGCCCTGCCCAGCATTCAGAAGCTCAGGAGAAACATGGAATCTGGTGGGTGAGGTCAGGGAGGAGATTTTTTTTTTTGGGGGGGTCACACCCGGCAGCGTTCAGGGGTTACTCCTGGCTCTACGCTCAGAAATCGTGCCTGGCAGACTCGGGGGACCATATGGGATGCCGGGATTCGAACCACTGTCCTTCTGCATGCAAGGCAAATGTCCTACCTCCATGCTATCTCTCTGGCCCCAAGAGAGGACATTATTAAAAAATTATCTCCAGGGCCCGAAGCAGTGGTGTAAGCCGTAAGGCGTCTGCCTTGTGCTCGCTATCCTTGGACGGACCATGGTTCAATCCCCCAGCATTCCATATGGTCTCCCAAGCAGGGAGAGATTTTTGAGTGCATAGCCAGGAGTAACCCTTGAGAGTCACTGGGTGTGGCCGCCCCCCCCCAAAAAAAAAAAAACCAAAAAAATTAATATCCTTTCATTTGGATTACTGGCAAAACATTTTCATTGTGCAATGCGTAGCCATCTGAAATACTGGCCTTCACATGCTATTCTGTTCTCTTGTGGAAGGACATTGTGGAGTGGGAGAGATTTAACTTCTTAATCAATCTTAGTCACACCCTGTACAATTGTAAGGATTTTGTGGCCCAGCTTCATACCTATCAGGTTTGCAGCTTTGCTGCCCACATGATTTGGGTCAAAGTTTTTGGGTATTTTTTTTCTTCCCAGTCCTGTTACAGTTTTGGAATGCAACGCACATGAACTATGCGTTGTTTAGAGTTTTACTAGAGTTTTATTTTTTCTTTATTTTATTGAGTTTTATTTTAATAATATCATCAGGGCCATTGGTATTATTAAAAACATAAATGGTTCTGGAACAATGAGGGTCAATGTTTTGAAATACATACAGCAGTGTTTGAACTGCTCTTCTTCTTCTTCTTCTTTTCTTCTTCTAATTCTTCTTCTTCTTCTTCTTCTTCTTCTTCTTCTTCTTCTTCTTCTTCTTCTTCTTCTTCTTCTTCTAATTCTTCTTCTTCTTCTAATTCTTCTTCTTCTTCTAATTCTTCTTCTTCTTCTAATTCTTCTTCTTCTTCTTCTTCTAATTCTTCTTCTTCTTCTTCTAATTCTTCTTCTTCTTCTTCTTCTTCTTCTAATTCTTCTTCTTCTTCTAATTCTTCTTCTTCTTCTTCTTCTTCTTCTTCTTCTTCTTCTTCTTCTTCTTCTTCTTCTTCTTCTTCTTCTTCTTCTTCTTCTTCTTCTTCTTCTTCTTCTTCTTCTTTCTTCCTCCTCTTCCTTTTTTTTTTTTTGCACCAATTCAGTTTGTTAGAGAGGGTAGGATGGTTTTAGCAACTTACTTCAGTTCAAGTCAAAATTGTTGAAGTGTCAAAGAGATTTAGGCCAGAATGAGGAAGGCTTTTACTTTGCATGCAGCCCACAAAGCTGTAGTTAGCTTTGGAGATAGATGGAGAAACAAGAAGAGCCACACATTGACTAGCACCAATTCCACACGGAAAGGAGTTTCTTGGAGAGGATCTCTTGTTGAGGAGATACCCAGAGTATCTCAGAGTCAAGAGTCAAGGGCACACTGTCCACGGCTTTGATGTATTTCTTTTTTTTTTTTTTTTTGGTTTTTGGGCCACACCCGTTTGACGCTCAGGGGTTACTCCTGGCTATGTGCTCAGAAATCGCCCCTGGCTTGGGGGGACCATATGGGACGCCGGGGGATCGAACCGCGGTCCTCGGGGATCGAACCGCGGTCCTTCCTTGGCTAGCGCTTGCAAGGCAGACACCTTACCTCCAGCGCCACCTACCCGGCCCCTTTGATGTATTTCTATGTGGCATAGTGTGGTAACTCTTTGAACTGTGGGGTGAGGTATAAAGAGTTTACTTTGTTTTGAAACAGTAAGAGCCCTGACAAGAATAACAAAAAACATAATCTCAACTGGACCGGAGAGATAGCATGGAGGTAGAGCATTTGCCTTGCATGCAGAAGGATGGTGGTTCAAATCCCGGCATCCTATATGGTCCCCTGAGCCTGCCAGGAGTGATTTCTAAGCGTAGAGTCAGGAGTAATCCCTGAGTGCTGTGGGTGTGACCCCCCCCCCCCAACTGCTGGAGGTTGTCAACCTGTCTTTAAAGGCCATTAAAAAGTAGTAAGAAAGGGAAGAAAAAGCAATTATGTGATTTAGTTAGAGTAAATCAAGGAAGGCCTGAGACTGCGTAATGCAGACGTCCACTTTGGGTGAGACTTTTAAGATTATAAAAGACGGGCCCGGAGAGATAGCACAGCGGCGTTTGCCTTGCAAGCAGCCGATCCAGGACCAAAGGTGGTTGGTTTGAATCCCGGTGTCCCATCTGGTCCCCCGTGCCTGCCAGGAGCTATTTCTGAGCAGACAGCCAGGAGTAACCCCTGAACACCGCTGGGTGTGGCCCAAAAACCAAAAAAAAAAAAAAAAAAAAGATTATAAAAGACCATAAGTACTATAGGTTGCTCTATAAGACACACCTGACCATAAGACACACATCACTCTTCCCCTGCACTCAGGCTTCAGCTTCAGGTGTCATTTGCTTTATATGACACACTTGTGAGGGGAATATGGTACCTTTTCATAAAATGTCATCTTAACAAACTGAGTCACTTGACATTTGTGGGAAAGGTCTGGAACTAGGCTGGGAAACTAGATCTGGCCTCAAACCTGTTATTGAGGTGACAGGGGCAAGTTGAGAAGTTTTCAAAAATAATTTCCTTGATTCTAAAATGGAACTATTCTGCCATTCACATCTACTTCAGGTCTGTGAATTTGGGGAAGGAATAAAATGTATGAAAATACTTGGAAATGCATACAATATTTTGATTAAGTTAAAGTTGTTTTTTTTTTTTAAATATGGTTGCCATTTTCTGTTAGGTGGTAGGTGACTTTGTAGAACACACCCTGAAAGTTATGTTAGCCAAAATAAAAAGTTATGTTAGCAAGTAAACAGAAAATGATGTGAAATCCAAATAGTCACAGGAGATATACATTTCAGGACTAAGTAGTAGACATGCCTTTTCTGGAATCTTCCAAAATACATTTACATGTGTGAGGTTTGATTATTGGTGTTGTCATAAACACCACCACCACCACCACCACCACCACCACCACAGAAACACATGGGTTTGGCCTTCTGCCTTGACTGCTAAGCCTGTGCCTCAGTTTCCCCTCTGTTCTGTCAGCCCTTCTTTGGGCTCCAGGCTGCTGTCTGCCTCTGTTTGTGTCAGAACCAGTCCCGCAGCTTTGTTTTAAATCTTCCCTCCTGTGGTCTGTCCTTGGTGAGTCTCTAGGAGAGAGACTTGGTGAGAAGGGGGTGCATCAAAATCTCCAGAGCTCACCCTCTGAGACCTGTTCCCTGTTCAGTGGGCCTTTGTTCTCTGGAGTAGCCCAGACCCTGGGCTGTGCACATACAGCGTCTCACCTCATGATTTGGACAGCCAAAGGGAGCAATGAAAAGGAACCTTTCCCACCCACTTAAAAGTATGTTTGTCCCCCAGAAATGGGGCCAGAGCCAGCCTTCCCTCCTCCACAGCCTTTGTCTCTGTCCCTTTGAATTCGGGGTCATTCATTAGCTGCTTCCTATGCCACCTGTTGGTTGAAGGGGCAAGTTTTCAGGTCATTCTAGGCTCACGATGAAGAACCTGTGGCACGCATGCCAGTGGTGGCACTCGAAGGCCTTGCAGCTGGCACGCGGGAAGGCCCGCAATTAAGATATGCGGTGCCTGCTGCATAGTTTTTAGATACTAAAATCTTGTTATTAAGGTTTAATTGACGTGCTAGCACTTTTGAGAAAATTCTTTGGTTTTGTGCGGCAGTTTGGGCACTTGGGCTCAAAAAGGTTCGCCATCACTGCTCTAGGCCTTTGGGAGTGGCTGGGCAGCCTGATGGCTCGTGAGCTGTGCTTCATGCCCTTCATGGGATCCCTTTCGGGCACCTGCACCCTGTGTCTCTAGTCAGGCCCATGAGCCCTGCCCACAGTGGGCATGAATAAGGGGACTTGGCATCTCTGCCCACTGGGCAGAAGGCGGCTTTCACAGTTCCTGGGCTTGGATCCAGGGTGTCTTATGTGGACTTGGGTGCGCAATGCTGTTCAGCAGTGGTGGGGATGGCACCCCATCACCTTTCCTTTCCTCCCCAGGGGTTATCCACCACTCCTCTCCCATTGAAGCTCACTCAGTGTTCCTGGGTACATCCCTGAGATCCTTTTGTGCTCTCAGTTCTCACAGTGGTCCTCTAGGAGGGGACACGAGTCTGTAAAGAAAAATTCCTATGAGGTGCTTGGGGACCAGATAGCTCACTTTGTCTAGCATGCAGCTGACCTTGGTACTGCATATGACCCTTGAGCAAACACCACATGGTGTAGAGGCACCTGGTCACCACACTCTGGGCCCTGCACTGTGTCCTGGCCCTGGTTATTAACTAAGACGTAGGAGGGTCCCCAGGACCTCCTGAGCACTGATTGACAGATCCTCCCTCCTTATCCCCAAATCTTTTTGCTAGCTGTTGCATTGGTTGCTAGACATTGATTTCAGGGGTACAACTTCAGTCCCCATGGAGTTTTGATTAAAGTTTTGAATTTATAAGTTGAGGGCTTGTGACTATCTGCATGGACACAGTTAGTTGCTCCCCCAGCTTTGGGCTGGGGGATCCCCTGTGGTGGGACCCAGGAGAAAGCACAGACAGTTGTGGTTGAAATGGTTGAACCAAAGAGAAAAGCTAGAAGCACCTCCCCTTACTGTGCGCTACTCTCTGGAAGGCCTGGCCAAGCCTCTCGGTTCTGGGAGTGGCTCCATGGCTGGAGGACTGAGTTCCACTTTGGGGAACTGCCCTGTGTGCCCATCCACATGTCCTCTATCAGAAGCTGAGACCAAACAAAGGCACCAAACAAACAAAAGCCAAATCTCAGGGGAGCTTGTGAGATGCAGGAGGGCGGATTCTTCCAGACTGTTCCTCACACACATCTGGAAGAACTTTCGAATCCTGTTGTGACAATGGTTCTGTTCTGGAAGGGTTGTTGGCCTGTGTGGGAGGCGCTGCTGGACTGCATACACCCTTATGTAACTGTTCACTCGGCTGGCTGGGCAAAGCTGGGCCTTCCTCCTCCTCTTCCTCCTCTTCCTCCTTTTCTTCCTTCTCTTCTCCTCTTCCCCCTTCTTCCTCCTCCTATTCCTCTACTTCTACCTTTTCTTCCTCTTCACTTCTTTCTTCCTCCTCTCTCCTCTCCTCCTTCTTCCCCCTCCTGCTTCTCCTCCTCATGGTGCTCCCTCTCCTCCGCTTGCCCTTGTCCTTCCCATCTCTCCCCCTCCCTTCCTAGAAGGCCCCTCGGACCCCTCTTACACCTTCATTTGGGGTCCGGGCCCCGACCTCATCTTCCAAGGTGTCCCAGCTCCCTCAGACTGACGGTGACGTTAGAAGGACTCTTCAGCCAATTTCTTACATGAGTGCACTTGAGTTGCTTAGCTCAATGTGTCAACGCTGTGTCAACTCTGTGAGAACAGAGCCTCCCTTCCAGGGGCCCCGCCACTCCCAGCTTTAATCCCTATGTGGGTCCTGCAGGTCAGGCTTGCTTCCTCTCTCAACCCTCTGCACATGAAGCTGTGCCCACTGTGTTCCCTGAGCTCCCTGAGTGCCTTCCCCTGTGTCTCTCCTGGAAGGGACTTGTCTTCTCTGCACCCCATTTTTTCCCATGCTCTCCCTTCTGTGCTCTTGCTTGCCCATCTGGCAGGACTCTGGCCTCTCCCCAGTGCTTGGTTCCAGGTTGCACAAGCAGCGATGCCCCTGGTGTGACCACAGAGCAGATGCCCTCCTTCTGCCTCCTGCCCCCTTGCCCCCTGAGATGTGCCCGAGTGCCAGCAGGATCTCTTCTTGGCTGGAGTGCTATTCGTCAGAGACCCCTCAGAGCGTTAGCTGTCCTCACCTGTCCATGAGGTCCTCATGGCCTCACATAGGGGTCTCATGACCTCACACTGTGGCCTCATGGCCTCAGCATGAGCACAGGATGATCCTATGAGAAGTGGGCTCAGTTAGGAGGCTCAGCTAGAAGTACACAGGCCTGTTCCTTGCTGCATGCTTAGACCACCATCTGCAGGCATGGCCTTAGTTGGGGGCCTGAGGAAGCAGTGGTATGGGGGACCACTTGGACTATGAGGGGGGTACCCTGGACAATGAGGGGGGGGCCTGTAGTACTGGATGAAACCAAGGTTGGGCATGTTCGAGGTTTGGACTCTGACCCCGATCCGGCTGTCTCTTGTCACTTAATGCACTTTGATCTGTTGCTACACACACACACACACACACACACACACACACACACACTTAGTAACACCCCCCAACATCTCTTACACACATCAACACACACACTCACACTTACTCACACATGCTCACACTCACATTCATATGTAAATAGACATACTCATATACTCACACTTACATTTACACTCAGTCACATATACTCACACGCACATTCTCATACTCGTTCACACACATACTCACTTTCACACACAGACACTCACACATGTTCTCATGTAGTCACACAGTCTCTATGACACACACATGTGTACCCTCTCTGGATTCCTTCTCTGGCCTCTCTTCCCTTTTCTTCTACGCCATAGAACCCCCATTTTCTTTTGCCCTTCTCAGGCCTCTAACTCTCCAGGCCTTTTCATGGTGCATCCTGGCCTTGCTGGAGATGTAATACTTTGTGTCATGTCTTTGTCTGGCTGGCTGCTTGTTGCTTCTTCTCCTCTCCCCCCAGCTCGGGGTTGGTACTCATGGGGGACCTTTCCTCTTGACTGTCTCCCCCAGGACTGCAACTCAAATGTCTGTCCGAGCCTAAAGGTTCTCGGTCCCTCACTGTCACCTCCTGTTGGCTTAGAGAAGCATGGTGGGAATTGAAGGTCCACCCCCCTTTTGTGCCCGCCCCAGTCTGGGTTCCTTTCTCTCACCCAAATCCCTGTTGGCCAAGAGTGGGGTCTGCCCCCTCAGGAGAGTACCGGTTGATTTGGGAACTGACTTTGGGTAGAGAGTGTAGTCCCTGGCCTTCCATCCCTCTGTGGCTGCAGCAGGCAAGGGTCATGGCCATGGAAACATTCTGAGGGACCAAGTGGAGGTGGGTGTAGTGGATTGTGACAAATGGGGTTCAGGCTGGACTTGACCTTCCAGGGTGTGCAGAGGAAGGAGGGGGGAGGAAACCACCTACCCATTGCATCCCATTCCAGGATACCTCCTTGCCTTCCTATTCCAGAAAACCTCTTACCCTTGTTCTAAGGCACTCTGTTTCCCTGTTTTAGAGCACTTCATTCCCCTGCTAGGATTCCTCGTTGTCCCCCTAATCTAGGACATCTCTTTACTCCTGTTCTAAGACACCCTATTGCCCTCCTGTTTTAGGACACCCCCTCACCCTCTGTGGCCTTGCCCAGGCTCTCCTGGTGGGAAAATGAAGATCCAGAAAGATCCAGAGAAGCCTGAGCAGAGCCAGGAAGGCACTGCTTTCATGTGGCAGATCCAGGTTCCATCTTTGGCATCTCATATGCTCCCCTCCCCCAGGAACTGCCAGGAGTGTAGAACAGGGGGAATCCCTGAGCACTGTGGGTGTAGCCCCAAAACAAATAGTAAGAACAAAAGCCCAGAAAGATCCAGCACATTCCAGCCACTCTGCTCCCTCATCCCCTCGTAGGCACAGGGGACCATCTGGATGGTGTGGGGGATGACCAGAGCCCCTTCCCCCAGCTTGTGCCCATGGACTTGAGAAGGCCTAGTAGCCCAGGTGTTGCCTTTGGCTTTGGAGAATTGACTGGCAGCGATAGCGTTGTTGAGGCTGGCACCGGCTCCTTCTTTCTCAAGCTTGTGCCAATTGTTCACTGTCCAAAGCCCTTTGGATTGTTTTGCTTTGGGTTTTTAACTCAGGGCCCTAATCTTCTCCAAGAGCCTTCTTGTACTTTCTGCATAGTCATTGTTGATTCGGCCCCTTTGCCCCTCCCTTTCTGGCAGCTGAGTGTTCGCAGGCAAAGGTCCTGTTTAAACTCCACCTCGTGGACTTTTCGTCCTCCCCCACTTTACATCTCGGGAAAGTGCTGTGCTTGGTGTCACTGGCTATTCTGAGGCTGAGCAGTCCTATGAAGGGAGACCCACAGCCTCACCCTTCCCCACATCTTCCCTGCATTGTGTTCTGCCTTCCAACTTGGAGCCCAAGTTCCCCCATTTCCCGTTATTCTCCAAGTTCTGGCTCTTCCAGTCTCTTTCCTGTCCACTCATTGCTGTTTCGTGTACAGTTGAGATGGTCTTGTCATCTTCCTCTGGTAATTTCTGGAGATGTTCCCCTTTGAAGCTTCTGGAAGCCAGGGCCCACATCTGTCTACTTCTCTGTGCCACTTGGCAGCTGGCATCCTTGATGGATGAAGCATAACTAGAAATGAGCTAAGATGAGCCCCAGTAGCAGTGCTCTGAGGAATTGCAGTTGGTTATTTGTTGTAGGAGTGAGCTGTGAGTGTTGTAGGAGTATGAGTTGTTGGGGCTGGGCAGTGGCGCTAGCCTAGGACGGACCACGGTTCTATCCCCCGGCATCCCATATGGTCCCCCAAGCCAGGAGCGACTTCTGAGCGCATAGCCAGGAGTAACCCCTGAGCGTCACCAGGTGTGGCCCCCCCCCAAAAAAAAAAACCCAAAAAAAAAAAAAAAGGAGTGTGAGTTGTTGTACTAGTGAGCAGGTTTGGGGGCGCTGGGCTCCAGTGCTCTTTTTTTTTTTTTTTTTTTTTTTTTTGGTTTTTGGTTTTTGGGCCACACCCGGCAGTGCTCAGGGGTTACTCCTGGCTGTCTGCTCAGAAATAGCTCCTGGCAGGCACGGGGGATCATATGGGACACCGGGATTCCAACCAACCACCTTTGGTCCTGTATCGGCTGCTTGCAAGGCAAACGCCGCTGTGCTATCTCTCCGGGCCCGGCTCCAGTGCTCTTGAGGAGCTCTCGTACACTCCTTGGCTGTCCCGAGGGCCTGTCCCCCCTCCTCAGGGCCAGTAGCAGCATTCCCAGTCCACTTGGCAGGATGCAGAAAGGCCAACGGGCGCTTCTAGAAGATTCTCTTGTCTCTAATTTGCATTTTATTTATTTATTTTTGTTTTGTTTTTGGGTCACACTCAGTGGCACTCGAGTTATTCCTGGCTCTGCGCTCAGAAATCGCTCCTGGCTGGCACGAAGGACCATTTGGGATGCCAGGATTCGAACCACCATCTGTCCTGGATGCAACTGCATGCAAGGCAAATGCTCTACCACTGTGCTATCTTTCCAGGCCCCTCTAATCTGCATTTTAAAATTAGCCAGAATTTCTTTTTTTTTTTTTTTTTTTTTTTGGTTTTTGGGTCACACCTGGCAGTGCTCAGGGGTTATTCCTGGCTCCAGGCTCAGAAATTGCTCCTGGCAGGCACAGGGGACCATATGGGGCGCCGGGATTCGAACCGATGACCTCCTGCATGAAAGGCAAACGCCTTACCTCCATGCTATCTCTCCGGCCCCGGCCAGAATTTCTTCATACAACTCAGTTGCCAGGGAGTTTGGGAACTCCTCTCCCCCTTCCCCCCCCCCCACCCCTCTCTCTCTCTCTCACCCTCTCTGCTAAAGGAGAGGTTGTCTCCTAGCTAGGGAGTAAGACTGAGAAAAAGGAGAGACTGATGTTTGGACCATGGTCTTCACCCCACAACAATGAGAAATATGAAGCAACTGTCTCAACTGTGGACCAAACACAGCCTATGACTAGGCAGAAAAGTGACTTGAGAACTTCCTCTTTTCCTCTTGGCTCCTTTAGAAGCCTTGGAGCAAGGCATGGAGCAATCTCTCTGGCTGACTGGAATTTTGGCTGAGTGCTCTTCCCTACGATATGGATGTGAGGGCTGTTCTCTGGAGAAACCAGGAGGCATTTCTTGGCACACTGGAAGTCAGTGGTGGAGGGAGACTGAGCAGGGGTTGTGATGTGTGGTATGCTTACTTTAGGATGAGTATTCTGGTAGCGACTTGTGAGATGGAAATACTGCTGAGGGTCAGGGGTGGGGGGACCCCAGTTTGGTGGCTGGGGCATGAACTTGAAGAGGACTGGTTTTGTTTACAAGGAAAGTAAGACTTTCCTGCTATAAAAGGTCTTCTAACCCTTGGTTTGGAATGTTTTCCCTTGGGATTCTAAAAACTGCTTAGAGTGGGAATGATAAGAGTTTAGGTGAAAGACTTTGGGAAACAAACAAAAACATCAAAACACTTCCTTAGGAGATGAGTTGTAGTACAAAGGAACATAAGATAATCACCCCCAATATGCTTTCTGTTCAGTTTTTAATTTTGGGGTAGAGAATCTAAGGAACTGGGAAAAGCTATAAGCCAATCAGAATGAAGGTGATGGGAGACTCGGAATGAGGATTCGAACCTAGACTGACAGATTTGATTCAGCATTCTTTCTCATTCTTCTTTAGATGGACACTATCATATCAAGAATGTATTACTGAAACGATCTATGTTAGGAATGGCATCTAAGTTTTGTCTTTTTATCTTTTACCTTTCCATGGTACTACAGTAGTGTCTTTTATGATTAGTTGTTGTTATTTAATTAATACACTCTTGAATAAGAAAAAGGAATTTTCCTGACGTCATACAACATCCTCACAATGGTGAAATATCCTCTGCGTTAATTCATTTGTTTAGCATTTTTCTTTGTTCTCATTTTAAAAAGGCTCTTGGGCCTCTATATTCTTGGCCTTGTGATGGTCACACACCCCTTATAAAACCTCTTCTTGCCCTTTATCTCTATGGAGTTATTATTCTTTTCTCTGGTATGTGAGAAATCTTATCCAAGAGCAGATCCATGCTGTGCGTGGTCTGTCCCTCACTTCTGTTTTGCCCTGAGTCTCAGGGGCAGAGATTGAAGCAAGACTTCCTAGTCCCTGGCCTTCCACTTGACCTTGAGGGCCATCACTGTCAGTTCTTGGTGTACAACAGTGTACTTCACCCATGATGTTGGAAGGGCTACAGGACTTCTGGGTCAGGTTTCAAGAACTTGTGTTAGAATGGAGGCTTGTACCTGAGGATCCAATGTAGAATTTGAGCATCCCAGCAAGCTCTCAAGCACTGACTCCCACCTGCATAGAAGGCTCTGGATTGAGCCGCTTCTTCCCTTCAGGCTAAGTGTGGGGTCATGATGTGGTGGCCTGGTTGGTGCAGGGTGGTATTTCATACTCCTGGGATCAAACACAGAGATTTCTCAGAGCAGGGAATGCCAAGGGTTGACCTGAAAATACTGTTGCAGGGCTCCTTGTTAAAGCTGAGGAGATAGATGGGAGTGGGGGCTGGAGCATGTCTTTGCACAAGGTAGGAGGCCCTACTCGAACCTGCAGCACTCCATAGTTTCCCAAGCATTGCAGGGAATGACTAGTTCTGAGAATCCCCCCAAGCTTTATGATGATTATCAGACATTTTATATCTTAATAAGGCACACACTACATGGTGTGGCCCAAGTCCCCAAGTAATAACAGTAGTAATACATTGTAAAGATGAGATCAGACGCTAGGGAATGTCCTCTGTGTTAGCACTGGCCAAATGGTTGTGTTGTTCCTCCCTTCTCAGGGACAGCAGAGGTCTGGGGAGAAATCACTGATCAGCATTGACAACCCCTTTAAATCTTGGAGCTCTGGCCAGTTGCATACAGGGGCCATGATTAGAGGGGGAGGAACTCATTGTCCTCCCAGTCTGGGCACCACCTGCTTCCTTGACCACTGGTTTGTGGAGGGTCTGGCCCTGTTGTCTCTTCCTTTACCCAGCTTAGCTGTGTTTGTCCACCTCTCCTTTCTACCTCTGATATCTCCTTGATGTGCCAGATCCTGAAACCCAGGAGAACAATTATAGCTGTTTCTCCCATTACAGTTACAACTGTGCCCCATTAAAGGATAACCCAAGAGCTTAAGAGCCCATTTCAGACCTCTGGCTCCTGCAGAATGGTAACGAATGCCATAAAACTATTATATTAATTAATGTAATTAAATCATCACAAAGAGACCTAGTCAGGAAGCCTTTAGGAAACCTTTGTGGCTTTGTCATGATGGGGAGACATTTCTACTATCCCCTGTAAAGCCCCAGGGTGGCCGCCTGGTGGAACTGGCCAGACTGGATCCCAAATGCTGTACAAAGCCACAGAGAAGGGGGAGGGAGGGTTCAGGTTTTTTTCTTTCTTTCTTTCTTTCTTTCTTTCTTTCTTTCTTTCTTTCTTTCTTTCTTTCTTTCTTTCTTTCTTTCTTTCTTTCTTTCTTTCTTTCTTTCTTTCTTTCTTTCTTTCTTTCTTTCTTTCTTTCTTTCTTTCCTTCCTTCCTTCCTTCCTTCCTTCCTTCCTTCCATCCTTCCTTCCTTCCTTCCTTCCTTCCTTCCTTCCTTCCTTCCTTCCTTTCTTTCCTTTCTCTCTCTCTCTCTCTCTCTCTTTCTTTCTTTCTTTCTTTCTTTCTTTCTTTCTTTCTTTCTTTCTTTCTCTCTTTCTTTCTTTCTTTCTTTCTTTCTTTCTTTCTTTCTTTCCTTCCTCTCTCTCCCTCCCTCCCTCCCTCCCTCCCTCCCTTCCTTCCTTCCTTCCTTCCTTCCTTCCTTCCTTCCTTCCTTCCTTCCTTCCTTCCTTCCTTCCTTCCTTTTTTTTTCTTTCAGGTTTTTCTTTGTGTGTGTGTGTGTGTGTGTGTGTGTGTGTGTGTGTGTGTGTGTGTGTGTGTGTGTGTGTACATCCAGCAATGTTCCAGGGTCACTCCTGGCTCTAAGCTTAGAAATCACTACTGGTAAGCTCGTGAGATCAAATGGGATTTCGGAGATCGAACCTGGGTCAGAGATCAAACATGGGTCGACCACATGGGTTGGCCACGTACAAAGCAAAGGCCCTCCCTGCTGTGCTATTGCTCCATCCCCCTGCCCCCTCTCCAGTTTTATGTCAGCCACATCCAGCTATGGCGAAGGCTTTTTCTTTCATCACACCTTGCAAAGGCACATCCACTCCCATGCTGACTCACTTTCACTGACACACGTGTTAAATATGCAAAATCCACCTGAGTTCCTCTGTCCATTTGTCCTGCATCCTCCCATCCATCTCATGCCCAGTGGGGAACATTCATACAGAACCTCCTCAGACCATTGTGTGTCTCATCTGCAAAACAAACATACCTACTGCCTTTCTGTCCACTGCAAATGAAATGTATCTCAGTGTGTCTCTCAAAGAGCTGTGTGCCTGGTATGTATATGTGTGTGTGTGTGTGTGCATGATGTGTGTATGCACGGTGTGTATTTTCAGTGTGTGTATGGCATGTGAATTTGGCTGCATTCAACAGTGAAATGATATATCCACACGTACCTCTTCGGATAAAGCATTCCAATGACTGTTACATGTTCAGGCCTGTTGGGAAATTCAGACAAGTCCCCAGCTCCCTGAGTCTGTCGGTGATCGTGACAGCCAAGTGTGTTATTTCTTCAATCTACTGGGAGTTGCAGGAGCCCTTGGGCCACACTGCTTTTTCTATGTGCTAACAGCACCCACATCCAAGGCCCTTCATGTTTGGATGAAGTGAGCGTGTCAGTAATTTTATGTCAGTGCTGTGATGTGAGATGGTCAGAAGGGCAAGACCTGGGGCTGACAAGAGGACACAGCTACTGAGCTCCTAAGACCATGTGGGGCCGGTTCTTATATACCATAGCAGCCATTTATGCGTGTGCATGCATGCGTGCGTGTGTGCATGCGTGCATGTGTGTGTGTGTGTGTGTGTGTGTGTGTGTGTGTGTGTGTGTGTGTGTGTGTGTGTGTGTGTGGCCCATCCAGGTTCCATCCCTGGCATCCCAGAAAGTCCCCCGAGCTTGCCAGGAGCGATTTCTGCGCACAGAGCCAGGAGTAACCAACCCTTGAGCACCACTGGGAATAGCCCAGATACAAAAGGCTTAAAAACCAAAAAACTCTCTCCCAGCGTGCATCAACATCACTTCAGCTGCCACGAGGTGCAGTGATGGGAAAGAGATGGAAGGGGGCAAAGACAAGACTGGTCGCCAGGCAAAGCTGGCATGGTTTGCTCTTCTGGTTTCTCACAGGATCAGGCTTTGCTGAAGTGACATTGAGGTCTCTCACAGTCTGTATCTGGGGGTGCAGGCCTCTTCTCATTTGGGTACTCATGAAAGAAAGACCAGGTGACACTGAGTCTAAAGAGGTGAGAGGTGATGGCAGAGATGTGTGGAGAACATGTAGAGCCGGGATCCAGGACGGGTTTGGCTAGTTGGAGGGCGGAGGATGGAGAAGCCGGATTTTGGCAGTCGTGCTGGGAAGTGTCTCCATTTCTCTTCCTCCTCCTCCTTTTCCTCTGAAGTCTGACAGCCTAGCCCTGAGCTGGTCCCTGCTGGGACCTTTTACTCCTCCACTGCTCCTGATCACTTGGATTGAGACAGCTTCATCTTAATCAGCTTCTAGAAGTTTTCATGGTGTCCCACAGAGTTGCTATTGGCTGGGGGTTGAGGGGGCTTAGAGGAATCAGGGTCCGGGGAGAGTAAGAGATGTTCAGGGCTTGTTTGCAGAAAAGAGAGGGGTGGTTGATGGCAGGACAGAGGTGCAGAGTGGGTGAGATCCCAAGAAATTTAGGAGGTAGGATGTGCCTGTAGCTCCGAGTGAGGCAGATGGAGAAGCGGGTCCTGGGAAGCCTAGGAGGGGTGTTGTGGGGGATAGAGTTGTTTCAGAGGGTTTGAGTCTGGGCCCAGCTGGGCACATGGTGGGCATCAGGTGAGGGGGACATAGGCTGTTGTCTGGGGGCTTCAGGCCATGTCCCAAGTTCCAGGGAAAGAAAGGTAAATGGGAGTGTGGGGAGGCCAAGGATGAGCTCTGGGATGCTCCCATACTTAACCCAGAACTTGAAGAGTGAGTGGTGAGAGTCTAGTGTCGGGGGCAGATAATGTGTTGGTACATGAAGGCAGCTGGATTCCCACTGCTAGGCAGCCACACTGTCTACGCTGCTGAAAGCACCCCAGGATTGAGAGTGTGAGGCCAGGAGTGTGGTCATCTTCTGCAGTACATGGGTGGGTCACTTAAGGCATTTAAGCTTGGAGGCAGACACTGGGACTGTCCTGCATGTACTGCGAGTGGACACAGGGACTGTCACTCCATAGATCACCAGGTAGACACACGCCTCCACCCCCTGAAGCTGGTCTCTGCCCTGCCCGCTCCACTGTGCAAGCTTCTGGTCTGAGTCACAGGAAGCTTCTTGCTCTGAGTATGTCTCATCATCCCCTCCACTCTCCTCTCCTCATGACTGCCCAGGGCCCAGAGCTGCTCCTGCTGCCTCCAATCCTTCCCTAGGACCCTCCCTGTCTGCTCTGAAGACCTGGCATGGATACTGTAAGGCCTGTAAGGTGAAGGTCACCACCCTGGAAGGCAGCGAGGGCTGGTCCCCATCAATCACTGACTCCACACCCAATCTTGCATGGGTGATGCCTGGTTCCTGACGCTAACCATTTCCCATCCTCTCAGGTTATCTCTGGCTCCCGGTTCTAATGCTGATGCTCTCCGTGGCCCTGGTATTTCTTCCTCTCCTCTTTGTAGCATGGTTTGGGCAGGGATGGCAGGTGTGTAGGTACTGCCACCTTTGTTTTTCAGGTTTGTGAGGAGAAATCCAAGGTCCCTCTCTGCTCAGGGATTTGCCTGTCACTCCTGCCAGAGCCTCTTATTAGCTTCATCTCTGTTAGCCCTCTGAAGGTGTATGCTGTCTCTCTGTCTCTATCTCTTTGTCTCTGTCTGTCTCTCTCTCCTGTTCACACCTGGCAGTGCTCAGGGCTTTCTCCTGGCTCTGTGCTCAGAACGAATTCCTGGTGAGACTCAGGGCTTCCAGGGATTGTTGCGTGTGGCACCTCCCCTCAGCCCGAGGACTCAACTTCACAATGGACCTAAATGGGGGGGTGGTGGTGGTGGAGGGGCTGCTTTGAATCAGTGGCTTCTGTGGGAAGGATCTGAGCTTGTTGACCCTTCAGGGAGGTGCCCCAAAGTGAAGGCCCAACCTGTGCTTAGGATGTTTGGGTGTGAGTTGTTCTTCCCTGGTCAGCCCCAGGCATAAGCTTCCTGAGCTTATCAATGACAAACTTCTGCTGAAGTGCCTTTGTTTGGTTTTTTTCCCTTTTGTTTCTGGACCCCACACAGCAATGCCCAAAGGTTACTTGTGCTTAGGAATCACTCAGATCGGTGCTTGGGGCAGCATCTAGGATGCCAGGGATTGAACTTGGGTTGGCTGCATGCAACAAGGCAAGTGCTTTCCTGCTGTCCTATGGCTCTGGCCCCTAGCTACAGTGTCTGTTTAAAGTGAAGAACCCTTGGAGACAAAAAGTCACTTAAGGGAAATATTCTTAAGGACACTGAAATTGGGGGTTTTGGGGGGCTCCCAAGTATGTTTGGGACCTAGGGGCCATTCCCAGAAATTCTCATTCAACAGGACAGTTGTGATCCTGCTCAGACCCTACAGTATAGGGCCCTTAGGTCCTCCCCTCTATAGTGCTCAGTAGTCCTGGGGGGCCACACCTGGCAATAGTGGGGCCAATCTGGTACCAGGGATCACACCATTCTGTAGCCTGATATTGTACCATATTTTATAAAAGCACCTCGTAAGATGGTGTGGCCTAGAGTTAAGTACCAAGCACCGTGCCCTGACGATGAGTCTCAGAGCTGGTCCCCGCTGGGCATCATTGTCTCTGCACACTGTGACCTGCATGTCTGCCCACATAGCCAGTGCCCAAGGGAACGATCTCTGAAAAATCCTCTCCCACACACACCTGGGCCTCCTGTTCTCTGTCTCCCCCGATCTTGTCATTGGTAACTTCAATGTATGTCTTGTTCTTTCTGATTTTATTTTAGAATGTGAAAGAGAAACTTTGATAATTACCAGAGAAAACATCCATCAATTTATTTAAGTCATTTAAACCCAGGAAGGTCAGAAGCAGATTTCAGCGCAGACTGATTGTCTGGCCCCTTTCTCGAAGGTTCTGTGCTTTCTGTCCCCCTATTTTTAGGGAGAGTTGGGGATCAAGGAATGGGCCAGGAATTGGATGCCAGTGCTAGAACTCATGCCTGCATGTTTAAGGCTCTGTGTTTGATCCCTGCACTGTGTGGCCTCAGGTGCACTGCTTCAAGTAACTTTGTTGACCCACATGCACCCCAGAACCTGCCTGTGCCTCCAGACTGAGAATCCCTGCCAGCACCCGCAGATGCAGCCCCCATGCAGTCCGGAGTAGGCTGCAGCCAGCTGTGTGGGGACTATGATTTCGTTCTGCTGGGCGAATGTGGTCTCAGCTAATACTGGTGCATCTATGAAGAATCATTTTTTTCCCCTTATAAATATATCGAGGAGAAAAGCACCTCTTTTGCTTTGTCTTGTCTAAGAGCTCTGTCTCTTGCTCAAGAATTCCTGCATCTCCACTGTTAGCTGCTCCCTATTTGCTTGGTTTGACCAAGTAAAGCAGCAAAGGGCCTGCAGATGTTTGTGCTGTTCATTTAGGTGCTTTTTCTGGCACCTGAGTGAAGTCGTGGTAAGGAGGCAGCAGCCCAGGAAGCCTTTTCTGGTTCCATAGGACCCAGACGGTCTGTGCATAGGAGCTGAACTCTCCTCTGCTCTGCCTGCAGGCAGGGTGCTGCTTACAGGTGTTTCCTACAATTCTGAGGGTCCATATTTTAAATCCACCCAAGGCTAGGACCAGAAACAAATAGTAGGTGATGAAGAATGATTTGGTAAATCATTATAATGATAAGATAGAATTTTGGTATAATGAATACCAAATTTACCCAATTATAAAATAATGTAAAAAGTCAGTGATAGGAGACATGTATAGTTATATAGAACACACACACAAACACACATGAAAGGAGAAATGGATTTCTTTTTGGGGGGGGCCACACCCGGCAGTGCTCAGGGGTTACTCCTGGCTGTCTGCTCAGAAATAGCTCCTGGCAGGCACGGGGGATCATATGGGACACCGGGATTCGAACCAACCACCTTTGGTCCTGGATCGGCTGCTTGCAAGGCAAACACCGCTGTGCTATCTCTTCGGGCCCGAGAAATGGATTTCTTAAGTCCAACACATTTGCCCTTTGCTTCTAAGAAGCAGCAAGCTCTGTGGAGGTCTGGAAAATGCAAGCGAGTGTTTCCCTGAAAAATCTGAATATTTATTCTGAGGGAAGAGCTCACACCTGGAGGTGGGACAAGGTGGTCTCAACACCAATTCAAGGTGCTACATTCAAAGATGTTTCTAACCAATGAGTAACAAGGTGTATACTGAGTGGATCTGATCAATCCCACAATCCAATTAATACCACAACATGATGGACAATAGATTTTTTTTTTTTTTTTTGGTTTTTGGGCCACACCCAGTGATGCTTGGGTTGCTCCTGGCTCTGCGCTCAGAAATTGTTTCTGGCTCGGGGAACCATATGGGACACTGGGGATCGAACTGCGGTTTGTCCTAGGTCAGCTGTGTGCAAGGCAAATGCCCTACTGCTGTGCCACCCCTCCCGTCTCTAGATTTTTATTTTTGAGCAGAGGGGGCTAGGCCACACACGATGGTGCTTGGGTTATTCCTGGCTCTGTGCTCAGGAATCACTTCTGGCAGGCTAGGATGCCTATGGGATGTTGGTGATTGAACCTGGGTTGGCTGCATGTAAGGCAAATACCTTCCCAGTTGTGCTATTGCTCTGGACCCCAGCAATGGATTTTTAAAAACCTGCCTCCTACTTTTGATGCCACACGAATATGCCAGGAAATGGGCTTCTGGAGAAAGATCCTTTTGGAACAGATTCCTCCTGAGCAAGCCCCCCTGCAGGGCACAGGCCAAAGGCTCTGCATCTCCTCTGACTCCTCTGAGACTCTTGACCTGGGGAAATTCTATTTCTTATGGTCTTTTCCCTCCCTTTCTCTTGAACAGCACCCTGGCGGGGAAGAAGTCCTCAGGGAGCAGGCAGGGGGCGATGCTACGGAGAACTTCGAGGATGTCGGCCACTCCACAGATGCCCGGGAACTGTCGAAGTCGTTTATCATCGGGGAGCTGCACCCGGTGGGTCTGGGGTCTGGGAGCTCCATAGGTGGGTGCTGGTAGAAGGGGGAGCTTTTCTTGTTCTTGGAGGCCAGTCACTGACTTACTGGTTATCTCCACCGGATATTTCCGGTTTGAAATTGGGGAGGTTAGAAGAGGTGCTCCCAACCCTGATCTGGGAGGTGATGAGTTTGTGACCACCACAGCATGTTTGCATTTCCCTGCTGGGTTGGAGTGTGTGAGACCCTCCTAAACCCAGGACACTGCCCTGGACAAAGCAGAGTAGAAAATTCTAGAGGGTGCATGGGGGGTGGTGGGGAGAAAGAGGAAAGAGAGAGAGAGAGACAGAGAGACAGAGAGAGACAGAGAGAGAGACAGAGAGAGAGAGGTGCTGGGGTAAATTAAGACAGCATAGATTTCATGTGTTTTCTCCCTGATTTAGAGAGAGAAGATAAATTAAGGCAATATAGGTTTGTTGAGTTTTCTCCCTGTTTATACCACAAAGAGAGAGATGGGATAAATTATTATTATTATATTACGGTTTTTGGGCCACACCCCACAGCAGTCAGGGGTTACTCCTGTACTCAGAAGCTGCTGTGATATTGCTTGTAGCTTGTAGGTCTCCTCATATTTTCTCTTTGTTTACACGGGGAGGGAGAGAGAGAGAAAGAGAGAAGAGAGAATTTCTCACTGTTTATACCAGAATACTTTTCTTCAATTTCCTTCTGCTTTCATTCCATTGAGGTTATTTTATTTATAACAGTCAATTGAAGTCAAAGAACCAGCAATGATCAGGGCATCCTTTCTGATCCAATATTAAATCCTCCCATTCTCTCACTTCTCCCCGCTCTGGCCCGGACCCTTGAGAATCCCTCTTTGGACCCTGATCTATGCGCTGACCTTAGGGGAACACAGGCTTCATTGAGCTGTTTATGGAAACCCAGGTCTGCCTCTAGATTTCCCCCATGACTGTGTTACTGTTCTGCTGCTTTGCCCTCCAAGGTCTGCAGACAGGCATTTGGGATATGGAATTCTTGAAGCTTCAGGCACAAAGCTACCCTTCCCCCAGGGGCCTGTGGCCTGCCTGTCCTTGCAGCCAGCACCTTCCACTAGCCTCCTCAGCTCCCACTAGGTTTCCAGCAGCCAGCCAGAGGGGGGTGAGGAACTGTCTAGGAACTGTCCCAACTGTCTCAGTGATGCAAGAAATCCTTGGAACCTAGCTTTGGCCCCTGTAAGGACACTGAAACTAGTGGGAAGTGGAAGTGCACTCCCAAAGCTTGAGCGTCTTGAAGCCTCAGGGGTTAGCTGGTCAGGGTAGGTAGAGGTTGGGCTTTCTGAAAGACACACAGGGAAATCTCTGTTCAGCACTGAGCGAGTATTGGGAGTTCTGGGAGATGGCGCCTTGAGAGAATTGACTCCGTTATTTCATCTTCATGGCTCAGCACAGAGGTGGTTTGTGATGGAGGTCAGAAATATTCTGAAGGGACTGGAGCAATAGCACAGTAGTAGGACATTTGCCTTGCACGCAGCCGATCCCAATATGGATAATAGTTCGAATCCTGGCATCCCATATGGTCCCCCAAGTCAGGATTGATTTCTGAGCACTTAGCCAGGAGTAACCCCTGAGTGTCACTGGATGTGGCCCCAAAACAAACAAACAAAAAAACAAAAACAAAAAACAAAAAAAAAATGCTCACTTGTGATGGGTGGTGTTCTTAACGTGACTGAAACTCAAACACAATCATGTATGTAATCAAGGTGTTTAAATAAAAAATAAAAAAAAATGCTCTGAAATGTTCTATTCTGTCTCAGGCTTGTTCTGCCAAGCCATCTGGGGCTGAGTATATATATGTGAACATAAGCTTCAAAACAATGTAGGTATAGTATATAAGATATGCATGTATGATAAAAAAAATACTTGCCTGCATACATATATACAGACAGCTCAAAAGTAGGTACTGACTTTCTATAATATGCATGTATATGGGGCTGGAGCGATAGCACAGTGAGGAGGGCATTTGCCTTGCATGCAGCTGACCTGGATTTGATTCCCAGCGTCTCATAGGGTCCCTTGAGCATTTCTGGATGTGGCCCTAAAACAATCAAACAAACAATACAAGTATATATGTACATAAATATGTATGATGTATGTTTATATACATAGATTTAATACACATGTAGATGGATGTGTGCCTTCAAAGGGAATAGATAAGACAGCAAAGAATCAACATGAATCCTAACTGCTCCCTGAACCAGGGAACCGAACTCCAGTGTAATAAGTCTAATTTATCAACCTGTGAATGTGGTATTTGGGAGGGAACAGTTTTAAAGATTTTAAGGATTACAGGGTTTTTTGTTCGTTTGTTTATTTTTGTTTTGGGGCGATACCCAGTGAGCTCAGGGGTTACTCCTGGCTTCCTGGCTTTGCGCCCAGAAATCGCTCCTGGCTTAGGGGACCATATGGGATGCCAGGGGATCAAATTGTGATCCATCCTAAATTCGTTCATGCAAGGCAAATGCCCTACCGCTGCGCCACCGCTTCAGCCCCAAGGATTATAGTTTAAAAGATTACAGTCAAGTCAGGTGAACCAAGCTTTGTGTTTTAAAAACACGACACAAGCCTCCTCCTTTCGCAAGTGCTGATTACTGATGGCACTGGTTCTCCTAACCGTGGGTGAAAAGGAAGGCAATGGGGCTTTCTGCAGAGACATTTTTGTCTGTAATGTGCTCTATTATTCTCTTTCGTAGGATGACAGATCCAAGATCGCCAAGCCTTCGGTAAGTATGGATCGCTCATGGCTCTTCGATGTTCTGGGCCAGCTCAGTACAATGATCTACCAGTACCACTCCTACCAGGAACACCTTGGCCGGTCTAAGTTAGATGAATGCGTAATCCAGTGACTCAGCAAACTTATGTGTTCGCATGTCCACCAACCATGCTATGCATTTAGGGAGCTGGTGGGTTCTCTCCAAAAGATACAAATCCAATAATCCTTCCCTCTCATTGTCAAGTCTTGTATAATTAACATCCTGCTTCTCTCTGAAAGGTCCCACATAAACCTGGTATTTAAAGGCCCAAAAATATGATTTTACCCATCCCATGGCTTTTTCAGCAATTTGTCTCAGGGACTTAGGTACACTTAATTTGAGGGGAAGTTTAATTTTCATGAAGTAAAATTGTTTGAGGCTTTTCTTCCTATGAAAGGAAATTGCTTCTAGGAATAATGATTTTATACTAGTCTCTCTGAGCTGATCAACTTGTTGGCATTTGGAGATGCAGAGTAAGAATTGTAGGCAGAACTCAAAGTTCCTTAAAAAAAAGGTACAAGCATGGGGCCCGAGTGGTGGCGCAAGCCGTAGGGCGTTCACCTTGCATGCGCTAACCTAGGATGTACTGCAGTTCGATCCCCTAGCGTCCCATATGGTTCCCCAAGCCAGGAGTAATTTCTGAGCACATAGCTAGGCGTGACCCCTGAGCGTCCTCGGGTGTGGCCCAAAAACAAAAACAAAACGAAACAAAAATCACAAACAGACAACATAGTTATACTGGCCTGGTTCAAGGGCTCTGAGGGGAAGTTTCACTTATAAAAAGCAGAGAACATCTCTTTTTTCACTTTTGATTTTGTTTTTGGGCCACACCTTAACAGTAGTGCTCAGAGCTTAGTTCTGGCTCTGTGCTCAGAGACAACTCAGGACCATGTGTAGTGCCAGGGATGGACCCCAGGTCAACCGTGTGCCTTCCCCTGTATACTTTCTCTGGCTCCAGCTAATTACATACTAAAACCTCAAAACATGTTCTTTTTCATCAGAGTTATATTTCAGACTTGCTTTTAATTCACAGACATCTCTGTGTAAGAACCTTCCAGATTAGGAACATTAAAAAATGTGGGGGCCGGGCGGTGGCGCTGGAGGTAAGGTGCCTGCCTTGCCTGCGCTAGCCTAGGACGGACCGCGGTTCGATCCCCCGGCGTCCCATATGGTCCCCCAAGAAGCCAGGAGCAACTTCTGAGCACATAGCCAGGAGTAACCCCTGAGCATCACAGGGTGTGACCCAAAAACCAAAAAAAAAAAAAAAATGTGTGCAGGTTAGAACATATACACCCACAGATAGTGAGGCACTGTTGGGGATTTCATGTTGTTGCTTTTGGCATTTTCTGTCATGTTTGGTGAAATAAATGCACGTGCATTTCCCAGAACCCTTTTGGCTTCTATTCCCTCTCGCCAATTCACCCTTCCTGTGGGATTATCATATTCCACCAATCCATGAAGCTTTTTTTTTTTTTTTTCATTTAAGTACTAGTTATTTTTCTTCTCTTTGCTTCATGGCTTTATTTATTTATTTATTTTTGCATGTCTAGATGTTTCCAGTAACCCTTATTCATTTTATTCGGTATACAGAATTTGAGAACAAATCTTGTAATTCTGATGGAAGCCTTTACTAAGTCCCTAAGATTTAATAGTGTGCCATTTAAGTGTTTACTAAAATTGCTTTATAAAAAGAAGATAAGAAATATGTAGTGATTTTCTTTTTTAATTAATGATGTATTTTTCCCTCTACTGTGTCAGGAATCTTAAAGGCCATTTTAAAGGTTTGTGGGTCTATTCATTGCTTTGCTTGCTTTTGCCTGGGAGGTTTCTGCCTTGTTTCTGTGAGTTCCTCACTTCCGCTTGCTGAGAGCGATTTTGCCTCAATGCCAACTGCTGTGTTCTGCTTAGGCCTTTTTATCCTGAGCTTTCGGTGTTCCCAGAGGTGGACTCCAATGAAGCTGGCTTCTTATGTCTTTCTTCCCTGACATACTAATACTTTGGCTGGTGTGAAGACTAATAAAAAAAAAAATGCTTCTTAACACAGTTTTGGCTTCCTACACTTGTGATGGGAAATTTTACTTTTCCCTGGAACCAGCCTCAGTTCAGTATTGACAAGCACATCTTCTAGAAAGTTCTTGAAGAAGAACCAAGGCTATCCCCATGGATGAGGCTCTGTTCATCCTATTTAGGACTTTCCTAGAGGACATCAGTGCAGGGAGTCAGGATCTTATGGAACTGCCCATTGGAAAAGCTGGTGAACTGGAAATAACAGTTCTTGTTTGCTCCTTGGCTGACATGCCTTCTCATGGAATTGGGGGGCTGAAGTGCCTTCCATGTAATCTGGGGACTGACACACCTATATAATACGGGGGCTGACATGAAAGCTCATGGAAACTGGGAGCACATTTTCTTCATGTGCAAGTTGAATGATGTGACGATGCTTAGTGAATATTTTGGTGAAGCTTTAGGGGTGCCAAACTGCTCCTGACGATGATACTGAATCTCCACAGTGAGGCTGAATGACAGTCGAGTACTGTGTTTTATGCAGCTTACAAATTTCTAGCATGGCCCTCCAGAGGCTTATGTCGCAAGCAGTTTTAATATCAATAAACCTTAAATTCTTTTCCTCCTCAGAAAAAAAATTTTTTTTAAATAAAATCTTTATTTAAGCACCTTGATTACAGACTTGATTGTAGTTGGGTTTCAGTCATATAAAGAACACCCCCCTTCACCCGTGCAACATTCCCATCAACAATGCCCCCCCATTACCCTCCTTCCCTCCTGACTGTATTTGAGACAGGTATTCTTTTTTTTATTATTATTATTTATTTAAGCACCATGATTATATACATGATTGTAGTTGGGTTTCAGTCATAGAAACAACACACCCCTTCACCAGTGTAAACTTCCCACTCAGAAAACTTTTATATTAGGCATTTTGTTATTTTAATTTATTTTAATTGGGAAGGTTTGGGCTATACCTAGCGGTACTCAGGGGTTATTCCTGGCTCTGTGCTCAGGAATGACTCCTGATGGTGCTCGGAGACCTTATGGGATGCCAGGGATCGATCCCGGGTCAGCCGTGTGCAAGGCTAAATATTTTTGCTTTTTGGACCACCTGTGGTTTTTGGACCATCTCTAGGACTTAGTCCTGCCTCTATTCAGGGCTCAGTGGACCATCTGGGGTACCGGGATTGACTGGAGGTTGATCCAGCACCATGCCCTAGCTGTTGTACAATCTGCCTTGCCCATGAGATCAGGCACTTTGAGTCCTTTATAATGAGCTTCTCCTTCTCAGTGTTTCTGCAGGCTGCCTGGAGGGAAAAGCTGAAGGTGGATTGAAAGATAAATGCCCACCTGTTTCCTTTAACTCTTTCTACTTTTCTTTCCTCTGTTTCAGGAATCTCTCATTACTACTGTGGATTCGAGCTCCAGGTATGTGGTGTTTTCTCTAAGGACTTACAGGGCCAACGTCCCTAGGGTGAGGTGGCACTTGGGGCCTCTGCGCCCATTTGTGGTGCCTTTCAGATACTCGGGGCCCTCAGGGGGACACCCTGGCTTCCTATCACTCACTTCCCACCTCTCAGAGCCATCACAGCCCTGCTGTCGGGTGTGGTGCTCCTTGAAGGGCCCCAAGTCTGCCCTGCTGCCAGCTGCCAATTCCCCTGATCTCCCTCTTCCTTCCTCGGGTGTCCCCAGGGTAGTGATCGGACCTCCCCAAGGGGCTCACTTTTCCTCTGTGCCCTCTCTGCGTGGGCCCTCCAGTTGAATCCAGTAATCCCGATGTACCTTGTCCTGTGGGCTCGGTTTCCCTCAGAGAGTTCAGGATCACAGCCACATGTTTCTACAGCTCTACCTTGTGGCTTTGTACTGTCGCTGTCACTTCGTTGTTGGAACCACATGTCTTACCTTGTTTTATTTCACCATCAGATTTTGTTTCTTCCCTCTAGCCTATAGCTCCTCCTCCTCTCTCTCTCTCTTTCCCTCTCCCTCCCACCCTCCCTCCTTCTCCTTCTCCCTCCCTCTCTCTCTCTCTCTCTCTCTCTCTCTCTCTCTCTCTCTCTCTCGCTCTCTCTCTCTCACTCTCTCTCTTTCTCTCTCTCACACACACACATGTTGTACCTGGACTTGCATATGGAAACTGAAAACCCACCAAATGAAAATGACACCGAGGATCTTTGTGTCACTTAAACCCTCATATAGGATTTGATCTTTGAATGGTGTGTGTGTGTTAGTGTGTCTTCATGTGTATGTGTCCATGCAGGGACACATGCAAGGTGTGTGAGTGTAAGGGCCATGCCCGTCCTCATTCTCATACCCAAATCCTTATGTTCATCTCCTCCATCTAAGCAATGATGTTCCCTTCTCAGTAAGCTCTATCCAGCTTTGCCAGCTCTTCCCCTTTGTGGGTTTGCTCTTGGATTGGAGTGCAGCATTGCTTGCACTTGCTGCTTCTGAAGTTCACACAGGCTATGGCTGGCAGGGCCTTGTCCTAGGCCCCTGAGTAACAGCTGGATCCAGCCCCTTGAGATTCCAGCCCACAGTGTGGGTCTTGCCCAGGGTTGGCCTGTGGTTCTGGAAACTTGAGTTTCTAAGGTTCAGTGCATATGTGCAGGAGGCTGGATGAGTGCCCAATCTCTTCTCCTGTGCCCTGTGCCCCACTCCCAGGCAGTGTCTGATTCATGGGGATGCTGGTTCAGGAGCAGAGCAGCACAGGTGTTTGTGGTGCATCATTTGCTTCCTTCGAGGGCTCCAGAAACAAGAAGCATCCCCTGTCCCTCGGGGACCTGCCCATTCCCACCCCTTACAGCAGCTCCGAGCAGCTCACATGGGGTGGCCTGGGACCCCTGGAACCAGGAGCTTAACTGCCTGCATCAGCACTGCCCTGTCTCTTGCAGCTGGTGGACCAACTGGGTCATCCCGGCCATCTCGGCGCTGGCCGTGGCCCTCCTCTATCGTGTCTACCTGTCTGACGAATAGCTGCTGTCAGCCTGCAATCCGAGAAGGCCACGGCTGCTAGGAACCTGATGCCGAGGGACTGGCGTGAGCTGCTCCTGCCAACGGAGACATTTCCCCAAGAGTGATTGTAACCCACTTCGCCCACCGCCCGTGGCAGAGACCAGCCAGCCCTGACGAACTGTCCCCTGTGGCCCCTGAGCGTCTCTGTGCCTTGTTTCTCCACTTACTGTACAATGAATGACCTTTCAGAGAATACATCTGCCTTTGAAAACAGCCCGTGTGCCATGTGCTGGGTTCCTAGTGCTCTTTAATGCTGAGTCTCTGCTGCTTTACACATTCGTTTTAGTGCTGATGGGTCTTTCTGGTCTGGCTTCCTGGGCCCTGGGGAAGGAGTATCTCAAGGTTCAGAGCAAGCTGAGAAAACAGCTAGTGCATTTTTCCAGCAAAGGAGATTAAGAAAGACTCTTAAGTGGCCAGAGCGAGAGCACAGCAGGGAGGACATTTGCTTTGCACGTAGCTGACCAGGGTTCACCCCCCTTAGCATCCCATATGGTCCTCTGAGCCTACCAGGAGTGATTTCTGAGCTCAGCCAGGAGTAACCCTTGAGCACTACAGGTTGGGGCTCAAAAACAAAACAGACTCTAAAATGATGTGTGAGAGGGTCCCAGACATTGGCCTAAATGATAAGAGTGACAGAAGGAAGATTTTTCCATCTCTTTGTTGCTTTTGTTTGCTTGTATAGGGCCACACCCGGCAGTGCTCAGGGATCACTGCTGGCAGTGCTCCGGGCTCACTTGGGCAGTGCTGGGGATAGGACACCAGGGTCAGTGTGTCAAGTTCAGCGCCTTCCCTAGTTGCCCCCCATCTGCACCTCTATCTCTCCTGCTGTCCATCAGAAGGCGAAACAGTAACAATCACTGGCAGTGTGTCGCATGCCAATGTTCCCCCCCTTTTTGTGGGAATCTGATCCCTGCACTGTAGATACTCATTTTGGAGGGATTAGGAGTGCTGAAGATGAGGTGTGAGACCTGGCTCTGCACTCAAGGATCACTCCTGGCAGGCACAGGGAACCACCATATGGGAAGCCAAGAATAGAACCCACATTAACTGAATGCAAAGCCCACACCCTCCCCTATGTCCTATTGCTCCAGCCCTGACAACATGCAGATTTTTTTATTTGTTTGTTCATTTTGGGGCCACACCATGGCAGTGTTCAGGGACTGCTCCTGGCTCTGTGCTCAGGAATCACTCCTGGCAGGCTCCAGAGACCCTGTGGTATACCAAGGATTGAACCTGGGTTGGCTGCATATGAGGCAAGTGCCCTCCCTGCTGTGCTGTCACTCCGGCCTGATGTGCATGATGTGCAGTCTTTGAAGATGTTCACCTCCTTCCTGTCTCTGTCTAGCTGCATAGTCTCCTCTTTCTCTCTCTTCACCCTCATGGTGGGTGGGTTGTGGGAGCAGAGAGCCCCAGGGGCTGAAATGCCAGGCAGGAACCGTCCTCATCTCATCTTCAGCTGCACCCATGGCGGCACAGCAACATTAAATGGAATCTCTGGAATATCTTCGCAAGCGTCTTCAGCAGGGCTGGGCTCGGACACTGAATTCCAGACCCTCACTGTCTCCCTGGAATTAACCCACCTTCCAGGCTCCAGTTCCTGAGGAGTTGGTCACTGAGGCAGGAAACTCAGGGGCCAGGGGCAGACTGACACAACTTTCTGGAGAAACAGAGTACATGGACCGACAGGGAAACAGCGGTGGGTGGAGGGGAGCTTTAGGGATACTGTTGAGGTAAATGTTGAGGTAAATGTCATGTCCTTTTCTACAAAGCCAAGTGACCTTAACATCAGGCTTTTTTCTGCCCCTGAGCAGAAGCTGCCTTCTGTCCTGGGGCTGACCTGGGACCTGGTGGGAAAGTCAGCTGTCCTGCCCGTCCTCACCTTCTGCTGCTCTGCAGTTGCCTTCCTTGGCTACTGTTGGGCTTGCCACCTCCTCTCTCCCAGAGGGTCTCAGCGACAGAGCTAAAGGATCCTTGTGGTTCCCTGACCCTGGACCCTCCCTCTGTCCCTGCCACTGGGTTGGCCTCAGCCTTGAGTCAGCAGAAAGTAATAGTGGGTTCTTGTCCTCCACAGTCAAGATGGATAAAAAGCAAGTGTGAGCTCAGAAAAGCCCTTTTTTTTTTTTCTTTTAGGAAAGCCTCTTAAGGGAAAGTGAGAAGGCCGGGGGCCTTCAGGTTAGGGGACTAGGGAAAGGCTGTCCTGAAGGAGGGCAGTGCATTTCCCCCTTCCTGCCCTTTTCACTCAGGACGTGGCGAGTGTTTCTTTGCTGTGCTCCAAGAATGCGGCCTGCGACTCTGCCAGCAGTGATGAGGACTTGGACTACATTGGCAGGAAACATGCTCCAACCTCAACCAGCCGCTCAGACTCCAGCACCCACCCAAGGAGCCCAGAAAGCCTCGGAGACACAGATGTCCAGGCCCAGAGTAAGACTGGACCTTGGGAGTAGAGGCTCCAGGAACAAAGGCCGCACTAAGAGGGTCTGAGAGGACAATCAGGGCTCAGGCTCTGTCCTTGACAACTGCCCTAGTAGCAGGCTGGTGGGAACCATGGGAAAGTGGAATGAGTGGCATTTCCCCCATCTGGCAGGTCCTCACCTCTGCCCCAGATAAGTCTTCCTGACTGCTGGGTATGTGCTCTCCACCATTGGCACTACAACTGTCCCCAGCCACGCCTGTATCCTCAGCTCTCTGCCCCCTCATTTCCCAGATTAACTTGGCCTAGCACAGGGCTCTCCCAAGAGAATTCTCTGAGGGACAGTAGCATCCCTGGGAAACCCGGGTGTTAGATTACACCTTGTTTTACCCAAAATGAAGATCATTCCTGATTCCTTTGTTTGCTTACAATTTTGTTTTACCTCAAAACAGATTGTCTTACATGTAAACCTGGGTGGGACAGGCTCAGGATAGCCTGAGCTATCTGTCCTTACTCTATTCTTACACCCCACTTTTAAGTGGTCTTTGTACTCAATCAAAACAACAGTTCTGTTAGGCAACTGGCTCTCCATTCGAGGTAGAAGATGACCAGACTACACATTTCACCCTCAAACTGATTTGGATTATTTCAGTTGCAACCCTGCTTCAGATCTATTCACTCGAGGTTAGATGTAAGGTGTGTGGGTTGATTTTACACCAGGTAGGTGTACACCTGCCTCACCTCCTCTCCCTTCCCCACATGGTAGAGCAGGTAGGTCTTGGGTGAGTTTGACGGCAGCCAAGGGGGGTGGTGAGATGTGGCATTGGCACTCTCCATCCTCCCATCCTCTCCCCATCTTCTCCCTTCTCTCTCCACCTCACCTACATTCCCAACCACCACTGTGTCATCTCCTGAGCTGTGCTCAGAAAAATCCTGATCCCCCGAGGATGAAGCACTTATGGATGAGATTGCGGCTATGATCCGTGGGATGTGGGTAGGAGCTGAGGCCAGCTGCAGCACCCTCCAGGCAGTGCTCAAGTTGCTGCCTTATCTACTGGCATCTGTCAGTTTGGCTGGTATCAGGGCAAGTAGAGTGAGGGGCATCAGAGTCCCTCCTGGGTTTTCCTGGTTTGGGGGTATGGGTGGGGAGGTGGGGAAAGGGGAGACAGCGCTGTAGCAGCCGCTCAGCTGGTCCCTTAAATCGCAGGAAAGGGGATAAGGGACCTTTGGGTTGGGCATGGTTGTGCCTGGAGGGGCGCCAGGAACATTCCATTAGAGCAGCTGTCTTCGTGCATGCACTGTGTGAAACAATATTCTCTTGGTTTGGTTTCAGACAGACAGATCAGAAGGATAGGCAAGAGCTTTTGAGTAATTATAACTTTGTGGGGGGGGGGGTTGGGCCACACCCTGTGACGCTCAGGGATTACTCCTGGCTATACGCTCAGAAATTGCTGCTGGCTCAGGGGGACCATATGGAACGCCATATGGGGATCGAACCCAGGTCCATCCTGGATCAGCTGTGTGCAAGGCAAATGCCCTACCACTGTGCTATCACTCTGGCCCTGAGCAATTATAACTTTTAAGAAGAAAGTGCCTAGTCCTGACATAGGCATTTTGGCCTACAGCCACATCCCTTTGACATGCAAATTCTGAGCTCTTTGTGAAGGAGAAACTGAGGCACCACCCTGATGTAGAAACCCAAGGGCAGGTGGACCCCTCAGGAAAGGAGTTGCTACAGAAGACTATGAGGTGATGAAGAGACTATCAACAGTTCAAGGGATGGGATGAGGCCTTGTGACCAGGAAGAGATGATTGTTTGTGTGCAGAGAACTCTGGAAAACTCCAGGAAAGGGTCTGGAGGAATCAGTCGAACTTCCAGAAATTCCTTCTGGATTGGTTCTCAAACCCACAATCCACCTTTGGACACATTCTTTCCCACTCTGCGCCCACCCTCCCTACCCCCCAGTCTCTCTGCTCACTCCAGCTCTGTTTTCTCTGGAACATATTTTCCTTCTCTTCTCCCTTTCACATCTTTCTTTTCTTTCTTTTTCTTTTTTTATTGTTTGTTTGTTTTGAGGCCACACCTGGCTTCGCTCAGGGGCTGCTCCTGGCTGTGCCCTCAGAAATTGCTTCTGGCAGGCAAGGGGAACCATATGGGATGCCTGGGATCAAACTCAGGTCCATCCTGGGTCGACTGCATGCAAGGCAAACACCCTGCAACTGTGCTATTTCTCCAGCCCCTGTTCACATCTCTCTAACGAAGTTTTGTTCAACAAAAACGAATTTGCTTCACTATTTCGTCTCCCAAAATACTTTTCTGTGAGGAAAAGGTCCAGAACTCTTGTGCTGGTTTTCAAGCAGGCAGGTGGGTCAGGAAGCTTCTTTCATTCTCTTCAGGAATTCCTTCACCAACTAACTGGGCCATTCTTGTGACATTCCTAATCAAACATCCATTCCCTTAGGACGATCCCAGTCTCTGTCTAGTCCCCTTTGTCCTTCACATTATTATTTTTTATAATGAAAATTTGTTTGTTTAAATAGTCATCCTGGAGCCCTGGAAATATGAGCCATGTTCTAGAACGGGGGTCTTTAAACTTTTTAAATTGGGGGCCAGATTATCGTCCCTTAGAGAGCTGGAGGGCCGGACTATATGAGCTACTAATTCCTACTCTCACTGCACATATTTTATATAAATAAAATGAAAACAATTTATAAATAAACAGATCACACACCAGTATTTCAATGGGAACTGTGGGCCTGCTTTTGGCTAATGAGATGGTCAATGTCCGGTTCCATATTTGTCACTGCCAGCCGTAACAAGTGATGCAAGTGGGCATCAGTTAATCTTGATCTGGTTGGAGATTTCAGATGTTTCATTCTTTTTTTTTTCTCCCTCCCTCCCTCCCTTCCTCCCCCAGATGTTTCATTCTTGAAAAAGTCTGTTCACAGGCATAAGTGCTACCAAAGATGGTTACCATTTTGAGTGCATGGTTCCTGATATTTGGATATGTCTCAGAGGGGAGAGATGCATAGAAATTCAAAAGGCTACTTGACTTAAATGCCTCTTTCAGAGAGTCACAATTCTGCAGTTCAGCCAGTTCCATTTGGCAAATTGTAAGGACATTTTCAATCTCAACAGAAAATGGGTTACGAAAAAGCTGTATGTCCTGTTCATGGAGATGAAGCTCTTTGAATCTAAATTGAAACTCCTTTTGCAACAATTCTAGTGAAGCCAGACATGTTTCCTTTGGGAATGCAACCAATGGTTTGTCCGCTGACAGGTTTTGAGTTGTTGGGAGATGACGGAAGTTTTCCTCCTGTACTTGTTTGATGAGAAGGCCTAAGTTTACTTCAAATGCTTTCACATGTGATGCCATATCACAGATGAGCTTCCCCTTGCCTTGAAGTTGCAGATTGAAACTGTTGAGTAGCTCTGTTAGATATGTCAGAAAGGCAAGGTGCCATTTCCATTCTGCATCACTGAGCTCTGGTACTTCTTGGTTTTTTGAAAGTAGAAAAGCTGTAATCTGCGGAAGTAAGTCATAGAAACGTTTCAAAACTCTCCCTCTACTCGGCCAATGGAATTCTGTGTGGTACAGAACATCTTCATGGGCAACATTTACCTCAGATAGAAATTCCTGAAATTGTCTGTGGTTTAGTGCATGAGTTCTAATGTAATTAACACAAGATACCACAATTTTCATAACAGAGTCCCACTTCAGTGATTTACAACACAGTGCTTGTTGATGGATGAGGCAGTGTATGGCAATTGGATGAGGATGGTTATGTTCGTCCATCTCTTGTGTAATGTGAGCAATTACTCCTCTCTTAGACCCCACCATGCTAGGAGCACCATCAGTTGTTACACTGACTAACCCAGTCCAGCTCCAAACCATTCACAGTTTGGCAAACCTTTTCAAATATATCCACTCCTGTGGTTGTACCTTTGATACTTTGCAGTGCAGCAAGCTCTTCTGTGACTTCAAAATACTCATTTGTCCCACGCATATAAGTGAAAAGTTGAGCAGAATAACAAACATCATTGCTTTCGTCGAGTGCCAAGGAAAAATAGCAAAGTTTCTTTGCAGAGTTTTGCAAATGGTGCAGCAAATTTTCTCCCATTTCTTCAATCTTTCGTGTCATTGTAACTCCTGAAAGGCTCACTGTACTAAATAAATCAGCCTTCTCTGGACACATCTCTTTGGCAACAGAAATAAGGCATTCTTTAACAAATTCTCCCTCCACAAATGGTTTGCCATTGTGTGCTATTAGCTTGGCAACTTGAAAACTTGCCCGCAGTGAGGAAGTATTTAACTGCTTCTGCTTCACAAAAGTATTTTGCTGAGTCGTCAGTGTATGTTTCAGTTGTAATATTTTATCTTTTCTCACTTCTCCAACCAAACAATCATATTTATCTTTATGTTGAGTTTGATAGTGGAGTCACAAATTGTATTCTTTGAACACAGCAACTATATTCTGCAAATCAGATACACAGCTTTTTCTTTGTACCACATAAAAAAGTAATCGTAAGTCCACTGTTCTTTGAATATCCTACACTCACCATCAATTTTTCTTTTTCTTGACATCATTGTTTCCTAGGGGTTCCAAACTGATATTAGTGAAATACAAATATGTGTGTATATATACACACAGTATATGAACCCCCATTAGTCCCTGATGTGAACACTTACCCCTTGCAGGCTTTTCTAAGCAGACCAGCTCAGTCTCTGATAGTTCAGTTATATCTCCCCATATAATGCCCAAATTGATATGTTCGGAATCAGCATGTAAACACTGAAAAGGAATTGCAAAATGCATATAAAATTTTCAATGTAAACCCTTTAAAATGCTTCAGCATCGAACCCCTAATTTTTCACATGGGCAATTCAGCACCGAACCCCTAACCTCCCAACCACCGCCCACCCCCTAACTTTGATTTCAGCACTGAACGCCTCACCACCCCCAAAGGGGAATTTTCATATGAGTCACCCACAGCCCAATCGGGCAGAAGCCCCCATCTGGCAAAAATTTATTTCTATGGCACTTTTGACTGACCTTTGGCAGTGAAGGGAGTGGAGGAAAACCTCACTGACAGGCAGGCACAGCACACAGACACCACGTTGCCTGGGGGTGGAGCAGGCGCCTTTTTACATCATATAGTCACCCACATGTGGTACTCCTCGCACGCGGCGTCCAGCACCCTCCAGTGATATCATCAGCAATGCGCACGCCAAGCGCCAGGCGCAAGGGCGCATCAGTGTCCCTCTCAACACCACTTTCACGCCCACCCTCCCAGCACACAACATGCCGTGGATGGAGGCGGTTGACATCATCCCTGAGAAACCGTGACACTGAGTGTATATGCTGGCAGGTATCTTGGCAACCAAACAGTGCTCACTGCTGGCAAGCCGGATCAGACTCCTCTGCGGGCCTCGTGTGGCCCGCGGGCCGTAGTTTGAAGACCCCTGTTCTAGAAGGCAAACACTAAACATCACAATACATTTTAGTCATGTTATTGTGCAGGAAACCCTCACTAACCTTGAAAATTATGTCTTAATATTCTAAAACTTTGTGTTTGAACTGGATTCATTTCACCTTTAGGATTCTGCTTAGCATGCCCATAGTTGTATAGGAAGAAATAGTAGGAGGGTTGCCAGGTGAGAAACTTATTTTTTTTCTAGTATGGCAGCATTGTTTTCCCATTAATTTCCTTATTTCTCAGCTCAAAAAAAAGAATAACAGGCCAGAGAGTGAGAGAAAGAAAGACAACAGGGTGGGGCAGGAGAGATAGCATGGAGGTAGGGCATTTGGCTTGCACGCAGAAGGACAGTGTTTCGAATCTCAGCATCCCATATGGTCCCCTGAGCCTGCCAGGAGTGATTTCTGAGCATAAAGCCAGGAGTAACCCCTGAGCACTGGCTGCCAGGTGTGACCCAAAAACCAAAAACCAAAGGAAAAAAAAAAAGGTCTCTTAAAGAGTGGGGTGTTTTTTTTTTTTTTGCATTCTTTTTTAAATTTTGTTTTGTGTTATATGCTTTTTTTAAAATTTGTAGCCTCTGAGTGCAGCTGGGCGTGACCCAAAAACAAACAAACAAACAAACAAAAAAAAAAACAAAAAAAAAAAGGGAAGAGAACAGGGAATCAAGGGAAAGAATACAGGCTCTGGAGGAATTAAGGTACTTTTCTTGCATGCAGAGAAACCAGGTTTTATCCTGCCATTGAAGATGATTTCCTGAGGCCTGCTAGGACTCACTACTGAACCCAGAGCAGGAATAAGCCCAGCTGCACACTGCCTTCCTACGAGAGAGCTATGCATAGCTCGGTCATTCAATTTTGGAGATTTGGGGCCAAGGCAATGTTTTCTTTTTTTTTTTTTTTTTTTTTTTTTTTTTTTTTTTTTTTTTTTTTTGGTTTTTGGGCCACACCCGGTGAGCTCAGGGGTTACTCCTGGCATGCGCTCAGAAGTCGCTCCTGGCTTGGGGGACCATATGGGACGCCGGGGGATCGAACCGCGGTCCGTCTCCTAGGCTAGCGCAGGTAAGGCAGGCACCTTACCTCGAGCGCCACCGCCCGGCCCCCAAGGCAATGTTTTCTTAGATGCCACAAGGACAAGCTACAAAAGAGAGAACAAATGGAACTTCATCAAAATGAAAAACTATTTCAAGTAAAAAGACAACACTTGAGAGAAACTATTTTCAAATTGTATGTTGAGTAAGAGACTTGTAAACATCTTTTCTGATTCAAGTAAGGCAAATTTTTTGTTTATGATTTCATTTGCCAATTTGTTATAATCATCAATATGAAGTAAATTTGTCTGAGCCAACTAAGGGGTGGTGGTAGCAGCTTGGGGTATGGGTGAGAAATAGGGACACTGGTGGAGGAAAGGTCACATAGGTGATGGCATTGGGGTTGGAACACAGAAAGCTTGAAACAACTTGGTTATGAACAAATTTCTAACATATGGTGCTATGATTAAAAAAAAAGTTGCAAGATAGTGTAAAAAGCAACTTTAAAAAAATATAAGATGGGGCCAGCGTGATAACACAGTGGTAGGGCATTTGCCTTGCACGTGACAGATCCAGGATGGACCTGGTTCAATCCCCGGCGTCCCATATGGTCCCCCTAGCCAGGAGCGATTTCTGAGCACATAGCCAGGAGTAGCCCCTGAGTGTCACAGGGTGTGGCCCCCAAACCAATCAATCAATCAATCAATAAAAGAATAAAATATAAGTGAGGGCATGTGATCCATGTTAAATATGCATTTTAATGTTGAATACTTTGTTTTGATTCCTTGAGAATGCAAGAGCACATTAGTTCCACAGGGGACGAGCAGATGCATTCTTATCTACTGATAAAGGCGGCAAAGGGTGTTCACACAGACAGGGGCCTCTCAGACTGCTGAGCAGGGCTCTGGTTCTGGGGTGTTTGTCCCCACAGCAGTGAAGAAACAGAACTTCCCTAGTGAAGTCTGGATTCTCTGCCTTCCTCAGCTGCAATAGTGGGCCAAAACTGAGTTGATATGTCTCATGGCCTGTGTCCTGCCGTCCAAGGTCTTGCCTGGGAGAGTCAATTTTATCAGTAGCACCCAGGAGGGCGTGAGGGCGGCCCAGAGAAGCCAGAGAAAGCCTTGGCCCTGGCCCAGGTTAGATAACTTCAGTCAGATCTTATTTTTGCTATTTTTTTCTTTCAGTAAAACAAGAACTTGTTACTGAAAGAAAATTACTGGAATGATAGTACAATGGAAAGGGCATTTGCCTTGCATGCAGCTGACCAAGCACTGGCAGGAATGATTCCTGAGCTCAGAACCAAGAATAAACACTGAGCACCACCAGGGATGGCTCAGAAATAAAACCCAAACAAAAAGACATGGGGTTGAAGGAATGAGCCTGGCATGTTTCCCTTTATCTCCCGAGTTCACAGTGCCAGAATCCAAGTGGCCTCCAAGCAGCATCCCCAGTTCTACCCTCCCCTCACACCTGTCTGTACATGGCCACTGAGCTGCTGGAGTCCACTCCTACAAGAGACAAGGTTCTAGCACTCGATGCTTTAGCTCATCAGTGAACACACTTTCCACTTCCAGTGGGGATAATAGAGTCCCATTCATGCCTGGGTACTGAGGAACTCATATAAGTTTCCAGAGGGACCCTCATCCTTCTCTGTAGTTGGGTGCTGCCTCGGAGGGAACCAGTTTCTACAGGCAGAATTGAAACCAAGCCTTTTATCTTTTGAAATAAATGTGAACCATGCATTGCTTTCATTTGATTTTATGAGTTGGATTCATGAGATGTTTCTGTGTGGAGGCATATGCTGTCATGTAGAGGGGTCTCTTCTCAGATTAAGGAAGTTCAGCAGGTATTAGCTTTTTGAATGTTGATTTGGGGCCTGATGGGGCCAAGGACCAGGAAGGGCCATGCACAGTACCAATAGGGAGTATTTTCTTCCAGAAAGTGATCATAGCTTTTCTTAGGTTCCAGACATTAGAGCCTAATTTTAAAAACAAAAGCAAAAAGGTTTTGTTTAAAGACTTTGGGGGAAACTTTGCTCCCTTAATCTGCACCTATAAGAAAAGCAGAATGCAAGATAGGGGAGGAAACTGGTAAGTCCCAAGCAGAGAGTGCTGGGGAGTGTGTGAGGTGCTTTGTGAATGTGACATGCAGGTTGAATGTAGAGAAAGCACTGCTGGCACAACTCATGAATCATGTGTCTAATCCATGGAGCTCTCATCCATGGAGTCTGTCATCCATGGGCATCTCATCCATAGGTATCTCATCAATGGGGCATCTTTTATTTTATTTATTTATTTTTTTTTTTTTTTAGTTTTTGGGTCACACCCGGTGGTGCTCAGGGGTTACTCCTGGCTGTCTGCTCAGAAATAGCTCCTGGCAGGCACGGGGGACCATATGGGACACCGGGATTCGAACCAACCACCTTTGGTCCTGGATCGGCTGCTTGCAAGGCAAATGCCGCTATGCTATCTGTCCGGGCCCCAATGGGGCATCTTATCCATGTAGACTCTCTTCCATAGAGCCTCTTATCCATGAACATCTTATCTATGGAGCCTCTTATTCATGGACCATCTCATCCATGGAATCTGTCATCCATGGGCATCTCATCCATGGGGCATCTTATCCATGTAGACTCTCTTCCATGGAGCCTTTCATCCAAGTAGACTCTCATCCATGGAGTCTATCATCCATGAGCATCTCATTCATGGGCATTTCATCTATGGAGTCTCTCATTCATGGAACATCTCATCCATGAACCATCTCATGCATGGGCCATCTCATCCATAGGCATCTTATCCATGAACCTCTCTTCCATGGGGCATCTCATTCATGTAGACTTTCTTCCATGGAGCTTCTCATCCATGGTGCTTCTCGTCCAGGGCACAATCATTGATGGCACCTCTCATTGGTGGCATGTCTCATTGATTATTCATGTCATCCATGGCACATCTCATTCATGGCATGTCTCAACCATGGCATGCCTCATTAGTGACACATCCCATCTGTGGTACGTCTCTTCCATAGCATGTCTCATCTATGGAGTATCAACCATGGCTCATGCCATTGATGATGTGTCTCAGTGATTGCTCATCTCATCCAATGCTCATTCAAGGTAATAATGCAACAAAAACAATTCTTATCTGTGGCATTGGTTTGCGATGTAATCAAGACCTTTGAAATAATCCTGATCGAACATGATCAGAGACTCTGGTCAGAGTGTGCCAGTCATGGAGCAGTGCCTGGGACATTGCAAAATAAGGGTCTGCTGGGCATGTGTCCTCTTAAGGACGGTCCATGTGAGATGTCTTGCCTGTTCTGCAGGAACTCAGGGATGAGTCTGAGTGCAGTGATAACACACTTCCTGTGGGCCCTGGGGCCCCCACACCCTTTGATTCCCACCCATCTTTGGGGAAGCCCAGTTCTATGCTGGTGCTGCAGGTTTTCTTAGGTAATTTTCCACTTCATGGCCTGACTGGAAGCTGGTGAACTTATACTAAAAGGGAAAGACCTGGAGCAAGACTTCAGGGCCCATGACTTTGTGACACAGGCAAGGCAATCTTGATCAATTCATGGAAGCTGACAACCCACACATCACTGGGAGCTGCCTAAGAAAAGGGGAGCCCTTGGACTGAGGTCCAAACCCCTCATCCTCGATGGTATGACTTGCTTCTGCATTGAGTGGTCTTGTTAAACATGAAGAGGCCTACAGATCCACTGTGACAAATGTCCACAAGGGGCTTGGTGGGCGCAGAGCAAGGCCGGAATCTCAGGGACTCAGCATAAGCCTGGGGAGCAGGAACTTTCAAAGCTGCCAGCATTGGGGAGGACCCTCCTGGGGAGTGGTCTTATACTGGGGTGTGTGTGTGTGTGTGTGTGGAGTGGTCTTATACTGGGGTGTGTATTTGTGGGGGGAGTGGTCTTATACTGGTGTGTGTGTGTGTGTGTGTGTGTGTGTGTGTGTGTGTGTGTGTGTGGCCTTCTCTCACTTTGGATTAAGCACTTTACCACCAGGGCAGGGACTGGACAGTTTTGTTCCCAGCGTGTTGGGTTCTTACTGTGGTACTGGAAAACAGGTGTGGGTGGAAACTACTCTCGTTCCCATGTCAACGGAGGGGATCCTGATTCCATCTCTGAACTCCATATTTAACCCAGCAAGCAACAATGAAGGGGGTGTGGCCACTGGACCTAAGGGAACAGAACACAGTACTCTAGAGGAGTTTCTGCTGAACTGAGGCAGCTTTTGTGTCTTTTTTTCTGAGAATGCTGCTCATGAGATGGTTTCTGGGGACACGCAGCACCCCAGGAGGGAGCCTTCAGAAACAATAGGGTGACCTCCCAGAGAAGGAGGGAAACTCCCCATCTCCCAGCCCTAGGGAGGACTTTGCTCTCCTGCTTTACACAAGCACCACGGTGCCCACTATCTCCCCAACAATCATGCTGAGGTTATGCTGGTTCAACCCGCTAGGTCAGAGTCCCAGGGCACCAACCTTAGGTAGGGTGCCAACTGCCTTCCTACTTTTCTGTACCCTTCCTTTCATCTTTTCTACCAGCATCCCCCATCGGGTTTGCAACACATTGGGTCACTGGTCATGTTTTCCTGAGCTGAGCATTTGTCTTATCTCAAGAGCTACTGGACCTCAGGCCTGGGGGATCCTACAAAGACCCAATGCTTTGACAAAGATGTGACATCACTATGGAGACTGGCTCTGAGGGGAGGGATGTGCTTTGCCCATGGATGGGGGGGGGGTGGCGGACAGCTAACAAAATCCAAGCAAAGCCAAGTCAGAGGGGCACAGTCACACATCAGGACTCTTGCAAGATACACTGGTGAGGATACCAGTGGTCTTGCTCATTTAAATGTCAGTTAAATGTCCATTTCATCCAAGTGAGGGGTGTAGCGGAGGCTGTTGGAGAACTGAGAACCAAGACTGAGTGACACTGGCTAGCCTGATGCTCTGGATCAAGGGAGGACGTTGTCCTGGCTGTGGGCAGGCACTGACAAATGCTGATAAATGCATGAACAATTCACTTATAAAACTTCCTGGCATGGGCCCGGAGAGATAGCACAGCGGCATTTGCCTTGCAAGCAGCCGATCCAGGACCAAAGGTGGTTGGTTCGAATCCCGGTGTCCCATATGGTCCCCCGTGCCTGCCAGGAGCTATTTCTGAGCAGACAGCCAGGAGTCACCCCTGAGCAACACCGGGTGTGGCCCCAAAACAAACAAAACAAAACAAAACAAAACAAAAAAATACTTCCTGGCCAAAAATTAAATAAATATAGGGGGAACAGAGTACAGAGACATACTATCAAAGAGAGAACATCAACCGGGCACAGTACGTGGCTAACCCTGGTTCTAGTGCCCTATATATTTTCTTGAATCCTCATAGGAGTTGGGGTCCCTGAGGACAGAGCCGGGAATCAGCCCTGACTGAGTACTACTGGGTAGATGATGACATGGAGTGGTGGAAGTCCAGTGCTTGCACCCCTTTGAAAGCTTGCACAATCAACCGTTTGCAGAAGAAATAAAAGCATTACTGATGTCTCTGGATCGATGCTGCCCCACGGTGCAAAAGTGGGTGTGTGCCCCTGACTAGAAGAGATACCCAGAAACCTTTCTCTTCTGCCTCTCCTGAAGCAACCTGGTGTCCTGAAGTCTGGAAAGCTTCCTGACTTCTAGAGAGCAGACCTGTAGTTGTGGTTGGGGCTTCCATCATGGCTCAACAGGGCGAGATTCTGGGTCTCTGGGTCCCCTGCCCGCTGGACATGCTCCTTCTCCGAATCTCAGTTCCTGAGACTGAACTCTGGTGCCCTTTGGTCTCGGGCAACCAGGACAATTTCTGGTGTATGATGCCACCCAGAGAAAACTCAGCCCATTGAAAGAACAGAGCAGGGGGATCTAGCCACCCTCTACTGACTCCCAAACCACTGAGCACATGTTCTTGAAAGGCCCACAACAACGCCCAAACACACATGTGCCCAGGCATGGCCATTCTCGATGGTTGGCGCTAGCACTCAGGGGGGCAGTGGGTGGCCGGCGAAACTGGGGAAGGGATGCAGGGTGAGGGCGAGTGCAGACAGGAGCCCTCAGGACCACATTGACCTCAGAAAGGGCCAGACCCAATCCTGGAAGATGTGGAAGCCCTGAATGAAGCCTAGACTAGGGGTTGAAACAAGTCAGGAGCCCAAGAGAGCAGCAGTGGCCAAGGCTCTACAGGCCAGCAGGTCTCATCTGGACTGTGGAGGGCCAGGATTGTGCCCTGGAAGCTGGGGAGGCCTATGGGGAGGCACTACCCCAAAGGATCCCCTTTCTCTGCTCACCACTGTAAGGTCACCCCTGAATGGAGAACTTAGCATACATTTTTCCATCCTAAGATATCAGCTATTTTATACACACTGGCTGAACTCTCAGTCACCCCATCCCTCCAACCATGTCCTGAAACTCCCCTCTGAGGAATGAAGTATGTATAAGGCAGAGTGAGCTGGCATAGCAGTTCCTTTCCAACCAGGTCCTGACAAAAGGGCAATCCCTCAAAGAAGCAGAAGGACACTGGTGCTGACAGCTTCCAAGAATATGTGAATGATGTGCCTTCCAGGTGGATCTAACCAATCCTTGTAAAGGGCATAAGGAAATTGTAAGATTGAGGTTTTGAGCATAAAAGGAAGCCCCTCAGCCAAGGTCAGGGTCACTCTCCTCCTAAAGGGGATGCCCTGACTGGTCAGCTTCAGAACTCAATGCTTGTTAGACTTGTGCTTTGTGCATAATAAAATCTTTTAATGCAAAGCTCTTTGCTTTGTGTGGGCTTTTGGATACAGAACCCTAACAACCACCATGGATTTCTCTGGGCTGAGAAGTTAGCTTTATCATTTTTATCTCTCGTTGTCTTTTTTGTCTAGTTGTTTGTTTTTGTGTTTGGGCCACACTCATCTGTGCTCAGTGGGGCCGGAGCGATGGCGCAGTGGTAGGGCATTTGCCTTGCATGCAGCTGACCCAGGGTGGACTGCGGTCTGATTCCCCGGTGTCCCATATGATCCTCCCGAGCCAGGAGCGATTTCTGAGCACATAGCCAGGAATAATCCCTGAGCATCACCAGGTATGGGCCAAAAAATCCAAAAACCAACAAGAAAACCCCCAAAAGAGTGCTCAGAAATTACTCCTGGCTCCTGTGCTCAGAAATTGCTTCTGGTGGGTTAGGAGGACCCTATGGGATGCCGAGGATCCAACTCGGGTTGCCATGTATAAGGCAAAAACCCTCCCCACTCTGCCATTGCTCTAGTCCTGTGCTAATTTTTCTTTTTTTGTTGTTGTTTTGTTTTGTTTTGTTTTTGGATCACACAGGGTGTGCTCAGGGTTTACTCCTGGTTCTATGCTTGAAATCGCTCCTGGCAGGTTTGGGGGATCATATGGGATGCCGGGATTCGAACCATCATCCTTCTACTTTATGCTATCTCTCTGGCCCCGATGTGCTAATTTTCTTTGTAGATATAAAGAAATATATGATAACATGATATATATCATAATTAGAAGATTATATATGATATTATAATATACAATATAATATCATAATCTATAATATCAATCTTCCATAATATAAAATATAATATATACAATAATATAATAAACATACAAAATAGGCATATTTATACATTTATATCTGTAAAAATGTTTATATGTAAGTATATATGTATATACTTATAATATGTACATATACACTTATACGCATATTTTTTATTTATTTGTTTGGGAACCACCCCTGAGATGTTGGGGCACCATATTCAGTGCTGAGAATTGAATCTGGATTGATCTCATGCAAGGCAAGTGCCATATGTCCTGTACTATCTCTCTATCCTCTAGAAATAATTTTAATAAGCCACTTACCATAAAACTCAAAGTATAAAGACATCCAAAGACTGACTAACATGTTTCAAAAGCATTTCTGAGAAGTGGACCCCATTGTTCAAAGCTGCCGACTAGGCGCCAGAAAGATATTGCAGTGGGTAGAGCACATGCCTTGTACACAGCCAGCTTGGGTTCAATCCCTGGCATCCATTATGGTTTCTTTTTTTTTTTTTTGGTGGTGGAGTGTCACACCCAGCAGTGCTCAGGGGTTACTCCTGGCTCCATGCTCAGAAATTGCTCCTGGCAGGTTCGGGGGACTATATGGGATGCCGGGATCGAACCACCATCCTTCTGCATGCAAGGCAAACACCTTACCTCCATGCTATCTCTCTGGCCTCCATTATGGTTTCTTTTTTTCTTTCTCTTTTTTTTCTTTTTTTGGTTTTTGGGTCATACCCGGCAGTGCTCAGGAGTTACTCCTGGCTCTATGCTCAGAAATAGCTCCTGGCAGGCTTGGGGGACCATGTGGGATGACTTGATTCAAACCACTGCCCTTCTGTATGCAAGGCAAACGCTTTACCACCATGCTATCTCTCTGGCCCCCAATTATGGTTTCTTTTCTTTTCTTTTTTTTGGGGGGGGCACACCCGTTTGATGGTCAGGGGTTACTCTTGGCTAAGCGCTCGGGGTTTGGCTCGGGGGGACCATATGGGATGCGGGGGGATCGAACCGCAGTTCTTCCTTGGCTAGTGCTTGCAAGGCAGACACCTTACCTCTAGCGCCACCTCTCCAGCCCCCAATTATGGTTTCTTAAGCACAGTTAGGAGTGATCTCTGAGCAAAGAGCCAGGAGTCAGTCTGAGTATAGCTGGATGTGGCCTCAAAACAAGAGCAGTAAAACAAACCCCATTGATGGGAACCCTCTGAGTGGTCCCCAGAGTCCTCTGAGAAGGCTCTAGGGTTCTTAGCCACCTCAGACCCAGAACAGGGCAGTCACTGACCAGTGCTGGGATGCTTAAACCCCCCCCTCCCCCACACACACACCAGAGCCTGCCAGGAGTAATTTCTGAGCTCAGAGCCAAGGAGTAACCCCAACAAAACCAACAAAAAACATCAGCTAAACCTGAGCTCACCTCCCAAATGAGTGACCAGGGTGAGTAAGTCTGGGAAATGCACTGGGGCCTTGCTGGGTCTGGAACAGCCACCTCCCAACCCCCTTCCTGGAGTAGAGCTGGGTTCCACTCTGATTCCTGCCAGGCTCTCCTATGGGTCACCCCAGTGTAAGCTGAGCAGAGCAGCATAGTCTGAGTTCCACCCCGAACTGCCAGTGGTTTTAAGTGAAGTTTTTCCAAGTCTGCTTGGCACTGCCCTTCACGGGGTGGGGGATGGGGGTGGGGTTCTGCGGACCCCAGCTCTCATCCCCCCTCACTCTACCCAGAATGGAGGCTCTAGAGGGGCCCTGTAGTGGCCCCCCTACAGACATGAGTTGTTCCCAAGGGCAAAAGCAGCAGTAGCTGCACCATATCATCCAGGCCCCTACCTTGATAGCAAAGCCCAGCTGGACTGGGGAGCAGGGAGGCCAGTTTCTACCCGTTCCCTCTCCCTCCCTCTCCTCCTCTGCTACTTAACTCTTTCAGGGCCCAGCCTGCCTTCCCTTCCCATCTCTGCAAGGCCCCTTTGCCCTAGGCCAGAACATCTGAGTCTGGATTGGGTGAACAGGTGTGCAGAGATCTCTGTGAGGTCATTGGGATGCAGGGCAAGGTGTGGGTTGCAGCAGATCCCCAGCAGTGTCTTTAGACCCTGGGTTTCAGGAGACAAGCTCCTACTGGCTGCTCCCTATCCTCCCAGCTGCCTGTTCCAGTCCTCCTGGCCACACTTCCCAGCACTCACCCTTCCCTGCAGACCTGTGTAGAGAACTTTTTGTTGTTTTTAGTTTGGGGTCACACCTGGCAGTGCTCAAGGGTCCTGGCTCTGCACTCAGTAATCATTTCTGTTGGTGCTCAGAGGACCATCTGGGATACAGGAGATCAAATTCAAGTTGGCCACATACAAGGCAAGCACCCTCCCTGTTGTGCTGTCCCTCTGGCCCCAGGACATTTTTATTTTTCCTTGCTGAAAGTAACTTTATTTTCATTCATCTATGGTCACTTAAAGAGGGCTGAACAGATAGCATGAAGGTAGGGCGTTTGCCTTGCATGCAGAAGGACAGTGGTTCGAATCCCAGCATCCCATATGGTCCCTTGAGCCTGCCAGGAGTGATTTCTGAGCATAAAGCCAGGAGTAACCCCTGAGCACTGGCTGCCAGGTGTGACCCAAAAACCAAAAACCAAAGGAAAAAAAAAGGTCTCTTAAAGAGTGGGGTGTTTTTTTTTTTTTGCATTCTTTTTTAAATTTTGTTTTGTGTTATATGCTTTTTTTAAAATTTGTTTTTTTGTTTGTTTTTCTTTGGACCACACCTAGTTATGCTCAGGGATTACTCCTGGCTATTCGCTCAGAAATCACTCCTGGATTGGGGACCATATGGGACTCCTGGAGATCACACTTGGTCCATCCTAGGCTAGTGCCCGCAAGGCAGATGCCTTACTGCTCCGTGCCACTGCTCCGGCCCCCATTTTTTAATTTTTAAAATATCTTAATTTTATTATTTACTATTTGTTTATTTATTATATTATTTATTATTAATAATATATTGTAATATATTATTTATTAATTATATTATATTTATTATATATTATATTTATTATTTATTATTATATTGTAATATCTTATTACAAACATGTTTGTAGTTGTATTTCAGTCATAAAATGTACATCCCCCCCCTGGGGCCGGAGAGATAGCACAGAGGTGTTTGCCTTGCAAGCAGCCGATCCAGGACCAAAGGTGGTTGGTTTGAATCCCGGTGTCCCGTATTGTTCCCCGTGCCTGCCAGGAGCTATTTCTGAGCAGATAGCCAGGAGTAACCCCTGAGCACCGCCGGGTGTGACCCAAAAACAAAAACAAAACAAAAAAATGTACATCCCCTTCACAAGTGCAACCTTCCAACCCTCCCCTACCCCTCCTGGTATTCCAGATAGGTATTCTACTTCTTTCACTCGTTAAAATTATCGTGATAGTTGTTAGTGTAGTTATATCTCTAAATGCACTCACCACTCTTTGTGATGAGCTTCCTACCACCGTACTGTGGGCCAGTCCTTCCAGCCCCCATACCTAGTGTCTCTGGGTATTATTACAATAATGTCTTTTATTTTTCTTAAATCCCAGAGAGGAGTGAGACTATTCTGTGTCTATCTTGCTCCCTCTGACTTATTTTACTCAGCATAATAGTTTCCATGTCCATCATGAATAGGAAAATTTCATGACCTCAACGCTCCTGATGGCTGCATTATATTCCATAGTGTATATGTACCACAGTTTCTTTATCTGTTGAAGGGCATCTTGGTTGTTTCCAGATTCTGGCTATTGTAAATGGTGCTGCAATGAATATAGATGTGAGGAAGGCATTTCTGTATTGTGTTTTTGTGTTCTTAGGGTTATCCACAGGAGTGATATAGCTGGAGAGTATGGGAGCTCAATTTCCAGTTTTTTGAGGATTCTCTATATTATTTTTTTTATAAAGGCTGAACTAGACAGCATTCCCACTGTCAGTGAATGAGAGTTTCTTTTTCTCCACATCCCTGCCAGCACTGATTGTTCTTTTTTTTTTTTTTTTTTTTTGGTTTTTGGGCCACACCCGGTAATGCTCAGGGGTTACTCCTGGCTATGTGCTCAGAAGTTGCTCCTGGCTTGGGGGACCATATGAGACACCAGGGGATCGAACCGTGGTCCGTCCAAGGCTAGCGCAGGCAAGGCAGGCACCTTACCTTTAGCGCCACCGCCCGGCCCCTACTGATTGTTCTTGTTCTTTTTGATGTGTCTCGGTGCCGCGAGATGGTACCTCATTGTTGTTTTGATTTGTATCTCCCCGATGATTAGTGATGTGGAGTATTTTTTTATGTGTCTTTTGGACATTTGTATTTATTCTTTGAGGAATTGTCTGTTCATTTCTTCTCCCTATTTTTGGATGGGGTTAGATTTGTTTTCTTGTTAAGTTCTGTCAGTACCTTGTATATCTTAGATATTAGCCCCTTTTCTGATGGGTATTAGGTGAACAGTTTCTCCCATTCAGTGGGTGGCTCTTGTATCCTGAGCACTATTTCCTTTGAGGTGCAGAAGCTTCTTAGCTTAATATAGTCCCATTTATTTATTTCTGCTTCCACTTGTTTGGACAGTACTGTTTTCTCCTTGAGGATGCCCTCAGTCTCAATGTCATGGAATGTTTTACCTATGTGTTTCTCCATATACCTTATGATTCCGGGTCTGATATCAAGGTCTTTAATTCACTTGGATATGACTTTTGTGCATGGTATTAGATGGATGTCTGAGTTCACTTTTTGCATGTGGCTGATGTTGTCCCAATATCACTTGTTGAAGAGGCTTTTCTTGATCCATTTTGCATTTATTGTCCCTTTATCAAAGATTAATTGATTGTATGTCTGGATTTGAAGAGTGTTTTAAATTGGGGTTCACACATGTCTGTGTTCACGGACTGTGACTCTTAGCTCTGTGATCATGCTGGTGTCCTGGGAACCATGCAGTGTGGGTGTCCAGCTTGGTTATCTGCCTGCAGGGCCTCCTTCGACTCCCTTCTCTCCAGCTCCTTATGAAGGTATTTTTTTGGTGGGGGTTATGCATGGTGGTGCTCAGGGATTACTCTTGATGGTGCTTAGGGGACCACCCATCTGCAATGTTGGGAATTGAGATGGGCTTGGCTTCATGCAGGATGAGTTTCTTTTTTTTTTTTTTTTTTTTTGGATTTTGGGCCACACCGGCAGTGCTCAGGGGTTACTCCTGGCTGTCTGCTCAGAAATAGCTCCTGGCAGGCACGGGGGACCATATGGGACACCGGGATTGTGCTATCTCTCCGGGCCCAGGATGAGTTTCTTAACCCCTACACTATCTTCCTGGACCCTCATAAAGATTATTGTTTTGTTTTTGGACCACACCCTGTAGCACTCATGAGTCACTCAGGGGAGCATATGGGATGCTGGGGATAGAACCCCAATTGGCTGTATGCAAGGCAAAGACCCTTCTGAGTGTGCTCTCACTCTGGCCCCAAAATAAAAATTATTTTAAAGGACTTCTCAGCCTTCTGCTATCACATGATATCATAGCATGAAAGTTTTTTTTTGTGTGTGTGTGTGGTTTTTGGGTCACACCCAGCAGTGCTCAGGGTTTATTCCTAGCTCCAGGCTCAGAAATTGCTCCTGGCAGGCACAGGGGACCATATGGGACACCGGGATTTGAACCGATGACCTCCTGCATGAAAGGCAAATGCCTTACCTCCATGCTATCTCTCCGGCCCCCTAGCATGGAAGTTTTAGGAAAGCTCCCTGGGATACAGGCATGCATGCAGAGATACCCCCCACCCTGTACGATGCACACCCACACTGCCACACAGTTGAGTTTTCACAAGGGCCCAGCCCCATCCTTGACCCCACTTTCCCTTCTCAGAATCTCTAATAGGTCTTTTAATTCCCAGGTTTCCTTAAGATGTGCTTTCTCTGTTCATCCCACTTATCTACCACACAGCATTGGTTATTTTCTTACTTGATGAGTAATATCATCCATTTAGTTGCAAGGGTAGGCTTTTGTCTTTTGCCTTTTAAAATGGATTTTTTTTTTTTTTGCGTATGTTTTCCCCCTTTGTGCCACATCTAGTGGCACTCAGGGCTTATTCCTGGCTCTGTGCCCAGGAATCACTTTTGGCAGACTCAGGGGCCCATGTGGGATGCCAGGGATCAAACCTGAATGAGAGACAGCACAGTCCTGAAAAAAAAATAGCCACTAACCTTGAATAGGGATAGCTCTGGTTAGAGCCTGCCAGAAATTAGAACCGCCAACATTGAAGAAAGCATGATATAGGTCACAAACTTGTCAGAATGTTCTAACACCCATGTTTTGCTTCTGCACATCTGCTTTGCCTCAGATAAAGTAAGAATGTAGAATTGTTTCCCAGCCTGTGTAAGGAAGAGTCTATGATTGTGTGTGTGTGTGTGTGTGTGTGTGTGTGTGTGTGTGTGTGTGTGTGAAGGAAACTTGGGGCTTTCAGAGTCATTTTGATCTTAGGGTCCTCAGCACTGAGCTCTAATAACCTATCTTTACTTTCACTTATTTTTGTTTCTGGAGAGTTTGTGTCAAGTGAGGGCCTAACACTGGTCAGCTGAGAGCAAGGCAAATGCCCTCCCCTCTATGCTATAAGTTCAGCTCCAATGGGCTGTGTGCCCTGGTGTAAACAGGTTGTTTGTTCTTTATTTGTCTGTTCAGGGACACTTCGGGGTGTTCTTAGCTCTTGGCACATGGGCACTGTAAACCCTGCCACTATCTAACGTAAGTCCCCTGCACCCCAATTCTGATTCATAGCTGCCCACAGCTCTCTCGATGGCTCGTGGCTTTTCCCAAGCACCATCCAACCGAGTGTTAGTCTTGGCTTGTTCATCATCACTTACAGAGGTCCCTCTGTGGGCACTGTTGGGGGACTGGCCTTGGGGCTTCCTTAGACTCACTCATGCAGCTGCAGATGCCAGTGGGCCTGCACATCATTCCAGGCCAGCAGCTTGTGAGGGCCCTGGCTGCGGGCAGGACAAGGAACTGGGATGTTTGAGGGTCAATAGAGGTCCCAGTTACCAGCTCAGAAGAAGGGTCTGTCTGGAAGCTGGGCTGGCACCATGGTGTGTCCTGGGCTTCTTATTGGCACCTTTGGCTCTGTGCTCTCCGGTTATAGGGTTATAGGATCATGTAAATCTGTTCCTGATGTGTTTGTCCCCAGTCCCGAGAGAGAGAGAGAGAGAGAGAGAGAGAGAGAGAGAGAGAGAGAGAGAGAGAGAGAGAGAGAGAGAGAGAGAGAGAGAGAGAGAAGTGCTATCTGACACCCCATAAGCAGGGATTTACGTAATCACACCTAATCCTCTTGCTGCACCCAGTTTCTCAGGCCAACCCTAACAAAGAAGCCCATTCTTTCACAGCTCTGGGCCCCAGAGCTGAGTCTGCCTGTCCTGCTTGCTCCCAGGGTCCCCATGGAGAAGATTTTCCAGCTTTGTTCTTCCTGGGTGTAGCTGGTCACTTTCCCTGATCCTGGTTTGCAGATAATCATTCCACCATATCCTGCCACCCCAGGGGTGGGACTGATCATGGCTTAAGTAAGTGCATTTGCAAATCTGGGTTTAAGCAGGGACACAGTTTCTCTGCAGGAGAAAGCCCAAGTTTCCAATTTCCAGCTGTGAATACCCTATTTTTGGTGGGCACCCTAGTGGTGGTGGGGGCAGGTGGGGGTTCTAAGTGACTCTCAGGTACTACCAGTGGTGCTTGGGGGGGGGTAGGCGGTACTTGCATAGAAATCAGGGCCTCACCTGCACCTTCTCTACCTCTTGAACCATTTCTAGGCCCAGTACTTAAGTCAAGGTTTGAGTGTGAGTTTGCTTCAGGGTAGCCAGCTGCCTGAAACCCTGGCAGCATGTGCCCTCCAGCAGCCCTGGACCCCCAGGATTTATGCTCAACTGAGCTGAGTACCCAGTGTTGAAGCTGGAGTGCCAGCATGTCCCAGCCATCAACTCGGGTCGGTGGGGTGGCAGGCCAGGAATGGTGGTGTTCCAAGAAGATACTGTTAAGACTGGGGGGGCTCAGGGAAATGTAGAGAGTGGACTCAGGAGCAAGCTGCAGAGAATGAACAGGAACTGGCTAGGGAATTAGCACACCATCTCATCTGTGTCCCTGAGGTCCTTGGACAAGAAAGAGACATTAAGAGGGAATGTGGCCTCCAACTTGGGTTTCCACACCTGAGACTGAATGTGTGTGTGTGTGTGTGGGGGGGGTCGGGGGGTTGGTGTGGCTGTGGATGTGGATGTTGGTGTGGGTGGATACGGGTCTCTGACTCTGAGCGACCCCAGTATAGGACATATGTCAGACCATATGAAGTGCCAAGGATGGAAGGCAGGTCAGACTTGTGCAAAGCGAGCATCCTCCCAGAAGTACTACTGCTCCAGCCCCAAGGAGAAAGTTTCTGATGAGCAGCTGGGGTGATTTACACAGTTTTTCTTCTTTGATTTTTTCCCATTTCCAGAGATCCCAGTAAATGATTTTCCTATGGATTTGGACTAAATGGAGCACATTTTTCTCCTTGCACTTAAGAAAAAAAAAACAACAAAGATTTCTTTTTTTTTTTTTGGTTTTTGGGCCACACCCGTTTGACGCTCAGGGGTTACTCCTGGCTATGTGCTCAGAAATCGCCCCTGGCTTGGGGGGACCATATGGGACGCCGGGGGATCGAACCGCGGTCCTTCCTTGGCTAGCGCTTGCAAGGCAGACACCTTACCTCCAGCGCCACCTACCCGGCCCCAACAACAAAGATTTCTACACATGCTGCACATGCTCACAAGTTCCCTTTGTGCCCACAGACTCCAAGGTCACAGAGCTATGTGAACCCTGGCAAAATGACTAACCGGGGCAGAGCTGGTCCACTTTGCTGCTGGGCTCAGCATGGCTCAACCACCTTCTTCCCCGGATGGGGCTGGTCTTCATATTCAGGTCCCGGGAGTGAGGGAGGGTCTAGGGTTGGGCAACAGGGCAGATCACCCCAGTCCAGGTGATCACACTTGGGGCCAGAGAGATGGTACAGTGGGTAGTGAGTTTGTCTTCTGTGTGGCCCATCTGGGCATAATCCCCGGTATTCCATATGAAAGCAAGATGTCCTTGCATTGGAATGTCCTTATGGTTTACAGCCTGGTTCTAGGAATCACTTAAGATTAATTTGGTTTGGGGCCGGAGAGACAGCATGGAGGTAGAGCATTTGCCTTGCATGCAGAAGGACGGTGGTTCGAATCCTGGCATCCCATATGATCCCCTGAGCCGACCAGGAGCGATTTCTGAGCATAGAGCCAGGAGTAATTCCTGAGTGCTGCCAGGTATGACCCAAAACAAACAAACAAACAAACAAACAAAGATTAACCTGGTTCCAGGTTTGGGCCTAGTCTTCCTTACCTTGTAATTGCAGCCTGTGACTAAATTTGGAATCCTATCTATTACTAAGAAATCACTATTCCAGGGCCGGAGAGATAGCATGGAGGTAAAGTGTTTGCCTTTCATACAGAAGGTCATCGGTTTGAATCCCGGCGTCCCATATGGTCCCCAAGCCTGCCAGGAGCGATTTCTGAGTGTGGAGCCAGGAGTAACCCCTGAGCGTTGCAGGATATGACCCCAAAACCAAAAAAAAAAAAAAATCACTATTCCTATTAAAAACTACTTGAGAAACATTATAAAATTACTTAAGAACATAATATTAAGAACATGTTATGTCGGGCCCGGAGAGATAGCACAGCGGCGTTTGCCTTGCAAGCAGCCGATCCAAGACCAAAGGTGGTTCGAATCCCGAAAGCAGCCGATCCAAGACCAAAGGTGGTTCGAATCCCGGTGTCCCATATGGTCCCCCGTGCCTGCCAGGAGCTATTTCTGAGCAGACAGCTAGGAGTAACCCCTGAGCAATGCTGGGTGTGGCCCAAAAACCAAAAAAAAAAAAAAAAAAAAAAAAGAACATATGTCAAAAATATCCATTCCAACAATATGGACCCTTGTTAGGGTACACCACAAAGGTCATTCGTGGTTTGTTTCTATGCATGTTTACAACTTGAATTTACCCACAGAGATTGTCTTACTTGTAAACCTGGGTGGGACTGGCTCAGTATAGCACATAGAAGGGTCGGTTCTTCACGGGACTCTGATTTTGACTTCGTTGCTTTGTGTTCCTGTGGGAGATGCCGCCTAGAACTCCCAAGTGTTCTGGAAATTATCAAAATGTATACAGCTGAAAGACACTTGTTTTATAATGGCTACCGTTTATTAAAGGAAATAAAATAAGGCTTTCTAGGTCACAATTTTACAGGGTCTGTAAAATCAGTTGACGAAGTGAAAATAACTGAACGCAATGAAAACAAGATTTATGTTTTAGTAAGGAAAGGCATGAAAAAAACGAGAACATTTTGTTGAGAGCTTGCTCTGCCTCAAGGCAAAATGGATGATTTCAAGCATGTGATAAAAGAGAGATAATGCCAAATATTTAAAGAGAAGAAAAGAATGTTGACTTGAACTTGCACCTAGATGTCAGACTATTTCCATTCCTCACCTCTACATTGTGTCTTCTTCAAGGTTGCTTTGAAAGACTCAAATTTGGGCGGGAGAGATAGCACAGCGTTGTTTGCCTTGCAAGCAGCTGATTCAGGACCTAAGGTGGTGGGCCGGGCGGTGGTGCTAGAGGTAAGGTGTCTGCCTTGCCTGCGCTAGCCTTGGACGGATCGCGGTTCGATCCCCCGGCGTCCCATATGGTCCCCCAAGCCAGGAGCGACTTCTGAGCGCATAGCCAGGAGTAACCACTGAGCATCACCGGGTGTGGCCCAAAACCAAAAACCAAAACCAAAAACAGGACGTAAGGTGGTTGGTTTGAATCCCGGCATCCCATATGGTTCCCCCTGACGACCAGGATCTATTTCTGAGCAGATAGCCAGGAGTAAACCCTTGAACACCGCCGGGTATGGCCCAAAAACCAAAAAAAAAAAAACAAAAACAAAAACAAAAAAAAAACCCAAAAAAAGAGTCAAATTTACAAAATATAAGACTTTGTTCTGAATCCATTAGAGTCATGGGTTTGGTCAGAGACAGCCAAAGCCAAGCCCTAGGTGGGTCAGAGGTAAACTGATCCTTATGTAGCTTTCCTGGTCTCCAGCTGCTTCCTGGGGGACCCTCACTGGGGTGGGGGGGTACCCACTGCCCTGCATAGATCCCCTCATACCTAAGGAAAGCACTAGACTTTTTCCTTTGCCCTAAATTATTGAGATCAGTTCTGCAAATGCCTGGGAATCCTGATTTGGAAAATGACCAGAGTTATCTTTTTTTTTTTTTTTTTTTTTTCAGGAAGAATCATTTTTATTCAAGCCCTATTCACCACATGTGTGTGGCCTATCTCATAACCTTTTAAGCAATAGTTATTCTTGGCCCTGCATCTAAACTCCTTTCAGCCATCTTTCCTTTGGGCTCCATGCGGCCCCATGATCCAAAAGCCAGGGAGCCGAGCCGGGCCAAGAGAGGAACGGCCAAAAGCCAGAGTTATCTTAAAGCACAGAAATACAGGCTAGAAATCACCCTTGACTTGCAGTGTTTGCTGGGAATTAAAGATTTTTTTGGTTTGCGGGTCACACTCAGCCATGCTTAAGGCTTCTTCCTGGCTCTGGAGTGTGGGATCACTCCTGGTAATGTTTGGGGTGTCACATGAGATGACTTCGATAGAACTGGGGTGGCCACACAATCAAGGCAAATACTGTAACCTTTTGCATTATCGTTTCATTTTGGGGAATTAAGAAGTTTTAAAGAATGGAACAAAACATACCATTTGGAAAAATGAGTGATAAAAACGAAATAAATGGGACTATTTCTCAGTAAGGATGGATAAAGAATATGGACTTTATTTTAAATAAAGGGGAAATGAGATAAATTTTAAAAAGCTAGAATATTAGAATAAAAGAAAACAAAAAAAGAAAGTCGGGGCCGGGAAGGTGGCGCTAGAGGTAAGGTGTCTGCCTTGCAAGCGCTAGCGTAGGATGGACCTTGGTTCTATCCCCGGGCAGCTCATATGGTCCCCCCAAGCCAGGGGCGATTTCTGAGCGCATAGCCAGGAGTAACCCCTGAGCATCAAATGGGTGTGGCCCAAAAACCAAAAAAAAAAAAAAAAAAAAGAAAGAAAGTCTTTTTGTAGAATATTTATAAGAAAGAATCATTCAGGAATCTCTACGGCGAAGCTGGATTTTATTGAATGAAGGTTTGTAAGACATTTAAAAGGGAATTTTTGGTGTCAGTGGCTCATATTGGAAAACCAACCTTGGTTTTTCTCAAGTTTCCTAAGAAGTACAGTGTTCTGAATATTGTGATCAGCTCTAATAAAACATTGTAAGTTGCTTATTGTAAGTTGCTCAAGTAATCTCCCTTAATCAACCAACCAAACAAACAAATAAAGATGTTAAGCACGATGACTTCATAGGCTTAAGTAAACTTAGTCTTGACTTTTTTGTTGTTCTTTTATTTTGGAATCACACCTAGCTGTGCTCAGGGCTTACTCCTGGCTCTGTGCTCAGGAATTACTTCCAGTGGTGCTTAGGAGACCACATGGGGTGCTTGGGATTGAAGCCAGGTTGGCTGTGTGCAAGGCAAGTGCCCTACTTGCTATATAATATATTGTTCCAGCCCTAATAGTCTTGACCTTTAGTTAAAGCTATGTTTTATTTGAAGTCATAGAAATGGAGTCCTTCCAAGGAGTGCTCTGAGCCCCCGAACAACACATCTGCCCTATCTTGGCTGTCACTCCAGCAATATTCAGCCAATTGCCTGAAAGGGCAATGACATGGCCCAAGGATGTGTTTGGAAATGCTGGGGCTCATTGGCGTGACCTCATTAGTGCTGAGGTACCATCAGAGCCACATTCAGTAATGTTGAGACTATGTGGTACTAGGAATCAAACTGGGGTTCCATATGCAGGGCAGACACCCCCAATGCTCAACCATGAAACTTTTATATTGCTTTTATGCTTTTATATTCAATTTCATGGAATGTGTAATTAAGTAGTACTTCATAAAAGCTGTATAGAATGAGCCAGAGAGATAGGATGGAGATAGGGCATTTACATTGCATGCAGAAGGATGGTGGTTTAAATCCTGGCATTTTATATGGTCCCCTGAGCCGGCCAGGATCGATATCTGAGCACAGAGCCAGGAGTAACCTCTGAGCACTGCTGGGTGTGACGCAAAAACAAAACAAAACAAAAAAACTGTATAGAAGCTTGAACTCTTTTCAACGTATTTGGCAAGGAACTGTGATATTAACTGCCATGAGTCAAAATTTTATGAATACAGGGGCCGGAGAGATAGCATGGAAGTAGGGTGTTTGCCTTTCATGCAGAGGGACAGTGGTTCAAATCCAGGCATCCCATATGGTCCCCTGTGCCTGCCAGGGTGATTTCTGAGCATGGAGCCAGGAGTAACCCCTGAGCGCTGCCAGGTGTGACCCCCCAAAAATTTATGAATACAGTCAATTAAAAGAAATATGTAAAATCTTACATGAGTCCCTAAGGTATCTCATAATAATTCTTCCTCTTATAAAAAGAGAAATGAGAGGCCGGAGAGGTAGTGTGGAGGTGTTTGCTTTGCATGCAGAAGGTTGGTGGTTCGAATCCTGGCATCACATATGGTCCCCCGAGACTGCCAGGAGCAATTTCTGAGCAAAGAGCCAGGAGGAAGCCCTGAGCGCTGCTGGGTGTGACCCCCCCAAAAAACAAAACAAACAAACAAAAATAAGGGGCCGGAGAGATAGCATGGAAGCAAGGTGTTTGCCTTGCATGCACATGGATGGTGGTTCGAATCCCGGCATACCATATGGTCCCCTGAGCCTGCCAGGAGCGATTTCTGAGCATGGAGCTAGGAGTTACCCCTGAGCACTGCTAGGTGTTACCCAAAAACCAAAAGAAAAAAAAAAAGAAAAAAAAGAAATGCATATGTAGTAGGTGCTGTTGGTGTCTTACAACTCCATAGGGAGTATTATTGTATAAAGAAAGAATTTAACGTTCTTAATTTTTCGTTTGTTTTGTTTTGGGCCACATCTCGAGGCACTCAGAACTTACTCCTGACTCTGTGCTCAGAAGTCGCTTCTGGTAGATTCAGGGGAACATATGGGATGCCAGGGATAAAACCCGGGTCTGGGGGCTGGCGAGGTGGCGCTAGAGGTAAGGTGTCTGCCTTGCAAGCTCTAGCCAAGGAAGGACTGTGGTTTGATCCCCTGGTGTCCCATATGGTCCCCCCAAGCCAGGGGCAATTTCTGAGCATTTAGCCAGGAGTAACCCCTGAGCATCAAATGGGTGTGGACCAAAAAGAACTAAAAAACAAAAAAACAAAACAAAAAAATAAACCCGGGTCCATTCTGGGTCTGCTGCGTGCAAGGCAAAGGCTCTACTACTGTGCTATAACTCCAGCCCCTTAATGTTCTTAATACATATATGAATATTAGTGTGAATGCCAAAGCATCCAAGATTGGTATGTTCTGGGTAATTATCGCTTTTATTATTATTTTAGTCATATAAATTAGATTAATTAAAAGAAATTTGCTGAGAGTATGTGTATTGTGTGTGTGTGTGTGTGAGAGAGAGAGAGAGAGAGAGAGAGGGAAAGTGTGTGTGAGAGAAAGAGAGAGGGAGAGATAGTATGCATGAGAGAAAGGGAGAGAAAGGGAGAGAGGGAAAGAGAAGAGAGAGAGAATAGAAGCAAACAGACTTCTCCAGAGGAAAAAAGCCTGAGACAGACAGACAGACAGACAGACAGACAGACAGACAGACAGACAGACAATAGGAGCAAACAGACTTCTCCAGAGGGAAAAAGCCTGGGTAGCCAGTTGACTTGTTAAGTGTCAAATACCACAATTCCTTGGAAAATTAGTGACAGCCAATTTTGGGGCCAAACAAAATAAAACAAAATTGGTTTTGTATTGTTTGTCATTTGCAAATGAGAGTAAAGATGTTCTCAGCTCAGAAAGCCTTTTTTGTTCTTTGCTTTTGTTTTTGGTTCACACCTGGCAGCACTCAGGGGTTACTCCTGGCTCCGCACTCAGAAGTTGCTCCTGGCAGGCTCAGGACCATATGGATGCCAGGATTCAAACCACCTTTAGTCCTGGATTGGTTGCTTGCAAGGCAAACCCCCTAAAGCTGTGCTATCTCTCTGACCCAGCTCAGAAAGTGAAATTGGGCAAACGCTTGGAATATGAATCTATCTTGAATTTAAGTGAGATTTAGATTTAAATTTAAATTTAAAAGATCATTGAACTTGGGGCCAGAGTGGTGCCGCAATGGTAAGGTGTTTGCCTTGCATGTGGCTGACCTGGGACAGACCATGGTTCAATCCCCCGACATCTGATATAATCCCCAAGCCAAGAGCGATTTCTGAGTGCATAGCCAGGAGTAACCCGAGCATCATCAGGTGTGGTCCCAAAACAAAACAGAACAAAACAAACAAAAATACCCAACAACAACCACCTAATTTTTTAATTATTTTTATTATTTTCACGTTTTTAGGGGCTACACCAAACAGCATCTCAGGGGTTACTCCTGGCTCTGCACTCAGAAATCGCTCCTGGCAGTCTTGGGGGGACCATATGGGATGCCGGGGACTGAACCTGGGTAGTTCTGGATTGGCCACATGAAAGGCAAACACCCTACCACTGGGCTATTACTCTGGCCCAGAACTAATTTCTTCAAAGGACTCCTTGAATTCACTAACAGCTGATTGAGGTTCTCTACATGTGAGTGAACTAATGGCAATAACCATGGTTTGGGGTGATCTAGGTTCTACCTGGCAGTGCTCAGGGGCTCGTACTGGCTCTGTGATCACTGTACAGGGTGCTGAGGATTCAAACCAGCATCTCAGCTGAATTTGCACTTGCCAGGCAAGACGCTTACCTCCTCCACTTTCTCTCCCGCCCCAAGAATGAATCTGAATTTTAATGACCTTCTTGCTCAAAGCAATATTTTGCAATATTTTAGACTTGATGAGCTTTTTCCCTTTTTGAACCCACAACCTGTGAAAACCAGGTAAGTGACATTTTTGTGAGTTGAACCAAAACTTTCACTTTTCATCTTGCCTGACAACCACAGAATATGAAAACTTTTAAGCATTTCTATTTTGTCATGGAAACAATGTATTTGCCTAAACCCAGGAGGGAAGATTTCCTCTTATATATATGTAAATAAAATATATAGTAAATAATTTGGAAACTGGACATTTTACTGAAGTTTCAACTGGACTGTCAGAGAGGGTCTTGCTTCAGGTTTCTGTTGGCCTTTGACCTTGGCATAGTCTGACACTAGCTCACTGGTAATCCATGTCCTAAGGAGTCTGGTGGCAGAATCAGAAACTTTGAGGACCCCAAGAAGAGATGAACGGAACTTAGGAGCAAAACTCCGTTAGTGACTCGTGGAAAAACAATTACACAGCTTGTATTCTAAGATCTGAAAGGTCACAGTTTAATCTTAGATTTCATAAGACAGTAGATTCCAGGAAAGTAGATAAGCAAATTGCTTCTACTTTCTTCTCTTGCATGGCATATGTGCAAAGTGTATGAAGATGGAACTTACTTAATTTGCTTGTGTATGAAGATGGAACTTAATTTGCCAGGGTTTAAATTTTCCTGTCATAGTTTGGGGTAGCCTTGGGGAAAAAGACGTCTCAGGAGCATTTTTTGGTGAATGTCCAGCTATATTGAAGTTTGGCCATTTGGCCTTTGAACTGAAATGAATCCTAAATTGTTCTGATCCCTGGCTTCTTCCCAAACAAATGTTTCCAGCCTTATGATTTATTTGATTGAGAAGTAGGACCCTTCAAACTGGAAGTGGAGAACTCAGTACTAACTCAGAATAATCACAACAGTCATGAGCTTGGAGAAAGTTCTACCAGGTGGTTGGAATGAGCTGTTGGCAGCAGGGAATGTAATGATGTGAAAGGATGGTCTGAAGATCATCCCCATGGGACCTGGATTGTTGGACAGGCCCAGAGCTGGTCAGTGAGTGTTAGATTATGCCTCCTTTTACCCAAAACAAAGATTTTTTTTTGTATGTTATTTTATTTTATTTTATTTTTTGTTTTTGGGCCACACCCATTTGACGCTCAGGGGTTACTCCTGGCTATGTGATCAGAAATCGCTCCTGGCTTGGGGGGACCATATGGGACTCCGGGATCGAACCTCGGTTCATCCTACACTAGCGCTTGCAAGGCAGACACCTTACCTCTAGCGCCACCTTCCTGGCCCCATGTTATTTCTTTATATCTGTTTGTTTACAACTTGGTTTCACCCACAATAAAGATGGTCTTACATATATGTAAACCTGGGCAGAACAGGCTCAGGATAGCCTGAGCTATCTGCCCTTATTATGTCCTTACTCCCCCACCTAAGGGTGATTTCTGTACTTAATAAAAATGATAGTGTGTCAGGCAGTTTGAACTACATACGAGATAGATGATTGCCAGACTACACGTATTTCATCCTTAGCCTGGTCTGAATTATTTCCTGCTCAACCCTGCTTTAGACTTGTTCACTTGGGATTGGAGATAGGGCGCGTGGGGTGATTTTACAAGTGAACAGCAGTGCTGATTCCTCAAAGCCCCACTGGGAGCAGGCGGCAAGGGCTGGAGTGGACTGGTATCTGTGAGATACCAGCTTGGGTTCAATTCCAGCTGTAGGAATTCACCCCCACCCCCACCCCGGTTCAGCAGGAAATAGCCCATTTTGAATTGGTGGTCCAAATTCCTGGATGTGGAGGGAAGTCCTGACTCAGAGGTAAGTCTCTTGAGGAAACCATCTTGTTTTCCATTGGAAATTCTAGAGCTTTTCTGCACCTGTACCTTCCCCTGAAATGTTTCCAGGGGCAGCATGTTTGGAGGAAGATGAGAAGGAACCACAGCTGAGAAGAAAAGCATAAACAACAGACAACTGATCCCTCAGAAGCTAGGGAATTCCAAGGTTGACCTGGCACTGGGTATTATCACCCCAACCCTGGTGGACCCTGACCTGTGATACCTGTAGGACTAGACGCCCTGCCCTTTCCTCAGCTCTCTTCCCATCTCTTCTTTTGTCCCTCCCACCCCTCATGAACTCCAGAGATGCCCCAGCCTGACAGGAGAGTTTGGGGATAACACCACCACCCTTCTCTACTTCTGTCTGTTCCACCTGCTTTTCTCCCAGAATCTTTGCTCTTGAGTCCTGTGTTCAAGCCCACAGCAAGTTGACAAGAATTTCCAGGGCCATCCAAGTGTGCCTGATATGTCTGAGTTTTCTGTCCTTACTGCTTTCCTTTGGGTCCTCTTTTTTTTTTTTTTTTTTTGGGTCACACTCGGCGTTGCTCAGGGGTTACTCCTGGCTGTCTGCTCAGAAATAACTCCTGGCAGGCACGGGGGACCATATGGGACACCGGGATTCGAACCAACCACCTTTGGTCCTGGATCGGCTGCTTGCAAGGCAAACGCCGCTGTGCTATCTCTTCGGGCCCTGGGTCCTCTTTTAAGGACAGGGCCTGGGATCAGTTAGGAGAGGGATTCCCTTTATTTTCAGTTACTGTCAGCATTGAGTGCTCCCAACCCAGCTCTCACCTTGGTCAGGACTCTGTGGGTGGCTCCAAGGTCATGGCATCTACTGAAACCCATTGTGTCAGATGATGAGTTTGGGGGATTCAGACAGTCTTTCCTTTCTCTTCCTGGCCCAATACAGACGCACACACACACACACACACACACACACACACACACACACACACACACACTTGAACACACATGCACACACAGGCACATGTGCAATCACACACATCCACACATATAGTGTTGACTCAGCAGAGTGACTCCTGAGCTTCTTTCTTCTCAAGCCTACCTTGACCGTCCAATACCAGTACAGTACAATCTTTCTCTGCTTCCATGTGCCAGCACTCTGGACCAGGAAGCAATCTCCTTCATTTCTCTCTCCCTCCCTCCCTCCCTGCCTTCTTGCCTTCCCCCCTCCCTCTCTTCCTCCCTCCCTTTCTTCTTTTATTCCTTCCCTCCCTCCCTCTCCCTCTTTTTCTTTCTTTCTCTTTCTTTGCTTTCCTCTTTCTCTTTTCTTTCATCCATCCTTCATTCCTTCTTCCCTTCCTTATTTTTTTTAAATTTTAATTAAAGAACCATGATCTACCATGTTATTGATAGTTGAATTTTAGACATATACCATTGAACCCCAATCCCATTACTCTCCATCAATGCTCCCTTATTCATCCTCCCCTAAGCCCCACCTACCCCCTTGAAAGGCACTATATGAGGTTGGTGTTTGCACCTTAGATCTCTGTTCTCAGGGTCCCTGTGTCTGTGCTTTGACACAGACTGTCTCACTTTCCCCATCACCTGGAGAAAGAAAGCCCTGGGCTTATTCCTCCCTGTTTCTCTTTTCTTATCTGTTTCCTTCCAGCCTTGACTTCACTCCTCTGTCCTTCTTCCTCCCTTTTAAGGAGAATTCCCCACACTGGAACCGTGCTTTTTTTTTTTTTTTTTCCAAAACTGGTCCACAGGACCCCGCAGGTATAGGATGTGGGGACAGCAAGCCCAGAGTGCCCTCTTGAGACCAGATGAGGTGTGAACCTGCAGAAGGGGATTCCCCTCAAAAGCTCCAAATAAAGCTGAGCACCACGTTGTTAGCTTATATGAGCCTGGAATTCCCCTCTATGAAGACAGCTTGATTCAGACTTTAGCAAACTCATCATAAAAGGCATCTTTTATTGTCCCATATAAAGATTATATGCAGATAGCAGAGAGGTAAATGGGAAGAAAATTCTCCTGGATCTTTTTGCTTTAGCATCTAGAATATGAAATACTCCTACTATATTTTTGCTGTTAAAAACTGTATTCTCTTTTATCTTTTTTCTTTCTTTCTTTCTTCTTTCTTTCTTTCTTTCTTTGTGTGTGTCTTTCTTTCTGTCTTTCTTTCTTTCTTTCTTTCTTTCTTTCTTTCTTTCTTTCTTTCTTTCTTCCTTCCTCCCTCCCTCCCTCCCTCCCTCCCTCCCTCCCTCCCTCCCTCCCTCCCTCCCTCCCTCCCTCTTTCTTTCTTTCTTTCTTTCTTTCTTTCTTTCTTTCTTTCTTTCTTTCTTTCTTTCTTTCTTTCTTTCTTTCTTTCTTTCTTTCTTTCTTTCTTTCTTTCTTTCTTTCTTTTTTTTTGGGCCACACCTGATGATGATCAGGATTACTTCTGGCTATGGTGCTCAGAAATTGCTCCTGGCTTGGGGGACCATATGGGACATAGGGAGATCAAACCATGATCCGACCCAGATGAGCTGCGTGCAAGGCAAAAGGCCTGCTGCTGTTCTATCACTCCAGCCCCATTTTTAGCTCTTTCTAATCTCCTCTTTTTACATTTTATAAAAACATCATTCAAGAATTCCTCTCATTAGGGGCTGGAGAGATAGCATGGAGGTAAGGCGTTTGCCTTTCATGCAAGAGGTCATCGGTTCGAATCCCAGCATCCCATATGGTCCCCCGTGCCTGCTAGGAGCAATTTCTGAGCATGGAGCCAGGAGTAACCCCTGAGCACTGCTGGGTGTGACCCAAAAACCAAAAAAAAAAAAAAAAAAAAAAAAAAAGAATTCCTCTCATTAGAAATTGGGCCGGAGAGATAGCACAGTGGTAGGGTGTTTGCCTTGCACACAGCTGACCCAGCACGGATCCAGGTTTGATTCTCAGATTTCCATATAGTCCCAGAGCCTGCCAGGAGTGATTTCTGCACGCAGAGCCAGGAATAACCTCTGAGCACCGCCCAACACCCCACCAAAGAAGAAGTATGCATAAGTAATGGTGAGTGATCTCAAGTACAAATTATGTCCAGGAAAACTAACTGGAGGCAAGTGGGGAGACATAACTGTACAGTCACTGAAAACAAAGTCAAAAGTATGCAGCTGCGGGGTGGCGAGATAGCATAGAGGTAAGGAGTTTGCCTTCCATGCAGAAGGACGGTGGTTCGAATCCCAGCATCCCATATGGTCCCCAGAGCCTGCCAGGGGCGATTTCTGAGCATAAAGCCAAGAGTAACCCGAGTGCTGCTGGGTGCGACCCACCCCCCCAAAAAGTCTGCAGCTGCTATAAATATTTTAGTGCAAACACAACAGCAAGTTGGCACCATCAGTGTGTTTTCCCTACATGAGAGTCCCAGGGTGGACACCCCATGCTTGTTAGGCAGCAGTGTTATCATAAGAAGCTGCAGTATGGACTGGGTGGCACTTTCAGTTGCTAGATTCTTGCCTGCATTGCATTTCAAAACCAATTTTATGGTCCTTGAAGTCTCAAGTCCAGACTCCTTGTGGGTGCCCAGCCCTTCCCTACAATAAAGCTCGAGGCGCCCTCTTCTGTGACAAGCCCGAGTTTGCAGGGGACGAAAGCCATGTCCTTACCTGGCATGAAGGACATTTGTGGCTGCCTTCCCCTACTCCCCAGGGTCCCCACAGGACCCTTGTCTGTTGCTGGGCCCAGGGAGGGGTGGCCTTTGAAGCGGGTGTCTGCTGGCTGGGGATCACTGTATCTTTTCTCCTAATCTGTTCCCTTGTGCTTCCCACACTCCCCTGAAGGCACCCCTTTGTTCTCTATCTCCATTCCACAGTCTCGGAGTGGTCTAGGGGTCCCTTGGCTGGCCTCGTGGGAGCAGTGTGACCACATGACCCCGTGGAAGTGATGCCTGCACAGCCAGTCTGGCCTGTGGGGGCAGAGGTCAAAATTCACAGCGGGTGTGGGAGATGGGGCTTGAGGAAGGCACAGAGACAAGAGCCTGCCTGCCCTTTGCCTTCTAACGAGGAGCATTTCCTCACTTTCAAAACTGATTGAGCTTGCCCATGTGAGGGATCCTAGTGTGGGGGTGGGGGGGTAGATGGAGTGCAGACCCAGGGGATTCTGCCAAAGATGGCAGAGCAGACAGAAGGCAGTTCACCCTGCTTGCCAGAAGTGCCCCCCCCCCCCACCAAGGTGGGTGGTCTGGGAGGTTAGCAGAGGTCAGCAGGGGGCAGGGAGAAAAGACACTCTGGAGACAGGACAAACAGGACACACATATGGGCCTTGAGCTGTGCTCATAAGGGATTCTGGAGCAGCGGGCAAGTGAGGGATCTCTGGGCTGGCCTAGGGTGGAAGAGAAGGAAGTAGAAAAGGATGGGAAGGAGAAAGATGCAGAGAAGGATGTTGGAGGAGAAGGATGCGGAGAAAGATGCAGACCTCAGGGTAAGGGCAGTGGAGGGACCATTCGATTTGTCATTACTGAGACTTTCAGGCCTTTTGAGCATTTTCCCTTCATCAGAATGTGTAGGCAACAAACTTCTGCTCCTTGGGCCTCTGGGAAAGGGGCCATCTCGATGACCATTGCCACCGAGTTGGTCCACAATGGGCAGCCTTGGAGGGATTGTGCCTGCCCCATACTTGTGGTGTGGAGCCAGTGTGCCCTGGTGGTCAGGCTGGCATCCTGCCTGTCTCAGGAATGCGCCATCCTGAGCAGGAGGTGATCAAATTCCTGGAGAAGCTTCCATATGAAAACACTTGGTGAGTAGAGGCACCGAAACAAAGATTTGAATGAAAACAGCTGACCAAAGTTTTGGGGACAAATTTGACTTTGAGTCCCCGAAGTAGATTTGGCCAGGTTAATTTTCAAATTGACTTGGAACAGTAGCTTTTCTACTAGGGTCATTAGGAAAAGTGGACCCATGGAGGCTTCAGCAAATAGCCAGAAGTAGAGGCTGTTAGTGCCTGTGCAGCCTGAGGTGATGCTTTTCTGTTGTGGAGAGAAGCTGAGGTCTCGCTTTCCCGGGCAGGCAAGACTGTGGGTAGAAGGGCCAGGTCAGACTGGACTGTGGGTAGGAGTTTCTCTGTAGGGAAAGGGGTGGCAGCAGGGCCTCGATGGGGTTGGGATTTGGAAGGATAAAGAAATGGGGGGGAAGAGGTGGAGGTGAGATTGAGGAAGGTGAGGGGTGGTGATTAGGAGTGGGAGGATGTTGTAGTGTGATAGGTGAGACTACTGGAAGTGAGCAGTGAGAAGAGGTTGGGATGAGAGGTGGGGTGAGAGGTGAGGGAAGGAGAGGTATTGGAGGTGAGGGGTGAGTGGCAGTCGGGTGAGAGGTGGTGGAGGTGAGAGGGAAGGGAAGCTGGTCCTTTGGGATTCCTTTTGGAGGAATTCACATCACATCCAGGGAGCAGGATTGTCTCGCTCACTGTGGCCACTCTCCTATGAAGAACTGGCAGTGCCATCATGAAATGCTTTCTTGTTTTTTTTCACTTCTTTTCCCTTCCTCCTATCTTATTTTCTTTTCCTTCCCTTCCCTCCTATTCCCTTTCTTTTGCTTCCTTTCCACCACGGGGAAAGGTGACCGTGAACTCTCTAGTCCTGATCAATGTCCACAGTGATCTGGTCAGGTGAGGTGAGCAGATCCAAAAGGGAATTGGGTCCTTGCTTGCTGTCTCCCAGATCTCAGCTTCCTCTGGGTGTGGTCCATGCATCTTTGTGGCCCAGAGGTCACATCACCTGGACAGCAGGTCAGTATAAGGACTCTGGTCACCCAGTTACATTGGGTCAGGGCAAAGACTTCACTCTTGGGCCCCCCAAGTGACTTGAACAGCAGCACAATTAAATAAGATTTTTTTGGGGTGCACACCTGGCAGTGCTCAGGGTTACTCCTGGCACTGCTCTTAGGAATCACCCCTGGTGGTGCTAAGAGGACCATACAGGGTGTTGAGGACTGAACCCAGGTCAACCACATACATGCAAGGCAATTTACCCAGTGTACTCACTCTCTGGCCCCTAACTAAAGTTCGTAGCAGCAGCTAACTCTGCCTTGAGTTTCATGGTACTCTCAGGCTTTTTCGGATCTTCGTGGCTGGAGTGGTGTTGACCATCTGCACCCTGTTTTCTGCAATGTCCTGGAAGCACATGCAGCAGAAAAGCCTCAGACTGAAGGTGGTGTGTGTGGGTGGAATGTGGGAGGAACACCCTCATTCCTGCCTGCTGGGATTCCATACTCCCAACCCAGCCAGTCCACACAGGCATTCCTAATGTCAGGAATCCCTTTCAAGAACCACTGGGGGGCAGTGACAGCACAGCTGGGAGGGTACTTGCCTTGCATGTGGGCTGGATTCCCACCATTCTACATTGTCCCTGAGCCTGCCAAGAGTGACTCCTAAGTGCAGAGTCAGGACCTGAGCACAGCTGAGTACAGCCCCCAAACCAAAAAGAACCACTTCAGTTTCTTAAGACACGGGAATGGGTCTCCAACTTCTCTTGCTTCTGAAGCCTGAAAACAGTCCAGTCCAGGCCAGGCCATACGGGACCCTTGCACCTACAGTGGGCATGTGTGGAGGGACAAGATACCAGTGAGACTAATGATTCATACATGGTGGGAGCTACCCAGGAGAGGGAGGGGATGGGGAGAGAAGACAGAGAAGAAAGAGGAGAGATAGAGACAGAGAGATGAGAAGAGATCCTAATATGCTGGGACCTCCACTTGAAGGCCAAGCACAGCTTTGGGATGAGGGCTTGCAAACAGAAATTAAAATTAAAAAAGTAGGCTTGATCCTTTTCCAAACAGTTCTGCTCAGAAGAATTTCAAATAAGGGTCTAGAGATATAGTACAACAGTAGGGCATTTGCCTTGTAAGCAGCTGACCTGGGAGGAAACAATTCAATTCCTAGCATCCCATATGTTCCCCCAGCCTGCTGGCAATTTCTGAGTGCAAAGCCAGGAGTAATACCTGAGTGTCAATGAATGTGGCCCACCCCCAAAACAAATTAAAAAAAAAAAAAAGAATTTGGGGATTAAATCCAGGTCCGTCCTGGGTATGCAAGGCAAAAGCTGTACTGCTGTGCTATCACTCCAACCCCGAGAACTAACAATTTGTGCAGTTTCTGTAGCTTGCACTTTCTTTTATTCAAGTGTGTTGCCCGTTGTAGATGTTCCACTATTTGATCTTTGTTACAGGAATTCTGGGGCACAGGGCAGGTTCTTTCCTGCTGAGCACCTTGGGAGTGTGCTTCATGATCTCTGTGAAATTCTCATGCCCAGCGATAAGGCCACTCTGGGAGATTTCATCTACGAAGAACTTTATGCAAGATTCTCAGAAGAAATTATGTCTTGGACACTACTATTAGTATCATTCCTCACTCTACTTATGGACCTGGCACCTGTCAGTGCACCTAAGCACCCCTACCTGCTGGGCCCAGCACAGGAACATGTGGCTTTCCAGATACAACCCTCCTTCCCATGCATCCCCAATGCCAGGAGGGGACACAGGGCCATGATCCACTTCTTGGGGAGGGAATGTGGCCAACACTGGCTTCCCTGGGTTCACATGGGATCCTGAGCAGAACATGGCTCTGATCTCTTTTTCTTAGTTTTATTTCACAAACTCTTATAGCTATACAGTATGTAAAAAATACTGAATTCTAAGTTAACTTAAGATGGTTAAAGGTTTTACCACCCGAACTTTGGCAGAGAAAGGCTGATGTGAGAAGAGCAGGCGTGGCGTCGCGAGTGGGGAACAGAGCTTGCTTTTGAGGGTGACTTGATGGCTTCTTGTCTCCACTCACTCAATGGGGCCAAATACCCCAAGGCAGCTGTGTACAGGCTCATGGATTGTGCACCCCTACCCAGTTATTGCAAACCACCCCAGGCAGAGAGAGACCCCACTGCTGGAGGCTGATCCTCTCCTGAGCTCAGGACCGGTTATCTTCGATGACGATGGTTCTGCCCGGATAGGAGTCAAGTTCTACAAATATGTAGCGAAATTCATACTCCCCATTCTCTGGATTCTGAAAGAGAGGAAGGACTGGTGTCACAGCCTGCCAGTATCCTCATCTCGGCTTGCTCTCATTTCTCTTACCTCTCTCACTTCCAGGTGAACTGTCCCCTGCTTCCCGGGCTCAGACCCGTTAATATAGAACTTGATGCGCATGTGCTTCAGGCCATCCTTAGTGTACTCCAGAAAACTGCCAAAGAAAGGGGAGATGAGAAAGCACCGTTCCTTTCCTTCTGCCACCCCACAATCCCCAGGGCAGTAGACGGGCTACCTGACATGCTGCCTACGCCCATGTCTTGTCATCTCCCCGTAGCCTTTCAGAGGTTCCCCGAACACGCTGACCACCTGCAAAGTAAGACCAGGTATAGTTAGGAAATGCTATTACTGCCAGAAGCTTCCAGACACTGGTCAGGATAGGACCAAGAAACCTGGGGCCTGGGACCTTTGCAAAGGACAATTCTAAGCAGGGATGGACACCAGGCAGGGATCCCTCCTCAAGTCACAGGCACACAGAGGAGGAGGTGAGGAGGCCAAGATGTCCTGCCAAGCTGCACCCATGCTAAGGATCAGGAACCCCCGGGCCCAATTCACTTGGGTTCTGGCAGGAGAAGCTCTGAGACCAAAGTCCTCTCTGAAGCCAGCGTTTCTGACTTTGCTAACCGTGGCCTCTTTCTGAGCCCGTTTCCTTCCTGTGTCCCGTTTGTCACTGTGCACAAGGTACATTTAAACCAACCCCATTAACTGGCCAGACCCGGCAGAACCAAGGGTGTGACTCAATTTCTCTCAATAGACACGCAGAAGAGAAACCGGAACATAAGCTAAGTTTTTCATAATGACAAATATGGCTTCACTTCCAAACTTCTCAGTCTGCCTCTTGTCTTCACATTTTCAGTGAAATTTGAGACACCCACTGAAGGGGGTCTGCATAGGATGAGAGGGGGGCATTTCTTATAGTGGATGAAGTTCACAAATCTCCTGTTTCAGATGCTTCCCACAGTCCCCTAAGGCCCCTTTGCCCAGGCCTTCTGGTGTTTGCAAAGAATATTTTGGATCCAAGGCCACGACGAGAAGGCTGGAAAACATCCCGAAGTCTCCAGGGCTCAGTCCGATACCCACTCAGGCATTCCCTCTGCCACACCCATCCAGGTCTCTCGTCAGTACTGTGCTGCTTCTGAGCTCCATGGGGTTCTTTCTTGGCCCTGCTGCAACACTCCACCACACAGATCCTCCGAGGAAGCCAGAGAAACTGGGAGACTGAGAGGAAATGCTGCCAGGGAGATTGGTCTAACAATGGCCCCAGTGATATCACGACTGGCACCCCAGAAGGCTAGGGAGGCAATGTCTAGAGGAGAACAGCTGGGAATCCATGCAGTGGGCATCTGGGGTTTAGTTCTCCCTGCCACTGGCTGTCTGGTCTCCTGGGAACATGCAGTATGTGGGATACCACCTGCCATTCTCGACTTACAGCTTCTGGGATTGGGATACAGAGCCAGGGTTAGAGGTCATATTTCAGAGCCTCAGACTGGACAAGGATGGCTGTGGCCTTGGGCCATGTCTCTCCACTCGCCAGCCCGAGGCCCTCGCCCAGTTATGGGCTCTTATGAGGTGCCAATTCCCTTTCCACACAGAGAATGGTATGGAGCCACACCATGCCTGGTAGGGCGCAGTTAAGACCAAGCTCTGAAATAGGGAGCCCAGACTTGGCACATGCTGTGATCTCTACTCCATCATTGTTGGGGCCACGAGGACTTCATGTCAGGCATCTTAAAACAGTTTACCAGTTTGATCTTTGGCATGTACCAAACTGCCTTGCACAATTAGGATAAAATTAACTCTGCACAGGCTTATGGGTTCTCTTGGTACGGGATGAAGTGCTCACATATTATCACAATCCGACTTCTATATGCTTCTTCTAAATATCTCACTCATCTCAGAACCTCTCTGTGAATTCAGCCTCCCTGCAGCCACTGGTTTTCCAAATTCCTATGTGAAACTAACCTCAGGATGTAATCTGCATCTATCTAAGGCTTTTCCATAGATCTTATTAGGACTGGATGAAGAAAAAAGTTCCTTAAATACCACATAAAACAAGCCACCTGAAAAAAAAAATAGGGGAAAAAAAAGATCAGTAGAACAAAGGTGATAGAAACAGTAAATCCAAGAGAAATTCTGGGCAGATACTTGATGTTTTCCAACCTGTAATGCTGATTCCAATAAGCACCACTATCAAGTAGGTAAAATCTCTTCCTGCTTCTTTCACTGTGAAGAGAAAACAGGAAACGGGGTGACTTACAAGTAAGCTGCATGAATTCTTCAGTGCCACTGGAAGTTAAGGGAGGGCAGCGAACTGTGTGACACCCCATGAATCCTCCCTCTGAAAAGAACCCCAGTGGAATTCAGGGCCAAGGGTTTGCCTGTGATACACACCTGCAGTCACTCAAGTATTTTCCTGGAAATAACAAACTAACCTACAACTCAATGACCTTTCTTTGCTGTTTTTCACGCACAACTCCCTTTCCTGGACTTGCTCCCATGTATAGTTGTTTATGACACAAATAATCTCAATGCTCGGTTTCTCCTGTAACCTTCTGTCTCCCTTAAAAGTGAAGTGTCCTTTCAAGCGCTGTCACAGAGATAAAGGAAGCTCATGAAGTAGGTTAATAGCTATGCTAAAGAGACATAGTGTGGCTTATTATCAGCAAACTGAGATAGTGGAGAATTTCATTCAGTTGTGTGAAGCTGGACACAAAAGCTAAGACAGCTGCGAGTGGTGCGATGAAGGCTACTCCTGATTGAGAGATGCCTATGTACACTCAGCTCTCCTCACACCACAAAAGTTCCCTTTGAAGGCCTAATGGTTATATTAAAAATCAGTATTCAATTTTGAGACCTGATTTGCAGAGAGATTGCAAGTACGTGTCCTGTGAGTCTAAATCGTGTGCCTAAACAGTTCGACCTTTAAATCGTTCTAGTGTTTGGCACTGAGCTACGTAAGGGTTAGCTGTTGGCCCCTTCACCCCCTTTACCTTTTTGCGCTGTGGGTATAGTGGTTTCCCCGCTCTGACTTCTAGGCACAGACACTTGCTTCTGCTCTGCTCTCCGGACGTTCAGTCCCTGAGTCCAGATGGTTTTCTGGGTGACCCCTAGGAGATCCCAAGGTCTGTGCGCTTTCTTCTGCTGCCGCCGCCCCCATGTCAAATTGGGCTCAGTTTTGAAGCAGGCTTTGCTAAACACAAAATGGGACAAAAGAAGTCTCTTCCCGGAGGCCCTGTGCAGCTTTTCTGTGCACTGCACAGCTCGCAGGAAAGTGCAAATCATATTTGCAGGAAGGCCTGTGCTTCTGTTAGCAGGTGATGAGAAGCGACCCAACGCACTGTACACACTATACACACAGCGGGACTGGTCTAGGCAGTCACACAGGCCATTTGGCAATTTTGAACGGGCCGTGAGGGAGGCAAACCCAGAAGCCCCAGAAGCGTGAATCACGACCCAAAGCAGCTGATGTCGGCTTTTTCTTCACTTTGATCCCTTTCCACTTGAACTCGCAAGCGTACACTCTACTCTGCCCGCCATCATTCTGCCACGTGATCTGGGCGATGCTGGGAAGAGTAGTTCGAGAGCGTTGTTCCTCGGAGCTGCCTCTGCGGGGACCAGTCCCAGGGGACTACAAAGACCACAATGCAGCGCGACAGAAGCCGGCTCGGGCGCTTCCCAGACGCCCCCGCGCGGACGACCTGCGCACGCGCACACGGAGAAGGCGGGTCCCCCTTCCCGTCCTTGGGGCTGAGGGCCTCGCGCGGGTTCCACGTGACCAACTGCGCTTTTTCGCGACCCTCGCGATGACTGCCTGACCTGTTCCTTTTTGGAAGGCAGATAGCGCCTTTAATTCTTAGTGCGTTCCCACAGGGTTCAGTCAGTAATCAGTGGCAGTTACCCGAAAGCGACTGAAGAGATTCGAGTGGAGTCGAGTGGGCCGAGGACACTGCACAGCTGCCGTGGAGTGCTCACTTCTAAATGGGCGCCACTGCTTGGAGAGGAGCCTCTAGCACTTCCGGGACCGCCTCTGGAGGTGGAAACAAGGGCGGTGCGGCCCCGCCCACTCGCGCCAATGACGCACGCGCAGTGCACCTCAGCGGCGTGGCCTGCGCGGCTGCCCGCCAGAGCTTGGAAACGAGCCTCGAGCACTTCCGGAACTGCCTCTCAGGGTGGAGCCAAAGGCGATGCGGCCCCGCCCACTCGCTCCAACGACGCACGCGGGGTGCGCGTAGGGGGCGTGGCTTGTGCGTCTTCCCGCTAGTGCTTGGAGACAGCCTCGAGCACTTCCGGGACCGCCTCCGGAGGTGGAGCCAAAAGTGTTGCGGCCCCGCCCCTCGCCCCGCTGACGCACGCACAGTGCGCCTCGGGGGCGTGGTCTGCGCGGCTTCCCTTGCGTTGCGTCTCCATGGCGACCGGACGAGGCAGGCAGCTGGAGCTGCAATGGCGGACCCTCCTCGCGCTCAACATCGCGGAGGGCGGCGCTTGGGTAGCGCCGGGGAGTGGAGGGGAGGCCTCGAGGTCCAGGTGACTGTCGTCGGCCTGGCTCCTCACCCTGTGCCCCGTGCTCCGCGGCGGCCTTCACGTGGCACAGTTCTGGGGCGTGGTGCGCGCGCGCTCTTTTTCTCACTCGAGTCAGGCGTGGTCTCCAAGCCCTGCCTGCTTTCAGGGCGCTCGAAATCCCTCAGAGAAGCTGAAGGACTCGCTCGGGAGAACTCGGTCTCGGTCTCGCCGCCCGGGCGCCCCCCAGCGTTCTGACCGTGCATCGCAGGAGGCAGGAGGCTGGAGGCAGTAGCCTGGCAGGCAGCATGCATCCTCGAGTGGGCGCTCAGCTCAGCACGCCCCGTCCGTGCTGGGGGGCTTCCCCGCCCCAGCCTTCGTGACAAGCCCTCGAAGCAAGACCCTCGCCTCCCTCCCTAGGAGGTCGCTTCCAGGCTCCTGGGCCCCCAACGCACTCCGAGGGGATCCCCGTTGCCTAGAGTCTCCCTCTCCCGGGAACCCTGTCCCCCGGGCCCCACTCGGGGAGCCAAGGAATGGGAGAAGAGCACTGTAGCTCTGTGGGAGAAACTTGTACTTTTCTGCACCGGGGCACTGCCTCGCTTGACTGCAAGGGATGCTCTCCAGAGGGTGTCCCCGAATCAGAACTGCAGGATCAGTTCTAGCCATGTGTCCATCTTCGGGGGAGACTACAGGGCCCATCTATGATCTTTAGAGTAGGAATTGGTCCTGACAGACGTGGCATTCTAGATGGAAAAAGGCATGGGAATTCTATCTCTATCTCTATCTCTATCTATCTATCTATCTATCTATCTATCTATCTATCTATCTATCTATCTATCTATCTATCTATCTATCTATCTATCTACGAGCCACATCAGATCGACATTGTGCAAAGCATATGCCCTACCCTCTGTACTGTCACCCCAGCCCATGCATATTATGTTTAAGCATAAGAAGCCGATTCTTCCACCAGATCAGGTACCTAGGATGACTTTTTTCTTTTTCCATCTCCCAAGGATTACACGTCATGCTCCTAGGGTCCTGTGTCCTTACTTACCCTGCCCTCCTCTTGTGGCCAGAGATGGTTCTTGATTGAACATCTCTGAGACCAGACATCTCCAAGCCCCGTGATGAATACAATGGTGACAAGACTTCCAGAAAGTCTATTATGGAGCACAGAAAGACAGAATTTAATAGGGAGGTTGAGCTTTAAAGCAGTTTGCCCTCTTACTGAAATGAGTTTATATATAGTTCTCTGTTCCTTGGCAGCTGAGAGAGTTTCATGATGAATCTTTCATTCCTTGGGAAGTTGACTGAACTTGGGTGAAATGATGTGATTACAATGTCATATCTGGCAGAGTGCCCCACCCAGCCCCTGGGATTGGGCAAAGCATCTATTCTGTTGGCTGGAGCAGAGTCAGCTCTCAGAGGATGGGGCCTGGGAAAGATGATTCTTTTCCATGCCTCCATGTAGAAAGATTACATGCTAATGGAGAATTAGTGGCACCTTTTGGGAAAAAGAGCCTTCCCCAATTGTTCAGGGTTGGTCAGAGAGGGGGCACTCCTGGCTGACTCAGGGTTGTTGGACTCTTACAGTTTAGGACTACCAGGTCAGCTACATTTTCCTTTCCTCCCTCTGTCCATCCTTCCCTTTTCTCTTTTCCTTCCCTCCTTCCTTCCCTTCCTCCCTCCATCCCTTCCTTCCCTCCTCCTTTCCTTCCCTTCCTCCCTTTCTTCCCTCCTCCTTTCCTTCCTTCCCTTCCTCCCTCTTTCCCTTCCTCCCTCCTTAGAACTGAAGACTTACATTGTGTCATGTCTAGAGTCTATGAACCCTTTGGAATGGAGCAGACTGGAAGGGCCCATCCACCTGTGTTTGCTTTCAGAAAGGGGGCAGGTGCCAAGTCCTCTTCCGGCGACATCCCCCTGAAGCCACTTGCCAGCTCCAGAAAGCAGAGCAAGGGGCCCTCTGACCAGCAGGTGTCTCTGGACAGGTAAGATGCCCAGGACTGAGCCAGTGTTTGGGGAGCCTGGGGGAATGGGTTGCATTTAGGTCACGTCAGAGAAGCTTCTTAGAATAGAACTGTGGAGGAGCAGTGCTCGGCACAAGGGTTGATCTGAGTCACCAACCTGTCACCGCTGTCATTCTGAAATGGTTTTACCAAACTCAGATTCCAGAAGTGACACGTAAATGTGATTTTTCCTTTTCAAGATGTTCTTCAGGCTGTTCATATTCTGCCTGGAAAGGGGAGTAAGGAGACAGAAGTAGGATCTTCTCAGATTTAAGTTTTAAGTAGTTGTCTCTTTTGGGGAAACTCTTTTGCTAGGATGTCTCTGGTGTCCATGCGGAAAACCCGTGAGCTCTTTCTGTGGTTATTTGCGCTTCTGAGGACTTGTTCTGAGCCTGCATTTCTGAGCACCCCAGCTCCCTGCTTAGTATTGTTTGGGACCCTAAAAGGTGGCATTTGATAGCCATTTTTGGCATGGAGGTGAGAGAGGTTCATTTTAGGAGGCAATGAAGGACCAACAGGAAGTGCCTGCAGGAACCTTGGTATATTTTTGAGAAAATTGTGGGGACAGTGAAAGAGGCTCTCATCTTAGATGGTTTACTTCGAATGTTTCCTTTTCTTTTTTTTTTAATTCTTTTTTTGGGGGGGGGGTGTCACACAGTCAGGGGTTACTCCTGACAATGCATTCAGAAATCACACCTGGCTTGAGGACCATATGGGACGCTGGAGATCGAACCCAGGTCTGTCCAGGTTAGCCACATGCATGGAAAAGGCCCCACCACTGTGCTATTGTTCTGGCCCCTGCTGGAAAACCATAGAGTGGACCATCTCTCATCCCTTTATGTGTTACTTGGTGGGTTGGAGTCTAGCAATGGTGTTTTGGTGCTGTTCTGATTTGTTTCACTGTTATTGATACATTTCTGGAATTACTGCTTGAAGCTCACCCCAATATTCTTAGTTATTTTTGTTTTGGTAATACACCCAGCAGTGCTCAGGGCTGACTTCTGACTCTGCACTCAGGTATCACTCTTGGTGGGGCTTGAGGAGTGCAGGGTTGAGTCTGAGTCAGCCATAAGGCAAGTGCCCTCCCAGCTTGCTGTCGCTCTGGCCCCTTGACTCTATGTTTTTGAACAACATTAAAAAACAAACTAAAAATTTGTGAAATAGTTCAATATAAACAATATTACATATATATATATATATATATTATCCCATACTTTAGGGATGCCTCTTTGCTCCACCCAGTCTCATAACCTTTCTTCATTAAAGAGCCTAACGCTTAGACTTCACCTGGGGAAATGGGTAGACTTTCCCTGTTGAGGAAAGTTGAAAGTGTGTGGAAATTGGGAGCAGGGATGACTCTCCCACAGTGTCACTTGTATTTGGCTATTTGATGATCACAGATGCCACCTCTGAGTTCTTTTTTAGCATGGCCCTGCATTTCAGAACTGTTAGGTTGGGGGGAGCATCTATGTAGTGAACAGCTGGTCCTCATGTTTAGTGGTTGATGTCGGAAAGACGAGTTGACCCAAGTCAGTGAAGTGGCCCTAGCAGCTTTTGCCCCGGTGCTAGACAAGACAAAGCAACACTGCCGTCCCCACAGCCTGTAGCATTTCCTTTGTCAGGTTTCAGAGTGCCCAATCCAGACCCTGTAGAGTGATGGCCCAGTGCAATCATACTTTTAGGGGCTTTTTTTTTTTTTTTTTGGTTTTTGGGCCACACCCAGCGATACTCAGGGGTTACTCCTGGCTGTCTGCTCAGAAATAGCTCCTGGCAGGCACGGGGGACCATATGGGACACTGGGATTTGAACCAACCACCTTTGGTCCTGGATCTTCTGCTTGCAAGGCAAACGCCGCTGTGCTATCTCTCCAGGCCCTTAAGGGGCCTTTTCTGAAGGGGAGATTTGGGATCAGACAGTGGGGTGTTGAGATACACCAAAATGCCATGTAAGGATGATGACTTCAGAAACCTTTTGGGGTCCCTGCATCCCCTTGAGTTCCCAAGGAAGTAGTCACAGGGGAGGCAGTGAGGGTAGGGGAGGAGATGACTGTCTTTCTGAGCACCCCTTCACTTTCTTCACTTTCTTGTGCTGCCCTGAAGGACCCAGCTGTCTTCCCTGCCCCCAAACCTTATTTCTCTTTTGAACTCACTGGGCTAAGGAATTGTCGGCAGGAACTGGATGCCCGAAGATTTCCATGGTGTCAACAGGCTCGTTCACTCGTTGGCATGTGGATGGCGATCCCAGAACAGGGCAGTGGGGGACAGCTGGGCCCAGGCTGTGGAGTGACCATGTAGTGTGCCTGTGCCTGCAACATAGGAGGGGGCCGTGAGTGGTGTGCCTTTCGGTGTCCTGTACACCTCTTCTGGCCTCATCTCTGCAGTCTGCCTCCAGAGATCTTGCTGTGTATCTTCACCTACCTGGATGCCGCCAGCCTGCTGAGCGCCGGCTGTGTAAACAGACTCTTCTACCAGCTGGCCAGGGACAAGTAAGGAGAAGGAGAAGGCATACCCCTCCCCTCCCTCTTGTGTGAGGTTGGGTGAAAGTCATGAGGCCAGTCAGAGTCCATGAACCATCATATTTACTCTTAGATTGTGAACCACACAGATAACTTAATTCATTGTCCATCTGACGTTTTTGGAGTTTGGTATCTATTCTTCCAGTGGGCTGAGAAGGAATCGTCTATTATGTCCTAGCGGACTCTACCATTGTCCCTGGACACACAGATATCCTCTCATCTCCCCATGAGCGTGGGAGGGTAGCAGAGCAGGAGGCATGAGCCCAGCTGGCTCTAAGGAAGAGGGGGGGCTCCTCCTCTTACATTGCCCCCCAGGAGCCGGGACATGTCTTGTCAACTCTCTGTCTCTGTCTCTCCCCCACCCACCAGTTTTATTTGGGGAAAAATCTATGCAGCTGCCTTTCCCCCGAAAACGTCTTCCTGGAGGGCGAGTTCCATGGCAAAGATGGAGGCATCTGTGGGCTCACTGAACGTGCAGGACCTGGCTCCCGGGCACTGGAAGGAGGAATTTATTCAGAAGCAGATTGGGCTCATGAGAGCTGTGTTGGTGCAGGAACTTAAGCCTGTCAAAAATTTAATAGGCTTGTCCACCAAGACCTTGGAGGTCTTCAGGTAGGCAGCGGGGCTGCAAGGCATGGATGGCTACAGGCAGATGGTACACTCTAGTGTGCCGAGTGTAGTTGGGTCACTGTTAGTGGTGGGCCTCACCTGCATTTTCATGTGTTTCTCTGCATCTGTAAGTGTTTCTTCCATATATCATAGATGTAGTATGAGGGTTTGTGGAAAGCAGAAACCCATTTGCATCCACCTGGGGATGCATTGACTCAGGGTACCCTTTCTAAGAGGCAGGACCTTTGTCTGAGTATTGTCAGTCCAAGAACATTCCAGATGTTTCCTGGGCACTTATTAGGTGAGGAAAACAGACAAATGTACTTGTCTGCCTGGGAAGTAAAGATACTGTATTCTCTGAAACCTTTTTTTCTTTTTTGGGGGGAGGGCACACCTTGTGGTGCTCAGGGGTTGCTGCTGGCTCTGCACTCAGAAATTACTCCTGGAGGGCTCAGGGGACTCTATGGGATTGCTAGGAATCGAACCCAAGTCTGCCACGTGCAAGGCAAGTGTCCTCCCCACTGTGCTATATGGCTCCAGCCCGACTTTCTCTGGGAACTTTTATTGTGGTTGCGAAGACTAGCTGCTACCCAGATAGTACGTGCTCTGAAGCTGTGACACTTCTCCAAGGCTGCAGTTGTTACAGCTTCTTTCTTTCTTTTCCCCAGAACATTTGGCTTAGGTTGGACAATTGTTCTGAAACAGGAGCATGGGAAGAAACACATCCTGTGTCATTCACACCTCGCCAATAACGAGTCCTCAGTCACGGTTACATGGTACAGCCAGTCCTGGCCTCCCCGGGCCACGCTGGCCACCTTGGACTTGTATGGTGTGATCCCACTGTTTAGGGACCACTCTTACCCCCCCTCTAAGCCTGGGTAAGTACTCGCTCGGCTGAGCTTTGGGCTAGGAAGCTCTTGAACATGAGTGTAGGCCGAGAGAGACTGTGTTAGGTCTCGAGAAGAAACACCACCAGCACATTTTCCTTGGACAGCAGTGTCCCGAGACAAGGTCCTGCCTCTTGGGTGGGGAAAGATGGGGCACAGGCTTTTCTGTGAGGTCTGAATTCAGGTTCCTCACTACCTGATTGCCTCTCCCCTTGGTTCTTGATCCTCTCATGCCTGTTAACCAGTCCTGTCCACAAGGGTGACAAATGTTCTTCAACCACAGCCACCAAGTGCTGCATCAGGATCCCAGAACTATGGGTAGATGATAGAACCTCTGAGGTCTCAGATTGAAACATCCTTTTCTCCTACCCCACTATGGTTTTTTCTGTCACCAGTGGTGCCTGGTAGAAGTTGAGACCAGATGGACCTCACTGGATGGGGCTCTGTCATGAACTTGCTTCCTGTGTCCGTGTTGGGAACAGCTGTATGTGAGGTGACTGAGCCTGGTCTGAGGGTGCCATGAGGCTGGGGAGCTGTCTGAGGGGTGCATGGAGCAGGCTGGGGGTACTGATGACCTGACCCTTATCTGTCAGGAGAGGGTGCCCTGATGTCTTTCCTTGCTGCCTTCACTGTCAGTTTCTCTCTCCTCATGGCTAAGCCCGAGAGGGGCCCAAAGGTTTCTGGGCTCCTAATTCCATGACTGCTTCTCATCTGCTATGACTCATAGAAGATGCAGGTTTGGCGCTGCCTCTCCAGTGGGCCCTCTTTGCCTTGTCCCCAGCCAGCTGCCACTGTAGCACAAGTCTAGGGATCAGAGAAGGCCTTGCGGGTCCATTCAGGACAGTCTATTCCCTGTCAGTGCCTGCCAGTTCCTCCTTTCCAGCATCCACCACCCCTCCCTTCCACATTGTTTCGACTTCCTCTACCCTTCCTACTCCATCAGTCCTCTGGGAAGTGCAGGGTACATGTGGGCTCATCAGGTAACACCCTAACCCCTGTGGTCTTTAGTACCAAAAGATATTTGAGGGATGGAATAAGGGTTGGGGCAGGTGGTCATATCCATTTCTCTTGTGCTTGGAAATGGTGCCACAGACCAACGTGTGTGTGTGTGTGTGTGTGTGTGTGTGTGTGTTGCCACACTTGGCAGCACTCAGGGTTCTTCCTGGATTTGTGCTCAGAAATCACTTCTGGCATTGCTCAGGGAAGCACATGGGATCTTGGATCAAACCTGAGCCAGCCATGTGCAAAGTAAACACCCTCCCTGCTGTGCTAGGGCTCCAGCCCCCAAATTCATGCTTTTAGCTGTCTCTGTACATATCATCCATGCTCCACCCCAGGGTCTCTGGGGCTGGTGGGGTGTCCTAGCAGACCTCATGACCCCCAGTCTCTCTTAGGAAGTGCAGCTCTGATATACCATTGTATCTTGCTAGAGCTCATATCTTGCAGTTGTCAATGATGTGAGGTTCTGGGAAGGACAACAGGGGCTCAGCAAGCAGGAATCAATGGGGCAAGGTCTGGCTGTGGATTGGAGAGGTCAGGTGACCCCAGCATTGAGAAGTGTTTGCTTCGACACCAGAGTTTCTACTCTAATCCTCACAGAGCTCACGGTTCTCGTTCATGAAATGTTCATCATCCTGCCCAGAGCCTTTTGGGCTAGCGTTCATGGTTCCCTGTCTTCAAGCCGCCCACATGAGAACGAGAGGGAGCCCTGCTCTCTGGTGCCTACACAGACTGTCTGGTCCTTGGCCAGTGGGAGATCACAGCCTTGTGTTTGCTCTGGACACCAGCAATTTGGTTGCCATATGAGTCGACTTTGGGTTAATAGTCTTTTTTTTTTTTTTTGGTTTTTGGGTCACACCCAGCAGCGCTCAGAGGTTACTCCTGGCTCCACACTCAGAAATCTCTCCAGAAATCAGTCCAAAGGACTGGTAGAAGATGGAGGAGTGGGGTGTGTGTGGGGGAAGTAGACAGGATGAGATTGCTTTCATGCTGTCTTTACTGGACAGCAGTTGTCCCCCATGCCATCCACATTATTGAATGTTTTCCAAGGTACTTGGAGCTGCCGTCTGGAGCACAGTCTGCCGGCAGGAGCACAGACTGCCTTGGGTCTGGAAGCTCATCTTTGTCTTTTCTCTCTCCTCCCTCCGGCATGGACTCTCACAGGCCTCGGTGGTATTCTTTGATCACCACATACAACCTGCATCACTTGAGTGAAGCTATGGTGATAGGCTCAGACAGTCTCGTCAGAATTTTCCGTCTGGACCCTGGCCTCCTGGTGGGACTGTGGCAGGTGAGGTTGGGTCCCCTGCATCAACAGCTCAGTTTGTACATCTGAACAGGCCCGCCAGTCTTGTCTTTTTGCTGAAGGACCCTCGTTGCTTACTGCGCCACAGTTGAGGATTCACTGGCTGTGTCTTCCCTAGATGCCTGCTCATACCAGTCCTCTCAGTTCATCCATAGGCCTTTCACAGTCTCTCTACACATCCATCCCGGGAGTCCATTCATTTTGGGATGCTCTGGTTCTGAAGACCCATGGGGGTCTCTGTGTCCTGGGGGTCTCTGTGCCCTCTGAGAGATTGTCTAGTGTCATTTTCTACCGAGGGATGTCCCAGGATGGTACTGCAGGGAGGGAGGCTGGTGTGTCAACTTGTGTTGCACCCTGAGCAGCTCCAGCCTGAGTCTTCAGCTCCAATTTCCTCTGTGCCTGCTAGTGACTAAGGCTCCTCAGCCCTGCCACCTCCCACCTTCATCCTACAGCTACTGTGGCCACAGCTTTCCCGCTCTGGCTCACTCTACCCCGTCTGTTCCCTTGTCATCTGAAAGCACCCTCTGCCAGGTGCTTGGTCAGGAGGCTACTGGTCTGTCAGTTCCTGTGTGGCCATGGTAGACTCCCCATCTCTGCTGTTCTTCTGACAGTCATATCTCCCCCACTGGGCAGGATGAGAGGGGATGATGAGAGGATGATGTGTGGAATTGCTCTGTGTCTATCACAGCTGTAACAGGTCTAAGTCAACCTGGAGCCAATGACTTAGATTTCATCACCACCTGGCCCGATGCAGTATTCGGCTTTGTCGTGAGTTCTCAGTGCTCATCTGTGGACCTCTGTGCTCTATTCATGTTTCTCTGTCTTTGCCAATGGACAGTGGCCCAGCTGCCCGCATGGACTATTGCTCTTAGTACTAGTGAAGACGTCAATTAGTACCTAGTGAAGGTATCATTTAGCATCTAGCCAGGGTGTCATGTAGCAAGGGTGTCACTTAGCATCCATCCATTGAGGTGGTGATCACTCTTAGTACCTAGTGAGTGTGTTCAATGTTGCTGTGTCACTGTGTGATCCATGGAGGGGCCCAGCCCTGCTCCCTGTGGGATGTCCCTGCTGCTGCCCTTCTCAGTGGCCTTGTGAGAAGTGGTCATTGCGGTTGGTCGGATGCCCTGTTCTTTACCATCTTTTCAGAGGAATGACGAGCTGGCCTTCATCATGGCGCATCTCCACTCCTATCGCCTCCTGGAGAGGAGCACCCTGGGCTCAGCGACCAGGTATCTATGTTGGATGCAGAAAGTTCTTAAGGTGTCCAGGGCTGTCAAAGCTGGCATCGCCCCGAACCTCCGAGAACAGCTCAGGCCTTTCTCTATTTGGTCACAGACACAAGGCTATGACACGATTAAGTAGCTGTTGCTGCAATTATTGGAAGTATTCATGAACACATATTTGCTTACTAGTTTCGGGGTGTGGGGAGGATTCAAGGGTTTGGGGAGGATTATGGGTGTGGGTAAGATAGGATATAGTGGTGGCATTACTAAAATTAGACCAAGATGCTTAAGGCTCCTGGGTATGAATTCTTTTTTTTTTGTTTTTTTTTTGTTTTGTTTTTGTTTTTGTTTTTGGGCCACACCCGGCGGCGCTCAGGGTTTACTCCTGGCTATCTGCTCAGAAATAGCTCCTGGCAGGCACAGGGGACCATATGGGACACCAGGATTCGAACCAACCACCTTAGGTCCTGGATCTTCTGCTTGCAAGGCAAACACCGCTGTGCTATCTCTCTGGCCCCTGGGTATGAATTCTTGTCTTTCCCATGGCCCAATCCGGCCTGCAGGCTTGCTTTGCTGCCACAAAGGGCATTGTACTGAATGAATTGGCAGGTGGCAAGTAGAGAATTGGCCTCCTGTCCAGAAACCTTTGGCACCCACTCACCCTTCCTAGGGTCGTGGGACTGCCTATACTTAGTGTTTTTATTTTTAATGTATTCAATTACTTTTAATAAGTGGAAGCACTTGCACTCATATCTGGTATGGCAAATATATTCTCCCCATTTATTTTTTGGGTGGCACCACTCCCGTTATGCCCAGAGCTTGCTCCTGACTGCGCTCTGGAATGACTCCTTTGTGGTGCTCAGGGAACCCTCTGGGGTGCCGGGGATTGAACTTGAGTCAGCATGCAAGGCCAGCACCCTCCCTACTGTCCCTTGGACCCCAGCAAAGTGTTTTTAATTGAACAGTTTTGTTCAGTGGACCTTGGCCTTGTGCCCAGATTTCTGACCATAGCTGGTGGGTACATTTGACTGGGGGGCAGATCTGTCCTCTGTGTTGGTCTCCAGTTGCCATCCTGAACAGAACCAGGGTGGCTTGTGGGCCTCAACAGACTTGCTCTGCAGGCCTAGAGCTCACAGTCATAGTGAGGAGGGACAGGAAATAGCTATCAGGTGGCCTGGCTGGTCCCTGGGAGCCATAGAGGGCTGGTGGGTGCTGGTGCTGGACAGGGCCACGGGATTTGGAGCACTTGTTCTCCAGCCTTTCTCACCAGGCTTTTTATGTGACCTGCGTATGTCTCCTCAGCTCGCACGAGCTATCCCTGCCTGTCCCCTTGGAGGACCATAGCCCCGAGTGTGCGCTGCAGGACTACCAGCTCCACATGGATATGCACAGTGGTGGTGTCTTCCACTTGTGCGGGACCTTCAGTCTCTTTGCCAGGAAAGGTGAGACCACGTGCCCAGCACCGAGGTTTGTGTCCAGGACTCGTAGCCGCTGGCCCTGAGCTCATGCCTGGACCCTGCTCTATCCTGCGAATGGCCGCTCTGAACAGCATTTCCTGGGTGCTGGTCTGTGAGTGGTCGCCAGCAGAGGGCGCTGTTGCCATCAGAGTTGGTCTCAGCATCCTTGGTACACCCCAACCCTTGAGATGCAGTGTAAATGTCCTCAGGGCTCCCGGGGAAACTTGGGTGGTCCGTGACTCCCAGCGAGGTACTGCACCCAGTGACCCTGGGCTGCAGATACCCTGGTTGATGTTCTCAGACCTGGGCCCTGGAACTGTCACCAGTCATGACTGACTTTGGGGAACACGGTGGGTTCTGTTCCAATTTTCAGGCTCTCCAAATCCTTCAATGTGCTGGCTGGGCTCCTCTGCTGCCCTGATGCTGTCTCTAGGAGGGAGGAGCAGGTTGGAGTGGGTTTCCTCTATTTCTCAGGCTCCTGGTGCTCCTCAGAGCTGCTCTTTCTCCCCTAGGATTCTGGGTCTCTCTCTTCTCTCTCTCTCTCTCTCTCTCTCTCTCTCTCTCTCTCTCTCTCTCTTCTCTCTCCTCCTCTTCCTCCTTTTCCTCTTCCTCCTCTTCCTCCTCCTCCTTTTTCTCCTCCTCCTCCTTTTTCTCCTCCTCCTCCTTTTCCTCTTCTTCCTCCTCCTTTTTCTTTTCCTCCTCCTTTTTCTCTTCCTCTTCTTCCTCCTCTCCCTCTCCTCCTCCTTCTCCTCCTCCTCCTCCTCTCTCTCTCATAATTCCTTATAAGGATCCACATTATTTCTCTCCAAAGTAAAGTGTCTGCCACCCTTCTTTCCCTGAATCAGCACCTGTTTGTCTGCTTCTGGCTTCATGGGATGTTGCCACTAAAATGAAGCTACAGGGCAATTTAAGTCGAGAAATAATCCATCTCCTGAATGGAATTTAGGAGGCAAGAAAAAGGGAGAAAAATGGTTCCGGAAATATGTGAAGATGCTTTTGCAGTTGCAGAATCAGGGGAGGCTTCACCAGTGTTAATGCTTTGTTCTGGGGAAATTGGTTCTACATTGTGCCTGTGATCTGACCTTGAACCAGGTGGCCTGTGCTGGGGTTGCCCCCAACCCCATGGTTCAGGCAGGTCTGAGCACCTTGGGGAACAGTGGGGATGTTGTCTCCCCCTTAGGAAGGCTGGGCCAGGGTGGAGATGTCCTCTGAGTATATAGGCATGTTTGTGCAGCTGTGTGAGCTGCTCTTCCTCTGCTTTCTACAGGGCCCTGCCCTCACCACCCCTTTCTCCACACCCCTGTTCTCTGCATGTTGCACCCTGCTGAGCCCTGCTGGGTGCTGCTGGAATGGTGACCATCCATGTAGAGTAGTGCTGGGGACTGAGATTTGCCCATCGGTGGTACCTAAGTACCTCTTTCCTTTCCAGGCCACATTGAGAATGGCTTCGTGAAGCTGGTCTTTGTCAGTGCCCAGAATGAGAGAGATCATCTGCCCCTGATCGGGAAGCTTGGCCTGTTCTGGAAGACCCAGATGCTGAAGGGCCACATCCAGGTGATGGTGCATGCTGTGTGGCTGGAACCTTCTAGAACATGCAGATTAGTACCCTTTCTTTCCGCCCATGTTCCACTCCCTCCATGTCCTGGAGTGGGGGCAATGGAGAGGTGGCAGGGGAAGCAGTTCTGGAGGAATAACCCCTTACTGGCCTTCTGTTCATCTTTCTGTCTGCTGAGAAAGAGGGAGAAAGGAGAGAGAGAGAGGAGAGAGAATGAGGAGAGAGGAGAAAGAGAGAGAAGAGAGAGAGAGAGGAGAGAGAATGAGGAGAGAGGAGAAAGAGAGAGAAGAGAGAGAGAGAGGAGAGAGAGGAGAGAAGAGAGAGGAGAGAGAATGAGGAGAGAGGAGAAAGAGAGAGAAGAGAGAGAGAGGAGAGAGAGGAGAGAGGAGAGAGAGAGAAAGAGAGAGAGAGAGAGAGACCAGATGCAGGTCACTGTTCTGTTTATGTGTCTGCCTGGGAGAGAGAGAAGAGCTAATTTTTGGTCAAAGTTCTCTCTGTGTTTCTGTCTGGTAGAGAGAATCTTGTTTTCCTGCTCAGACTGCACCAGCCTGTCCCTTAGTGTTCCTTGGAGTCAAGTAGCAGACAGGCCCCGCAAGCCCAGAGCTGGTGTCCAGGGTCCTTCCACTCACCCCCATTCTCCAGGCTCCTCCACCTCCCCAACTGCAGCAGTCTCTGAGGGGTCCTTCCCACATTGCAGAGTCCAGCACACAGAGCACCCTGGCCCCTCTCTGTGCCTGTTTCTCTACCCACTTTGAGCTGGCTGTCCTGGACGCTGCTATTGCTCTGTCTGGCCACCCTGACTGAATGGCTTTGTGGGTACTTTTGTGACCCGTGGACCCCATGCTCCAGCACTGAGTGCTGCTGCTTTGTCCCCTAGAATTGCTCCATTCTGGACGCCACACTCCTGGATGAGTGCCGGAGACCCTTCTGGTGTCTCAGCATCCCTGTCTGCTTGGTGCAAGCAGACTCCAAAATCCCCCAGTTGCGGGGACCCACCTACAGCGTGGACTATGCTGATGCCGAGGGCCGCGTGCACCTTGAGCTGCTGTGGTTGAAGGAGACTGGGGAGTTCATCATCATCAGTCTGGTGCTGTTTCTCAGCATTGACAAAGTCAACCGCTGGTTTGGCACCTGCTACTGAGTCTGAGTCTGGGTGTTAAGTAAAGCTTTGGTTTGTTTGGGATGTGGCTGGTGCCTCATTTCACCTGGGAACAGGCTTCTGGGTCATTGGGACTGTCCCAGGGGGTGGGTGACTTATTAAATGTTGCCTGTAGGTGTAAAAATAAATATTGGTCACAACTAGCAGTGCTCAGGGTTACTTCTGGTTCTGTCCTTAGAAAGCACTCCTGGTAGACTCAGCAGGATCATATGGGATGCTGGGGATCAAACCCAGTCAGCCGCATGCAAGGCAAATGCTCTTCCAGCTGTGCTATTGCTCTGGTCCACAAATTGAAACTTTAAAACAAGACAATAGCACATATTAAGGGGATTATTGTGCATTTGGGGAGGATGGTTGGCATACACCCAGCAGTACTCAGGGTTCACTTCTGGTGCTGCTCAGGAGTCAGTTTGTGATGCCAGGGATCAAATCTGGCCCCTCCAAGGGAAGTCTTGAACCCCTGTAATATCTCTGTTATATCTCTGACACCTTAAGAAAGTCTCACAAAAGAAAAATAAATGCTCTCTTGATAATGAAATGCTTAAGGACTCGCTTGAGACTGCTCGGCATGTCTGCTGCATAGAGATACTCAACCTTAAGTAAGAAATTGCATGCTGGGCCAGAACAGTCATACACAGATAGGGTGCTTGCATTGTGCAAAGACAAAAAAAAGGGAGATGGAGCAATAGCATAGCAGGTAGGGCATTTGCCTTGGATGCAGCATACCCAGGTTTGAGTCCTGGCATCCCTGAGACTGCCATGAGTAATATTTGAGCACAAAGCTAGGAGTAACCCCTGAACACCACCAGACATGGTCCAGAAACAAAGAATAAAAAAAAAAACCAATAAAAAAGGGTGAGAAGAGTCTTATGCACAGCAGACACAATCCAAGGGACACACATCCCTTCAAGGAGCTTGCTGGTGTCTAGTCATGCTTCTGGAGGCCAGGTCAAAGCCAGCCTTTCTCCAGTTGACCCCCTGCTATGACCCTAGAGCTGTCTGCAGTTTTAGATACTTCTGCTGTGGGCTTAATGCTGCCACCCACCACTGCAGAGCAGAACTGCTTCCTGGGGAAATGGCTCTACAGTCTGGTCCTGTAGAGGACCATGTCCCTTGGGCCAGAGGCCAGTGAGGCGCTGGTTCAGCATGCAGCAGGGTCTAGTTGGATCCCAAGACTGCAAGGTCCACTAGGCTGCCCCAGTGGTGCCTGCAGCCATACCTGGGCTTCTCCTGGCCCTCCTCACTCCCTTGGCTCAGCTCTCACACCCCCCTCTGTCCAGAGGAAGTTGATGTGCTGGTCTTGTCTCCCCAACCATACCTTGCCTCGATGCTGTTCTTTTTATTGGAGGGGCTGTACCAGGACTTCCCCCACAGTGCTTGGGGTCCTGATGCCACTTCCAGCAAAGCTTGGCCTCCAGGCAGGACTGCTGGGCCTGGGAATATGGTCTGCTTGGATACGTTTCCCCAACCCCTTCTGTTTCTAGAGGGTCCAGTGGATTCTTGTTGAAAAGCACATATTGAAGAAATTGGCTGAATAGCTGGATTTTTCTAATCCTAGGTAACAATACCTAAGACACACAAATGGAAAGTCACATTATGTAAAGTTTTAAAGAGAAAGGAGAATGTTTTATTGTTGGTTTGTTTTGGGGCCACTCCCTTAGGAAATACTCCTGGAGGGCTTCTGGGATGGTATGCCCGAGATCAAACCTGGATGATTGTGTGCAAGGCAAGTCCCCTTCCTGCTGGACTATCTCCAGCCCCAGGAAGGAGAATGTTTTGACTTCATTTTCACTGCCATGATATTTGGATCATGCATGTTTTCAAAAATCTAGACACCATGGAGACAGTAAACTGCAAGTAAGAGTAATAGGAACTTAAACTTTCTCAATGAAGTTTAGCCTTGGAAAAATATTGATGAGCACAAAGGAAATGCCAAGTGGCCAAAATGTTAGTTTAATATCATTTGATGGGGACCAAAATGAACTTTGTGTTGTGAGATTTAAATGGAAAGCAGCGGATGACAATGAAAAGAACGAACTGTATAGTTGAGTCATCTAGCAATGGGCCGAAGGACTAGGTTGGTTTAATAACAGTTAATAGCATTATAATTTGAAGGAATCTCTTTTATTGATAAACTAGACATCGATAGAATCAAAACACTGGGGTTAAAGCAGCCTATCTGGATTTAAAATGTCGAAGACTTAGCTGCCATGCACCTTAAGTGAAGGCAAATGTATTTATTTTATATCAGGGTCTAGAACAATAAATGAGAAAATAAATGTAGCTTGCATTGCTGAAGTTTCAGGCCTATTTCCCGTGTCTTCTTTCAGTTTGGCTGGAAATAGTGTCAGCTAATATTAGACATCTGGACATCCAGTTCTGGGTTCATGAACCAGGCAGTGAGATCCCAACCTACCTAGGCCACACACTCGCTCTGAGCTATTCTCATCTTGTGTTCACCCTCGACCTCCAGCAAGCCTGCCACGCCTTGCATCTGAATTTTTTCAACACGGCCTTTGACTAGGACAAGGAAGTGGAGTGTCAGGACTGAGGGACTAAGTGGTGCTTGCTCACAGAAGTTGGGGAGCTGTTCCCCATTTTCAGCAAAATGCCCTGGTCGGTTCTTTCTGTGCCTCACAGTGTTTTCTGCTTTCTCATCTAGGAAGCCCTTCCAGCACATGTCTGTCCAAGGGCCCATCTCGGTACCATCTTGCAGCATAGGAGTGCAGGTGGCTGATCTCTTGTGGGATGGGAATGAGGCACTGCCTGGTCCTGTAGGCAGAATCAGCTGCATTCAGAACTGTTATGTCTCTCCCTATCTGGTCTCTAGAAGGCAGAAGAACAGTTGTTTACTTCATCTCACCAACAGAAGTATAATGCCCTTCTGGTCACTTTGCCTTTGTGGGGGAAGCTCAGCACCTGATTGTGCCCTGGATGTCCTAGAAGGGTTTGAACTTGACCCTGAAAGCAGGAGTTGAATCTGGCTTCATGGACAGAACCCTGCGGGTTGCCTGCAATTTTCTGTGCGTGGTGGGAGAGTCTGGCTCCCTGTCACGTGTTGCTCTTGCTGAATGGTGCTCTAAAGTACTTCTTGTGGGTCCAAGAATGATCCTTGTCTGGAGATTTGGGAGAGTTGTGGAAATTGTGTTTGAGGCTCAAAGCTTTGTGTAGAGACAAAAACAATGATTTCAGATCCTGCTCAGAGCCTCAGATTGCCAACCCTTATGCAGGGCCAGGATTGGGAACCTGGACCAGGTTTCTAAAGGAGCTGAGCCTGCCTCTGGGCGCTCACATTCAGAACCAAGCCCTGGCCAGCTCTAGGGCCACCCATCTTACTTCTTACTTCCAGCACCTCAAGGACCCTGGCAGAGAGGCCAGGTGGACTTCATTCTGCAGTCCAGAGCCTAAAAGTTCAAGGTAGAGTGTTAGGCTGAGGGTCTAGTTAAGAAGTGGGGAAGGGGAAAGGAGCTGTGGGAGCCCCCTTGAGCTGTACCAGGCAGGAGAATTGAGGTTCAGATCAGGGCAGGAGATACTAGCTCACTCTCTGGGAGTTTCCTCTCATGAAAAGAGTCAGTATGAGTTCTCTCATGGAATCAGTCCACTCTCGGGTGCCCCATCCCAAGTCAGGTACCTTCACATTGAGGCTTTGCAGCAGGAAGAATGAACTTTGCAGGGCCAATCCTGAACCTTTGGGGTGAAGTTTGTGTGTACAACTCCCAATTCCGACTCCCAAACCTCCAGAGACAACAGCGAGAGGAAGTGATGAGTTGACCTCCATCCATTAATTCACTCTTCCATTAATGCATTCATTTTTGCAGACGTGTGTGTGTGTGTGTGTGTGTGTGTGTGTGTGTGTGTGTGTGTGTGTGTGTGTGTGTAAGGCTATGGGCTTTGGATATTACAAGAGCCTCCTGACCCCTTCACAGCCCAGCCATGGGCAGGACTGGCGGACTGACACTGCTCTCCACAGGTCATCCCATGACCCGGGCTTCTGGACAAGGTGCTCAGCTCAGCAGGCAGTCCAGGGAACATCTGTCTCACATCTCCTCTGTGGGGACCATAAGAAACACTTTTTTTTTTTTTTTGGGTCACACTTGGCAGCCCTTAGGGGTTATTCCTGGCTCTATGCTCAGAAATCGTTCCTGATAGGCTCAGGGGACCATTTAGGATACAGGATTGGAACCACCGTCCTTCTGCATGCAAGACCTTACCTCCATGCTATCTCTCTGGCCCCACAAGAAACTCTTAATTTAAGCTTCCCTTTCATTTCTGCTTATAGCCATCATGCTGTCTGAGGGGTGACACTCTCAGCCGAAGGACATGCCACTCTTTCCCACACTCTGTGGTGAATCTACCAGAGGTGTCTGGGCTGCATCAGTGGCCTCACAGGCTGCCTTTTTATTTATTCTGTGTGCTCTGTGGTGCTCCAGCCCTGGCTTCCAGAACACAGGAAAGTTGGCAGAATCATGAAAGACAGTTTTAAGCACACAGGCGGGCATCCCCAAAGTATAAGGTCTGAATTTTTTTTTTTTTTTTTTTTGGTTTTTGGGCCACACCCGGTAATGCTTAGGGGTTACTCCTGGCTATGTGCTCAGAAGTTGCTCCTGGCTTGGGGGACCATATGGGACACCGGGGGATCGAACCGCAGTCCGTCCAAGGCTAGCGCAGGCAAGGCAGGCACCTTACCTTTAGCGCCACCGCCCGGCCCCTGGTCTGAATTTTTTATTCTTTTTCCTGTGGTGCCCTCCACATTTTAGACCCCAAAACTTATGCTTTCCTGGGCACCATCATCTATTTTCTTTCCTGCTATTCTAGTCTGACCAGAGTGCTATTCTGTAACTGTTATTGCAATTATTATATTCATATACCCAAATTGTTTCTCTAGGGACTATCCCAACCTTGGGGTCTTTTGGTTAGGGGAAAATTTTCTCACAAAAACTTGAGGCAAAAGAAACTTTCTTTGACCGACAGCTGGGCCTGTCACTCTGCCTTTCACTGGAAGTTCTGGGCTCTTAGTTGGTTGCCTGGGAAAGGAAGGTACTGATGGCCCTTCTGGGATGGAAAATCCAGTAATTTTATGAGGTGGCAGGAGCAGCAGATGGTTTCCTAGGCTAAGCACCACCTTTGAATCCTCTTCAAGCACCTCCCAGATGAAGAGTTGGCTTGATGCTGTAGAAATGGGTCTCTTTTAGCAACCTCAGAGTTGGGTGATGCAGCAGGCATAAGGGAGGGAGGAGGTTATGTAATAATTTCAACTTCACAGCACACTGTGGGATTTGACCTCTAAGCAGCATGCTCCGCTGACCAGCACACTGATGGTGAAACTTCATGCTCCATTCAGGTTGCCAAAGGAAGGAACACACAGAGATGACTCACATGGCCCTTTACTTAATAGCCCCATGATTCTGGGAGCCTTGAGCATAAGAGAGGTGACAGGGGAATGAAAGAGAGGATTCTGGATATAGAAAGTAGCCAGTTCAAAGACAGGAAGCCTCTTTGAAGAGATCAGGAAGGCTCAGAGATGCTGTGTTTTAGATGTGGATCCTCAGCTGAACAACTGGAAGTTCTTGGGTGGAAACTGTGATAAGAACATGATTCACAGGCCTGAGTGATAGTACTACTGGAAGGGCATTTGCCTTGGACATAGACTATCTGGATTTTATTACTGGCATCACATATGGTACCCTGAGCCTGCCAGGAGTGATTTCTGAGCATAGGGCTAGGAGTAACCCCTGAGTGGCACCAGGTATGGCCCCAAGCAAACAAACAGCCTGATTCAGAACCACAAAAAGTTCAATGTGTTTCTCTATGGAAAACCTTGATCAACTCCTTTTGGTAATCTCAAACCCTCTTGGTAATCTCAAATTCCAAAATATCTCAAATATTTTCAGACCAAGGTGAATATAGAAAATCATCCAACTATAACAGCCCCTTAGTATTTGAGCCCTTCCTCCACTTTGAAGAAGCCCATGTTCTTTCTTGCGTGTGAAATTCCTGCTCTCTTTCCCTATTTCCCAATAAACTTATTGGTCACCTTCCTGAAATTCTTTTTATCTGTGAGGGTTTGCAATGAATGTAAAAAGAAAACCAGAGGTAGAGAGAGGTTGGGACTGATTTCTTGCAAAGAGCAATTCTTTGTTCCAGTCTGAATTCCATGGCCCCTTGAGAAGTCAGGGGAGAGGGATCAATCCCCCGCACCGTGTTCATCAAGTGAGATTCAGGCACCATTTGATGACTGGGAGAAGAGCCCATGAGATGTATGGTCTTCAGAGTGTAAGCCATGTGGAATGGAGAGAAGAAATCGTGAGTTGGAGACAGACACAGAAATTAGTAAGTTAAGTAGAAAAGGATTACTGTAAGTTAAATAGAAAATATCCCAAGAAGGACATTTTCACAGCCCTTGCTCCATGGCTTAAAATAAATACAAGATAAAGATAAATTGAGGCCATGTGATACCATTTTAAAGAAAAAACAGAGGTGTGGCCAAAGGGCAAGACAAATAGAAAGTCAGTCGTGATCGATGACTCCTGCCCAAAAAGCAGCCGACATCATTTCCCTAATACATCTCAGTCCTGCTCTCCCTCAGAATATCAGGCTCAGTGTAAACCACTTCTTCTGTGCTCATTGCACTGAGCAAAGTGACCTTTCTAAAGGTGTTGTGGAACTTTTTCCCAGGGCTCAGATGGTGCCAAGAGTTTATGGCCACGGAAATGAGGCAAGGGGATCTCTGGGAGACCAACGGAGGAGGGGATGGAAGAGGGCACAGACCAAGTCTGTCTGGTCTGGAGCAACAGCTGGAGGGCCTTTTACTCTGGTTGGAGGTGCAAACCCAGATGGGCCTCCTCAGCCCTTGGCTATCACCCTCAAGGGGGTCCTGCTGGCTTGTAGAATGTCCAGTTGTTGTAAGCATCCAACAGTGAAACATGAGGTCATGCATGGGACTCTTCCTCAGAGGAGCACAGTCCCAGAGGCTGTATTTTTCCTTCCCAGCACTGTGAGAGCCTGGAAGCAAGTGATGGATTCTAAAGGGAAAACATGAAAGCAGACAGGGAGGAGCCCTTGACAGGAGTTTGGGGCTTTTGTAACAAGGAGTCACTGCTGCTTGCTCCCTGCTGTGGTGCAAAGCTGTGACCCCCACCCCCACCCCAATGAAGGACTCAGCAGAAAAAAGGTCTCCAAAAACTGCATGGAGGTCACCTGGCATCAGAGTCTCTTTTCCATAGTAACAGACTCTTCCAGAAATCCCCAAGCCACACAGCTTGGAGAGGTCTGTGGGGCAGCTGCACATGCTCCCTGCATCCCAGTTGGGGAAGTGCATGATCTGTGACCTTTACTTGGGGTTATCACTATCCTCTCATATCCCCTAAAGGCACAGATTTTGCTTCATTGCCTTCCAAATTCCTTTCCACTGGAGAGCAGGGCAGCAGTAGGACTGACCCTTTTTACCCACAAAGAGCAGCATCTTGCCTGGGCCCAAGAATTTACAGACTCCTCGAGCTTGTGGGAATCAGGGCCAGCTCCATGCCTCCCAGATAGAGGGGTTTCATGTGTGGCCTGGCAGCTGTCCTTATGGGGCTGCAGGACCTGGGGCCTTGGGGACTGCGCAGGGCTTGACCTTCTGGCACCTTGTTAGTGAGGTCATGAGGATCTAGCCGGAGGGAGCATTTAAAGTCAGTAAATTGTGGGACACACCTATTTCTGCTGGACTGTTTGCAGTCAGTCTAGGGGGATGAACAGATGGAAGTGTGTACCTCAGAAAAGCCCTAAAGGAGATAGCAGAATCAACAACCCTCTTCTTTGTGGGAGTATCTTAGCCTACAGCCTTTTTTTTCATCTTCCCTTGCTGACTGACCTCCTCTTTGTCTGTGCCTGCATCTCTGGCTGCCTTGGGGTTGCTTAACTCTTGGTCTGATTCTTTGGTCAAAACTGACAAGGACATGGGGCCAGAGACATAGCACAGCAGGGAGGGCATTTGCTTTGCAAGTGTCTGACCTGGATTCGATTCCTGACATCCCATATGGTCCCCTGAGACCACTAGGAGTGATTTTTGAGCACAGAGTCAGGAGTAACCCTTGAGTACTACCAGGTGTACTCCAAAAACCAAACAAAACCAAAGACTGACAAAGAAAGACCCAGGAATCCTATAGATGAATCTTTTGTCCCTCACTCATACTACCAGAACAAAAGGATTTAGAGGTTCTTTATGGAGAAATCCCACAACTCTGTTGAGAGACTTCCATGAAAGTGACCATGATGGGAAGATGTGGCCCGACAATGCCAGCTTCCAGTGACCCAGAAGTTTTATTTATCTGCAATCTCGACTCTGCTACATTCTAATTGCAAAATAGGACTTATGCTTTTTGAGTAAACTACGATCTCCATGGAAAACTACAGGACTGAGAAGGAGGAAGTACTTGAAGTGGGAGGAAGGACTGAATCTGAAGTTTTATTTTATGGGTCTAGTAAAGAAACCACTGTAAAAGTAGCTCAAGGGTAAAACTCAGATTTACAAATAAACTCAAGGGAGAACTCAGAAACAGGGCTTTGCCTGTGAAAGCAAGTGTAGTCAGGAACACTATATATCAAATAGGAAATGACAAACTACTTAATACATAGTTCTGGGGCATTGGATAGACACAGGCAATTAAAAATAGATTATGTATTGCATACCATACACAGGTAGGCCAAAGTAAGAGTTCATTTCAAATTTGAAAAGAGAATGTTGGAAAACATCTATTTTCTATGTAGGAATAAATTTACTTTTTAAAATTCTTGAGTCTGGAAGTGCTCAGGGTCACTCTTTGCTCTATACTCTGGAATTACTCCTGGTGGGTTCTTGGAACCATTTGCAATGCTGGGGATCAAACTTGGGTCAGGCTTACGCAAGGCACGAAACTTACTTGTTGTGGTATGCCTCTAGCCCTGTAATCTTGTCTTTATAGCTCATTTGAACACCGTGGTTTACAATTTTTTTCGTAATACAGTCATTTTTGGCTTCCAGTATTCCAACTCCAATCCCACCACCATTGTTCCCAGTTTCCCACCCACCGTCCTCAACGTTTGTCCACTTACTTATTCAGCACAAAATAATGTATTTTATAATGCTTCTTACAACTAAATGGCTAAAGGGATTATCACGAAAACAACCTTCAGTAAGAGAATATTTGTAGAACTTGTTCATCTCACAATAGGGTCATTAAGTTATTGTCTCAGGGTTTACTCCACTGATATTGCTAGTTCAGCCTTCTCTGTGATTATTTCTGTTTATGGAGTTTATTATTCTACCTTCCCATCTAATCTTCTGTGATCCTACTGGGTTATCAAGATGGAGGTATTTGGAGGCTTGTAAATGAAGCTGTAAGGACAGATCCCAAAATGTAGAAGTCACTGGTGAGTCAGAATCACTGGATATAGAAGACACTGGTGAGGTTAGGTTGGGTCCTAGGCAAGTAGAGCACTCACAAAGAAATATCCACCAACCATTTCAGAGTAACTCCATTTATTGTACCATATTTTCCAGCGTATAAGACGACTTTTGAAACAAAAAAAGTCAACCGAAAATCGGGGGTCGTCTTATATGCCGAGTATATCCCGAAAAATATTTCAATATGCCGCTAAATGAAAATTGTCTGAATATTGCCACACAATGAATTTTCCAACTCGATCCTGCACCAATCACTGCAAGGCTGCTCGGACAGCCTCTCTAACTCAGCCAATCCAAGCAAGCTTTTTATGCATGCAAATTAGACAATGTCTGGACCTGAATCTACACTGTCAAAAGCCTGCTCAGATTGGTCAGAGTCAGAGAGGAAGTCTATTACAGTATAACCTTTGAACCTTTGCTTGTGATTGGCTCACTGTGGTACATGAGCACAGGAACACATGAAGTACATGCAGCACAGGAGCGTTCTGTCTGATACAGCGAATATAGCCTAAACCTATATTTTAACTGCAAAATTAGGGAGTTGTCTTATACTCCCAGTCGTTTTATATGCCGGAAAATACGGTAGGTGGGAAAGGGATATTTATATTAGGAGAGAGTAGGCTGTGGACTCTGTGTCAGCCAATAAGGTAGAATGTGAGAGGGGATTACAACAGTGTGTGTGCTTCTGTGTTTAGAGAAGACAGGGAAAAGGGATTAGGGAAAGCAGATTGTATGCTTTGGGCATTAAAACAGGGTGTATTCCACGAAAGCACCGAGGGGAGAGTAAATGATCATGCAAGGAATCTATAGTTAATCCCATGACAGTATACTTCAGGGGTGGAGACACCCTGTATCTCCTAGGCCAAGGGAATTCCCTCTATAATATCCCCAATAGTTACTGTGCCTATGCAGGCGGAAAAAGAAAAGGAAAAATAAAAAAAGCACATTTATTGATTGATCAATTTTTTTTTGTTTGTTTTTTTTCGGGCCACATCTGTTTGATGCTCAGGGGTTACTCCTGGCTAAGCGCTCAGAAATTGCCCCTGGCTTCGGGGGACCATATGGGATGCCGGGGGATCGAACCACAGTCCTTCCTTGGCTAGCGCTTGCAAGGCAGACACCTTACCTCCAGTGCCACTCGCCGACCCCTGATCTATTTTTTTTTGATGTCTTTATTTTGGTTTAGATATTGAAGTTGATGTCTCCAATATTATTTTATTTTATTTTATCTTATCTTTTTTCTTTTTGCACTCCGGCATGATTTGATTTCAGAACCGAGACTATTGTGTGGTGCTTGTTTTTATTGCTGTAGTGTTCACTGGATATTTAATTTGATATTTCTTTCTGTATTGTTGTGGTGTTTCAATTATCTTTTTCACATCCTCTCTCAAACTGATGTTGAAAGCCTCTAGAAGGACTCCGCCCATTTTCAGTGTATTTGACTTCTTTTTTTCTCTTATTTTGTACCCCAATCTATTGCTTTTCTTTCCTTTAAACAAAACCACATAACTCGATTTATCTAGCTCCGCCTCTTAAATAGAGGGGGAAACAAGGGAGGGTACCAGGACCAAACAGATATATGATCACTAATAGTAAGCTAGACAAAGAGGGGACCACCTACTCTAGCAGCCCGGTGAGGGGGTGATGGTGGGGTATATGGATTGCAGAAAGGGAACTGGGATGGGGGGAGGACAAATTTGGTGATAGGTATTCCCCTGATTCAGTGTTAATATGTACCTAAAATACTACTGTGAAAAATATGTAAGCCATTATGATCAAAATAAAAATAAAAAAAAACAGGGTGTATGCTCTGGGCTGGAGAGATAGCATGGAGGTAAGGAGTTTGCCTTACATGCGGAAGTACGGTAGTTCGAATCCTGGCATCCCATATGGTCCCCCGAGCCTGCCAGGAGCGATTTCTGAGTGTAGAGCCAGGAGTAACCTCTGCGTGCTGCTGGATGTGACTTAAAAACAAAAAACAAGGTAAATGCTCAAGGTGATTTACTACAGAGGTGTCCACAGCATATGGTGCTTTGGAACACTCCAGGGCCTCTAGGATCTGTAGAATGAGCCAGATGAGTTGACCTGGTGGAGCTGTGGGATGTGTGTGTAGCTGCTGTGGCTTCTGGAAGTATGGGGGGGGGGTTTCAGGTGGGGTGGTAGAAAGCTGCCTGACCCACTATGAGAAGCCCCCAGTGTTTTAATCTCTAAAACAGTTGTACTTGGAATTTTCATTGGTTTGGTATCTCTGTAAAGAAGAATTGTGAAACAATGAAGTTGGCTCTTGGCATTTTGGTGGCTTTGAGGATTTGGATGTGGCTACCAAGACTTAGGCAGGATGGGAACCCTGCCAGCGTGCTCCCAAAGTTTTTAGCCAGAAGACTGGTGTCACTGTGAATTTTAGCAGTTTATCTGGCATATTTTCAGAGATTTGTTGTGAAGCTGCGGAGCTGGGCTTAGGAGTTGACATGGTGGCAGCTCAGAAAAATTTTACGTTGAAGGCACAGCTCTAGATTCACTGCCTATGCATGAATGAAACTTTCCCCACCAACAGAGGGGAAAAGACAACACCCAGACTGAGACCCACTTGGGCAACAGAACTGATGAGTGATGGGATCCCAGAGAGACAGAAACTCCTTTAAAGCAGAAGCTGAAGATGAATACCTGACAGGAGATGACAGCGGATCTCAACAGACCATCTTAGAACAGGTGGTCACTGCGTGGTTCTATGCAATTATCAACATTGTGATCATCAGAGAAACTCTAATTAGGACCTACTGAGATCATTTAATCTCTTTAATTGGCAAAAATACAAATGTCTCTTCCTGACACTTCCAATCAAGTATTGTTCATAATGTGGAGTCTAGAAATTTCTTTGTCATGCTGGTGTTTGCATAATAGGTATAGCCACCCTTGGGTGGGGCATACTTGGAAATGTTCAGAAATTACTCCTGGCAGGCTTGGGGACTATATGGGATGCCTGGGATCGAACCCGGATCAGCTATGTGCAAGGCAAATGTCCTTCCTGATGTGCTATTGCTCTGGCCACTCGTGTGTATGTGTGTGTGTGTGTGTGTGTGTGTGTGTTTGAGGGAGAGAGAGAAAGAGAATGACAGACACTCCTGGCTGTACTGTACTCAGGGCTTCCTCCTGATTCTGTAATCAAAGACCTTTACTGGTGGAATTCAGTGAACCATATAAATTAGCATATAATGCAGCCAGGTCCATTGCATGCAAGGCAAGAACCTTTTCTTCTGTACTATTTCTCCCACCCTCCAGTGACAATCACTCTCGAAAACAACATTGCATTCCCTGATAAGCTGGAATTTCTAACACCATTTAGTGATTCCATGTTTAACTCTATACAGTCAGGTGTGCCAAAGAGAGATGTAGAAATAGAAGATCTTTAGTATTTTTGTTCATTATAGCAAGAAATTAAGAAGCTCTTGCATGTTCATTGAAAGGAATATGAATTAGTTAATTGTGGTATTGTCATAAAAGGTTAATATTAAAATACTGGAAGATGGATGAACCAGGCTTACTTGCATGAATGTCAATGACTCTCAAAAATAACAGTAACCTATAGGACCATTTAAGCAAGATGAAGAAGCCTTCACACTCAAATCCCATTAATATGATAGGAAGATGCACTTCTAGAAAGTGTACTAAAGGAATGAAACCCATACGTGAGGGTCACAAATGAGATTAGGAGTGTGGCTGCCGTTGGGTAGATTGAGCGAGAAAGGGGAATTAAGTCCTCAGGTTCCAACACTGGAACACTGGAGAGATACATGTCTGGAATGGTAGTCTGGAAAATAATTCACACACACATGAATGTAGAGAGAAAAGGCTTTTGAGGGGTTCCCCATGGTACCCTTAGCTCCTTGTAGGCCACAGCTCCAAGCTGCCAGCTCCCAGGAGATCTGGCAAATGTAAGGGCCAAATTCCTCTACCATCTGAGTTTTTAATATGAGGGAACTCATCACATCTGAAGGTGGGCCATCCAGTCTCAACACCAATACAAGGTGCTACATTCAAAGATAATTCCATTCAATGAATAACAAGGCATATACTGATTGAGGTAGAAACAGACAAATCCTGTAATCCCATGGAAAGAGACAGCGAAAATGTTCAGTGTGTGTAGTTTGGGTCCAGAGAGAGCAGAGATACTGGTCAGCTACACAGCAAACATTGGACCTCCTGCAAGCTCAGTGTCCAGAGTTCTCAAAGGCACTTCTCCAGAGTCACAGGCTGAAAAGCAATTCCCAGTGGCACTGGGCAAACCCTACATTGATGCACAATATTTCCGTACTTCACCATGAAACAAGTCCTGAGGAAGCCAAGTAACTTCACTCCCAAGCCTGCAAAATAAAATAGAGGTGCGTTTTTTTGTTACCTTCTTTCCTCCACCAGAGGAAAAGCCATTGTGAGGCATAAGGGTGCCCCCTACCCATTAGGCAGGAGCGGGTAAATCCTTCCACTGATTGGATGAGACCATCACCTCAGGGGCAACTTTTTGGTAGAACTAGACTATGAACAGATATTCAAATGATCTATGATTTCTATGTTAAGAGACCTAGTGAAAAAGTGTATACTACTCAAAAATAAATGTGATCATTGTATATTAAGCATATGTATCATTGTTCTCTTATTTATTTACCTCACAGAAATAAAACACTTGGCATTTGCAAAATGGGAAAACAGTGATGATTAAATGATCCAGGGAGAAGCCTGGAGGGTCACAGGTGTGTGAGGGTGACTCTGAGTGACCCAGGGAGAGACCAGCACCCTCTCCCCCAGACCACAGAACCTTCCCTGAGGGCTGTGAGTGCAGGCCAGGCCTTCCATGAAGCTTCTTAGCTTTGCATCCATCCTGCAGTGACAGGCAAGCATCTATTTAAGGGAGCACCTTATTTTGGGAAATGCTATTTCTTCCCCCTCAAAGGGTAAGAGACTTTAACAGCTTTTTAATTTTTTTTTTGTTCCTAGAGAACTTTGTCAGCTTGATGATAGCTTGACAAGAAAGTCCCTGCCAGCTCTGTGGAGCACCAAGGAGCATGGAGCCAGAAGGAAACATGGGATTATTTTTTCCAACTTCTGTTGTCCTACAGTGCCAAGGTGTGGGCATGGAGGTATTGGGATCCCTTCAGTGGGTCCTGCTGGAGCTAGAGGCCAATACCCCTCTCAAAATCTAGTGGATGGCAGCCATATACACCACTAGTGAGCGCCACAATCTGGGAAGTTGGTCCTGTCCTGGCTTGAACCCTGATTCATACACTCACACTTTGATATCATGCTGGTATTGGTATGTCATCCTGGTCCAACGCTCCTACCTCCTTTCCACCTTACCCACCACCATTCGATTGTCACATTCCTATGTTACTCAAGACAAAATAATTTTATTTCCAGGCAGTGTTCAAGAACAGGAAACAGTGTTTTTAGCCTGGCTCATTTCTCTTTACTTAAAGAAGATTTCAGTTCTACCCAATAGGCTTCTAAAAACTTTCAGAAGATTACTATTTACATCAAAGCCAAGTTTCCAAAGGGAATCAAGAAAATACTCTTATTCGGCAGTGCAGAGAACACTGTGGGGCTGCTTCTAGGCTTAAGGCTGACTCTGTGGACTCTCAAGTGTCCCTGGCCTTTATACTCATAGCAATACCTCCTAGAACTGTGCTTTTCTGAAAACAGTAACAAACTAGGACCAAGAGGCACCTTGCGAGGGTCAAATGATGCAGTTTGGACTCAGTGAAGGCCCCTAGTATTTTCTGCAAGGTAGCATTGGGCTATAAGATAGGCCAGGGATGGTTTAGATAATGAAAATATGGAGCAAACTTGAGGTCAAGGATCCAATGAGCAAAGAGAACAGCAAGACATGCAACTCTTTGGCAGGATCTTAATGTAATGCTGCCGAGCTTAGCGCCATAAACAAGCTCCACAGTTAGTTTGAGCAGACAAGCTTTGGTACCTAGAGGTTTCTAGAAGACTTACATGGATAGCCTGATGGTCAGCTAGCACTGCTGAAGCCTGTTTTCATGGAGAGCACTGGGTGTGGGCCTCTCAGCTTCTTTCCTGTTGCTTATAATATGGGAGACAACAGTCACCACAGTGTCAAGCAGCTGTGTGGAAATTCTGCCTTCACCAGTGCAACCTTCCCACTACCAATGCTCCCATCTCTCTCCTCCCTGCAACCCATGCCTGTCTTTGAGAGAGACATTCTACTTCTCTCACTCACTACCATTGACTTGATAGTTGTTGGTGCTTTTCTAACTGCGCTCACCAATCTTTGTGGTAAGCTGGTCCTTTCAAACTGAATTAGATAGCATTCCCACCAGCAGTGAATGAGACTTCCTTTCTCCCCACATCCTTTCCAGAATTGATTGTTCTTTTTCTTTGTGATGTGTGCCAGTCTCTATGTTGTGAGATGTTGCCTCATTGTTGTTTTGATTTGCATCTCCCTGATGATGAGTGATGTGAAGCATTTTTTCATGTGTCTTAGGCCATCTGTATTTTTTCTTGATGCAAACATTCTTGATAAGAATGATAAACACTTTTGATAAGCTATTAAGCTGGGCATTGGAAATATTCAGTTCAATGGATAGATATATTTGGTGTTTTGGCCTTTAATGGTTTTATATTTCAGTGTGCATGGTAAGTTATGATCACACTAAAAGATGAATAAGTTAATTATCCAAGAAGTCAATGTTATCAGAGTTCAGAAAAAATGATTAGAAGTGTCAGAGGAGAGGTGGGATGGGATCTTGACCACAGGGAGGAGCCCTGTTCATGTCCTGTTCACATCCTGGCAGAAGGATTTGTCCTTTTCAGGACAAATCTGAGAAATAATATAGGGGAGATTAATTATCATTTTAATGCTTTCTGACACAAATGGAGACAGATGATTCTAATAAGCACACTGTTGGTGGATTTTGCGTTTGGGAATGTGGATGAATGTGAATTATAGCCATCTCAGCTCATTAATGCATAGAAAGTTATTCAGTTGGTAAAATCAGGGGTGCAGAAACACTCAGGACACTCTGGCAGTCAGACTCCTGTGGGGGATTTTCTGTGACCTCAGTTACTGGTGGTTCAAGGTTGAGCTCACCCAGCTTTGAGCATTTAACAATAACTTTCTGTGGTGTCTGACTTCTGGAAAAACACCTGCTTTTCTACGTTGGCAACTCTTGCTTTTGTAAGTGGTCATGGTCGATGGACTTGGATGGTCGAATGCTCTGGGTAGAATGGCTAGATTTCAAGTGTCTGGAATGAACACTCTCTCATCTTGGGAGACACTACCTGGAGGGTTAGTGTCTAGTTGGTTCAATCCTTGTGTCCCTGGGATAAGGAGATAAGAGGCATTTTGAGTGCAGAGGAGAATGTTGCTTTAGCCACTTTCCTATAGATGCCCCCTGCCTCTCCCATGATGTCAGAGTTCTTCAAAATCTAAAACTAACTCACATGCTGTTAGTCCTTCACACTGACCTTTGGGTCCAATGCTGACTCTTTGCCTTCTGTGAACCTCCCTTGTTGCCTGGGCCTAGACAGCAGGGCTGCCACTGCTGTGAAGGCAGATGCTATATAGCACTGCCTCCTTGGATGCCATTGCTAGGCCATTGCATTGCTATGACTGTGGCTCTGCATGTTTAACTGTCCATGATTTACTATATAACTCTGCAGCAGGATGGTTGAAGTGTGACTACAATGAAAGTGATGAGAGAGCCTCAAAGAGTAAATGTTTTATGTGATGCATTACCCCATAGGGGCCATTTATGAATGGTCATCCTGATTCTGAGATGATGTTCTTGGGCTGTGAAGTCAGTTTCTGCTGAGTAATGGGGCAGATTAAAAAGTAATGAGGCAGGGACCCATGCAAAAGTGATGGAGGATTCCTCAGTTTCATTGTGGATGGTTAGGAGATGCTGTATCTTTTTTGTTTGTTTGTTTGTTTTTGTTTTTTGGTCACACCTGGCAGTGCTCAGGGGTTATTCCTGGCTCTATGCTCAGAAATCAATCCTGACAGGCTTGGGGGACCATATGGGATGCAGGGATTCAAACCACCAACCTTCTGCATGCAAGGCAAACACTTTATCTCCATGCTATCTCTCTGGCCCCAAGATGCTGTATTTTATACCATGTTGCAAAGTTCAGGTTTCTGCTGCCTTTGAATCCAGTGCACTCTGCAACTGATTCCTTGGAGTCAGTGACTTGAGTTAAGATTCTCCCCTCATTGGGGCCGGAGAGATAGCATGGAGGTAAGGTGTTTGCCTTGCAGTCAGAAGGTCGGTGGTTCGAATCTTGGCATCCTATATATCCCCTGAGCCTGCCAGGAGTGATATATGAGCATAGAGCCAGGAGTAACCCCTGAGTGCTTCTGGGTATGACCCAAAAACCAAAAAAAAAAAAAAAAAGATTCTCCCCTCACTCTCTCACTCATCCACTCCCTGCCTCCCTCCCTCACGCCAGGAGGAGCCAACAATCTTTCTCATCAAGAAAAGGTTGACAATCTTGGGTAAAGAAAATGTCAATAACCTTCAAGTCTTTGGACCTTGAGCAAAGCATTGGCGTCTATCCGGTTTTAGCTCACAGAAAATGTGTCCAGCACCAAAGGTCAGCCACTTCTCCCCACAGATGTTGGTGTTACCCTAACTCAGTCTGACAACTAAGAGAAAACCAGAGCCATCATTAGGCATAGCGCAGTGGTCTAGGCTAGTGCTATTGTGAAGAGAGCCTAGAAAATCCTTGAACTTGCACTCAGCTTACAGTGCCCTTAGAAGTTGGTGGTCTTCCAGTGGGCTGTCACTCCACAGCCCACATTCCCTAAGTTGCAGGGCCTTGCTCCTGGGCAATTGTGTGTTCACCACATGAAAATTACTTCTATCCCATAATGAGTGTGAAGTGATAGTGACTTGGGGATTCTCAGGGCCACACCTGTAGTCGATTGTGGGGTGCCCTGCTTAGGGTTCAGGGGTAATTAAAGGGAGGGTCCCTTATCCATCAGACAGAGAGCCTCTTATCCATCAGACACAGTCCCCTCGACTTTGCATTCTGCAAAGGGCAGCTGATGGGATTGATCATGTCCTACCACCAGTAAGGCTACTCACAATTCCACTTTAGAAACCTTTGAGAGAATCCAGGACCGTATACAACTCACTCATGTATTTGTCAACACACATTAAAATCCCTATTGGCAATGAACTCTGGAGCTCTTAACTCATGAAGAGGGCTGATGATAGTAATATACAGGGGTAGTTAACTTTAATGTGCTCCTGGTGTTCTACTCAGCCTTTCCAGTTAAATAGCTGATAAACTACACACCCAGGGATCTCCTGCTTATTTCCCTTTTGGGTATCTGTATAGCTTGTGTTGTAGTCATTGATAGGACCATCCTTTCTCCCCTTCAGTATTTAGTCTTAAAATTCTCTATTCTATAAGGAATATTAATGGTGTGTGTGTGTGTGTTTGTGTGTGTGTGTGTGTGAATCACAGACCCAAACTAACCAAGCAAGTGGATGGAGCCTCGGGCTCCATCTGTGCTTCCTTCTGAGTTTTTTGTGCCTGCAGCCCTGGGTCATACAGTGATGAGGCTCAGCTGAGGTGAAGTCTGAGGGTGGTTCATGTGGATTTAGATTACCTGCCTAAACAGAGGTCATGTTTGGGCCCTCAATACTTACCTCAACAACAGTGGGGTAAGTGAGAGGCTGAGCAGGAAAACTAGCTCCCCGAGCACAGGATGGTCCCTCTTAACTGCCAGAGAGAATCTGGGTTGTTGGCTTCAGCTCATGACAGGGAAGCAACCAGATCAGTTCTGCCCGTCCTAAGGGGGGATTTCTGCACTGTGATGTTTGGTACCACTCATTGGCCTTTCTGGACACTCTTTCTGTAACTGATCTGCCACTTATCCATTCTCTCATTCCCTCATTCTCTCCCTCTCTCTCACTTCCTTGCTCCCTCCTTGCCCAGCTTCCCTGCCCTTCCTAGGATCACTGGTTCCTAAAACATTATTATTCCTTACCTCCCTTTCCTGCTTAAACAGCCCTTGGGGGAGCACTTAAGAAAGAGGAAAGGCTCCCCAAACTGAACTAGTTGGATCTGCCTCTGAGGCCTGGTTGACTGCGGGCACTCCCAGACAACTCTCTTTGACTTGGCTCTATGGAAACTTCTCACTCCCTGGTAAATTCCTTTAGTGGCCCAAAGCTCACATGTCTCAGTACCTGGGTCTGATGGGGCCCCAAACCCCTTCCCATATCACCCCCTGGAACAGCACTCTGCTCAAGGATTCTGTGAATAAGCATCTGTATTTGGTTGCAGAGGGATCCACAAAGCAAAGGTGGAGCAGGCAGAGCCCCAGGGGATGCAGGGAAGAGGAGTGAAGGGCTGGCTTTGGAGTCCTGGGGACTGAAATGTGGGGACAGTGTCTTCCACCTGGGTCTCCTGCCCTCTGTGCTCTCCCAAAGGTGCCCAAGCAGTGTGTTCAAGGTTGAATCATGTGAGTCCTCATAAACTCTTTCTTTCTTTCTTTCTTTCTTTCTTTCTTTCTTTCTTTCTTTCTTTCTTTCTTTCTTTCTTTCTTTCTTTCTTTCTTTCTTTCTTTCTTTCTTTCTTCTTTCTTTCTTTCTTTCTTTCTTTCTTTCTTTCTTTCTTTCTTTCTTTCTTTCTTTCTTTCTTTCTTTCTTTCTTTCTTTCTTTCTTTCTTTCTTTCTTTCCTCCTCCCTCCCTCCCTCCCTCCCTCCCTCCCTCCCTCCCTCCCTCCTTCCTCCTTCCTTCCTTCCTTCCTTCCTTCCTTCCTTCCTTCCTTCCTTCCTTCCTTCCTTCCTTCCTTTCCTCCCTCCCTCCCTCCTTCCTTCCTTCCTTCCTTTCCTTCCTTTCCTCCCTCCCTCCTCCCTCCCCCTCCCTCCCTCCCTCCCTCCCTCCCTCCCTCCCTCCTTCCTTCCTTCCTTCCTTCCTTCCTTCCTTCCTTCCTTCCTTCCTTCCTTCCTTCCTTCCTTTCCTCCCTCCCTCCCTCCCTCCTTCCTTCCTTCCTTCCTTTCCTCCCTCCCTCCCCCCTCCCCCTCCCTCCCTCCCTCCTCCTCCCTCCCCCTCCCTCCCTCCCTCCCCCTCCCTCCCTCCCTCCCTCCCTCCCTTCCTTCCTTCCTTCCTTCCTTCCTTCCTTCCTTCCTTCCTCCCTTCCTCCCTCTCTCCTTCCTTCCTTCCTTCCTTCCTTCCTTCCTTCCTTCCTTCCTTCCTTCCTTCCTTCCTTCCTTCCTCCCTCCCTCCCTCCCTCCCTCCCTCCCTTCCTTCTTTCCTTCCTTCCTTCCTTCCTTCCTTCCTTTCCTCCCTCCCTCCCTCCCTCCCTCCCTCCTTCCTTCCTTCCTTCCTTTCCTTCCTTTCCTCCCTCCCTCCCCCTCCCTCCCTCCCTCCCCCCTCCCTCCCCCTCCCTCCCTCACTCCCCCTCCCTCCCTCCCTCCCTCCCCCCCTCCCTCCCTCCCCCCCTCCCTCCCTCCCTCCCTCCCTCCCTCCCTCCCTCCCTTCCTTCCTTCCTTCCTTCCTTCCTTCCTTCCTTCCTTCCTCCCTTCCTCCCTCTCTCCTTCCTTCCTTCCTTTGTCTGCTGCCCACTACTCACGAACTTTATTTCTAAAGCTCTGGTGAGTTGTTTCTTTTTTCTTTTAAGTGGTAGTGATGGGGGTATGCAGTGTTAGACAAAATTAGGGCTTACTCTCTAGCCCTGTGCTCCTGAATTCCTTTTTTTTCCCCTGCCACACCTGAAGGTGCTCAGGGGTTACTTTTGACTCTAGGCTTAGAAATCACATCTAGCAGGGTTGGGGGATCATACAAATCCTGGGATCAAACCCAGGTCAACGGATGCAAGGCACATACCCTACCTGCTGTGCTGTTGCTCAGGCCCACTCTTGAATTCTTTTTGGCGATGCTAGAATAACTATATGCAGTGCTGTGGATCCGACCAGGGCCAGCCACAGGCAAGGCTCATTAATTCCATAGGCTGGTGTGATGTACTCCCCAAGGGCTAGCATCTAAAATGCTTACTCCAAAGCATCTTCCTGCAAAATACCTCCAGCTGCTTTTAGTTGTTTCTCTTCTGCACTTTTATATGTAGGAGAGGAGTGGAACAGAGCTAGTTCTTTGCAAGTGTAATCACTGCACCATCCTATCATTCTCTAAGTTTCTCCAAGGCTTCATTCTCAATCCCCGGGGTCCCAAATATGACTCCATTGTTGGGGTGGATGACAGCAGCTGGAGTGGACATATTTTCTAAGCCCAAATTTGGGGCACCTGACCCAACCAGGATGGCTGACATATGGGTACACAGCACTTAATATTTTTTTCACAGAAACCCTCAGGCATATGGTCTCCATATGTACAGAATATACGGCCTCTTGCATCTCTCTTTATTGCTGCTTTCCATGGTCACATGAATATGTAACAATCATCATGTGAATTTTATAGCCTCTCTGTCAAGGCCTTGCTGCATTTGCAAAAGATATTCATCATTTCTGTGTGTGGCTAAAGTATTTCTCATTTTAGTGGTCATCCTTCCACTAGGAGTTATGCACACACACACACACACACACACACACACACACACACACACACACACACACACCCCTTCTATTTAAGGAGTTGGGTGTTGTCTAGGCAAAAAATAAAAAAAATGAAAGTAATAATAGCCTGCCTGTTCATTTATTCTGCAAACATCTGTGGGGGAGGTTGTTAGATGAAATTCAGGGTAAGGGTGATTGGGGCGAGAGAGTATGAGAACATAAATGGGAAGTTTCTGCATTTATTTCTTTGCTGGATCAATGGACAACGTGGGGGTTTTGAGACAAGGCTGAATGATGAGAGAAGAGAGGGCAGAGAATGGACCCCCAATGTAGTTGCCCATTGTCAGCCTGTTCTAGCAGGCAGTCAACAGGCAAATCCGTGCTTTTCTCTCATGGAAGCGCACAACAGTGATTAATGTAAACATTGGCAAGACCCCTCTGAGCCTTGAGGACAACCAGTTGGTGGTGATTCTCCAGGACCTGCAAAAGGCTGGAATGACTGAAGCAAGAAACTTCTAGGGGGTCCGGAGAGATAGCATGGAGGTAAGGCGTTTGCCTTTCATGCAGAAGGACAGTGGTTTGAATCCTAGCATTCCATATGGTCCCCTGTACCTGCCAGGGGCGATTTCTGAGCCTGGAGTAAACCCTGAGCACTGCTGGGTGTGACCCAAAAACAAAAACAAACAAACAAACAAAAAAGCTTCTAGATAAAGACACTGCCTGGGTAGCCTGAGGCGGACATGATAATGTGCCCAGGTGGACAGGCCTGTCCCTGCCTTGGTGACTCTTGACATGGCAGTGAGGAGAGACAGACCTGAGGAGTCCAGAGCACTGGGAGCACCTGTATCCTCAAGGACAGGTGGTATGAAGAGAAACTTCATTTGAAATGGGCCGGTAAAGGGAATCAGTGGTCAGTGCTGGGTGGTGAATCAGTGGTGGGTGCTAGATGCTTCCTCTCAACACCTGGAGTACTGCTGGGGTGATTATGGTGGTCCCTGAGCTCCACCATGTCTTTTGGCCCCACGACCTAACCCTTGGGCCCCTTTGGGTTATCACCCTTAGCATTGACTCCTGGAGCACTATTTGGGAGATACCCTCCTCCCCAAATAACACACAGCTGTGGAAGTGCTGAAAGAAAACAAAACAAGGGCCAGAGCAATAGCACAGTGGGGAGGGTGTTTGTCTTGTACGCCATCAACCCAGATTCTATCCCCAGCATACTATAGGGTCCCCGAGCACCACCAGAAGTGATTCCTGAGCACTATGCCAGGAGTAACTCCTGTGCACTGCCGGATGTGGCCCTCAAACCAAAAGAGTTTCAGGAATAATAGCTACCAGATCCCACTTTTCCCCCCCCATAATTTTTTTATTTTTCGTTTTTGGGCGACAATTGGTGATGCTCTGGGGTTACTCTTGGCTATGCGCTCAGAAATTGCTCCTGGCTTGGGAAGACGAGATTAAACCCCTGTTCGTCCTGGGTCAGCTGCGTGCAAGGCAAACGCCCTACCACTGCGCTATTGCTCTGGCTTCTTCCCATAACTTTTGAACTAACTGGTTCCTTAAAACCAAAGTAAGAAAACCCTCAGTAGGGCTATGGATCCTTAGGCTACTCCTCATTGAGGAACTTAGCCTCTGAGGGACTGAATAGGGCTGGGGAGCTTCTAAACTCAGGATGGTCACCCTGCCACAGACACCGGAAGATGGAGCCTTTCCAGGGCATTGGCACAGTGCCTGAGTCAAACTCCCCCTAATCTTCCAAGAGTTGCTATGTCTGGTTGTTGATTAAAAATATAAAAAGATCTAGATGTTGGGTGAGGCTGCTTCAGGCACCATGTTTCTTTTACTTTTTTTTTTTTTTTTTTGGGTCACACCCTGCAGCGCCCAGGGGTTACTCCTGGCTCTATGCTCAGAAATCGCCCCTGGCAGGCACAGGGGACCGTATGGGATGCTGGGATTCGAACCACTGTCCTTCTGCATGAAAGGCAAATGCCTTACCTCCATGCTATCTCTCCGGCCCCTGGGCACCATGTTTCTTTTTTTTTTTTTCTTTTTTCTTTTTTTTAAGTGCCCTACCTAATGTTCTATCACTTTGGAAATTTGAGATTTAAAAATAAAATATCATGTTTAGCTGGAAAATAGCTTCAAGTGTGGTTCTGTTTTCTCAACTTAAGGGCAAATAAATATTGATCTAGCATGTTTGAGTTTGATGAAATTAGAACCTCACACTTTTTTTAAATTTAAACACCTTGCTTACAAGGTTGTTCATAATATCATTTTTTTCCACAGATAGAATTGTTTATGATTGAATTACAGTCATACAGTAAAAACCTTCATGAGTGTGCATTTCCCGCCAGTAATGTCAACAGTTTTCCTCTCACCCTCCCTGATGCCCTCTTCTCTCCCCCTTACCCTCTGCCAGCTGCCTCTGGGATAACATTTTTTTTATATTTTATTTAAACACCTTGATTACATACATGATTGTGTTTGGGTTTCAGTCATGTAAAGAACACCACCCATCACCAGTGCAACATTCCCATAACCAATGTCCCAAATCTCCCTCCTCCCCACCCAACCCCCACCTGTACTCTAGACAGGCTTTCCATTCCCTCATACATTCTCATTATTAGGACAGTTCAAAATGTAGTTATTTCTCTAACTAAGCTCATCACTCTTTGTGGTGAGCTTCCTGAGGTGAGCTGGAACTTCTAGCTCTTTTCTCTTTTGTGTCTGAAAATTATTATTGCAAGAATGTCTTTCATTTTTCTTAAAACCCATAGATGAGTGAGACCATTCTGCGTTTTTCTCTCTCTCTCTGACTTATTTCACTCAGCATAATAGATTCTGTGTACATCCATGTATAGGAAAATTTCATGACTTCATCTCTCCTGACAGCTGCATAATATTCCATTGTGTATATGTACCACAGTTTCTTTAGCAAATCGTCTGTTGAAGGGCATCTTGGTTGTTTCCAGAGTCTTGCTATGGTAAATAGTGCTGCAATGAATATAGGTGTAAGGGAGGGGTTTTTGTATTGTATTTTTGTGTTCCTAGGGTATATTCCTAGGAGTGGTATAGCTGGATCATATGGGAGATCGATTTCCAGTTTTTGGAGGAATCTCCATATCGCTTTCCATAAAGGTTGAACTAGACGGCATTCCCACCAGCAGTGGATAAGAGTTCCTTTCTCTCCACATCCCCGACAACACTGTTTATTCTCATTCTTTGTGATGTGTGCCATTCTCTGGGGTGTGAGGTGGTATCTCATCGTTGTTTTGATTTGTATCTCCCTGATGATTAGTGATGTGGAGCATTTTTTCATGTGTCTTTTGGCCATTTGTATTTCTTCTTTGTCAAAGTGTCTGTTCATTTCTTCTCCCCATTTTTTTTTGATGGGATTAGATGTATTTTTCTTGTAAAGTTCTGTCAGTGCCTTGTATATTTTGGAGATTAGCCCCTTATCTGATGGGTATTGGGTGAATAGTTTCTCCCACTCAGTGGGTGGCTCTTGTATCCTGGGTACTATTTCCTTTGAGGTGCAGAAGCTTCTCAGCTTAATATAGTCCCATCTGTTAATCTCTGCTTTCACTTGCTTGGAGAGTGCAGTTTCCTCCTTGAATATGCCTGTAGTCTCAATTTCCTGGAGTGTTTTGCCTATGTGTTGTTCTATATATCTTATGGTTTTGGGTCTGATATCGAGGTCTTTAATCCATTTGGATTTTACCTTCGTACATGATGTTAGCTGGGGGTCTAAGTTCAATTTTTTGCAAGTGGCTAGCCAGTTGGGGCACCATGTTTCTAACCTCTTTGGTAGATGGGTCTGAAGATGCAGAATAATGGCAAAGAAATAATTCACAAGCAGTCAAAGTTTCATTGCTTTTATTCCATGGCTTTTCTCTGCCATATGTTTTACCTCACATCTGCTTCTCTGCTAAGCTTTCTGCTGCCTCCCTCTCTCTGCTTTTTGCTGCTTTTTATCTTTGCTTCCCCCCAGCCAGACTCTTTTATTCCTTATTTAAAACAACCCACCCATCCCAGGTGAGGGCAGGTCTGATCATCCAGGTAGGATTTACATCTCACAAGAAAAGGTTAGGGAAACAGGAAATTGGAGTAAGGGTTATCTTACATCTGGGGACCACCTGCACCTCCAGAGCTCGCACATCCCCTGGAGAAAAGGCAACCCAGTGTTTGACTGGCTGTGAGTGGGGAGCAGGAAGCAAAGCTGAGACTTGAACTCCTGTCCTCCAGCTCATGTCCATGACTCATTTTCTGCAGGGCCTTACACATGCTGGTCAGACAGGACTCAACACCTAATGGCCATTCCAGCATCCCCACATCCTCTGGTGTAGAAGGATGAAAGCTTAAATAGGGTCTGGGCACTCAGCACCCAGTGGTCCTGGTCCTCCTGAAACACAAACTCAGCCTCACGTCTGGATGAAGAAAGGTGTTTCCTTCTTGAATGGCCTGACCTGGTAGCCAAAATTTGAAAGCTCATGGATGTTTTTTCCTTTTTTTCTTGTTATGTTTTGGGCCACACCTGGTGGTACTCAGGGGTTACTCCTTTCTCTGGGCTCAGAAATTGCTCCTGTCAGGCTAGGGGGACTATAAGGGATGTTGGAGATCAAACCTGAGTTGGCTGTTTGCAAAGCAAACACCCTCTTAGCTGTGTTATTATTCCAGCCCCTTATTTTCCACTTTTAAAAAATTTTTAAAATATATTTTATTTAAACACCTTGATTACATACATGATTGTGTTTGGGTTTCAGTCATGTAAAGAACACCACCCATCACCAGTGCAACATTCCCATTACCAATGTCCCAAATCTCCCTCCTCCCCACCCAAAAGCAAATCTTTGAATGCAGGCACCGACAAGGTCGTGGACATTTGTTTTGTGGATGTGAGTATCTGAGCAAGCCAGCCCCAGACAGCCAAACACCCATGTGTGATCGCATGGAACACCCCACAGAAGGAGAGCTTATAGGGGCTGTATCAGAAAGGCTTTGCATTTAGGAGTGCTGAGCTGTCTCAGGGGTCCAAATGTGCCTAATTCAGGCCAGAAGGAAGTCTCAGTGACTGTGCACAGGAACAGTAAATATGTGGGGTGCACAGAATGGATATGGTGAGCAGAAATACTTTTACAGGTGATTCTGCGCCCCTCATCTCTGGTTTATACCCCTGTGACCAAAGACTAGTCATTTGGGGAGCTACTTTATTCTCTTTCTCTGTCACTGGGGTTGTAGGGAAATCAGACCATGTAGAGCCATATATGTTGATGGCCTGTCTCTACTTTGGGGCAGAGTCCTTCCAGCTCAATATGCAGTGACCTATGTGGCCTGATGCTGGGACATCAGGTTTTGATTTTTGGATTAATTTTGTAGTGCTCAAGGCTCACTGTTGTCTCTGTGCTCAGGAATCACCCCTGGCAGTACTTAAGGACCCAATGTGATGCTGGGGAATGAACCTGGGCCAACTGCAGGCAAGGCAAGTGCTCTACTCTGTGCCATTTCTCTGGCTCCAAGTTGGGAGATCTTGACCTGTGGGAGCTAGTTCTGGGGGTCCGGATGGCTACACCCCAGAAGTTAGCAGAGTGGCGAAGTCGTGTCCCTACTTGCTTGCTCTGAGCAAGCCCGGGGGGGGGGGGCAGTTGCCCTGATCAGGGAGCAAAGGGAACTTGGAAATGGCCCTATAGCTGCCAGTGTAGAACTGACCTTGGGGAGCAGAGACTTTTCCCTCTCTTCCTTGGATGATTCTTGGGTTTTGTTTTCTTGTGATTCTGAAAATGTTGTGTGTGCTATGACATCAATCTGGTTTGTCATGATGGGGTGCTGAGAGGAGGGGCTGTTGGAAGACTAAATAATGCTGATCTATGCAGGATGCTGGGACAAAACATTTCGTGGTGACTGGCTGGATCTGGGTGACCTCACTGGCAGCCCCTTCCTCATCCCATCATGAGTAAATTCAGGTTTCCGTCACCTGTATTTCTTCCATTTTAGCAACCCATGGTTTCTCCCTAATGGTCCTACAGCATCCCACTGTTTCTCGAGCTAAGTTCAGAGGTACTTGTCACGAGGGTGGAGTTTGAATGAGAGGACCCCATGATGGCTGGTGGGGACCCACAAAGACTGTGTCCCCTTCCCTGAAATCCTTGCTAGGGAGCCAGCTCATGCCTGCGTTCCTCCAAAAGAACAACCTTTCCTTTAGAATCTCCTGATCAGGGCAGCATGATGTCACTGTGGGGAGGAGAAACCCAGGATTGTTCCAAGGAACCCATGTCTGTTGGCCTGAAGCTGTGTTCTCCCTCTGTGTGTATCTGTCTCAGTGCAGAGATTTCTGAGCCCTTCTTGGATCCTATCTGTTCACTCCTGCTCATCCCCCAAGTTTGGGCTGTCCCCCCTCAGCAGCTCAGAGAAGACCTCATCACCACTCACCAGGTTTTCACATCTCCCCGCAGCTCCTCTGCCTCTCTCTGGAGTCCTGCCAGCACACAAGGATGGAATAATCCCTCTCGCCACTTCCCACATGTTGTGCTATTTTGTTCTCTCACAAATGTCAGCCTCCTGCACAGGCAGTTTCCCTGGAGGGGCATGAGGCTGGGCAGTTGGGGCCAGCTGAGGGCATCAGGTAGGCAGAGATATGGGTGCTGGTGTGGGTGACCAAGAGCTGCACAGCAGACCACACTCACTCACTCCGTGAGAGCAGGTGGTTTGGGGGGGCGCAAGGGCCTGGATCAGTCAGCCCTGGGGACTCGGTATCAGTCTTAGTGGTTCCATATCAGTCTGAGGGACCCATCTTAGCCTTGCAGACCCTGTATCACTCTGGGGATTCTGATTTGGCCTCAGGGACTACATCAGCTTTAGGAACTCTGTATCAGATTGGGGACTACATATCAGTCTAGGGGGCCTTGTACCAGTCTGGGGGGATATGAATCAGCCTTGAGGACCCTGCTGCTGGTCTTGAGCCCCCTCTTCAGTTCGTTGAGCTCCCCCAGACTCCAGAAAACTATATTCAGGTGTGGGCTGGGAGCCAAACTCTCCCCAAGGCATAAAGCTTCCTGCAGATGGTCCCTTCTAGGGGAGAAATGGGACCTTTCTCCGCCCTCTGGAACCTTCTCTTTGCTGCTGGTCTGACTTGAACACCTCCTGGTACTCCTGTCACCCTCTCAGCATCTGTGCTGAGTCCATGAGTGCAGTCAAACATGCATATTGAGGGTCAGCCCGTAGGGTGGGGGTGTCCTCTGCGCCCCTATACTCAGAGAAGGGTGGGGTGCAGGGGTACTCAGCTCTGCTGGTTTGGGGCCACTTGAAATGGAGGAGAATCAAGGTCAAGGTCAGGTAAGGGTCAAGGTCACTACCACCCCCATTCCATCTGACAAGACTCTTTGAGGTGGGAAGGGCTGGGGTGTGGGCAAAACACATAAGGTGTTCAGGGCAGGTGAATGGACCTGGAGTGTCTCTTTGTCTGGGATTTGAAGGGATTGGGGCCTCCAGAAAAGCAGCTGAGCAGGAAAGAGGAGGGTTCTTCAGAAGGAAAGACACCAGTTGGAGGTGAAGTCTTTGCCTGAAGTTCAGGATTGGCACAGAGGCTGACATTGTTCTCTGAGCTGGCCCTGGGCAGTGGGTGGATGGACAGACAGATGGTTAGGCCGTGTCCTCTGATAACTGCTGGTCAGCCCCAGAATGTTGGACAGATGAGCTCTGACTCGCTGCTGACTGGATCTTCACGTTTGCCTTAGTGCTGGGGTTCAGGGGCTCAAGGGTTTGGAAGCAGAGAAGGATGGAGCCCAGGACAGTGGCCTGGGAGAAGCTGAAGGAATCTCGGACGCAGAAGACAGAAAACACATGTCTTCCTCTTCCAGGAGAGGAAACGGGCTTAGACCTGGGGTGGTCAGGCTCACGGGGCCCTAATAGGCTCAGAAGAGGGGTATAGGTCCCTAGTGAGATGTATCTGAACCAGAGTTTGGGGAGACAGGGGCATCTTTGCTGAAAACAGGGGCATCAGGACAGACTGGGACCAGGGTCATTAGGCCGAGCTGGGGTGTCTTTGGGGGAGGAACATGACCCTGAGACAGGTCTGCTATATATGGTGGGAGGAGGTAAAGGCAGTAGATCTGTGTGCATGTGGGGGGTCAGCTTTATGTGTCTCCTACTCCCCATAGGTGTCACCTCACTTATGGACACAGATTTCCTTCCTGGTCCTTTCTTGAGCTTAATAGTCCTGCTCTTGGATTGTGAAATCTATTGTGAAGTCACATACTCTCACAGGAGAACCCCCAACCTTCTGCCTCCACCTGCCCTGGGTTCAGTGAGCAGCAGGATTTGGCCATGGTCAGTTTTTAAAGTAGCTTGCACCAGGTCCTTCTCCCCTCACCCTTGAAACTGATGCTTGGGATGGTGGCAGGGTCCAGGCCACTTGTGTCTGTGGGTTCAGCCTGCTTGGCCCCTATGGGAGATAAGCTAGTTGCTAGTTTGCCCCAAACACAGGCACCCTTTGGCCAGGGGATAAAAAAGGAACCTCCTTCACTTGCAGTAGAAGAGCAGCCCCTGGAAGCACTGCTCAGAGGAACAGATCAGGCCAGGAGCCATGCTTCTCGGCCTCAGTTTCCTCAGTGCTTAATGTGGGTCCCACCCTGGCCAGGTAAGTGCAATGATTCTGCAGAGGAGAGGAAGATGCTATTTTGACAGCTCTTCTGCCCTGTGTGCACCTGACAGAGGCAGGGGATTTGGGGGAGCACTCAGCCTGACAGTGTGGGGTCATGTGAGGGAGCTTATTCCAGCTCAGAGCAGCCTTGGGGAGCCTCTCTCACCCCCAAAAGAGGCAGCCTGGAGCTCTCTAGCATCTTCTTAAAATAATCTCCCTGAGCGGAAGGCTTGTGCTCTAGTGATTTCAGGAAACGCTGCCATGATCCCTTTCAGATACTTCAATATTTTTTTCTATTATTGGAACTAAACTCAGCTTCTATTCAGCCCTGGATTTAATACTGGCTGTGGAAGTACCCAATGTGTCTTTGCCCCTTCTGCTCCCCTGCCAGTTCCTAGCATTTAACCACATCCTCAAGGGGAAGAAAAGCCTTGCAGTAACTTGACTTTGGGGAATTCATTCTCCCTGACTCAGAAGTGGTCCGTGTCAGTGGTCTCTGAGCTCATTATTGGGCCTGACCCAAGTTGGCCAGTACAGGGTTCCTAACTCAAGCATGTTCCTAAGACATGCATTCAGTGTGGACTGGGCACAGATAGATTCATGGACATTTGATTTTGTTTCTGAGCAGGGTGACAGGTATGGAAGGAAACTCCAACCCCGGGTAGACAAACTATAAACTATCCAGTGTGAAGGTTTTATCTCTTCTCATTACGGTGCATTTGAATTTACAACAGCTGCTATTATTCTATCCAGTTGGTCTGCTAGCAAATTCCACATCTAACTAGGCAATGAAGGAATTTCAATTGGGTGAGTAGTTTATTATATTACGCAAATATAAGGCACTTTGGAAGCAGAATATAAAGAGGCCATTAAAATGTATTAAAATTCAAAAGACTTAGGGTTTTTTTTGTTTACTCTAGTGCAATAAATGACAGGTATGAGTCCTAGAGTTTTGAAATAAAAATTTGCTCTCATAGGCTTGTTCCCCCTTTCAGATATTTGCATTGAGTAAGTCACATGGTATTAATAAAATATTTAAGAAAATGAAGGAAAACCAAATGCAGGTAGCCCTTTTCCTCTATTTTGGTTTTGTGAGGGGAAAAAAATTCGCAACAGTAAAAAAGGTTTTGGTTAAAGGTTCATTTCATAAGAGGGAAGTGAAGGTAGTATTAAGGTCTCATTTGGAATCTATTTCACTAAGACTCTGTCGGGGTAATTCTTCTACTGAGTCAGGGAAGACAGGAACTCCTGGTATGTCTTTCGGAGCAGGTGAATTATAAGTCTGTTTGCCTTTGATTTCTCCCTTGATGACCCCTATTACCAGACTTCCCTTTCTCGCTACAATCACAGATCTAGTGATGTTGTTTGCTTTTTTTGCGCTCCACTTAGCAGTTCTCGGGATTTACTTCTGGTTCTGTGCTCAAGGATCACTCCTGATGCTGCTTAGGAGACCATCTGGGGTGTTGGGCATCAAACCTGGGTTGGTTGTGTGTAAGACAAGTGCCTTAACCAATGTACTATGGGTCCAGCCCCCTATCTAGTTTTTGTTGTTGTTTGGTTATTTTTTATTTTGGACTACATCCTCTGGTGTTCAAGCTTTTACTCTTGACTCTGCACTCAGAAATCACTCCTGGCAGTCTCAGGGGCCTATATGAGATGTCTGGGGTTGAACCTGGTTGGCTGCAAGCAAGACAATTGCCTTTCCTGCTGTGCTATTGCTCCGGCCCCTCTAGGGGGTTTTAAGCTGCCTAAAAACCATACCATGAAACTGAGTTACAGTTTGCTGGTTCTCTCTCTTGTGTTCATGAGGCGGGAAAGTTACCAATGAATCTCTCCTATTCTTTCCCTGTTTTTGAGCAGTCTGCTACTTCTTTGATTATTTGTCCAATTTCTGAAAAATCTGGAATGATCTGAGAGGATTTCCTTTGTGCTCCATCAGCCTGGCTGTGCCTGCAAAGTATGTGTTGCATGCCCATATATGTATATGTGTTCATAGGACAACACATGTTTCAAACCCACTTACTCTTTTCATGGTTAGGCAAAGCCCATTAGGAGGAAGTTGTTTCACTCCAGAAAAAGACAATTTTTTTATAGAGGATCTGTTGACTAAAGGGCTTTTTTGTGTGTGTGTGGGGGGCATCTAGAGATGAAATGGTGGATGTGTTTTTTCTCCTGGTGTAGACCTTCCATCTCTCTCTGTCCTAGAGCTACATCTGTTTGAGAGCTGTGAAATGGGAAAAGGTGGAACTTGCTCCCCACTTTCCCAAGCTGAGCAGATAGAAGGGCACTGGGAAGGTCTTTTCCTGCCCACAGCCTTATCTAACAACTATCTGCCGGGTCATGTCACCTCAGAGACCAGAGGACAATTCCACAATACATGACTCATTTCAATAATTTAACCAAGATTGAGGCAGTGTATAAATGAGTTCTAAATTATATTGTCTAATTAGAAATGAAGGCCCCAAATGCACCCAGATGGTGTATTATATGCAGACTCAGAAAATTATTTTTCTGAGGGGAAGGCATCACTGTTATTAAGATGTGAATTTTATTTAGTCTTTATTAAGCTCTTTTCAAAGTAAAAGAGGTCAGCTGGATCCCTATTGAATGTTCAGGATGGTGCCTACCAAGACAGATGAATTACAGCAGGGGTTTTCAAATTAAGTAAATCAACCAAGAACCCTCTTAAGATGAGACATAAAACTTCCTGTTGCTTTACCTGCTTTCTAGGATGTCCTAGGAGACAATGACAGATGACTCATGGATGTATATCTTCACATATAAAAATGAAACTCAACTCCAATCTCAGATTGTCAAAAAGTTCATTCTAAGTAAAGCAATGTAGAAAAGTAGGAAAAAACTACTTTCTAATTTAATACTCATCTGTCATCAGATTTCACTGTGTTTGGGATCTTATTCTAAACTTTTAATGAAGTGATGGGTGTGGGATACTGAAATACACTACTTCAAATAGGTACACGAAGGAGATGCTCTAATAGCAGGTAAATGACCCATCCTCAGGGAAATGCATATTCACAAAGGGAATTCTCCATGTATACTCTTCCCTCTGTGTCTGGAGGAGAAGGATGCATGGAATGGTGGCAGAATACTGTAAGATGGCATCCAGCTATTAACCCAAAACCAAGGCATTCCCCCAATTTCTTCTGTCCTTTTCACTTCTGTCTTTTTACCTTTTCACTTTGATAAGCCTGGATGTTACTCTACCCTTCCCCACTCAGATAATTTTTGTACTGAGAATAAAAAAAGAGCAATTTGGCTTGGCATGCAGAGACAACATGAGGGAAAGAAGCCACTGACTCCATGACTTTCCTGACTGGCTTGCTTTATTATTCCTTTGCTGATACCCCGTTTCTTCAGATCCATCCACCTGGGGTTAGAAGCATGAAATATGGGGTGATTTCACAATATTGGAATTTATTTTTACAGCATGTTTAGATATCAAAGGTCTAGGAGAAAAGAAAAGAGGAAATTGGGGGACTGCCTTTGTTTTGGGTGTAATCTTCCAGAATTACCTGGTGGAATGATGGCAAAATACTTAAGGCTGGAACCCATACAAGAGCCAACACTGTTTTCAGTTTGTCTTACCCCCATTTAACATACTTTCCTGCTTCCTTCTCTATACTTAGCTCCCCCAGCTCTTTCTAACTTGGGTTTAGCTAAATGTGATGTGATGTGGAAAACCCATGTCTGGAATCCATTGACTTCATCCTCCCCCAGTTAAGGGAAGGTCTGCTACTATATCCACTATTTCCAGGATGTAAGGCATGGCTGCTCCCGCCTCCACCCCCAGGAACTTCCAGTCATGGACAGACATATGCTCTTACTTGCTGTTGGCTTTCAAGATTAGCTCTCTCTCTCTTACCTCTGCTGAGGCTCTTGTTTGCTTGTTTTTGAGGTAGGCCCAGGGGTACTCAGGGCCTTTTTCTGGCTCTGTGCTCAGGGTTCACTTCTGGAGGTGTCAGAGGATCATCTGGGGTACTAGAGATTGAACCTCAGTTGGTGGTGTGTAAGGCAAGTGCCCTATTTAAGATACTGTTGCTCCAGATTGTTTTCCTTTAAAAAAGTTTAATGATTGTACAGAACATTAAAAAAAAATCAGTGTAGGGGCCGGGCGGTGGCGCAAGAGGTAAGGTGCCTGCCTTGACTGCGCTAGCCTTGGATGGACCACAGTTCTATCCCCCGGCGTCCCATATGGTCCCCCAAGCCAGGAGCAACTTCTGAGCACATAGCCAGGAGTAACCCCTGAGCGTTACCGGGTGTGGCCCAAAAAACCAAAAAAAAAAAAAAATCAGTGTTTCCCCAAGGATTGTCTATTTATTGAAAAAACATCTTCACTACTTATCAAAAACTCTGTCTCCGTCTTGCTCTGTTTTCCTTGTCCTCTAAGCAGCAGAGGGAAGAGGGGGTCTCTTTTTTTGAGGACTATTCAGATTCTTTCTGAGGGCCAATGTCTCCACTTCAACATCGGTCATTTGTCCCTTAGCCATAGACCTTAGTCTCAACAGCCTGTCTGGGAGAAGTCACTGTCCCCTTTGGATGACTCCAGTTGTGGTGCTCCCTGGGCTTTCTCCCCTTCTGCCCAGTTAAGTCTTTTGCTACTCAGGAGGTGATTTATCATGTGTTCCTTTTAAAATTCATAAATTGATCACTTTGATGGGGAAACAGGTGAGAAATATTACAGAGAGTGGACAATTAGAAGCCTCGAGCCCCTTGGAGCAATGACCCCATAGCCTAAATTCTGAGCTTCCGAGGGGGAACATTGTATTTTGTCTGTACCTCTTCCATTCACCATGTTTTAACTGTTTCCACTTAACCCTAAAGAAGGAGATGCAAAGATAGAAATAACCCATGTCTTTGCTTGGAAAGACAAAAGATACCTGAGAGGTAATCCTGGATTGGGTGACATGCAGTTTTCAAAACACCCTTCTAGGGTTTCTAAAGCAGTGTTTTTGGTAACTGCAGGACTGGCCCCTTATAGGGTTTTTAGCATCATCCCTTATTCAATTACTATGTCCCATTCATTCACTCAAAAAGTATTTATTGATCCACTGTAATGTGTCTAGAACTCTGAGACATCGTCTGTACACAGTGGTAGATAAATGGAAGGATTTTTTTTATGAAGGTACTAATTGTAGGAATTTAATTACTGATTATTAACCATACAAAGTTCACTGATTTATGCCATTAACCTTATCTCCATAAGCAAAGACCTGAGAACATTAGAAATCCTCTGTGACACTACTATTCCCATGACTTTACTTTTTTTTTTGTCTGTTTGCTTTTGGGAGCCATACCCAGTGGGGCTCAGGGATCATGATCACTCCTGCCTCAAGGATCAGCCCTGGAGGACTCAGAGGATCATATGGGGTATCAAGAATTGAACCCATGCAAGGCAAGCACCCTATGCTGTGGGCTATTGTTCCATCCCCCTATTACTTCCAATTCTAATATAATCTACATGCTATTTTAGCTGCCACCCTCCTATTTGGTTGACAGTATGAAATGGAGAAATGTTGAGATACTTTCGCCGTCCTACTAATATTATTTCATCTTTGAATTCAAAAGTACTTAATCATTAGCTAATTCACTTAACAGCCTTCTAAAATATGCAAATCGTGTCTTTCTCAATTAGCATTTGATAAAAATAGAATAAATTGGAAGAGAACTTTTATTTTACCCTTTTCTCATTACATACAGATAGAGTTAGCGAAAAAGGTCTATTTGTTAAGGGAATTATTTTTCTCCAAGTCATTAAGTGAATACAATTAGGGGAAAATGAAAGATACCCAATGACAAAGAAGAGGAAATGATGGTTTTTTCAAATGCCACTTGAGCCCTCCAGCTGGAGTGACTGTGGTGGGGAGTCGAGCCACATTCATGTCTGTGATGACCTGGAGAAATGTCTGATCAATAAATTAAGAGGAAAGTCACATGAGCAAGGCTGCATGGGGCCTCAGGCAGCATTGCTAGGTCTCAAGTCCTTCCCCTGAAGAACTCTGTTGTCTGAGAAGCTGGTGTTGTGACAGATTTGGATGGCCAGAGCCTCAATTTTCAGCCATGATCCCTTAACATCTGTTACAACTATAATACAGAGTTAAAAAAAAGTAAGAAGTAGTTTCTCACTGGAAAAATGTCTCACAATGTGCTGATGTACTATCTACCTAGTAAACTTTCTCCCATTGAGTCCCCCAAATCCCATATTGCATTTTCATTGTCCCATTGAGTTTCCATACCTTATATTTTTAATTATCATCCCACTGAGTACCTATAACCCCATATTGCCTTTTCACTGTCCCAATTTTATAAAACAGGAAAGAAACGGAGAAGTGAAGGCTTGAGTCAAAATTGCACAGCTGATCCATGTAAGCTCACCTTGTAGGTCCCGATTCTTTGGATGCTGCTGGCCACCTCCTTCTTCCTACCTCCCCACAACCCCCAAGGCTTCCCAGAGAGCATTGTGTGGGGGACCCAATGTATGTGCGCAAATGCAACTTATCACAGGACAAGTGCAAGGTCATTCCTGCCCTGGGCACAGCTTCTGCCTGTTATATTGAGGTTACAAGGAGGGGGGAGGATCTCATATGGTCCCCTGAAAGTCTCTTTTCCTTGTTTTCTGGGAAGAGGCCCCACATTGCCCAGACAAGGAGGAAAAATAGTGTGGATTCCTTGGATGGAACATGCCTTTGGCAATGGCTAATGTCTGTAAGGACAACTCCACTGTCAGAAGTGAGTGGTTCTGTTTTCTGGGGTTTGTCATAGTTTGGCTACAGCCAATGCAAGTTCCCTTTCAACTCTTACAAATCTACCCTATGAACTTGGAGTTGAGACGGGCTTTCAGGTTTTCAATCTCCACTTACTGATTTTTGTTTGCTCGAACTTTGAACCTCTGGGAGCCCAAAACAGCATATCCCAGACTCAAAGATCATTTCTTATTATTGACTGCTACAAATGAAATATGAAAACTAGAAAAGTAGCTCTGTTTTAAATCTAAATACTTCCTATTTAAGATGTAATTTCTCTTACCTAAGAAAACTGATTTGAAGTTCTTGGATAATTTTGTTTGACAGAACTCTTGCCCTCCAAAGGACTAGTTTTCTAAAATTGTTTATTTTTCCTACAATTCATGATCTCTTTTAAGTTAAGCATTTGTATAAAAACAGGTTCTGAATGCAACCCTAGTTTTGAAAACAAAACAATAAAATAATTTCTGTTATTAAAGAAATAGTCCAATTCAGATACTGAGGAATAGATTTATATGCAAAATTAAATAATCTGATGACCTCAAAGAGATTAACTGAGAAGATAAGCTTTTAATTCTCAGAAGTTATTTTACAATCTTATCTTGACCAAGATGACTAAAACTAGGCAGAAGTAATATTTGTTGTCCATACTTGAATGTGTATCCATTTATTAATACATTTAAGAATATTAAACATGCATACAAATACAGTAGAATAGAAACCAAGTTGAACCTAATTCTGGATTTATCTTTGTGTGTGTGTGTGTGTGTGTGTGTGTGTGTGTTGTGCTTGTTTGAGATTTGTGCACAAGCTTCAATAAATCTGAATTTAAGACTCAGACTTTTCTCCAGGAAATGTATTATAATAACTCTGGAAACAAAAGCAAGTTGATAATTTAATGAAAACGTGGAAGTTTCAATGAAAAAAAAAAGCCTAAGTTATGTGCTGTTTGAGGTTTTTTTTTTTTTTTTTTAATAAATTCTTCATAGCTCCTTTGAACTTCAGTTTTTGAAAAGCCACTGCTCTGAAATAAAGTTAGAAATAGCTCTGAGTTGTCTAGAGGAGCTTTTAAGGAATTGGGAGGGCTCTTTATTTCTGGAGGTGCATTTGGTTGAAACAATTTAAAAAATAATACTATTTGGCAGAAGTTGGGGAGCATTTTATCCATGTAAGCTACCTTTGGTGTCTAATTTAGTGTCTCAATACTCTTTGGCCAAAAGGTACATGAAAATTGCTCCAAATAACTAATAATCAGGGGAATTCAAATCAAAACAACAATGAGATACCACCTTATACTACAGAAACCGGCATATATAACAAAGAACAAGAACAACCAGTGCTGGCATGGATGTAGGGAGAAATGAACTCTCATTCGCTGCTGGTGGGAATGCTGTCTAGTCCAGTCTTTCTGGTAAACAATATGGATATTCCTCAAAAATCTGGACATTGAGCTCCCATACAATCCAGCAAAACCAGTCCTAGGGATAGATATATCCTAGGAACTAAACACACAATACAAAAGTGCCCTCTGCACTCCTATAGTTATTGCAGCTCTATTTACAATGGGCAGAACCTAGAAACAATCCAGGTACTAGAAAACAGATGAGTGGTCAAAGAAACTGTGGTACAGCTACAGCAGCCATTAGGAAAAGGAAGTCATGAAATTTTCCTATACATGGATGGACATGGAGACTATTATGCTGAGGAAAATAAGTCAGAGGTAGAGAGATAGATTCAGAATAGTCAGACATGTTCAATGCTAGCACCTTCCCTGCATCCAGCCCCAAAATTTTATTATTTTTAAAGGGGCCATACCTGACAGTGTCAGGGGGCTGTGTGGTACCTGGATGGATCTGGGTCTTGATATGCAAGACATGTGCTCTACTATCTAAGCTACATCATTGGTTTCTGTTGGGGTCTCACTAAACATTTATTCATGCAATGTTTCCCAGGCACTTGTAAATACTGAACATCAAATATTTATTTTAAAGACAGAAAAATGAGTTTATTTGTATGTCTACATAGATTATATGTATATCATATCTCATATCTATACACACTGCATATTCCATATTATTTGTGGAGGGATATTAGGAATAAAACCGCCCACTTATGAATATTTCTGAGCTTATTTAAAATTGATGTTTTCCCTGATAATTAAGAAACTTGGTAAAAGAGAAGACAAGGTAATTATTATATATGTCTTAAAATTCTAGCCCATAAACTTCTTTTCATTTACTTAAGAATCAAACCCCTGTGATCCTTTCCTCCCCAGTCCAACCCACTACTTTTTATTTATTTTTTTTTTTTTGCCTTTCTTTTTTAAAGGAAGGGACTTTCCTAGCTCAGGGGATTTTCAGGCTCCTCTACTCGTAGGAATTACTGCTGGTGGGCTTAGAAGACCATTTAGGATGCCAGGGATCGAATCCATGTCAGCTTCCTGCAAGGTAAATGAGCTATTATCACTGTGGCCCTGTTTTCCTTCTTCCTTTTCTGACGTTTCTCTGAGACCTCTCCAGAGTAAAGAGCCTCACCTACTTAGATGTCATAATTGTCTGTAAAGCAGCAAAATACACGGAAACCAGACAAGACTTCTTAATGATCAGCATGCCAGAAGCCTCACAAAGGCTGTTTATTGATTTTACAACAAAACTCCAACCAGAAACCAGAAGCTGCTTGATGCATCTAATATGAGACTGTTCCTTAGAAAAATGGAGGGGGTAAAAGGAATTCTGACTTAGGATTCTATAAACCTCACTACTACTGGTCTATGAATACCAGATTATTATTCTCTGAAATCTATCGGCTTTTCACTTGTGTTTATGGTGAGGATAATTAGAAATTAAACCAGTGCTGATGGCAATGTTGGCCATGGCAGGTAAAACATGTTTGTTCTCTTGTCTTCATTCTGGATTTGGATTGTCTTCACTTGGGAATGAAAAAAGTCCCTAGTAAAGTTCAGTGAGTCCTATGGGTCATGGGATTTCTGTTTTTATTATTTATTTATTTATTTGGTTTTTGGGTCAGACCCGGCAGCGCTCAGGGGTTACTTCTGGCTCCACACTCAGAAATTGCTCCTGACAGATTCAGGGGACCATAATATGGGATGCTGATATTTGAATCAATGACCTTCTGCATGAAAGGCAAACGCCTTACCTCCATGCTATCTCTCCAGCCCCTCTCTTTTTTAATAGTCGAGGACCCTTGAATCATTGAGAGTTTTTCAGGTTCTGTGGTTAAAGTACTAGGGCTCCAGAGGCAAGTCTGTACCTGATTCAGGGATCTGTGATGTTTGTATCTCAGATATGGTACTGCACCTAGGACTGGGTTAAAGAGGGAAACAAATATTTGGATGAATTAAATAACATGTAAAACCAGTAAACTTCCTGGTGTGCCTCAGGCCCACACACAGTGCTATTGTGGACAAAGATTTATGTTGCAGAAAAACTAAAATGAGGGGTCTGGAGTGATAGTACAGCTGGGAGGATGTTTTCCTCAAACAGCCAGAGTCAATCCCTTGCATCCCATATGGTCTTCAGCAATAATTCCGGAGTAATTCCGAGTGCGGAGCCAGGAGTAACACTTGAGAATGGCTAGGTTTGGCCCCTCCCAAAACAAACAAACAAAAAAGAAATAAATGAAAGAGATTGTTTTGCATTAAAAATATGGCAGGTCAAAATAGGATCCTTCCAAAGTCAGTGCTTGCTTCTTGAAAGAGCCATTATATTTAGAGACTCAGCAGCTCTTCCTTGACTTTGCTTAAGGTACTTGATGTTTATGACTTTTGCCAGAATATTTAGAGGTGGCATCAAGGTGGTATGAGAAAATGGATTGTAGACAGAGAGAGCCATAGTGATCCATGTCCTGTCATTGAGGTATATCCTCCTCATGGCAGCATGAACTCCCAGAGCAATGAAAATACTCCATCCCCTCAGAACAGCCTCCACCTTGACCCTGATGACAAATTCACAAGTGCTTTCTGCTTTTGAACTCTTGCCATAGCCTGAAGATTACTTTAGTAGGAAGTGTTGCTATTGTTGGGACAAAGGTTAAGTTATATGAACCCCTTTGGCCAGGGACCATGGAAGGTGCTGGAAAAGAGCAATGATCTAAGTCTCACTTTCAGGTTTTCAGTCTAGTGGGAAACCAACTGAAAAGAAACCAAGCCATGCTCGACAGCACCCTAACCTCACTGGCCCCACTCTACTGCCCTTGGCTAACTGTGATTATAGAAGGTTCGAGAAAGCCTTGACTGGATCATCAACTCAGGCCATTTCACTAACAGCAGATGTTTACTCCCTGTGTGTCTGAGTCACATGTGATCAAGACAGGTGCACATTAGTTAGAATGCTTTGGAACACTTAGTGGGCTAGACTATATTTAAAACATAACTCTTTTTTTAGTATTTTTTATTTATTTAAACATCTTGATTACAAATATGATTGTGATTAGGTTTCAGACATGTAAAGAACACCCCCCTTCACCAGTGCAACATTCCCACCACCAATGTCCCAAATCTCCCTCCATCCCACCCCACCCCCACCTGTACTCTAGACGGCTTTCCAGTTCCCTCATTCATTCACATGATTATGGTAGTTCTCAGTGTAGTTATTTCTATAACTACACTCACCACTCTTTGTGGTGAGCTTCATGAAATGATCTGGAAGTTCCAGCCCTCCTCGCATTGTCTCTGAGGATTGTTGCAAAACTGACTTTTATTTTTCTTAAAACCCATAGATGAGTGAGACTATTCTGGCTCTCTCTCTCTCTCTCTCTCTCTCTCTCTCTCTCTCTCTCTCTCTCTCTCTCCCTCTGACTTATTTCACTCAGCATAATAGACTCCATGTACATCCATGTATAGGAAAATTTCATGACTTCATCTCTCCTGATGCTGCATAATATTCCATTGTGTATATGTACCAGTTTATTTAGCCATTCGTCTGTTGAAGGACATCTTGGTTGTTTCCAGAGCCTGGCTATTGTGAATAGTGCTGCAATAAACATAGGTGTGAGGAAGGGGCTTTGTATTGTATTCTTGTGTTCTAGGGTATATTCCTAGGAGTGGTATAGCTGGATTATATGGGAGCTCAATTTCTAGTTTTTGGAGGAATCTCTATATCGCTTTCCATAGAGGTTGGACTAGAAAGCATTCCCACCAGCAGTGGATAAAAATTCCTTTCTCTCCAAATCCCCGCCAGCACCGATTGTTCTCATTATTTGTGATGTGTGCCAATCTCTGTGGTGTAAGATGGTATTCATCGTTGTTTTGATTTGCATCTCCCTGATGATCAGTGATGAGGAGCATTTTTTCATGTGCCTTTTGGCCATTTGAATTTATTTATTTATTTTTTTATCAAAGTGTCTTTTTTATTTCTTCTCCCCATTTTTTTTGATGGGATTAGATGTTTTTTTTTTTTCTTGTAAAGTTCTGTCAGTGACCTGTATATTTTGGAAATTAGCCCTTTATGTGATGGGTATTGAGTGAAAAGTTTCTCCCACTTAGTGGGTGGCTCTTGTATCCTGGGCACTATTTTCTTTGAGGTGCAGAAGCTTCTCAGCTTAATGTATTCCCATCTGTTGATCTCTGCTTCCACTTGTTTGGAAAGTGGAGTTTTCTCTCTGAAGATGCCTTTAGTCTCAATGCAATGGAGTGTTTTACCTACGTGTTGTTCTATATACCTTATGGTATCAGGTCTGATATCAAGGTCTTTAATCCATTTGGATTTTACCTTCAGACATGATGTTAACTGGGGGGGTCTATGTTCACTTTTTTGCAAGTGGCTAACCAGTTCTGCCAGCACCACTTGTTGAAGAGGTTTTCCCTGTTCCACTTAGGATTTCTTGCTCCCTTGTCAAAAATTAGGTGAATGTATGTCTGGGGAACATTGTCTGAGAACTCAAGCCTATTCCACTGATCTGAGAGTCTGTCTTTATTCCAATACCATGCTGTTTTGATAACTATTGCTTTGTAGTACAGTTTAAAGTTGGGGAAAGTAATGCCTCCCATTTTCCTTTTCCCTAGGAGTGCTTTAGCTATTCGAGGGTGTTTATTGTTCCGATGAACTTCATAAGTGTTTGATCCACTTCTTTGAAGAATGTCATGGGTATCTTTAGAGGGATCACATTAAATCTGTACAATGCTTTGGGGAGTATTGCCATTTTAATGGTGTTAATACTGCTAATCCATGAGCACGATATGTGTTTCCATTTTCATGTGTTCTCTCTTATTTCTTGAAGCAGGGCTTTATAGTTTTCTTTGTATAGGTCCTTCACGTCTTTGCTCAAGTTGACTCCAAGATATTTGAGTTTGTGTGGCACTAATGTGAATGGGATTGCCTTCTTGACGTCCATCTCTTCCCTATCATTATTGGTGTATAAAAAGGCCATTGATTTCTGTGTGTTAATTTTGTAGCCTGCCACCTTGCTATATGAGTCTATTGTTTCTAGAAGCTCTTTGGTAGAGTCTTTAGGGTTTTCTAAGTAGAGTATCATGTCATATGCAAACAGTGAGAGCTTGACTTCTTCCTTTCCTATCTGGATTCCCTTGATATCTTTTTCTTGCCTGATCATTATAGCAAGCACTTCCAGTACTATGTTGAAGAGGAGTGGTGAGAGTGGACAGCCTTGTCTTGTACCAGAATTTAGAGGAAAGGCTTTCAGTTTTTCTCCATTGAGGATAATATTTGCCATTGGCTTGTGGTAGATGGCTTAATTAAACTTGATTGAGAAAGATTCCTTCCATTTCCATCTTGCTGAGAGTTTTGATCAAGAATGAGTGTTAGACCTTATCAAATGCTTTCTTTGCATCTATTGATATGATCATGTGGTTTTTATTTTTCTTGTTGTTGATGTTGTGTATGATATTGATAGATTTACAGATGTTAAACCATCCTTGCATTCCTGGGATAAAACCTACTTGGCCGTAGTGTATGATCTTCTTGATGATGCATTGGATCCTATTTGCCAGGATTTTGTTGAAGATCTTTGCATCTGCATTCATCAGGGATATTGGTCTGTAATTTTCTTTTTTTGGCAGCATCTCTGTCTGGTTTTGGTATCAAGGTGATATTGGCTTCATAAAAGCTGTTTGGGAGTGTTCCTGTTTTTTTCAATTTCATGGAAGAACCTGGCTAGGATTGGTAGTAGCTCCTCTTGAAAGGTTTGAAAGAATTCATTAGTAAATCCATCTGAGCCTGGGCTTTTCTTTTTAGGCAGATGTTGGATTACAGTTTCAATTTCCTCAGTAGTGATGGGGCTGTTTAGATATGCTATATCATCCTTACTTAATTGTGGAAGGTTATAAGTGTCCAATAATTTATCCATTTCTTCTAAGTTCTCATGTTTAGTAGCATAAAATTTCTCAAAGTAGTCTCTGATTACCCTTTGGATCTCTGCAGTATCTGTCGTGATCTCCCCCTTCTCATTTCTAATACGGGTTATCAGGTTTCTCTCTCTTTCTTTGTGAGTTTTGCCAATGGTCTATCAATCTTGTTTATTTTTTCAAAGAACCAACTTCTGCTTTTGTTGATCTTTCGGATTGTTTTTTGGTTTTCTACTTCATTGCTTTCTGCTTTCAGCTTTGTTATTTCCTTCTGTCTCCCTATTTTTGGTTCCTTTTGTTGGTCATTTTCTAATTTTATGAGCTGCGCCATTAAGTTATTCAGGTATGCCCCTTTTCCTTCCTGATGTGTGCTTGCAAAGCTATAAATTTTCCTCTCAGGACCACTTTTGCTGTGCCCCATAGATTCTGGCAGTTTGTGTCTTCATTATCATTTGTTTTTAGGAAAGTATTGATTTCCTCTTTGATTTCATCTCAGATCCACTGGTTGTTCAGTAGCAGGCTGTTTAATTTTCAATTGTTAAAGTTTTTCTTTGTGGCTTTGTAGTTCACATCTGATTTCAGAGCCTTGTGGTCAGCAAAGGTAGCCTGCAAGATTTCTATTCTCTTAATTTTATGAAGGTATGTTTTATGTGTCAGCATGTGGTCTATCCTGGAGAATGACCCATGTACATTGGAGAAGAATGTGTATATAGGTTTTTTGGGGTTGAGTGTCCTATATATATATATATATATATATATATATATACTATTTCTCTTTCTTCCATTACTCTTTTCAGGGTTAGTATGTTTTTGTTGGATTTCAGTCTGGTTGACCTATCAAGTGTTGACATGGCCATGTTGAGGTCTCCCACAATTATTGTGTTATTATTAATGTCTTCTTTCAGATTTGTCAATAATTGTATTAAATAATTTGCTGGTCTCTCATTGGGTGCATAAATGCTTAATAGTCTGATTTCTTCCTGTTGCACATATCCCTTGATTAGTACATAGTGTCCATCTTTGTCCCTTACAACTTTTCTGAGTATAAAGTTGGTGTCATCAGATATTAATATGGCCACCCCAGCTTTTTTAATTGTGTTGTTTGATTGGATGATTTTCCTCCAGCCTTTGATTTTGAGTCTATGTTTGTTCTGACTATTCAGGTGTGTTTCTTGTAGGCAGCAGAAAGTTGGATTTATCTTCTTGACCCATTTTGCAACTCTATGTCTTTTAATTGGTGAACTTAGCCCATTGACATTGAGGGAGATGATTGACATAGGATTTAATGTCATCTTTGTAGATAAGTTTGCTGTGTTTGTTGGTCTCTCTTGTCTTAAAGTAGACCTTTCAGTTTTTCCTTTCAGGCTGGTCTTTCATCTGTGAAGTTTCTGAGCTGTTGTTTATCTATGAAGCTATGTATCCTTCCTTCAAACCTGAACATGAGTCCGGCAGTGTGCAGTATTCTCGGTGAGGCATCCATTTTGTTCAGTCTTATCACAATATCCCACCACTGTCTTCTGGCCTTGAGAGTTTCTTGTAACATGTCTGCTGTGAGTCTTAAGGATGCTCCTTTGAATGTATTTTCCCTTTTTGATCTTGCTGCTTTCAGTATTCTATATCTATCTTTGGGATTTGTCATTGTAACGAGGATGTGTCTGGGGATGTTTTTCTTTGGGTCTCTTTTAGCTGGTACTCTTCGGGCATGCTGGATTTGATTGCATGTAGTCTTTAACTCTGGGAGTATCTCTTTGATAATGTTTTTGACAGTTGATTCTTCCTGGAGATCTCCTACCTGGGTCTCTGGGACTCCAAAGATTCTTATGTTATTTCTGTTGAGTTTATCAAAGACTTCTATTTTCATCTGTTCACATTCCTTGAGTACTTTTTCCATTACCTGATCGTTGGTCTTAAGATTCTTTTCCAATTTCTTCTGCTGTGTTGAGATTTTCTGCATCTCATCTTCAAGCATGCCGATTCTGTCCTCAGCTGCTTTTACCCTGCTGGCGAGGCCATCTACTGAGTTTTTCAGTTCAGCTACCGTGTTTTTCAGATCTGTTATTTCAGTTTGGAGTTTTCTGATTTCTGTCTTTGTGTTTTGTTCAGATTGCTCTATGCTTCTTTGAGTTCTACAAACATCTTTCATATTGCTATTCTAAACTCCTTGTCTGAGAGTTAATTAGATGGTTGAAGTTTTTTAGGTCATTCGAGCTATCGTCTTCATTCTCTGTGCATGTTGATTGCCTGCGAGTTTTCCCCATTTTCCCGCTTGTAGTGTGATTTTTTCTGCGTTTTGTGGTGGGGTTCATTCGGTAAAAAGAGTGCGCGGTTGCGAGCTTTTCTGGAGCCTCAGGGAGTGCTATTTTTCTGGGCCCTTTTCAGCCCACTCCCAAGAGGTTTTGGAGAGAGGACAGTGGAAAAACACACACAGGGAACACTCACAGTCAGGAATCACTGGGCGGGCGTAGATTTTCCCAGTCTGACTTCACAAACAGGTGACCTTCCTTTCTGCAGAATACTGCAGATAGCCGGTTTTCATGGTCGACACAGTTCTTTGGTGCTCTGGCCAAGCTCTGGTGAGCTTCTGGAAGTGCTATTTTTCTGGGCCCTTTCGGCCCACTCCCAAGACGTTTTGGAGACAGGACAGTGGAAAAACACACACAGGCAACACTCACAGTCGGGAATCCCAGCCTTAAAACATAACTCTTATATGCACTGGAGACTAAAATGAGACACATGGCTCATTTCCGGTGATATTTATCTTGTGTCATGGTCTGGAAACAAACCTGCAATAGATCCAAGGTGTGTCTGTAATGAATGCCACCAATGTTGATTATGACATGCCTAAGGGGTTTTCTAAGGGCAGACTTTCTGGAGAAAGTGACTTTTAAGTTCATAGATGCTGTTTAAGGGTTCTGGGAAATAGGAAGCTCACAGAAGCAAAAGTTCACAAATACTTGTGGCTTGATAGGTGCGGAAGATGGAGGTTTCCCCCACAACCCACAGAGCAAAGGGATGAGGGAGCAGGGATGCTGCGTGCACAGCCCAGCTTCTGAATGTCAACAGATTTGTTTCAACCTGGCTACTCTGGCTCTTGTGCTAGATAAGCTCAAGTTTGCAAGACGTTGGGATTTCAGGATGAGTCATGATAGTAGGGTTTACCCATCCATGGGAGCAACCTGAGTTTCCTAAGGCTCTGTCTGTCTCTTCTTAGGATGGTGCATACATAGGGCTTGAGGAAGACTAGAGTCTGAGGCAAGACAGCTCTTCTTTGCCTGCAAATCTTATGGTAAAGGAAGAAAAAGACTTTTTTAGGGGGCTACACCTGGTGACACTCAGGGGTTACTCCTGGCTATATGCTCAGAAATTGCTCCTGGCTTGGGGAACCATATAGGACACAAGAGATCGAACCCAGGTACATCCTGGCTCAGCCATGTGCAAAGTAAACACCCTATTGCTGTGCTATTGCTCCGGTCCTAGAAAAAGTCTTTTGATAATATTTTTCATTTCTAGCTGTTCTTTTAAGTCAAAATTGTGACTCCTTTCATGTCCTCTACCTGCTATACTTAAAAACAATTTTTAAATTTACTATGTAAAGAACATGCATCACATAGTTGACATAGTTAACCATAAAATGTTTGTTTCCAGATAAGTGAGAGCAAAATTATAAAAAAATAAAGACTAGAAGGAAATAAAAAAAGGAAAAAGAAGAAAGAAAATAAAAAAGGAAGAAACACAGCAACACACATTTGTGAATATTTTTGTATCTTCAGTAATGTCATTAAGACATTGGCAAGAGATTTAGTTCTTGTTGCTAGCTGACCATTCTGTTATTTCATTTGTTTCTAAACATAAAGTGACTGCAGGCTATATACATTAGCATCTAAATTAGTGTGTTTCTATGGGATGAAAGCACCAAACAAATGAAGTGGCTGCATGGCTTCAAATGCAGGAATTCAAAGCATTATTACTGATACAGTGGTTTTTGTGGAGTGTGTTCCCAACTATCAAGTTTCCAGGAAGTTGGAGAATGTGTGGGTATATGAGATGTGGGGTGGGAAGGGTGCCTGAAAAAAGTCCTTGGTATATCAGCCCAAACACTTGGTTAGATTGATGTCTGCAGAGAATCATAATAGAGTGGTGAAGCAGGGCCATAGATAAAATAGCAATTATGGGTGATGGATGCACACAGAAGTGACTTTGGGGGGCTGGAGAGATAGCACAACAGTTGGGCATTTGCCTAGCATACAACCGATTCAGGACAGATTGTTCGAAGCCCAGCATCCCATATGTTTCCCGTGTTTGCCCGGAGCAATTTTTGATAGCAGAGCCAGGAGTAACCCCTGAGTGCTGCCATGTGTGGCCCCAACCTCTCCTAAAAAATAAGTAACTTTGGAAGGACTTGCCATAATTTTAAGAATTGCTGCACATTTCTTATTTGCACAATCCTTTTTGATATATAAAAAAAGACAGAGATAGATAGATAAGAAATAGACACAAAATAGGTTCACTCATCTGTGGGATTTAAGCAAAACAAAAGATAGTATGGTAATAATACCTAGAAACAATAGAGATGAGGGCTGGACCAGTCCACAGTATGAAGCTTACCACAAAGAATGGTGAGTGCAGTTAGAGAAATAACTACTCTAACAACAATCATGACAATGGTGATGAGTAAGAGAAATAGAATGCCTGTCTCAAAGACAGGCAGGGGATGGGTAGGAGGGATATGGGGGGTACTGGTGATGGGAAGGTTGCACTGGTGAAAGGAGTGTGTTCTTTTTAAGACTGTAATCCAACTATAAACATGTTTGCAATCATGGTGCTTAAATAAATATATTATAAAATATATTTATATATGTTTTTATTATATATTATACATTTATGTATTATATAAATATATAATATATATTTATGAGCTGCAGGCTTCTTGCATCTCAGCAACTCTAGTGGGGAAAATATTCTTTATGAAAGGAAAGTGGGTGATCATGAGTGGCTGGGCGAAATATGAAATATAAAATAATGAAATCACACTCAAGTATGTGGGTCCAACAAGTCTCTGGCAGGAGTGTGACAATTTTACTTTTCTATGTTGGTAGTATATATACATAGCAAATCCAGTCTTAGGCATGAAAGGAATTTCCATGTTGACAAAAGCAGGAGTCATAGAAAAACAGAAATAATAACAGCAGACCCTGCTAAAATATACATATCAAGACTAGCCAGTACAGGTGAAAAGCTCTTACTAAGAGGTTCTGAGTTAGGAAGGAGGAAGTAGCATAATAAAAACTGAAAATCTGGGGCAGGGAAGGTGGCGCTAGAGGTAAGGTGTCTGCCTTACAAGCGCTAGCCAAGGAACGGACCGCGGTTCGATTCCCCCGGCATCCCATATGGTCCCCCCAAGCCAGGGGCGATTTCTGAGCACATATCCAGGAGTAACCCCTGAGCATCAAACGGGTGTGGCCCAAAAACCAAAAAAAAACAAAAAACAAAAAACTGAAAATCTATCCTTATACTGAGGAGTTAATACAAATAATATAAAACAATTTATGCAAGAAAATTATAAGGAGCAAAATTAATGGAGCAATACTAATATCTTCTGCTCCTTCCATAAGAATAGGAAATTGAAATTTAGAGTAGAAAAATTAAACAATAGAAAACAATAGAATAAAAAAAAAAGAATATATAAACAAATTTTGATAGGAATGTCAAAAGGATGATTGCTGATCTGCTGAATCTCAGCAATATATATCTATATATTTATAAGCATATAAATATATTAATTATATAATATATTTATATATTTATTTTAAAATATATATTTTAAAATATTATATTATTTATTTTTAAAATATATATATATTCCTTTTTACCGATAAGTCTAGATAAGACAGTAAAGCTATATTAGTAGGTGCTGTTAAACAAAATAGGCTTAACAAGAAACACATATACATAAGAGTAAAAGGCAATATTTTTTAATATAAATATTTATTTAAGCACCATGATTACAAGCATTTTGTAGTTTGGTTTAAGTTATAAACAGAACACACCCCATCACCAGTGCAACATTCCCACCAACAATGCTTCCTTCCTCCCCCCACCCCTGCCTGTATTTGAGACAGGCATTCTATTTCTCCCATTCTTTAGCATTGTCTTGTTAGTTGTTAGTGTAGTTATTTCCCTAACAGAGTTCACCACTTTTTGTGGTGGGTTTCAAATTATGAGCTAGTCCTTCCAGCCCTGCCAGTCCTTAACTCTTTTGTCTCTGGGCCTTATTACAGTAATGTCTTTGATTTTCCTTAAAACCCATAGATGAGTGAGACTAGATGAGTGAGACTATTCTTTTTCTTTGTTGTTGTTGTTGTTTTTTTTTTTTTTAATATGGAACGCTTCACGAATTTGCGTGTCATCCATGCGCAGGGGCCATTTTAATCTTCTCTGTATCATTCCAATTTTAGTATATATGCTGCTGAAGCAAGCATGAGTGAGACTATTCTATGTCTATCTTTCTCACTCTGACTTATTTCACTCAGCATAGTAGATTCCAGGTACATTCACGTATAGGAAAATTTCATGACTTCATCTTTCCTGATGGCTGTATAATATTCCATTGTGTATATGTACCACAGTTTCTTTAGCTATTCATCTATTGAAGGGCATCTTGGTTTTTTCCAGAGTCTGGCTATTGTAGATAACGCTACAATGAATGTTGGCGAGAGGAAGGTTTTTTTGAATTGCATTTTTGTATTCCTAGGGTTGGACTAGATGGCATTCCCATCAGCATTGAAAAAAGAGTTCCTTTTTCTCCACATCTCTGCCACACTGATTATTCTTGTTCTTTGTGATGTGTGCCAGTCTCTGTGGTGTGAGATGGTACCTCATTGTAGTTTTGATCTGCATCTCCCTGATGATTAGTGATGTGGAACATTTTTTCATGTGTCTTTTGATCATTTGTATTTCTTCTTTGAGGAAGTGTCTGTTAACTTCTTCTCCCCATTTTTTGATGGGGTTAGATGTTTTTTTCTTGTAAAGTTCTGTCAGTGCCTTTTATATTTTGGATATTAGTACTTTATCTGATGGGTATTGGGTGAATAATTTCTCCCACTCACTGGGTGGCTTTTGTATCTTAGGCACTATGTCCTTTGAGGTGCAGAAGATTCTCAGCTTAATATAGTCCCATCTGTTTATCTCTGTTTTCACTTGTTTGGAGAGTGCTGTTTCCTCCTTGAAGATGCCTTTAGTCTCAGTGTCATATAGTGTTTTACCTGTGTTCTTCTATATACCTTATGGTTTAAAGTCTGATATCAAGGTCTTTAATCCATTTGAATTTGATCTTTGTGCATGATGTTAGCTGGGGGTCTGAGTTCGCTTTTTTGCAAGTGGCTAACCAATTGTGCCAACACCACTTGTTGAAGAGGCTTTCCTTACTTCATTTTAGATTTCTTGCCCCTTTATCAAATACTAGATGATTGTATGTTTGGGGAATATTCTCTGAATACTAAGTCTGTTCCACTGATCTGAGGATCTGTATTTATTTCAATACCATGCTGTTTTGATAACTATTGCTTTGTAATACAGTTTAACATTGGGGAAAGTAATGCCTCCCATATTCCTTTTCCCGAGGATTGCTTTAGCCATTCATGGGTGTTTATTGTTCCAAATGAATTTCAGAAGTGTTTGATCCACTTCTTTAAAAAATGTCATGGGTATCTTTAGAGGGATTGCATTAAATCTGTACAATGCCTTGGGGAGTATTGCCATTTTAATGATATTAATCCTGTCAATCCATGAGCAGGGTATGTGTCTCCATTTCCTTGTGTCCTCTCTTATTTCTTAAAGTAGGGTTTTGTAGTTTTCTTTGTATAGGTCCTTCACTTCTTTAGTTAAGTTGACCCCAAGATATTTGAGTTTGTGGGGCACAATGCGAATGAAATTATTTCCTTAATGTCCATTTCTTCTCTATCATTATTAGTGTATAAGAAGGCCATTGAGGGGCTGGAGAGATAGCATGGGGTAAGGCGTTTGCCTTGCATGCAGAAAGACAGTGGTTCAAATCCTGGCATCCCATATGATCCCCTGAGCCTGCCAGGAGCAATTTCTGAGTGTAGAGCCAGGAGTAACCCCTGAGCACTGCTGGGTGTGATCCAAAGATACAAAACAAACAAAACAATACAAAAAAGAACAAAAAACAAAAACAAAAAGAAGGCCATTGATTTTTGTGTGTTAATTTTGTAGCCTGTCACTTTGCTATATGAATCTATTGTTTCTAGAAGCTTTTTTGCCAGAGTCTTTAGGATTTTCTAAATATGTTATCACGTCATCTGCAAACAGTAATAGCTTGACTTCTGCCTTACCTATCTAGATGCTCTTGATATCTTTTTCTTGCCTAATTGCTGTTATTTTCTCACTTTAATTTCAAGGTAAGATTTCCCTGGTAAGGTTTAAGTCAGATTAGTGATTGCATTTAAGATATCAGTTACCTATGACCAGTCTATTACAATCAGTAAGTAACTTCCACATACTCAAGAGGATTGGGATTTAAGTTAAGTCCTCTAAAAATGCACAAGATTCAGTAAAGTACAGAAAGTTAGTTGATCTTCACCTCTTTTTTTTTGATCTTTACATCTTAACTTTAAGTTTTATTTCCAGATAGCTGAATAATTTTACGTATGTTCTTAGCATAAATTTAGTAAGATTGGAGAGATCTCCACTTGGGACACCCATTGATGGCTGTAAAGTTCCTTAGTTGGCTTAAATCTCACTGTCTGCATGAGGATTAATCCACACTGCAGAAAGAGTATCATGCCTATATATATATGCAAACTAATATACTCATTAAGTTTCACATTAACTAAAAAAAATACTGAAGATGCCAAGAAAAGAGGAAAAGAGGCAAAATCTTTGTCAAATTTACAGAACACACAGAACAACCATTAAATTTTAAATTGCGATTTGATAATTTAGGTTATTATAATTTATATAGATCTGATTTTATGAACACTGTAACATGAGTTTAAGAGCATCTAAGTTCTTAATTCCTATAATTTTTATATACAACACTAGATTATTTCTACTTAGAAAAATAATTCAGTTTAATCAAGAAATATCATAAATTCAGTGTATTTTATATCACAGTTACATTCCATTTCTAACTTATTACTAATTTGATCTTAATAACCAAGGTCACTATATATGCTAAAATTTATCCTTAATAAAGAATGTAAATTCACTCCACTGATTTTATGTGCCAAATGTGGCCTGTGGAGTGGAGGTAGGTTTTAAATTAAATAGTAGTTATGGCTGAAAATAAGTTTGCACTAATTGATTATTAATGGCTTGATTAATTTGCTTTAATTTCATTTAGCTACAAGAATTAAAGTCTTTAGAGTCTGGAGACAGGTCCCCTTTAACCAAATACAGTACTCAAATCTTCGAAAGCTTCCTTTGAAGGTGGAATTACACCCCAAAGTTTTCTGTAGTAGTCACTGACAAGTTTGAGTCAGCACTGATTGCAGCTAGATTAAAACCAGTGTTCATGGGTGGGTCATGCCAGTTTATTAAGTTAGTATTTAAAACAGCATTAAGGCTCAAAGAAGGAAATTATGAAAACTGCTTTATTTGATAATTACATTAATATAGACAATTAATTATTAGATATGTTTATTAAAGACCTTAAAATTAGTTTTCTAGATCTAACATTTTTAGGATGACAATAAAGAATCATTATAATCAGATAGCATTTCTTTTTTTTATTTTTACAGCTTTTATTTATTTATTTATTATATTTTATTTAAACACTTTGATTACATACATGATTGTGTTTGGGTTTCAGTCATGTAAAGACCACCACCAATCACCAGTGCAACATTCCCATCACCAATGTCCCAAATCTCCCTCCTCCCCACCCAACCCCTGCCGGTACTCTAGACAGGCTTTCTATTTCCCTCATACATTCTCATTATTAGGATAGTTTAAAATGTAGTTATTTCTCTAACTAAACTCATCACTGTTTGTGGTGAGCTTCATGAGGTGAGCTGTAACTTCCAGCCCTTCTCTCTTTTGTGTCTGAAAATTATTATTGCAAGAATGTCTTTCATTTTTCTTAAAACCCATAGATGAGTGAGACCATTCTGTGTTTTTCCTCTCTCTCTCTGACTTATTTCACTCAGCATAATAGATTACATGTGCATCCATGTATAGGAAAATTTCATGACATCATCTCTCCTGAAAGCTGCATAATATTCTATTGTGTATATGTACCACAGTTTATTTAGCCATTCATCTGTTGAAGGGCATCTTGCTTGTTTCCAGAGCCTGGCTATGGTAAATATTGCTGCAATGAATATAGGTGTAAGGAAGGGATTTTTGTATTGTATTTTTGTGTTTCTAGGGTATATTGCTAGGAGTGGTATAGCTGGATTGTATGGGAGCTCGATTTCCAGTTTTTGGAGGAATCTCCATATCGCTTTTCATAAAGGTTGAACTAGACGGCATTCCCACCAGCAGTGGATATGAGTTCCTTTCTCTCCACATCCCCACCAACACTGTTTATTCTCATTCTTTGTGATGTGTGCCAATCTCTGTGGTGTGAGGTGGTACCTCATAGTTGTTTTGATTTGCATCTCCCTGATAATTAGTGATGTGGAGCATTTTTTTCATGTGTCTTTTGGCCATTTGTATTTCTTCGTTGTCAAAGTGTCTGTCCATTTCTTCTCCCCATTTTTTGATGGGATTAGATGTATTTTTCTTGTAAAGTTCTGTCAGTGCCTTGTATATTTTGGAGATTAGCCCCTTATCTGATGGGTATTGGGTGAATAGTTTTTCCCACGCAGTGGGTGACTATTGTATCCTGGGCACTATTTCCTTTGAGGTTCAGAAGCTTCTCAGCTTAATATATTCCCATCTGTTAATCTCTGCTTTCACTTGTTTGGAGAGTGCACTTTCCTCGTAGAATATGCCTGTAGTCTCAATGTCCTGGAGTGTTTTGCCTATGTGTTGTTCTATATATCTTATGGTTTCGAGTCTGATATAGAGGTATTTAATCCATTTGGATTTTACCTTTGTACATGATGTTAACTGGGGGTCTAAGTTCAATTTTTTGCAAGTGGCTACCAGTTGAAGAAGCTTTCTTTGCTCCATTTAGGATTTCTTGCTCCTTTATCAAAAATTAGGTGATTGGATGTCTGGGGAACATTTTCTGAGTATTCAAGTCTATTCCACTGATCTGAGGGCCTGTCTTTATTCCAATACCATGCTGTTTTGATAACTATTGCTTTGTAGTAAAGTTTAAAGTTGGGGAAAGTAATTTCTCCCATATTCTTTTTCCCAATGATTGCTTTAGCTATTCTAGGGTGTTTATTGTTCCAAATGAATTTCAAAAGTGCCTGATCCACTTCTTTGAAGAATGTCATGGGTATCTTTAAAGGGATCACATTATTTCAAATTTTTAAAAATTTTTTTTTAAATTTTTATTTTTAATTATGAGAACAAAGATGCAAAGAAAGAGGACAAGGTAAACTTACAGTGGAAGGACAATCACCCATAAACAGAATTCTCAGTATTCCCATTGCTGATATCTTAACTTTGAACTTTCAGCCAATGAATATTAAGAAAAATAAGACAAAACCCATATAACAATTACTTTATCCCTCAAGTCTCTAGATTGTAATACATAATATTTCTTAGCAGCACACAAAGCAATCTAAAGCCATCACACTTATGTAACTCCTTAAACATTGAAGGCAAAGTACTTTTTTCATTTCCATGCACATGCATATGAGTTTAAGTTAACCTCAAAAGTTTAAGTGAGTTGTTTCTCTTAAGGATTAGAGTCAAAGGAGCACAGTAAAAATGGTGTTAGAGTGGCAATTATTGTTTGCATAGGCCCACCAAAATATGAGGGACATGGAAAGGAAAAGCCTTGACCTAAATACAAGTAGATCCTACCCCTAAAGTTTCCTGGCATAAGACCAACTCTAGGCTCCAGGCAAATTAGTTTGTCCAATCCAAGTCATTGTCTGCAGTGCCAATACACTTTTATTTTTCACACAGTCTCTGTTGTTGGTATCATGCTTATGTATTAAATATCCTGGAATCTACATATCCTACATTGCAGTCAGGATGGTGCAGAGTGTCCTCTCATTTCACCTCACAATCAAAGGGAAATGCAGAGAGCCCTATCCTGTAAGCAGGTCGTTATTGTTGTCAAGTCTTCTTAGTGTTAAGGGAAGTCTCTTTTGAGCAGGTCGATGTCAGAGCAGTGGTATGGTCTTCCCTGGTAGAGGATTGCTTCCAGGTGTTGTTATAAAAAACCTTGGATGTTTTGTAGATAGCTTCCCTGGTTCAGGGGTGAATGGAGGATGCCCATTCTTCTGAGGCCTGTGCCAGGTCATTATATCAATGTTCAGGGTGTAAGGTTTCATTGCACTACAAGATTTGTGTGTTCCAATCTCTGTTAGATAAGAACTTATTTGTATGTAAAGTATTTTCCCATTTTAATGTGCCCATGCAAACAAGAAACAATGCTACATGGTGTTATCAGCGCTTATTGGGGCCATACAAAAAAGTCCAACAATTCCCATGACATGGTTCAATCATAAGCATTAAACTGAGGGACTCTTTCACCAAAATTCCTTATTGAGCAGCTCACAAAGAGAAGACAAGATAAAAAGTGGGTAGAATCATCACTGTAAAAGAATATTTAGAAAGAGTTATAGCTCTCAAAGAAAATACACAAACTATTCAAAAGACATATGTGTCCATTTTATGTCTTTTGAAATAGTTGGGGGTAATTAAATCCAATGCACGACTTTGGTCTATAATTAGGACTGTGTAGTACTGAAGTTAAAAAGGGTAAATTTGGGGTACTGATGGTTGGGGTGAGAGAGTTAAGGAGTAATGAGCTTTGTAGGGATATGCAAAAGGGCAGAATCTGTTGGGGCAGGAGGTCGGTCTTGGTGCCTAACAAGTTAAGAACTGAGGGTAAAGAGGATTAATTAAGGGGAAGATAACGAATCCAAATTGGGAGATGAGGGAGTCTAAGAGGCTCTGGTGTGGGGGAGGGGAAATATATCAGAGGGGCTATATACATTGTATACATGAATTGCTTAGCAGTCAGAGAGGACTTAGTCAGAGAGGCTTAGCAGTCAGAGAGGACCACTGTATAGGAAGTCACGTCTACATATACACTAATCTTAGAGACGTATTTGAATGTTATCCTCCAAATCTAGGGCATTCCATTTTTTTCATAGGAACAGTCAAGAATTAAGAGCATTTATGGGTATTGTTAAAAAGTATATATGTCACGCGAGCGTGGGGGAATCTCAGTTCCTTGGACTAAGTGGTCAGCCCAGGGGGCCTTTAGCTAGCTGTCCTACCCAGAGACCCCCACATACCAGCTGAAGAGACACAGAAATGCTGGCATGTGGAGTCTTCTGGGTGCAGCCCCTGTTTCTGTAGTTTGTGTATGCATAGGGGAGGAGATTCTCTCCCCTACCCTCTTGACTGTTGATTCTTCCTGGAAATTTTCTTCCTGGGTCTCTAATGATTCTTAAGTTGTCTCTGTTGAGCTTATCATAGACTTCTATTTTATCTGTTCCCATTCTTTTACTAATTTTTCCATTGTCTGTTTATTTGCTTTAAGTTTTTTTTTCCCAATCTCTCCCGCTGTATGGAGTTGTTGTTTATCTCATCTTCCACAGCACCAATTCTATTCTCAGCTTCTGTTAGAAGCTTATCCATTTTGTCATTCAATTTGTTTACTGAGTTTTTCAGGCCTGTTATTTGACCTGTTATTTCAGTTTGGAGTTTTGTGATTTCTGTCTTCATATTTTCTTGGTTCTTATTAGTGTTCTCTTCAACTCGATCCATGGTTTCTTTGAGTTCTTTGAGCATCTTCCATATTTCTTGTCTAAACTCCTTACCTGAAAGATTGATTTGTTGGTTGGTCTTTTTCTGGTCATCAGAATTGTCATCTTCATTCTCTATGTCTGATGCTGGCCTGCATTGTTTCTCAGATAGCATTTCTAATATTATTCCGACCCATTGATAATATTACACTTTAATAAAGTTATCATATGACCAAGATAAATTTAAAACTGTCAATGAAATTAGGTTCTTAACAATATCATGCACTCACAAATTTAGCAATATTATCTAAAAACGTTAACCATAACTAATTGCAACATTAATAAAACAACTCTTTATTCTTAAAAACTTCTATTAAAGTTAGAGAAACTAGGAAACTAAAAAATCCAGACCTGTTCTTTCCCTAACTAGTTAATAGCACACAAACAATAGGTTCCCTGGGGAGATTATCTTCCCACCCTGGGAATGAAGCAAATTCTAAGCCTGAAAAAGCGGCTAGGATTTTAAAAAGGCAAGCACATTTTTTTTCTTTGCAGCCAGTTTTGCCTTGGAGAAGCGGCTGGTGAGAGTTTACATATCTACAAGATACTTAGTCATAGTATCGTGTTTCAACACATGATTCCGACATACAATCTCAATGCACAGTCAAACGAACTTTCAGATTCACACAACACAACAAGTTGACAAACAGTATAAAGATGAGTAACAGATAAAAAGTTATAAAAGAGATGAAAAAATATGGGAAATTTGGACGTCTCTAAATTTTCCCACCAGATCTTTGCTGGCTATATATAAGAAAAAATATTTTGGAAAAGAAGGCCTTTTTAGAGAAATTAGAGCCAGCTCTAATTAAATAGTAAGTTTAGAAGAAAAAGAGGAATAGAAGAAATTATTAAGTGCATTTCTTTCTTTCTTTAAATTCTTAGTTGGCAAATTCCTATTTTTGTTGCATAAGATATTACATGTAATTTTCTATAGATACACAACAAGAATATTATTTTTGCATGAAAATGAGTAGAGACTTCTAGTAAAACTTTACTCATTATTAGATGTTAGATGCCATTTAGCTACAAGAATCAAAGTCTTTAGAGTCTGGGGACAGGTCCCCTTTAACTAAATAAAGTATTCAAATCTTTGAAGGCTTCCTTTGAAGGTGGAATTACACCTCAAAGTTTTCTGTAGTAGTCACTGACAAGTTTGAGTCAAGTTTGAGTCTAAACATACCATGATGTTTAGACACATATCCTTTGGTATATTTCTTCCCTACAAAGTATATGATAAGTGAGGTAGAACATAGGGCTGGAAAGTTCCTTTGCTTATACCATCATCCCAAATAAAAATAATTGCACTTTTAGTCACATTATTTGCTAATTCTAGGACCATCAAAGAGGAGGAAACATGTTTGATGGACCATGAATAGGGTCAGTTCTTTCCAGCAATGCAAGAAATATATATGTACCTGTATCCAAGAGCTCTAGTATTTCTTTCCCTGAATTCTTATAGATTTTTATAGGCCTTTTACTTTCCAGTTCTTGATTTCTATAAGGCAATGGTTGCCCTAAGGAGTACTTATATTCCTCAAACATTACAGAAGAACAAAACTCTGCAGCACCAGAAGCTGCAGTATTAGGGGTAGCTAGTTCTATAAAATTTCTAATCTTTTTCATAGGAGGGGCAGTAGCCAAAGCCAATAGAGGTCTATTTTCAAAGGCTTTTTCTCCAGTTCTGAGTCTATCTCATAATTCAACCAATTTTTACATCCTTTTACAGAATTAATAACCTCAGAAGGCCCATGATTTTCTAATTTAGCCTTTTGAGCCATATATTCTAATTCAAGTCTATAAGATTACTAATTTGTCTTCTTATAACAGAGGACATTGCCAGATGAGCGTTTTTTGTGCCTTTTTGTTCATGAGACTCCAGAGTGTCCTGGACCATCCTATTCCAGTCTAACTTTCTTAAAGAACCAGGGATTAACTTTATGGACAACCTTAATAAATTACTGTAATCATTTAGTTAATGTAGTACTATCTTATGTAGTTCTATCTTAAAACATTCAGAAAAATCCGCTTACCTTTTCGTCCTAAATCTGTTGCTGTCCAGGGAGTCCTAGGCACTCTGACAAGGTTCCTGCTTCTTGCACCTAAAAAATAAAAATGAAACAAACAAAAAAAAAAAAAAAAAGAAGAGAAAAGAGAGAAACAGCTTATTTTCCTTGATGGCCTCCAAAAGTTGGGCACCAATTGCTGCATGAATCTTGCATGTCAGCAACTCTAGTGGTGGGAATATTCTTCATGAGAGGAAAGTGGGTGATTATGAGCAGCCTGGCAGAATATGAAATATGAAATAATGAAACCACACACGTGGGGGACAACACGTCTTCTGGCAGGCATGTGACAATTTTACTCTTCCATGTTGGTAGTATATATACACGGCAAACCAGTCTTAGGCATGAAAGAAATTTCTGTGTTGATAAAAGGCGGGAGTCACAGAAAAACAGAAATAATAACAGTAGGCCCTGCTAAAATATACATATCAAAGCTAGCCAGTACAGGTGAAAAGAATCTTACTAAGGGATCTGAAGGAGTTAGGAAGGAGGAAGTAGCATAATAAAGAGAAGGGGTGTAGCTGGATTAGAAAGGAGGATCTTATGACAAAAGATGAAAAGCTTGTTTAGTGCAATTTGGGGATTGGGCTAGGATGAAAGTCTCTGTAGGCTAGCACAATGAAAGTAAAAACTGTTTGTTTACTATTTAGAAGCTGAAAACAGAAAGGAAGGTTTTTTGCAAGTTATGTGGCTGACTTGATTTTCAGGTGTAAATTTTTGGCCAGAGGGAAAACTTTTCTTAGTAATCTTTGGTGTTGCATTTCTCTGAGCAAGAGAGTTTGAGACCATATTTCAGCCTGTGATTTTATAACAGAGAGATATGCCAGATAATATGAAAGAAATGTAATGTCAGTACCATGACATGAATTTCAGAAATATTGCCAGTAGGGGGGTATAACTAACGTTATAGATCTACGTAGGGGGTATAACTAACATCCACAAATGGGTCTGCTTGGACAAGTATTTCTTTTTTTTTTTTTTTTTTTTTGGTTTTTGGGCCACACCCGGCACTGCTCAGGGGTTACTCCTGGCTGTCTGCTCAGAAATAGCTCCTGGCAGGCACGGGGGACCATATGGGCAGACAAGTATTTCTTGAGGAATTATCAGCTCTCTGCTCCAGGAAAATCCGTTGATACATCTGGTGGGTCTGCTGAATTCCCCTTAAATGAAGGTGCCTTATGCCATGGCATGGCATTTATTATAATACGTATATTATATAACATATATTATATGAATAAATAATATATTGTACATAATATAATTTATTATATTATAATAAATCATATATTTATAAAATGATATACATTATATATTATAGCATATAGACTATATTAGAAATTTTAAAGGTTAAAAATATTTATATTTGTGCCCGGAGAGATAGCACAGCGGCGTTTGCCTTGCAAGCAGCCGATCCAGGACCAAAGGTGGTTGGTTCGAATCCCGGTGTCCCATATGGTCCCCCGTGCCTGCTAGGAGCTATTTCTGAGCAGACAACCAGGAGTAACCCCTGAGCACCGCCAGGTGTGGCCCAAAAACCAAAAAATAAATTATATTTGAAAAATATATAAAATATTTGTTTTAAAGAAATATATGTGAATGACTTCACATAAAGATTAGTTAATTGTCTTTTTCTTTGATAAAAAGCACAAGTGAAAATAAATGTCCTAAAAAGGGGGGAAAATGGCAGAGAGCAGGAGTCTCATCACAAAGGTGATGGTGTGACAGATGGGAATAGAGTCCTAGAGGTAGTGTGGGCACTAAGCTGGGGACATGTCTCAACTTTGGGCCTAAAGTTAGACATCCAGCTGGTCAGTTTAGGAAATCCTAGCAGCAACCTGCACATCTCAGGTAGCAATACTCAGTGCCACATTACTCTCTTCTTATGCTGCTGCTGTTTCTCTCTCCTCCTTTTCTTTCCTTCATCTCTCCAATGCAGTGACCTTTAGTTACATAGGTTTCATATTTCCATCCCTTATATATTTCTGTTATCTGATTGGTTTTTTATATATCATGTGCCATCTGCCTAATGACCAAACAGATAGCCTTTGTGTGGACTGACCAGAATTCCTAACTCCCATAACTCATCCATTTTACTTAGTGTCCTGATATTTCTGTTCCTTAGTGATTTCTGCTGCCTGATTGGTTTGTGCAATTAGATTGCATATGAGGAACTAACTGGAGATTTTAATTATCTTGCCCCTCCTTCCATACTACTTTTGCAACATTCAGCTCAGTCAGAAAAAAACATTCACAGTCATTACACTGGGGTTTAATTCCAAGTATTATTATTATTATTATTATTATTAGTTCTATTCCAAGAAAAAGGATCAACTCAAAGCTAAAAATAATGAGGAACCTAAAATAGATAGAATGATCACTTATTATTTATGAGAAACAGCTTGGTTTTCAATGATAGGGTGTGACTCAGTTCTAGATAAATTCTGATGCTTCTTGGTCATCTAAGAGCACTTAGATAATGACAGTGGAGACTTGATATTTCTGAGCATTAGAAATAAGCACATCGACAACAATGATTTTTTCGTCCTGCAACTTGCTAACTATATAACTGGTGTGTGCGAGCAATTATTAGTCAATTTCAGCTTTTCATAAACCTAAGTGACTTTGTAGGTCTGAATTAGAAACCTCCTCCCACTAGAGAGAGAGAGAGAGAGAGAGAGAGAGAGAGAGAGAGAGAGAGAGAGAGAGAGAGAGAGAGAGAGAGAGAGAGAGAGAGTGAGAGAGAGAGAGAGAGAGAGAGAGAGAGAGAGAGAGAGAGAGAGAGAGAGAGAGAGAGAGAGAGAGAGAGAGAGAGAGAGAGAGAGAGAGGCTAAGGAGCTCGGCTTGTATATGGTTGATCCTGGTTCAAGTCTGTGGCATCATATGTGGTCTTATGAGAAGTGCCAGCAGTGGGCCCAGAGCCAGGAGTAACCTTTGAGCACTGTGAGGTGTGAACTCCAAATGCTCCAAATAAAGGTGATTTATTGGAACCTGAGCAGATGACAAGACAAGTCTGTCTTTTTTAAAAGTTCCCCACAATTGTTCTGAGTAAATAAACTGTGAAGGGCTTATTTTTGCTTTACACTTTTTTTTTTAATACCACATAAGGTCCATATATTTTTGGAACCCATTATATTTTGGCCTGCCTGCCTCTAACTGTGAAATTTAACAGTATTTGTAGACTCAAACCTTGAGAATCTGGGGGAGGGGGAGTGTTTGAATATATCCTTAATTCCTTCCCTTTTAAACTATTTAATCTGGATAACTGTTCTGTTTTTTTTTTTTTTTTCTTTTCTTTTCTCCCCCCCCCACCTCTTTTTGGTTTTTGAACACAACTGGTGGCTCTCAGGGGTTACTCCTAACTCTGTGCTCAGAACTTGCTCCTGACAGGCTTGGGTGATCTATGGAATGCCTGGAATCGAACCCGTCCTGGGTTGGCAAAATGCAAGGCAAAAGTTTTACTGCTGTGCTATTCTGTGTCAAATAGAACTGTGGCTCTCAGAGGGAGTTCATGCTCTGTCAGCCTGTCTTTTGATACCATTTTGGGATATAAAGATTAAAATCCAGAACATGCTGGAATGGGAATACAAGTCTCTGCATTTGAGAATTCGTGAATATCTAAGACCACAACTAGAATTTTTCCATGTAAATATTTCCAGAAAAAGCTACAGGTCCAGAAAGTAGGTGTGATGAATAGGATGTTAACTTTCTCCTATTCACCCTTTTCTGGCCTCGAACTATGCCTGCTTAGTAAGGACAAACACATTTCTGCATACACACAATTCCACACATATGTGTTGCTGGGAGTAATTGCAATTGTTCTGGCTTGAAGTCTCTAGGGAACTTTATCTGAACACCAGGAAGGGGTTAAAGAAAACCAGAGAAGCAAAATATTAAACAAGGAGAAAGGCTAGGTAAAGGAAAATTAAAAAAAAAAAAAAAAAAAAAAAAGGAATCAACAGGAAAATAAGTTACAAAAGATCTTCCAAACTTGAACATCATATTCAAGAAGAAAAATGTTGGGGCCGGAGAGATAGCATGGGAGTAAAGCATTTGCCTTGCATGCAGAAGCTCAGTGGTTTGAATCCCGGCACCCCACATGGTTCCCCGAGCCTGCCAGGAGCGATTTCTGAGCGTAGAGCCAGGAGTAACCCCTGAGCGCTGCTGGGTGTAACCCAAATCCCTCCCTCCCCCTAAAAAAGAAAAGAAAAATGTTGTTTATGATTGTCCGAGGAAGAGAGCTCCAACTCTTTCCAAGGCACCAACTTCCTATGATAAGACCTCAGGGTGTCATATAAAATATAGTGGTTACAGTTAGCAATTATGTCCTGTATATTTAATTTTTTCCCAAGCCAATAATAAATTTTATTGTCTGAAGACCAGTAATAAATATAGCTGTAGCTGGACAACTTAAATCTTATTTATAAACTTTATAAATCTTTATTTATAAGCTCACTAAATTTGTTTTATTTTATTTTATTTTTCAGGAACATAACTACCACCCTCCTTTTCCTGATATCTTTCTTTAATCTTTGTGTTTTACTGATAAGAACGACAAAAATTGATAGAAATTCAATATCATTCCCTTCAATAACTCACTCACTTTTTGGGAGGTTTGAGCAACTTGACATACAAAACCTCCCATCATGTAAACACTCAGATGTAATTTTTCCTCCAAGAAATTGCCAATTTCAGCAGGGGAATTACTGTCCTGAGTAGTGATTTTGATGAGCCACGGGCAGACACAGTTTCCATCTAGGAACAGAAGTCCAGCTATGCCCTTGTCTATGTCCGGGACTGATGCAGAGAGTAGGGACCCCAGCTGGGCCCTGTCTGTCTCCCACCATTCGTCAACCCACAGCCTCTCTTTGCCCTTTCAAGGAGACTGAGTTCTGCACGACTGAGCTTCAAGTCCCTCCACCATGCACCCCTGCAGCCCTTCAGAGAGCTGCTACCATTTTCTGGAAGTTCCAGAATCCTCCGAGGATCCATTGCAGTCTTCACAACTGCAATGGAATAATTTGAAACTTTGAGGGAGACTGAATATTTGCTGAATTCAGTGTGATCATTTCACAGTGTGTAGGCATTTCAAGTCATGTTGTGGCATATCTAAGCTCATATAAAAGGACCTTATAGGGGATGGAGAGATAGCGCAGTTGTAGGGAATTTGCCGTGCATGCGATTGATCCAGGATGGACCTCGGTTCGATCCCCGGTGTCCCATATGGTCCCCCAAGCCAGAAGCGATTTCTGAGCTCAGAGGCAGGAGTAACCCCTGAGTGTCACTGAGTGTGGGCCCTCCCCCCGAAAGGACATTGTAAAAAAATATGAACTGCTCAGGAGGGAAATAATTCTACCTGGGGGATTTGGGAGAAAGAAGAATCCCCAAGGACAAAATAAAAATCAACACCTGAAAATGCAGAACCTGCAATTCACACAGATGCTATATTGTGAGAGAAAAGGGGCTGGAGAGATAGCACACAGGTAAAGTTCAATCTGAGAAACCCCATTCACCACCCTAAACCCTACCAGGAGTGAGCATTGAATGCAGAAGGAAGCCCTGAACACAGCTGGGTGTGGGCCCCAACAGGACAGTTCTGCAAAAACAGAAGCAATTTGACAGTGATTAGCAGAATGGGCTGGAAACTGTAGACTGAAACATAGTCCTGGGATTCAGATAAAAAGGGCTGACCTAAAAAACTGGCATATTCTGGCTAAAATGATAACATTCAAGGAGAAAGGAAAAAAAAAAAAAGAGCCTTCATATTATAAGACAGAAAGAAAGGTTACTTATTGTTGGGGGCTGGAGAGATAGTACAATGAGTAGGGAACTTGGGTTCCAATCCCTGGCATCCCATAGGATCCCCAGAGCACCGCCAGTAATAACTCCTGAGCATGCTGGATGTGGTTTCAAAACAAAACAAACACAAAAGGCTTGTTGTTAGGGATAAAATATAGACTAGAAACTGCTCAGCTGCAACTCTGCAAGCTCAGAGAATCTGCCTAGATTTCCAAGAAAAACTCTCTTGTACCGAGAACCTCGTACTCAGCAAAGCTTACATCAGCTGCCAGGGTGGAAGGAATTGACAGATCTTCAGGATTCAGAGACTGACGCCTCCTGAAACCCCATCTGTAGAACAGTGCTCAAAAATAGGCTCTATGAATCACCTCAGAGGCTTCAATGTGGGAAAGGACTCAGCACAGGAGAAGAAACAGCACAAATTAGCCTCAAAGTTGACTGTATTTATACAGCCTAGGAGTTAAACAGATAAATTACAAAAGGTGATTAGATCCTGATACACAAAATTATGATTCTGAAATAAAAGAAACAGTGAAGAAGTCTAGTGGTGGGGTTCAGAAACAAAAAAAAATCAAAATATCAATTTCTATCCTCCAAATTTAGGAATTTGTGGGACTGGCAGTGGGAGAAGGAGAAAGCGTATTTCATATTTCTGATTGAGGAGGGGAGGAAATTATTTTAAAAACTTTATATTGATCTACGGGGCAGCATCAACTGGGAGAATTGTGAAACTGGTGGAAGGGAATGTTTGATGATTGGGTTTCTGAGAGTAGAAAACAAATAAATGTGTGTTTCATAATTTGTATTATGAGAGGCAATGAGGAGGAAAGTAGCAAAAGATGAAATTAAAATAAATGAGTAACAAGCAATCAGGGCATGAGTGTTTCCTTAATTACACAAGTGACAAGAAAAGGCAAAATAAGACAAAATAAAATGTAAGATGGGTAAAAAAATCAAGCCAAAACTAAAAACAAAGGGATAGAGAATGAAACTTGGCAAACAACAAAAAGAGAAAGAAAAGAGGAATGACAGTATTAATATTAAACAAGTATTAATATTAGATAAGATGAACAAGGGGCATTTTACAATAGTAAAAACTCATCCATGAAAAAGAAAATTTCATAAATTTGAACACCTACATCAAAATAATGCTAAAGTAATAAGTACGACTTTTAGAAATGATACAATAATTTGATTTTATGATGAATGTTTAGAATCAGGTTTAGTTGACAAAAACATAGTAGGATGGAAAGAAATTATGTTATATATTGATATCTTTGAAATGAATTTATGAACTTCTTCCTTTCTTCTAGGGAACCATTAATGATACTGATCATGTATTGACCTTGACAAGGAGAAACTTGCCAAAGAACCAACACACATTTCAGGCAACATTCTCATTGGGATAAAAATTAGGAAATCTATAAATCAGTAGCACCACTATAAAAACACCTTCAAATAACTTGGAATCATGGGAAACAGAGAGAAAATATGAACAGATAAAAACATGTTTCACAAAAGTAAATAGAATTCAATGAAAATATTGGCTCTCATATTTTTCTTAAAGAATATAGATGAGGGGCCGGCGAGATAGCATGGAGGTAAGGTGTTTGCCTTCCATGCAGAAGGATGGTGGTTCGAATCCCGGCATCCCATATGGTCCCCCGTGCCTGCCAGTAGTGTTTTCTGAGCGTAGATCCAGGAGTAACCTCTGTGCGCTGCAGGGTGTGACCCCCTCCCCCCAAAAAAGAAAGAATATAGATGAAAAACAAAGGGATATTTAAAAATATTTAAATGATTTATTTAAAAATGATAATAGAACAGAGTTAATGAAATAAACTAGAAAAAATGAACAAGAGTTAATAATTAACAATTTTCTTTTGTTTTTTGGGTTACACCCTGGCTTTGTGCTCAGAAATCACTCCTGGCAGGCAATGGGGACCATGTGGAATGCCGGGATTTGAACCACCATCCTTCTTCGTGGAAGGCAAACACCTTACCTCCATGCTATCTCGCTATCATCCTGGATTGGCTGCTTGCAAAGCAAACATCCTACCACTACACTATCTCTCTGGCCCCAATAATTAACAAATTAATATAAAACATAATTAACAAAAGTTCTTCTGACAAAACTATGCAGAGGACGAATAAGCAATATTATTTTAGAAAATTTCAATATAATGCATAAAACATCTAAGTAGAAATGTCAAAATCATAGAAAGTTATGAAAGAGAATGGTGTAGCAGAATATGTAAAAACAATAATGAGATATTAATAATAATTCATATAATTACTAATAATAAGACTTACAATGGACCCATGTGTACTTTCATGCAGAATAGTTTCTACATGTATCATATACATGGGTCTTCATGACCTCTGCAGACAAAGTCCGTACTTTGGGGAAGAGCATAGTAAGGTTAGCTGGTTGGCTGAATAAAGTGAGGCCCACAATCAGTACTAGGCTCCATCTCAGATGCTCTTGTTTCCTGACTAATAGGAAAAAAGGCAAAATAGTTCCTTTGTTCAGAAATATGATCTTATAACAGAAAAATCTAAAAAGTTTGATTTAAGTTGACTATAAAAATCTATAGTTCTTTAAGTGTTGGCACTACCAGCAATATAAAATGAAATATAAATATATATAGTATTTATTATATAAAATATAAATTGAAAATATAAGATGTAATTCACAATAATAACCAAAGCCCTCTCAAAATTATTTTGATAGGGAATAGAACTAAAATCAGGGATAATATTATTTTTTAGACCTAAAAATTTAATCCTGGACAAACACAAGAAAACAAGTTGGCCAAGAATGAAAATATTTAATTACTGAAAATCATTAGCCAATTTCTCTAAAATCTATATTATAAATTATTAAACCCTAATTAGAACCCCATTTTAATTAAGTTAAAAATCTATCTGGCAGATAAACATCTGAAAATAAGCAAGAAAATAATGCCAGATACTAAACACTTCTAAAAGCATGAATATATAAATAGATGCTTGATATATGGGAATTAAATATGAGGCAAAGTCGCTATTTAAATTTAATTATTATTTCTCTCTTCCCTTTCTCCTATCTACCTACCTATCTATCTATCATCTATTTTTCTATCAATCATTTTCCTAATAGACATTATTAGCCCAAACAGAAATATATAAAGAAGATAAAAATCAGACTCAGTCTATATATACCAAGGTAGTCTTTCAGATGAATTCAGTCTCAATAAAAAAAATACTTAAACTCTTTTAAATAATATTTTATTAAAAACATTGTTATTTAAAAAGTTCTTCCTAGTTGGTTTTCAGACATGCAATATTTCAGGGACAATTCCACCACCAGAGTCGACCTCCCTCCACCATGTTTCCAGATTCCATACCATTGCACCACCACTGTCCCCAGCCTGCCAGCATCACAGGCCCATTTTAAGTTTTGATGTTAAAGTTTGGGTCTCATGATATCATCACTGTTGTCTCTGGCTTGGAAATTTAGTTCTTTCCTTTTTTAACACCATGGATGCATTCGAGACTACTTGAATGGCCCCCATTCTTTTATATTTATATTTATTTCATATTTATGTTTCTCCTCCTACACTCAATTTCTTTCCTTTTCCTTGCTATACTCTGGGGCCAAGAGTGTTCCAAATGGAAAAACATAAAACAAAACAAAAGGAAAAACAAACAAACAAACACACAAACAAACCCAAAGAGAGAAAATACTTAAGTTCTTAAGTGGTAATTTAGATGGAAATTAGGTAAAAAATGGGGGCACCTTTCTCAGGTAGACAAAAATTCAGAATGACAGCAGGTAGCAGAAGTACCATGGAAAAAGACTCACGTTGGTGCTGTGGAAAATACTTAGATTTTGCTCTTTTGTTACTGAAAAGACAACCATCAGAAGTGTGTGTGTGTGTGTGTGTGTGTGTGTAATAATACAAATAAAATTGTTGTGTAGGATATGAATCTGTGTGTATTTATAGAGAAAATATAAAATGTTTAATCAAGGTTAATAGTAATATTTAGCATAATGTTATGACAGGTGATTTATACTTAATTTAACTTTAAGATATTACTCAAATTTTTTTTTTTTTTTTTTTTTTGGTTTTTGGGCCACACCCGTTTGACGCTCAGGGGTTACTCCTGGCTATATGCTCAGAAATCGCCCCTGGCTTGGGGGGACCATATGGGACGCCGGGGGATCGAACCGCGGTCCTTCCTTGGCTAGCGCTTGCAAGGCAGACACCTTACCTCCAGCGCCACCTACCCGGCCCTGATATTACTCAAATTTTTATTTACCATGAATGCGTTCATTTTTATATCCATCAAATATTTATTTTTTATTCTGAACAAGAAAATAAATCCCTATCTTTCCAGACAGATAATTGTGGGCAGTGGATCCCCCAGACTTTCTGATATTCTGATATTTGCATGTCTTGGGCTCTGGATAAAAATAATAACCTGTCACACTTTCGTGTGTGGGGCCTGTTATCAATCTCGCTTTGATTTTGAGGGTCAGGCAGTGTAACGAAGCTGGTAATGTCCTGTTTCTCTGGGGCTTTGACATTCACATTTGTATCTTTTCTTCTCTCCCTGCTCATGGCCACCCTTTTCTCCTCTCCAATTATTAGTGGGTTTCCAAGGGGCTCCTGCTTTGTGACACACAGATCACAGTTGTGGGGCGCCTTGCAGAAAGGGCATGAAAGGCACTTTGTCATTTACTTTGGGGTTTTGAAAGGTACCAGCTGCCCTCCGGAAAACCAATAACCCCGCAGGAGGAAAATGGTAGATTATGTGTTTGCCTGCTTGAGTTAAAAATATGACAGCAATTCCATCATGTGCAAACACGGGGTGGCTTTGGATAATGTTTTTCCTATGGGGTGTAAGTGGGTCGAGTATCACGTTTCTGTGGCTATTATTCAAGGTGAGGTGTCCTCTGAGGTCACACATAGTTGTCAAGGCTGAACCCTCTAGAAAAGTCACAGATCTAAGGCTGGAGCAGGCAGCACACTGGTCTTGCACTATGGTCCTGATCTGGGTTCAGCATCTGGCAGCACATATGGTCCCCTAAACCTTGCCAGGAGTGATTCTGGAGCCCAGAACCAGAGCAATCCCTGAGTGAGCACAGAGCTTGGAGTAAGTCCTGAGCAAGGCTGGGTGTGGCCCAAGAAGAAAACAAATACACAATAAACAATAAACAGTGACAGGAGATCACTTAAGGATACCCCCTCCCCAGGTTCTATGCCTGTCTTGACACACCCACAATTCAGACTGTTCTAATCACATTTCGGTGAGCATATCCTGATGCAGATGCTTCTCTTCACTGTGCACATCAGACATAAATAAAATGTCTTTAAAAATCATGTCACTCTGTGCTCATAAAAGTCACAAAAGGCAACTGATGCCAGGAGACCTCTCCCTGGTAGATGGAGAGAGAGGTCAGCTCATTCTGCCTGATTCATAGGTAGATGACTTTTCCCCTCCCAATGCTGATACATGGGTGAGAGAGCTGTTGGTGACAGGATCCCTCTCTATCATCATTACATCATAGCTCTATTTGGAAACTGAAGACAGTGCTTGAAGGAACAGTGCTCTAAGAAAGAATGCTCTCTTCTATATTCTTTGCACACTATTTACGAGTCAGAATTTGGAAAAAAAAAACCTCAAGTGCTTAAGAACAGATGAGTGGCTGGAGAAACTGTAGTATAGCTACACAATGGAAGACTATGCAGCCATTAGAAAAAATGAAGTTGTGAAATTTGCTTATACATGGATCATTATGGAGAGTATTATGTTGAATGTAATGAGTCAGAGGGACAGGGATAGACATAGAATAATCTCACTCATTTGTGGAACATAAGGAAAAAAAAAAGAGATAGTGTGGAAATAATATATAGAAACAATTGAGAGGGTAGCCAGGAGGACCAGTCCATGTTAGAGAACTTGTCACAAGGAGTGGAGCAATGCAGTTAGGGAAGAGAAGGGACCACTTTGACAGTGAGAGTTGGAAATGATCACTGGACAAGAACTAGGTGTTAACAGTGATCTTCATGGTACCCCTCATTAACAATAGTGCCAACCAGAGTGTCTAAAAGAAGAGAGAGAGAGAGAGAGAGAGAGAGAGAGAGAGAGAGAGAGAGAGAGAGAGAGAGAGAGAGAGAAAGAGAGAGAGAGAAAGAGAAAGAGAGAGAGAAGTGAAAAGTAAATGTCTGCCCCAGAGGCAGGCAAGGGTGGGTGGGAGGGAAAATGGAGACATTGGGACATTGGTCACGGGTAATGTTCATGGGTGAAGGATGTTGGAAATTGTAAAACTGAAAATTTATCATGAACAACTTTGTAAACAAAGTTGTTTATAATTTAAATCCAAGTGCTTAAATAAAGGGAGAATAAAAGAAGAAACAGTGCTCTGAGGAATAGTGCTCTAAAGGAACAGTGCTCAAAGGAACAGGTCTAATGCTCTATCAGGGGTCCTCAAACTTTTTAAACAGGGGGCCAGTTCACTGTCCCTCAGACCATTGGAGGGTCTGACTATAGTAAAAACAAAACTTATGAACGAATTCTTATGCACACTGCATATATCTTATTTTGCAATGAAGAAACAAAACATGCAAATACAATATGTGGCCCACGGGCCATAGTTTGAGGACCACTGCCTGGTCCCCTGCACCAAGAAGGCTGCCTTCAGCTCAGTCCTTGTTTTTGAATTGGTCCTTGCTGGCTTCAGGTCTGTCAGAGCCTCCTGAAAGAGGAGTGCCTGGCCCAACTCAGACCTTGTCTGCAGGCTGGGAGGGGCCGAGGAGGCCTTTTCTTACTCAGGCAGTGCCTAGGCCTCACTTCTCCTTGCTCTGAGGCCTTCCCAACTCAGTCAGCACCACAGCCACCACTAGGACCCAGTCCAGTCCCCAGAGAGGTCCTCACACCAGAGTACTCTCCCCTGAACCCTGCTCTCTCCTCCTGACAACTGCCACAGTGGCTGCAGGTGCTGCTCTCCCTGGAGGCAGAGGAAAGGCCTTGGGTCAGCCAGCAGGACCTGCCCAGATAGTGCCTGGGGCTACTGGAATAAGCAATTATTCGTCAACTGGTGTTCAGGCCTCAGCAGAGCCACAGTTATTCAGGACCATGATTGCTCCAGACAAAGGGACAGACAGAGGGGCAGAGCTGAGGTGAGGAGGAAAGAAGATCCACTGGCCTTGACCTGAGGGAAGCGACTGTGATGGAGCACTAGAGCCCTTCAGCCTCTGAGGCACACGCATGGCCACTTACTTGGGCTTCTGAGGCTCATCTTCAGACACGCACACACATATACACAAACACACACCACACATGCACACACAACACACAGACACAGTCACACATACACACAACTCACAAATACACACCACACATACACACACCGCACACAGACACACATACTCACACACACACAGTCATGGTGGAACCATTTTAAGAACATCTCCTTCCCCTTCTCTTGTCACCTCAGTATCCCACCTGGGCATGACATTGGAGAGATGTGACATCACGTGACAGGACCTTCACCTACCATTCCAGTGTCCTCTGGGCTAACCATAAAGAGTCAGTGCTGTTTAATCAAAAGTTTGAGGGGGAGGGGCCGGAGAGATAGCATGAAGGTAAGGGTTTGTCTCTCATGCAGAAGGTCAGTGGTTTGAATCCTGGCGTCCCATATGGTCCCCTGAGCCTGCCAGGAGTGATTTCTGAGCGTAGAACCAGGAGTAATCCCTGAAACCAAAAAAAAAAAAAAAAAAAAAAAGGTTTGAGGGGGAAATTTATTTTCTAGATTCCCTCTTTGCCCTTGTTGAAAACTGCCCTCAGGTAGCTTCTAGAATATTCTCCCGCATTAAATGGTGACTGACAGACTACAAAGTCAAATCATGAAAGTCTTGAGTTCTCTAGGAAGGAGAGAAGTTCCCTTAATTCTCAGGCTCCTTTGGTGTGAAACAAAAACAAAAACAAAAACAAAAAACACTGATAGGAAATATATAGGGCTGGCTCCAGTTCTGAAAAGTATTCTGGACATCAGCCTTTGTTTTCAAGTGGAGTTGCTATATTAGATGGCAGTGTCTGAGTGGATGCCCACAGTCCTCACGAGAGGGTCACCTCAATACCCTCGATCCCCACTCTTCTAGAACATGAGACAAATACACATTCTCTCCTCCACTCCAGGAATTCCCTTTCCATAGAGCTTGTGCTTCCCTGAAAGTAAACTGTACATTTTGCTGGGACCCCAAACATTGTCCTGTGGGGAGCAGTAAGGAGGGGAGGTACTTAGAATTAGACAGTGAGGTGCCTTCCTGCCTTTACCATCAAAGATGTGATTTATCCATTGTATCTAAGTCACAATGGGCCACATAATTGTATTTATTCCCATTTTGTTTCTTCACTTCTAAATAAGATATATGCACTGTGCATAGAAATTTGTTCATAATTTTTGTTTTTACTATAATCTGGCCCTCCAACAGTCTGAAGGACAGTGAACGGGCCCCCTGTTTAAAAAGTTTGAGGACCCCTGATAAGAGATCTTTTTGTTTGTTTATTTGTTTTATGGGCCATACCCTGTGACACTCATGGGTTACTCCTGGCTATGTACTCAGAAATCTCTACTGGCTTGGGGGACCATATGGGATGTGGGGGGATCGAACTACGGTCCTTCCTAGGTCAGATGCATGCAAGGAAAACACCTTACCTCTGCGCCACTGCTCTGGCTCCATCTAAGGAATCTTAATGGGTACCAAAAGGAAACCCATTCCCATTCCCGGCCAAGAGACAAACTTTTCTGTCTCTGAGAATCTCCTCAATAGATTCTGACCTTTGTGTCTGGTGAAAGGGGACATGAGGCTATGAAAAAAAACCACATATTATGATCCCATAGGGAAGGAGGAAGTGGGTCTGGAACAGGTCGCCACAGAAACTAATCCAAACCAGGCTGAAGAGAGATGAAACACAGCTTTGGAGACCTTTCTACAATGTGTAGCCTGCCGGGTTTCGGTATTTATTGGGAAGATAGAACCACCCTATGGATGGGGAAGAGATTAAGGTAAAGAGCCTATCTAGAGATTCTTCCTGCCCAGGTGGGTCTTCGACGTGTAAAGGAGGAAGCCATTATTGTTTAATGGGAAGGCTGATATGCCATTATAGTTTACTGTGAAGGCTGATACACTCATCATTGTTTAGGGTGAAGGTTGATATGCCATACAAGTTTAGGATGAAGGTTTATTAATCCAACACGGGTCCAATCAGAGGTTGGAAGGATGCATGTGAGGATGACTAGAGGGGCTGTGCTCTGGGTGAAGGCTGCCCAGCCTGTGCTTGCCCTTCATTTGTGGGGAAGATACAAGACCCTGAGCATAAGGGCTGGTCCTAGCCACAGGGGCTATGTCCAGTTCATGGTTCACACTCAGGACCTCAATGCAGGTCATGGCTTCCTGCTCTTTCATGAAGATGACGATGGCCTATGCTTGGTGTTTGACTTGATGGTGCCTGCAGATCTGTTTTAACTCTTAGCCTACTTCTGAGTGCTCAGCCTTGGGAAGTGTAGACCTTCTATCTGAACCCACTCCCAACTCTCAGTCATCTTGTAGTAGTGAGACTGGTGCCTGTTGCCTAGCAACCCCCACCCCTTTTCCAGAATCCTCCCCTCTACACTGAGGCAGTGATGTGTGTCCTTGTGGGACTGGTTGTGAGACATGGCCCTTTCTAAGCCAAATTTTATTGCTATGAAAAGGCACTAACATTACTTTGATTTTGACCTTTCACCTAATTATACCTTGCTTACCTTGGGAGGAAAAGGATCTTTCATCTTATAAATATACACAAAAACCCGTGTCTCACCATGAAGTGCTGTTAAAGGATAATAAAGAAGAGCTTAATGAGCTTGCATATACCTTATAATGTAGCTGTCTTGCCACACAATCAAGATTTTGATTGCTTTATTCTAGAATAAAGCAAATCCTAGTTTTTCTTTGCAGGTAGACTGAACACAGCCAAATATCTTCCTACACAAAGTGGGCATTTCACTTTAAAGAAGATTAACTGAAGTTAGGATCTTCTTTTTAAAGGCTGAATATTATTGAGTCATATATCTGAGTAGTCTGCATTAAATACAATAATTTCTTAATAGTATTGAAAAAGTAAACCATAATATAACAGCTTACATGCCAGTCAGCAAACCCAGAAATGGTGATATGAGTCACTGGTAGTGTTGGAGTCACCCTCCCCCCTCACCATGAGACCATGGTCTCAGCATTTCTCAACTGGGAGCCATAATGTTCCCTCATGGACCCTTGATAGTTCAAGGGGACTATGTGTGAAAATAGTGTAAATGGGAAGGCTATATGACATAAATTGGGGGATCAACTGGTAGGACAAGTGGACTCAGGGAGGAAACAAGGTTGGGAAGGCCTCGGTGAATGGTTGAGGAACACCAAAGGAGGCTGTCAGAGTGGTGGTGGATAAGCAAGCCTTCACCTTAAACTTTTATGGCCGTATCAGTCTTCACCATTATCAATGATGGCTGTGTTGGCCTTCATTATTAACAATGATGGCTTTCTCTTTTACATATTAAAGACCCACCTGGTAAGGAAGAGATTCTAGATATAGGCTCTTTACCTTAATCCTCTCATAGGCATGGTCCTATATTCCCAATAAATACTGTGGTCCTGGCCAGCCTCTCTCTCTCTCTCTCTTGCTCCACATAGTCTGTATTTCATCTCTCTTCAACCTGATTTCTATTATTTCCTGTGGTTGCCTTGCTCCAAACTTGCTTCCCCTTTCTCAGTGGAATTATGATGTGTGGATTTATTCAGAGAGGGGTCACCTTGTAGGGGAATGAGACCCCGAGACCAAGAACACCTTGGAAATGAGAGTCATGGGGATGCCAGTTCATCTCTTACATTTACTCCTGTCTTCCACCACCCAGAGCAAGACCCAGCCATGGAGCTTTGCAAACCCCAAAGGAACATTACCTGCCTGTGTTCTGCAGTGGAAGGGGGTGCTGAAGGCCAGGACTTGAGATGTGTAAGTCCCTCTGTGGTTTCCATATTGGGTCAAACTCTTTGCTTTGTCCTTCCTCCTATCAGTGTGTTCTGTGGGCCTGAAATGTAGCACGTTGGATTTAGGTTACTTCAAACAAACAAACAAACAAACAAACAGCCAAAATGAACTCCTTTTTACACTTCACGTTTCCCTACCACACCTTCCCTACAATGCTATCACCTGGGGGGGTGGTCATGGTTGGTCCGCTTGCTCTGCCTCTGTCCCAACTTTCTTTTCACTAATTTTTTGCTTTTATTCTTCCGTGTAGGCCAAAGTGAGACAGCCCAGAAAACAGCCCCACTGATTCTGCTCCACAGTTGGTGAATTGCTGACCTGTGGGATCCAGAAAGGAATTTTCTCATGAAGTAGGAAGCAGAAATAGCAGTAGAGCAGGAATAATGCTCAGGGCACCTCATCAGAGACCTCTGCTGTGGAACAGAGAGCATCTGATGCTAGATATAGAAAAACCTGCTTACCTCCTTGACTCTTCACTGGAGCAGCCCCAGTGATGGTCTTGAAAACCTTGCCTTAACCTCATCCTGCGAGTTTCATAATTTTCTTTTCTTTCTTTCTTTCTTTCTTTTTTTTTTTTTCCACACCCAGGGTTGCTCAGGAGTCACTCCTGGCAGTGCTCAAGGGACCATACATGATGCCACATGCAAGGCAAACAAATAAGCCCTTCCCACTGTGCTATTGCTTGGACCCCAGGATCGTGACCTTTTGGTTTTAGGTAGTGCCCAAAGTTTTCAAGGACTTTTTGATTCTGGATTGTTTCCTTGGAATGTCCCCACAGTCCCAGAGCTATACAGAACTAGCCATAGAAAGACCACCCTGGACTATGACCCTTGGCCATAGGCTCTGCTCTCATGGTAGGTCAACACTTTCTGGACCTGCACATGTAGTTGGAGGGTGGCAGTAAGGAAACAGTGGACACCCCCACCCTGAGAACTTTGGAACAGCTAGATAAAATTCAAGATCTTATTCATTCAGTACAGGCCCCAGGCAAAGGCAGTCTGAAGGGCAAAGACTTTGAGGGACAAACAGAAGCCTAAAATCCCCATGGGCAGGCCAGGGCTGGCACTCAGCCTGGTTCTGCTGAGTCTACTGTGTGGGCTTGTCATGTGTCCTGACCACCAGCTTGGTGACCCCGGTTAGAGGTGAGAATCCATCATCCAGTCCCTCTGGCTCAAGACTGTTTGCCAGCACCCCAGATGACCTCTCCTCTAGCTCCCTAGGCTATTGGGACTGACTTTCATAGGTGTACTTGACCTTCCTAAGAAGCCCTGGCTGCTGTCTGGGATGAGGCTTAGAGGACCAGGCCATGAGCTAAGGTCCTGAACACCATGACTGACCTGCCCACGTGGCCTCACTACCTCACCAGGCTGATTTTAGGGAGGGAACTTTGGAAGAAAACAGAGGTTCTTGCCTTCCAAAGTGTGAGTCGTGCATCACCACAACCTGGATGAATAGAGGGTCCATGTGGAGTTAAGGCAGAGGTGGTGGCTGCATTTGTTTGTGTGTTTGTGTGTTTTGTTTTGGGGCCACATCGAGAATATTACAGCTGTGCTCAGAAATCATTCCTGGTGCTGCTTTGGGGACAAGAAGAGGGTTCTGGAGGGAGAAATGAACTGGGCCTGCCTGGTGAAAAGCAAATTCCTTAACCTCTGCATTGTAGCCTCAGGAGCTGAAACTCTGGGCTTTTTATTCATTGTGGCTTTTTTGCTTTGGTTGTTTTGGGTCACAACTGGAAGTTCTCAGGGTTTACTGTGCTCAAGGATTATTCCTGATGGTGCTTGGCAAAAACAATGGGGTATTGGGGATTGAACCTAGGTTGGACACTGCAGGGCCAGTGTATCTGTACTATCTCTCAGGTGCCACTTTGGGTCATTTCTACAATAGTCCTTTGGAGGGGTGGGGAAGGTATCTAGAGGCCAGACCACTCTCATCCAGCTCCCCTAAGGTCCTCTGTCTGACCCCTACTTGGTCTTGGTTGTAAGCCTACATGCAGATGAGACATCTCACCCTCATCCAGACAGGGTCCAGCCAGCAGGGTCTCTTCCCCATGGAGATGCTTCCAGGAGCCACCCCCAGCAGGCCCTTCTAGTGGAATTAACTGAAGATGGGCCTGCATTTTGTCTAAGTGGTTTTCATAAGTAAAAATTAAATTTCATCACTCATCCAGTAACCTTTTTACCCTCCAAAGGACATTTGCATTTTGCAGGAAAGGAGAGACCAACATTTCAAGCAGATCCCAGAGATCCACCCTGGAAAAATGTTGACATCAAAGCTCTACTCTGGTTTCTGCTACAGATGGAGAATTGAGATAACTCCAGGGACCTTGAGATTGCCTGAGCCTCCTCAGCACCAGCCCACCAGGCTTTCTGGCTGGAACAGAGTAGGGAGAGGTGCTCTGTGTGCAAGAGAGAGAGAAAGAGAGAGAGAGAGAAAGAGAGAGAGTGAGAGAGAGTCAGAAAGAGATAGAAACAGAGAGACACAGAGAGAAAGGCATAGAGAGACATGGAGGAAGGCTTGTAGGGGTACCGTAGAGGCAAAGGGCAGAGGGTTACCAGCTCACAGAGGAATCAGGCTATGAAAAGAGCTGCAGAGGCTGGCCCCACGGCTTCCTACAGTGGCCAGCCCATGGCTTCATTTCATGAACTTGAAAACCCATTTCCTTGCTTCTGGAATTTCTTTCCTCTCAGCCCTCTCCTCCTTCCCAACCCATACCCCATACCCTATACCCCATATCCTGCCATCTTTGGTGGCATCTTAAAAACAAAACCCCTCATTTCTGAGGCTCTGACCATGGCCAACTACATTTGCTTATTAGCTTGTTAAGTTGCTGATTGATGGGCTGGCTCTGATTGATCGGCTGAGTGGCTCTGAGGAGAGCAAGAGGTACCCAGTGGTATTTCTGTCTGTGGGAAGGTCCCTGGGTCAGGGCCGAGAGAGCATAATACATGGTGCCTGAGATTCTTTTGTGCAAACTCCTGCTAGCTGGGTCCAGCTGAGATGCATCACTCCCAAGTACTGATGCTGCTTGATTGGGCACCACAGCTGTGTGGCTGTACATGGGGGAACACTGAGGAATCTGGGTCCTGCCTCCTTAGGGTCCCCTCCTCTGACATCTGGTCATGTCCTCAGGTCCCCCATATCTCTTCAGAATTTCAAAGTCAAAACACTTGTCCAATGACAAGACTATGTCCAGGTGTTCATTCTCTTCCTATCTTGTGTTGGGGTGGTAGTGGTCTCCAAAGAGGATGGATGTAAGATTACACCCACCTATTAACCCAAAACAAAGGAATTCCCCCATTTTCCTTTTTTTTTTCTATAAACCTCTTTCTTTAATATGTAAAAGCTTACCTGAAGCTTACTCTGCCCTGCCCTGCCTGATTGAATGGATATTGGTTTAATAAAGAAAGAGGCATTTCTGGCTTTTGGCTCTGGCAGAGGGACCACGAGGGAGAAGCCATGGACTCCATGATTCTTTCTTGTCTGGCTTGGTTTATTAATCCTTCGCTGCTACTCTGCTTCTTTAGACCCATTTCATCTGGGGGTAGAAATCTGGTTGGGAAGGAGGGAGGGGGGATATTGGTGGTGGGAATGTTGCACATTCTGTTTATGACTGAAACCCAACTACAATCATGCTTATAATGATGGTGCCTAAATAAAGGTTTTATTAAAAAAAATCACAACAAAAGGCACACAGAGGTCAGCTGAGGAGATGGATTCTTTCAGCCTGTGGCTTGTAAAATAAAAGAAAAAGAAAAGAAATACAGTGCATTGGGGCTGAAGAGATAGCATGGAGGTAAGGCATTTGCCTTTCATGCAAAAAGTCGGTAGTTCGAATCCCAGCATCCCATATGGTCCCCTGAGCCTGCCAGCAGCGATTTCTGAGCATAGAGCCAGGAGTAACCCCTGAGCGCTACCGGTGTGACACCCCCCCCAAAAAAAACAAACAAAAAAGATATACAGTGTATGGGGTAATCTCATAACTGATAAATTTTATTTAACACATGGGCACTGCCTGACATTGAATGGAAGGGGCCAGAGTGGGTATAATGGGGACAACAGGCTGCTTGCATTTTTTGTTGAGATGTCTTGTCACTCTCTTGTTTACTCAGGCTGTCCCCTTCACTGCCACAGGTTGAGGCATGAGATGACAGAAACCTGGTGCTCCTAAGGTGTGGTGTCTCCCACTTTCAGAACCCTTGCTGGGTCCTAGTAGGGGTGCAGGGGATGCAGGTGTGCAGGTACAGGGGTGCTAGGTCTTTGGACTCTTCTTCAGTCCAAAGAGTGACCCTTATCTGGGCCATTTAAAATGGTCACTGCTGGACCACACAACCCCCTTGGTATGTGGTACATGTGGGAGCTACCCTTGAAGCCCCCATGTGGTAGTATGTCTTTGTACACACAAACACCACCCATATACCACAGTTCACTACACACACCATATGAAGATACTGTACAAACAACAAACAGTCACACAGATGGACTCACACACCACACATACCACACACAGGCATACAAACAGGAATACAGTCACACACAGACACAAATGGACACATACAAGACACAAGCACATGAGCACATACAGACCACACATAATGGCACACACATACAGGCACACAAGCTCACACAGTCACACACATGTCATCTAGACTGGCTGGAGTAGGATGGCAGCTTCAGAGACACCCCAGATCTGGCCCTGGTGCCTTGGTTCTGAAGGGTTAGTCTTGAGTGGACCCCAAGAAGGTGATACACCCAGAACCTTCTTTCCTTGTTCCCATTTGGCACAAGCAAAGTGCTCCTAGAAAAGCCTCCCCTTCCCCCCAAAAAGAAAAGCCTTTTCCCTTCCTTTTAAAATTGCCGGAGTCGTTCTACCTTTAGATCTAATTAAACTGAAGAAAACGAAAGTCTTTCTAGGAAGAGAGTTTGAAATAGCGTTGGAATATGAATAAGCAGAAGGAAATAGTAAACCCTGAAAAGTCTAGAAATACTTAGTAAAGTGCCCTCAGCATCTACATACATACACAAGTGTACAAAAATATATGTAAAGAGGTCTTGGGTGACTCCAAATCCCTAAAATTTGTGTAATTTATAGGATAGTGAAAAGTGATTAATAAAGTTTATGATCTCAAATAAAGTTTAAGAAGCAAATCAAATACCCCACGATGTTCATCCTCATGCCACTGCTGAGTAACCCCTCAACACCAGAAGCAAGATAAGACTTCAGACCAGAGTTAGATTTTTTTTTGATTGGGGCTACCCAATACCTGGCAAAACTCAGAGATTATTTCTAGCTCTGCACTCAGGAATCACACCTGGTGGGTCTTGGGGGACCATATGGGATGCCAGGGATCAAACCTGGACCAACTGTTTGCAAAACAAGTGCTCTACTTTTGTTGGAGCAGCTCCACTGCTCAGGGGCTACTCCAGGCTTGGTGCCCTGGAGTCACTTCCAGTGAGTGCAGTGGGGACCATGTGATACAACATCAAACCTAAGACTTGCACACAGAACAGTGCTAGCCTACTGAATCAGCACACCCTCCCCTACCTCTGGGACAGAACTGTGAGCCTTGTAGGCCAGAGATTGCTGACATCCTGGCAAGGTTTCTTGGTAGGGTAGAGGGTTGAGGAGCAAGCAACCTCCTGGTGAGAGCTGTGAAGAAGCTGCCCACTGCTGTGCAGCCAGTGACTGACAGGGTTTTCTGCTTCCAGTTTCCAGTTTTTTGGGCTGGGCAAGCTGGGCTGATCTCGACTTGGGCAAGGTGAGCACAAGGTCTCGTTGCACAACAATTGATGGGTGCAGCCCTGCAAGGGCTGATGCTGCTGCTCACCAGCTCCCTCTCAGCATCTCTAGTCCACACTTCCTCCCTTCTGTGTAATTCCCAGGCATACCTATTCTCACAACCCAGGTCCTGGGCCTCTCTATGAGTAGGGCAACAATCTCAATGCCTTGTGGCTCTGCAAGGTGCTTTGCTCATGGAACCTCATGAACTGCCTGGTCGTCAGGAAGGGGAAGGGGGATTAGCTTTGCTCTGGATGCAAGTCTGACTGTAGTTCTTGCTGTCATATCCCTAGACAGACCTTTAAGCATTGAAACCATATTCTAATGTTAGCCAACAAATGGCTACTACAGCCATTCAAGAGCAGGTTCCTGCTTCTCCAGAAACTTTCGAATGAGTTTTGCTTCTGTCTCCTTTTTTGATCCCGGTCTTGTTGGTTTGGAATGAAAGCTTGAAGGTGGCTTAGGGCTCCTGAGTGGGAGGAAGGACTGTCGCTGTGGGGAAGCATGGTATTACAGCTGATTCTGGTGTTAATAGTCAGCTGAAGGCAAACTGCCAATGTCCTTTCAGCTCCCCCCATACAAATGTCACTTTACAGTTTCAATCAAACCTCCATGTGGTGCCAGAAATTAATATGCTGAGCTCCAGATGACCAGCATTAGAAAACCATTTAAGCATTCTATGGACTGTGACTACTGCTTAATATCCAATTAAATAAAAGGGGGCTTTTGCTGGTCACAATGAAGTTGTAATTATCAGATAGGAATGGACAACGTGTGATTATTATGCACAGAATTAAACATCAAGCAAATTCATCCTACCCCACCACCTTCAATTCTTCCCCAAACTAGATTTTGATTTGGGGAGCACTTTGCAGTTGCAGATTAACTGTGTATCTCATGCATAGGAAATGCACTAAGGAGGCAGGCAATATGTCCAGTGTATCTATCTATATCTTCAGGAATGTTCTCGGACATTCTCATAGAAGAGTTTCATTCAGTACGTAATTAAGAATGAAGTTTCCAAATTAGATGGAGAGCAGGTTCTATATGGGAAACAGGAGCTCAGACTGATCCAGTGTTTAATTGTCCTTTACAGTCCTGCAAGTGTCATAGTCAGACGGTGGCATTTGTGAAAACACCAGCACCTTGACCACCCACTTAACTTACCTCTGTGGTCCACCAGCACCTTGACTACTCATTGTCTTCCCTCTTTGGTGATCCTACTTGTGGTTCCACCAATGATTCATTCCCAAACTCTGCCTTCTGAGGAACCCTTCATTGTGGTTGCCCTCCATTGTGAAGCTCCATGAGGCAGCAGGAGTGTTGCAGAATTTGTTGCCTATTTCTTTTTTTTTTTCTCTTTTTTTCTTCTTTCTTTGAGGAGAGGGAGAGAGTGGGAGAAAAATAGAGGGAGTGGGAGGGAGAGGGGAAAGAAGGAGAGGGAGGGAGAAAGAGGGAGAGGGGGAAAGAAAGAAGTGAGAGGGAGGGAGAGGGAGGAAGAGGGGGGAGAGAAGGAAAGGAGAGAGGAGGAGGAGAGGGAGAGGGAGAGAGAGAAAAGAGTGATAGGGAGAGGGAGAGAGGGAGGAAGAGGGGGAGAGATAGGGAAAGAGAAAGAGGAGGAGAGGGAGAGGGAAGGAGAAAGAGGGAGAGGGAGAGAAAGAAGTAACAGGGAGAGGGAGAGAGAGGGAGGGAGGGAGAAAGAGAGGGAGGGAGACAGGGAGGGAAAGAGAGAGAGAGAGAGGAGGAGAGAGATAGGGAGGGGGAGAGAGGGAGAGAGAGGGAGAGGAAGAGAGGAAAATGAGAGAGAAAGGAGGGAGAGGGAGAGAGGGGGAGGGGGAGAGAAGGAAAAGAGAGGAAAAGGCCTGTTGCCTATTTCTGTGCTTTGCATATTTGCCTATTTATTGTGCTTTAGTAGCATTGAACATTTCTTCAGTATCCTGAAGTAGAGTTTCTTTACCATTTAACAGCATCTATTCAGAACCCCCATCTTTGTGCCTCACCTTTAATCATGCCAACACATATTTCCCTTTCAAGGTCCCAATTGGGACCCTGGTTTTCTTTCTCTGTATCATTGGTCTTCTGTAGAACACATTGGTAAGTACATGAGGGGAACCAAAGTTGGCAGATTGCCTCAGCATTTCTGACATTTCAGCAGTGTGGATGCCACTTAGAGGCACATATTGAAAATCTAGCATGGGTAATGCAAAAGATAAGGAAGAGGGGTACATCTATGTGGCACAGGTGAAAAGTTTGTCAAGATGGTAGAACCTCAAGGGGGATTGAATATAAGGAAACAGAAGCTCTTATGTCTCCTGGCCAGCCATAAGTGTGTTATTTAAGGGTGAAGACATCAGTTATGAGTGCCCCCTTGTAACTGCTATTGGAGAACAGTGGGGTAGAGGGTATATAAAGGCTTGGCAGAAGTGATGGGGGTGGCAGCCTGCCAGATTGCTTCTGGGGATGGTGGTTGCCGAATTGCTGAAGAAACTGTTTGCTAGACTCCCTGCTCCTGTGCCTTTTGCTGCCTTGCCTACTGTTTCCCTTTCTCTAGTCCTTTCTTTGGCTGGCTCCTTGCCCTGGTCCCAACCATGGCTCTCTCTCTCTCCCTCTCTCGACCTAGATGGCTGGCTGTAATGTCCCCAGCTTTGTTTCTTTCTTAATTAAATCCCGTTTCTAACTCTCTCTCTCTCGGAGTTTTATTGAGCACAGTGATCTCTGTCTGTTAACAGAGAAGGGGGTCAGTGTTAGCAAGAGGTCAAATCCATTCTGTGGCAGAAGGTGAGGATCACAAGGAAACAGGTTGGGAGCTTGTGAACTTTGGATATTTGCCTTCTGTTTTCAGGGAGGAATAAACTCAGATTCTTAAAAAGTGATTCGTGTTTATTTTGGAGTTATCAAAGGAAGAAGAATTCTGATATTAAAACCCCTCCTTCCTACTCCAAGGCTAAGAAGTCAAAATGCCAACTACATCAGTGAAATAAAACTCCAGGGACTTCATAAGAGAAGAGACAAAATGGAACAGAGCTACTGTATTATGCTGAACTTTTATTTCCAACAGTAGTTCCCAAAGTGGGTAATATTGTCTGGGGAAAAGCCTTCACTTCATGTGCAATTGAGGAGCACTTTGTACTCTTCCCTCACATTGAAGGGAATTATTATATTTCTAGAGGACTGTTTATTTTTTCAGGGGTGATAGGTGAGATCAGTTTGGGATCCATCTGCTCTAGAATAGTTCCTGTTGCATTTTAACCCTTAAATTAGTATTATCAGCTTAGGGTTTAGCTCTAAGACTATCTGGCTAATTTCTGTACAAAATCAACAGCAACAAATACTTGGAAAGTGCTCTATTGTGAGCACATCTATGGGATGTGATTGGGAAGGTTTGACTCAAGGGCACAGGTGTACAGAAGGAAAGGTAGGTGTGTGCACAAAGTTGAGCATTGTGGACATATACAAGGTTATCAAAAAAGTTCCTTTTTTCCCCAAAATCTTGTAGCTAAGAGAAGAGAGTTTGGGCTAACCTAGGTCTGTAGCAGGATATTTGTTGAGCAGAAGATGATATGATCATATGGAGGTAAAGAGCAGTCATCACACACATATGCACCATTTAGGGAGTCTTTGTGCCCTGCCATGGTCCCAGCAGTCATTCTTAAGAGCTAGGAAGGGAAAGTGCAGTCAACATGACCTTTGCTTTTCTCTCCATTCTCCATTTTTCTTTGAGCTCTGTGTTAAATCTTCAGCATCTGTCCTGTAAAAGAACTTTTCAAATGCACATAGGAAGGATTTGAAATCTAGATATGGAAGCTTTGGCTCTTTGTATCACCTATAATATGAGCTTTGTCTTGAGGTTGACTTTTAGTTTTTATTTGAAAACTATACTTGCAAATTAAAAGAATCTGCTTTCGGGGCCGGCGAGGTGGCACTAGAGGTAAGGTGTCTGCCTTGCAAGCGCTAGCCAAGGAAGGTCTGAGGTTCGATTCCCCGGCATCCCAAATGGTCCCCCCAAGCCAGGGGCAATTTCTGAGCACTTAGCCAGGATTAACCCCTGAGCATCAAATGGATGTGGCCCCAAAAAACCAAAAAAAAAAAAAGAAAAACAAAAACCAACCAAACAACAACAACAACAACAACAACAACAACAAAAAGAATCTGCTTTCATTGAATCTTAGAACCCAAACTAACTTGATGGTTTTTTTTAGGGGGGAGGAAGGGCACCCATTTAGGGTGACAATTGAGGGGTCCGTGGATCTCTCTAGTGATTTTCAGTCACCTGAGACAATGGTTAAAATTTAGGGCTTAAAGATGGGGTGTGGCTTGGATCTCAAGCCCTACTATGGGATCTAACTGGGCAGAATCCTTTCTTTGATTATAAACTCTGAGCACACAGAAGATTAATTCCCTGAGATTATATTTCAGAAATAAATCAAGACCTAAAGACATGCTGATGAAAAACACTGAATCCGTGGTTTGAGAAGCTCTATGAGAGCTCTATGGTCAGGAACATGAGGGAGCCAGCATATATATTAATGGCAGTTGTTATCTGGTGGGAAGGCACTTAAGTCTCTTAGGACACTCCAGCACAGCTTTTGCCTGACTGAGAGTCTGCCCTGACCTTGGCCTGGGTGGAAGCACTAGGAAGTTGTGGCTTAAAATTAGAGCTGGGTTTCTGAAGTATGTATTTCAGGAACCTGACCAAGTGCCAAATATGTTCCTACTCATCTTTAGTCAATGAGCACTTACCTTTGATGTGTAGCAAGTTTATTTATGGAGTCCAAATTATGAGAGTTAATACTGTTTTGTCAAAACCTTGTATGACATCCCTCTGATGAAGACTGCGCAGGGTGATTTATTTTCAGCAGTGGTACATGGGATGATGCAGCATCATTATTCAACATCTCATTTGAGCCCTGGCAGATCACTTGGAGCTATTATGCTCAGGCAAGTACTTAGCATACTTAATACGCCTCACCAACGGTTGATATTTTTCATTGCTGCAAAGTAGCTTTACTGTGCAAAGATGTCAAATGCAAGAGTAGTTCCAACAACTTTTGGTTCCCTTGTCCTTCCAGATAGGAGGATCCTGTGTCAGTTTCAGGTACAGAAAGCAGATCCACTTCTTGTAGTTGCTAGATGCCTTAATTAAGAATGTCTTTAATGGGGCCTGGCGGTGGCGCTAGAGGTAAGGTGCCTGCCTTGCCTGCGCTAGCCTTGGACGGACCGCGGTTCAATCCCCCCGGCATCCCATATGGTCCCCCAAGCCAGGAGCGACTCCTGAGTGCATAGCCAGGAGTAACCCCTGAGCATCACCAGGTGTGGCCCAAAAACCACACACACACACACACACACACACACACACACACACACACACACACACACACACACACACACACACACACACAGAATGTTTTTAATGAAGTGCAAGGACATACGGAGATCTTGTCTCTCTAACTTCTTGCCATTGTTTTTCCACGCACCTGGGGAGTAAGCAAGGTATCCTGGGAGTTCCAGAAGACAGGTGTGAGACAGAGATCTAGAGCCCCTTACTTAGCTGTGGTGGGTCTTCATCTTTGTGTAATTAGGATGAAGACTCAATAATGCTCCAGTAGTTATCTAACAAGGGATGGAGTTTGAGGCTAATAAAGGCCTTGCAATATCAAATGAACATTTGTTATTCTTCCCACATTCAAAAGTTTTTTGAGAATGTTTGTAATTAATTTTTTAAATAATATTTTATTTAAACACTTTAATTACAAACATGATTGTGGTTGGGTTTCAGTCATGTAAAAAACACCCCCCGTTACAAACCAGTGGTTTGAAATTAATTTTAAAAATTCTTTATTCAATCTTTTTTGGAAAAGCCCCTGCTCATATTTTGAGACCATCTTGATGCATGTGTGGCTTTGAACTTTCACTCATACCTCTCTCCATACCTCTCTTCTTCTGGGACTTTTCAATGAACATCCACCCCTTATCCTTGTCTTCCTTTTGCTTCTCCACCCTGTCTTTTATTATTTTTTTATTTTATAACTCTAGATAAATTACCTTCTCCCTTCTTGCATCCACCTGTTCACTTGTTCAGTTCTTCTTCTTCTTCTTCTTCTTCTTCTTCTTCTTCTTCTTCTTCTTCTTCTTCTTCTTCTTCTTCTTCTTCTTCTTCTTCTTCTTCTTCTTCTTCTTCTTCTTCTTCTTCTTCTTCTTCTTCTTCTTCTTCTTCTTCTTCTTCTTCTTCTTCTTCTTCTTCTTGCCAGCCTACCGAGGGGCACCAGCAGCAGTGGTAGCAGCCATGTTGAGTATTTCTTGTCACTCCTGCTTTTAGAAGTGAGAGGGGCTCCACAAGGGACCTTAGAGTTTCATGCATGAGTACGTGTGTGACACATGTGTGTCTCTCTCTGTGTGCGTCTCTCTGTGACCTGAAGAACACTCTTGCTCTTTGTGTTCACAGAAATGGACACAGATTCTGGAATTGGAGTCAGGATAATTTTGAAACTATTTTACAGAACAGGACACAGAGTAGAGGGTATGGAACTTGAGGGGGGACCCTTAGCTTCCAAAAAGCCAAACAGAAATAAACTTGCTCTTGTTAGAGCTTTTCACCATGAATGATGACATCTCAGTCACGAGTCACTCAAAGTTTGCAGTACTGACTTGGCTCTTTAAGCAAATGAGTTAGAGTCCAAAGAAGTTAGAGGAAGAATTGCAATAGTTCAGGATGGAGAGAGCAGTGCATGGACTAGGAGATGCTCTTTCATGCTGCCAATCTGATTCCATCCCACCCCACAGGGTCCCTGATCACTGATAGATGCAGCTTTGAAGGCCCCAGCATCACAGGGTAAATCACCTCCAGCATCTCATTCTTGAACTGACATACTCAACCACCGGCCTTGGTTACCGAAGGCCTAACACAATTATTTCAGGAACATTTGTGTAAACCATGGTATTCAAATAAAGTCAGGAGAAAAATCATTAAAACAAAGCAAAAGGAATGAAACTGGTGATAGCACTAGTGCTGGGACATAGTATACGTAAAATTCAATTATGAATAACTGTAAATCACAGTGTTTTAATAAAATAATAAATTGAAAAATGATTTATTAAGATAGGCTGAGCAATATGATTGTATCTAAAGAAACAATTCAATGGCATTTCCCAAAGTAGGACATATACTAGGATGGCTTTTTGGATAGACCTGCTTTGAGTGTCCTCTCAACTCGATTTCTAATGAACTCTAGTCTGATGATGGGGTGGGCTTTTGTGCTCATTTCCAAGCCATCAATGAATCCTGAGAATTTCCTTTAGAAGGGCACAGCAGAGCTACTCCTACGTATGCTGACTGATTGCCAGTGTTATAACGTGGCCTCAGAATAGGAATTGCCTTTAATAGTCCTCTTTAAGCTTAGAAGGTGAGGTGAGCAGGTGTTCTTTTTTGAACCCTCCTTTTATTTTCACAAAAGAACTCCTATACACTAGATCTCCATATGAGGCAAGAAGAAATTTGGGTACTCTGTTATGCTGTGGGAACAGAGAGAGAGGAATTGCCTCTCTAGTGTTTGGTTTGTCAGAGGTTCTGCAACCCTGTGGTTGATAGAGAAGGTCGAATGCTTGATTTATTCATGTGTAGCCCTCAATGCTGCCTCTAAGGCTCACTGCAGAGAAAGCCGATCAGAGCTGGTAGAAGCAGCAGTTATAGCGGAAACAGAGACACAGTCTGCCAGGAAACCTCAATCACCTGAAAAGCTAGGCTGTGCTTCTGCTCTCACTGCATTATAGACTACTCAAATTTCTTCTTGCCTCACATGAAAATTTAGTGGATAGGATTTTTTTTTTGTGAAAATAAAAGGAGGGTTCACCTCACCTTCTAAGTTTAAAAAAAGGTTAGTGCTTTTATTTTTTGGCTGTTGTTTATGGTGATGGCAGGGAGTTGAGTTAGAAGAGCTTGTCCCAGTACTGTGGGAACTGTTTCTTCCTATGACCATGAAATCTCGGGACTGGTCATTTTCTGAAAGTGTTGTGTTTTGTGGGGTCTGTGCTTCTGTTTACAGGACATGGTGGTTGGTTCTGGCACTTTCCATGGCTGCAAATAAAGGGAAGTTGGAGAAGATGGCTTATATCAGGGGGTCTCAAACTCAATTTACCTGGGGTCCGCAGGAGGCAAAGTTGGGGTGAAGCAGGGCCACATAAGGAATTTCACAAAAAAAGTCCTCAAACATCATTATTAACAGTTTTAATTATTTCTTCTGAATATGAATAAAACATTGAGTGAAGATCATGAACAGTTCTGAACATGGAATCTTTTGTCTATTCCTTGCTGCCAGAGACTTGACAGCGCTCCCTCCCTCCCTCCCTCCCTCCCTCCCTCCCTCCCTCCCTCCCTCCCTCCCTCCCTCTCCCTTCCTTCCTTCCTTCCTTCCTTCCTTCCTTCCTTCCTTCCTTCCTTCCTTCCTTCCTTCCTTCCTTCCTTCCTTCCTTCCTTCCTTCCTTCCTTCCTTCCTTCCTTCCTTCCTTCCTTCCTTCCTTCCTTCCTTCCTTCCTTCCTTCCTTCCTTCCTTCCTTCCTCTCTCCCTAAAAAAAGCAGAAGAAAAAAAAAAAGAAAAGGAGACTTGACAGCGCTTCTTCTCACAAATCTGAACCACATCTGGCTTTAGAGTGGAAGCAGTTGAGACCCTCAGTATGGCTTGAAGATGATCATCATTAAGTCTAGACCTGTACTTTGACTTATTGAAGTTCAATGTGGAGAATAACTTTTCACACAAATATGTGCTCCCAAAAAGGCACATGGTGCGCTTGAACACTCGGGAAGGCTCAGAGAAGCTGGGGGGCAATTCTCTCAAAAATTGCCCATGCATGTCTGCTTTTCCACTAATCTCCCTGAACTTGGCTTTGAGATCAGAGTTGCATTGCAGGTCAATGAGCTCCATTTGAAGCACAGGGGGGGGGGGGAGGCATCTTGCACATCAAGGGAAAAGGGGCCCACAAAAATTTGGAAAGTGGCTCTGTACTTTTTGAAGTCTGCAAATCTGTGATCAAATTCCTTCTCTAGCTTAAAAATAGCATCAACGTATTTCTCACCACTGAATGGTATGCCTGCATCCACAAGTTCCTTGCATGCTGGGAAATGGCAAAGGTTTGTCTGAGAGAGCTTGGATTTCCATAACACAAGTTTTGTGGAGAATGCTCTCATGTTGTCATAGGCAGCACTGATAAGCTGCCCGGGGGCTTGTAACATCTTGCTTAGTACATTCAGCTTATGTGTGATGTCAACAAGAAAAGCTAAGTCCATGAGCCATTTGTGATCACTCAACTCAGAAACAGCATTCCCATCCTTCTCCATGAAGGCTTTAACTCCTTCTCTCAACTCAAAAAATCTTTTCAGGACATTTCCCATGCTGAGCCAACGTACCTCGGTGAAATAGAGCACATCTCCATAGTCTGACTCCATTTCCTCTAAAAAAAGCACAGAACCTCCTGTGCATTAAGCCCCTGGATCTGATTTGTTTGATGCATTTCACAACAACAGACATCACATTGTCTCATGGCAGGCATTTACTGCAAAGAGCCTGCTGATGGATAATGCAGTGAAGAGCAATGGCCTTCTCTACACCCTCCTCTTCATGTTTTTTTTTTGAACAAGTGCCACCAGTCCATTTTTCCTCCCTGTCATCAATGGCGCTCCATCGGTTATTATTCCAACAAACCTCTTCCACGGCAAACCTGCATTTTCTTTCTTTTTTTTTTTTTTTTTGGTTTTTGGGCCACACCCGGTAATGCTCAGGGGTTACTCCTGGCTATGTGCTCAGAAGTTGCTCCTGGATCGGGGGACCATATGGGACACTGGGGGATCGAACCACGGTCCGTCCAAGGCTAGCGCAGGCAAGGCAGGCACCTTACCTTTAGCGCCACCGCCCGGCCCCCAAACCTGCATTTTCAATGGCATCACACAGATGCTGAAATATCTCATTAGTGGTGGTCTGGCCATGCATTGGAATTATTGTGAGCAGCTCCTCTGTCAATTCAACATTGCAATCAACACCATGGACATAAATTGTGAGTTGTGCAGTGTCGGTTATATCTGTGCCCTCGTCAAGAGCAACTGAGTATGCATCAAAACATTTGGCTTTCTCACACAGTTGATGATAAATGTCACTTGACATGTCAGAAATGTGCTCTGCCACAGTGTTGGCAGAAAGGCTGATTTTGTTAAACTGACCTTTCTTTTCCAGACAGATAATACTTGCAGCCTGTAACATGCATTTCTTTTTTCTTTTTTTTTTTTTTTTTTTGGTTTTTGGGTCACACCTGGCAGTGCTCAGGGGTTATTCCTGGCTCCAGGCTCAGAAATTGCTCCTGGCAGGCACAGGGGACCATATGGGGCGCCGGGATTCGAACCGATGACCTCCTGCATGAAAGGCAAACGCCTTACCTCCATGCTATCTCTCCGGCCCCTAACATGCATTTCTTAACAAACTCCACTTCTGTGAATGGTTTTCCTGCCTTAGCAATCATCTCACTAACCATGTAACTAGCTTCGACTGATGCAACATTCTCTTTGGTTGCTTTCTTGAAGAAATATGTTGCCTCATTAGACATGCTTTAAGACTGGCAACCTGCTTGGCTCTCTCATTTCCTTGATATTTTGCACATTCCTCAGCATGTTTAGTTGAATAATGGCATTTCAAGTTGTATTCCTTGTGCATTGCAATTTTCTCTGAGCAAATAAAACATGTGGGGATGCCCCTGTGCTCAACAAAGAAATACTGCATCTCCCACTTTTCCTGAAATTGTCTGTGCTCGTCATCAATCTTTCTCTTCACTGCAGGGTTTGATGAAGTCATGATGAAGGTATGACAAAATCTAATTCTGTAATAAACTTCTCTCCCTTTTCTCCCTTAGGCCTCCGATAATGCAAGGGACAGCGGGCAGGAGCAGTGGAAATGAAGTCTGCGCTAGGCGCAAAGTATTCACGATTATTCACTTACTGAATATTCACAATAAAAAATTGCATTAGTAAGAAAAAAATCGCAAAAAAAAATCACATTAAACATTTGCATACCCCGAACGGAACTGCTCATGTTTAATGCGATTTTTTTCTTACTAATGCGATTTTTATTGTGATTATTCAGTAAGCGAATAATCGCGAATATTGCGATATTTGAAGGTCAGTTGCGGGTCACAAAATGTTGTACAGAGGGCCGCAAATGGCCCGCGGGCAGCAAGTTTGAGACCCCTGGCTTAGATGAAAGAGAAAAGAACTGACTTCAAGCTCAAGTTAAAGAGCCTGGAGAAAGTGCTAAAAACCCTCCATCCTTGGCTCTCCCAAGCTGGCCTTGGATTCCTTTATGAAGAAAACTTTGAGAATGTGTGACACATTTCACCCAGTCACAGCTTACTTTGTCTGGCAGCATCTTAGGGAAAAGTCACAATGGTCTCTGGGGATCTGAAGAGTCAAATGAAGAGTCTCCTTTTATTGGGACTCTGGAAATCAGTGACTCCTATAGATGCCACATGACAGTGCCATGCAATGATGCCCAGTTGCAGTGCCATGTGAAAATCAGGACTCTGGTTGGAGCTGTGTGAGGGATCACTCACTTCACAATGTGACCATGGGAGTTGTTTGTGCCCACATTCCTCTTGCCAACCATGTAGGAGGGCTTGCGTTTTATTTCGAGTAATAGAATTTTCACTTCATCTTGAATGGGAAGTGATGTTATTCCAATGCTGGGACATGAGATATTCTAATAGTCCTGAGTATGAATTCTGAAATGAATTGAGGATACCAGTTGCCTACTCCAAGTACAATCAGAAGGAAGGAAAACAAAAGAAAATCGCCAGACTCTTTGGACAATGATCACCCTGGTGTGGCCCATTCCTCATAAATTTTACAGCTACAACTAGGCAGATGTGAATAATCCCTGCCTCTGTCTCTTAACCCAAATCAAAACTATTCCATCCCATTGTCTCCAGCCAGGTGAGCCAGCAGGGAAACGCTTGCACTTTGCAGATTTCTAGAAACAAGTTGCTTATCAAAAGACCAAAAACATCACCACCAAAACACAAACCACACACCCCCAAATCCCCCCAAAGCCTTGTGTTTCTGTCTGGATTCTCACAAAGACCTTGGAAGTTGGGAGAATTGATGCTGAATTTAATGGCCATTGAAGTGCTTGAAATTTTTATTCACGGAAGAAAAAATATCTTTGCTGAAAGATAGTTGGAGGCGATGAACAGCACAATGGGAGAAGCTCTGAATTTCAAGCAGCTTTGAAAGACTTGGCTTTCCGCAGGCTAGTTGGGCAGCTTTTGGGAAGAGCCCAAGAGAGTTCAGTTTAAAATAGAGCAATGTGCTCTGGGGCTCAGGTTTGTGAGCTCAGCCTGTGGGAAAGTTGATATTAGGAGGAGATGGAAGTGTGGGGAAATGGCTGTCCTCTGGGTGGCTGGGACCTACCTCTAGGGATAAGGGGCTCCGTCTGGACTAAAGACCCTGAAACTGCATAGAAATTTGCTCCAGGTCATCAGGAAAGCAGGCAGGCAGGTATATGGTGGAGGAGAGAAAGGAAGTTTTAGACAAGGCAGAGATTAGCACTGTGCACACAAGGCCAGACATAGCATTCTAAAATCTGTCCCTGATGCTAACTTTAGAGATTCAAAGGTAAAGCATGGCTGGAGGGATGAAACCAAGGCACCAGACAAGGAAAGAAATGGATAAATAATTTTGTTTTTGTTTTTGAGTTATGCCGGGCTGCACTCATGCAGTCAGAAATTACTCCTGACAGGCTCAGGGGATCCTATGGGGTTCTGGGGGGTCAAAGCTGGGTCAGCTACATGCCAGGCAAATACCTTAACTGCTGTGTTATTGCCCCAGCATCTGGAGACATATTTAGTATCAACTAAGAGAAAAGGCTCAAGGATCCTGCAATTTTATTGTACACCAAGGGCTGTCCAGCAATGCCATCTATTGTACAGACTACAGGCAAGTCAATGTAATGAATCAAAAGGTAAATATCAAGCATGGGGTCTGGTATTAACATCTGTAAATTTGAGACCCTTGTGCCATGGAGTTTTAATTTCCTTTTAGGGGGTGGGTGAGCTATCTGGACCAAGGAGCCCCAGAGTATAATGGTGTTTTACTTGAATGTTTATTCTTTTTTAACTTTAGAAAATGGAAAGAGATCATTATCCTGCAAAAGTGATACAATAGTTGGGCATCTTGGAGGAGAGAATCAAATTCAAGCCAAAGCAAAAGTGACCAAAGCATGATCAGTAGTTGCCAGGACCATGTAACTTCATGAACAAGGAAAGGTTGCAACTCATAAGGTCAAGCTCCACAAAATAATGTCACCCCCAAAATTCAAGAAGTCACTTCTATGTATGTAGTCACTAAGAAATGTTTCAGGGTGGAAATGGAGAATAAATGGTATTGTCTTCAACATTAAAAAAATTAAAAAATAGCCCAAATCCAACTAATATATAATCTTGCTAATTAGAAAATTGGTTTTAAAATATAGTTTAGGCCACATGTGTACAATAATATTAATATTTACAGATTTTTCATTTGTTTTTGGCTCTGGGGATACCTGGGATGCCGGGGATCAAACTTGGGTCAGTTGTGTGCAAAGCAAATGTCCTCCCTGCTGTGCTATATCTCTGGCCCCAACATTTATAGTTTTGATAAATGTAGCCTCCCCACCTTATCACCACCAAAATGCCCAGAACCCTCTATGTGACAGAGGGCTGTTGCTTTCAGTCTACTCCATCATCCATCCCCCTCTCCAAGTCCTTCTTTGATTTGCAATTATTAGTTCTGAAACCCAGGACCAGGAGCTTGCCTTCATGATTCCTTTAATTTCATTGCCTTGTTTCCCCACATACCATAGTTGATGGGATCCTCTGGTATTTATCTTTTCCCCAAGAGTTATTTTGCTTAACATGATGTCCTCTGGCCCCACCGAAGTTGCAGCAGACTGCAAAATTTTACCTTTTCTCATAGATCTAAAGTATTTATCACGGATCTATACTGTAACATCCTTATCCATTCATTCATCTTTCATTAGACATTTAACCTATTTTAATATCCCAGAAAGCTGATCTCTCAGTAAATTATCTATTCACAATGCACTGAGACTAAGTACTCAATTTGTTTATTGTTAAGTCCACAGAAAGCTGTGAGACTGGGAATATCTTTAGTGGTAGAGCTAATGATTTATGGGAAATAGTAGATAGCAAGAGCCTAGAGATACTAGAAACTCTACTCTTGATATTTTGAAGGAAAGACAGAACATATCAAAAATAGCCACATCCCAAATATTATTTATGAGAGAATTGATCACAAACTCCTAGTTTCTGGTGTCAAAAAAATAAGGAAAGAAAGGAAAGAAAGAAAGAAAAAAATACTTCAATCTATTTCTGGTCCAATTGGATTTATATAACATATAAAAGGCATCTTGTATTGTTCTATGGTAATACATGTTTCATGTCCTCTTTTGCCACTGATCATCACACTCTGCTTAAATAAGTGATACCATAAAAACACTTTATCTCCCTCCTCCAACTTTACTGCCCAAATACTTTTCAACTTACCAGAACTTTGAGCTCTGCCCTCTGTGTTAAGATTTAACCTTAAAAAAAAAAAAGATTTAACCTTGTCTTCAGTTTCTCATTATGATATACTTGTTGAGAGTCCAAACAACAGAGTACTAAGCACAAAAATTAGTTACTTCAGGAAAGGAATACATGCCTTATGGAGGCTGGATTTGTTGTAGGAAGGTTGTAGGGGACTAGCTTGAAGGATTGTAATGAGAGTCAAGAGGTGTTCAAATCGTCTGTTACGTAGATTACTTTGGTGGCAGACATGGAAGGGGGATAGTGTTGAGAGCCATCAGGACCCACACCAAAGACTTTCTTAGCCTGTTAGTACACAGCTGCATAGTTTTTGGAGGAAAGTGACTGTAGTGGTGTTGATATTGGAGACAGAACTAACTCAATTGGGAATGAACAGAGAGATTCAGACATCTGGAGACACCATCCTCATTCTTACTTGGAAAACTGAGGAAGATGATGCTTCCCATACAAATGGGTTTAAGGAAGAGATGCTATGTTCAGCTCTTCATTTCCTAAAAGCTCTAGAAAACAAAAGTCAGATTCATTTAGAGTATCGTGATGGGCCCAGGAGAAGAGTAGCTAGAGTGGATCATTCATGTAGACCATCTGGGACACCCACATGCTTCCTTGCACATGGGCGGCTCTATGTGGCACTGGCACTTCTGGGGGGTGAGTAATTTTGTAAAATCTGCTATTTACATAATTGATTTTACTTTCCCAGGCTCCAAGAACTTAGGGGACAAGATGTCTTTGGAAGTTACTGTTCTTAAAGGTTGGAGAGCAGATCAGACACTTCTAGAAGGAGAGTGAGTCTGCAGTAGGGAATTTGGTTGAAATTGTCAGCAGGGATATTGGAATATTTCTATAATCAGATATGAACACATTCTTCCTTCTCATGGATGCACAGTCCAATGTCCCGACAGTTGTATATATTTTAATTTTTAAAAAAAATTAAAAAATTTAAACCATTATGATTTACAAAGTTATTCTTTTTTTGTTTGTTTGTTTGTTTTGTTTTTGTTTTGGGTCACACCCGGCAGCGCTCAGGGGTTACTTCTGGCTCCACACTCAGAAATCACTCCTGGCAGGCTCAGGGGACCATATGAGATACCAGAATTCAAACCAATGACCTTCTGCGTGAAAGGCAAACGCCATACCTCCATGCTATCTCTCCAGCCCCTACAAAGTTATTCATAGTTGGATTTTAGACATATACTCTTTCAGGACCAACCCCACCACCATCAACATTCCTCTAATAATGTTCCCAAGAGCCCACCCTATCACTCCACAATTCTATATATATATTTTTTCTTGTTTTTTTTTTTTGTTTGTTTTGTTTGTTTTTGGGCCACACCCGGTAACACTCAGGGGTTACTCCTGGCTATGTGCTCAGAAGTTGCTCCTGGCTTGGGGGACCATATGGGACACCGGGGGATCTAACCGCGGTCCATCCAAGGCTAGCGCAGGCAAGGCAGGCACCTTACCTTTAGCGCCACCGCCCGGCCCCACAATTCTATATTTTAAGGTCTACATAGACCTATCTGAATTTTCATAATATAATCATATAGAATACATTCTTCTAATGTCGTGCAGATCTGAACAATTGATTTCCAGATACATCACACTTTCACAGTCTAGACCTTGATGAGTCCTAGAACATGGTGCCTCTACACTTTCTCAAATGAAGTGGCTCCCAGAACTAGGCAGTGCCCAGAGGTTGGCTAACTTGGGCTTGTGTGGACTCTTTCTTGATCTGTGAATATTACTGTCTTACCATTATCTCTGACATGTTTGTCCATCTTATCATTACTCTTTTGATTTGTTTTGTTGCTGATCATACAGCAGAAAGAAATATAGCAATGGAAATCTTTTTATATATCTAACTTTTTGGTTGTTTTCTTTTGGTGGGGGGAGCACACCAGTGACACTCAGGCTGTGTCCTGGGTGAGAGAATGAAGGGGTAGATACAGGTTGCCAAAAGAGTGGGAGTCTGGGGTCAGGGAGTAGAAGATACTTGGAAAGGGTAACCAGAAATTGGAGGAACAAAATTAAATCAAAGGTTCTGTAGGAGAAGGGCCTCAATTGGGTTCATGTTTAGTCACTCAATTGTTCCAGAATATTTATATGTCACCCACTGACTCCTCTGACACAAAAGTTCCTTGTTAGTAAAATGGAGACAGTGTCTGCTCTAAAGATTGCCAGATTCCCCAAAGGTGCTGACACATGGAAGTATTGATCTTACAGTTTCTGGATCCCAAGTCTTGGGTGGGAAGTCTCTGCTCTCTGCCTTGTTTCCCCATCTGCAGGTAAGCCCAGCAATGTGTGTGCTTCTGAGGTAGCTGAAGAGGGGAAGCCAGGTCACAGCAGGTGTCAAGGTCTCCCTGGGCTGAGTGTGGTTCATAAAAGAATCTGACCAGCCAGTCCTGTGCTCCACACCCAGTGCCACTTCCAACTTTTCCCTGGATTAAAGAAAGTTTTAAATACATAGAAAGTTCTATAACTCTTGAATTGAGTGTTTTGGTTTATTCTTGTGTAGAGTTTTTAGTTGCACCAATTCAATAACTTCAGGCCACTTATGGCACAAAGAATAAGGCCTTCTGCTGGCCACACTTGAACTCCTTTTAGTGTTAAGCACTGCCATTCCCCAGGTTGCTGTGCAGTTGTGACAGTGCAGGATGTCATGCCAGACTCCCTGGTTGTAGTTATAATGGGAAAGAGCCTTTGAGAAGGACCTGGCAGTGCTCAAGACACAGCCATTAGCACTGCCCAAGAACCATTAAGTGAAAGTTCCACAGAGGGCAGTTACTATCAAGATATCAACCAGAAGCCAGAACCCCCATAGAACTGAACAGTACCTTTACTAATTCTACTTCTAAGAACCCTTCTTGGCACTGTGGGGGAACTGCTATGACCTGGCCCTAGAACTTTAGTGTTTTGTCCTCTTGCTGTGAGAGTTTGACTGGGAAGCCCAGTCAGGACTCCTGGAAGAGGCCATTCTCGGTGGGTTCCGGCTTTTTTCCAGACCACCAATAGCATCATCACCAGTGTCAGAGGCTTGAGGGTACCAGGGATGGAAATCATGGGATGAATATGTGGAACAGCAGGAAAAGTACCAGTCTCAGAACCCAATACTATTCTTTTTTGTTTGTTTTTGTTTTGGGGCCACACCCAAAGATGTTCAGGGATTATTCCTGGCTCTCTGTTCAGAAATCATTCCTGGTGAACTTGGGGAATCATATGGGATGCTGGAAATTGAACCCGGATTGGCCATATGAAAGGCAAACACCCTTACCTGCTGTGCTATTGCTCTAGCCCCATCAAGACCATTCTTTCATGGACACATACTTAGAGAGTGCCAGGCAGCAAATATCCAGCTGTGGGGGGCCAGTAGCGGAGAAGAGTATCCTTCTGGGAAAGACAGACATAAGATGAAGGGCATCTGTGACTGGAGATGGGTGCTGTGGGGACTGGAATGAGCAGCCTTGGTCACAGAGTTAGGAGGAGATTGTGGGAGAAATCACTGGGAGTCCAGGGGACATGCGGGGGGGGGGGGGGGGCTCCCAGAAGAAGGTGGCCTCTCTAGGCCAGAATGAGAGAGGTGTGATTGGGGGAAGGGCTGGCTTGGGTCTGGAGAGTGCTGGGGGTGTGGGGAATCCCAGAATGGGGTGGGAAGAATTTCATCAGTGACTGCAAACAAGAAGGCAAGTGTTTCCTCATGGGGTGGAGGGTGATTTGGAGGGGTCTTTGCTCAGAGGAAACCTTAAGACCTTCACAGCCCTTTCAAGAATCCTCGAGAAGATGGCATCATTGCTCTGAGATCTCATGGGAACAGAGTGGAGTCAGGGAGTCTTCCCAGCTACGCAGAAGATGAGTGCTCTGGAGTCTCAAGATGCTCAATGCAGAGGATTGAGGGTGAGTAGAGAGCAGCCTTTTTGGGGACAATTCCTCCCCCCAGAGAAAGCCTGTGCCTCAATTTTCGTGTTTTCTTTGCTCTATAGGCCGAGCTCACCCAGGCCCATTGCCTATCAGAAGTTTCCCTAGTGGCCCCCCTTCTACCTCCAGGTGCAGCCCGGTCCATATCGTTGTAGCTTAGATGTGAGTGATGTTCACAGACATGATCTCACTGTTGGAGAACACTGATCTGACCAATGACCAATGATTCTTAGCCACTTGAAGGCTAGTGATGAGAACCCCCATTGAGTAAAGGGGAAAAGTTGTTATGAGAATTGGGAGCAACTGGACAGGATTTCTTCTTAAATCACTACCCTTGGTGCTTCACTTGGCAATGCCAATAACCGTGTTTTGTGCATTACCGGGACACTCTCAAAGTGGGCTAAAGATGGTATCAAGCTTTCATCATTTCCATGTATAGAATAAAGTAATAGGCTTCATTCTCCCTATTGAAGTGCCCCCCCCACAGTTGAGTTTCCTTTGAAAAACTTTCATAATCTATTGCTTAGAGCAAAGATAGGCATGCATCCCAGCATTTATGTTTTCCCAGAAACATTCACATTCACCTGCATTTTAAGTGTAACACTCACAGAGAGCCCGCCCCCCCCCCCCCAATTTTTCTCTACAGAAGAACTTGAGATGACAGAAGATAAATTGCTTTCCTCCTGGTCAAGGAGCTGTGAAGGAGGAACCCGAGGGGCCATGCATGTTTCCGGTTCCCCAGGCCAGTACTCTCCCTGCTGTGCCCAGCATCTTTTGCCTGATGCCAACCGCAGGCTCGTTTCCCAAACTTCAGGACCCGATGTACTTTTCTCCACTGGGATTGAACGTGCAGACACTTAATTATAACTTTCGATTGCTTAAAATTATAGGGCTATAGTGTTACCGGCACGTGTTTGCTATTCCAAATCCTGAAAATAACCATCTTATTTTTTTTTCCTTCCATAATCAAAATGGAAGCAGGGAATCTGGCATCATTCATCAGAAACTTTGCAGTGTTTACTAGGATGACTTGCAAGTTTTGGAAAGAACTTTGAGGAAAATAGGCCATGGATAGTTTTTGCAAACTCTTCCCCCTTCCCCCCAACTTGTTAGGGTTTACTGGTCTCTCAAGTCATTGGGAAGAATTTGGGGGTTTCATTGAGGACTTTGTGGTGACAGAGTAGACTCAGATAGCTACAGATGGTGACATTGGTGAGGAGTCAGCCCAGGGGTATTGAATTGAATTCAGGACCCATAATGGAATAATACAAGGTGGTGAGGTCATACTTTTTCAAAGAAGCAGTTATTATTTTAAAACAACCACCATCACCCTCCCCTTTTCTGAAGGTCAAAAATGCCACATCAGAGTCTGGAGAGGAATTTTCTATTTTGGAAGCTTCCAAAAGATTCCTTGCTATTCTCTTGCCTGATTCTGGCAGTGGCTGTTCCTGCAGGCAAGCTGGGTTCAGGCCTCCTTATCCTTGCTTCTCTTTTGGCTTCCTATGGCTTTGCAACCTCTATGTCAGTATCAGCATCCAGATTCCCTCTCCTTTCTGCTCACATACACCACTGGGGTGTGGGAGCCACCTTACCCCTGCATAGAAAGACTTTCTTATAAGTAATGGCAGTGGTAAAGACCTGGCTTCTAGATAATGACAGGTTCTGGGATTCCAGGTAGACAGTAAAAGTTAGGGGGAAACACTATGCTGAATTCTTTTTATTTTATTGGTTATTGAGCTCATGCCAGTGTGCAATACTCTCTCTGTTGTAGGAGTTCAAGTTTGTGCCTCATCAAATATTTCTATCACACCACACCCACCACCAAAGCACAGTAACTCGCTTCCATCAGCCACTAGACCCTCTCCCTCTGTACATAGTCTCCTCACTGGTAAGATCAGTTCTGTGGTCAGAATCCAAGGATATGTTGGATATGTTGGCTTCCCATCCTTCCACCCACATATGTCTGCAACCATCTGGGATTTGTCCAGGTTGTTACAAATGGCAAAGCTACATGTTTTTAATTTTAAATAGCTGAGGAGTGACCCACTATGTATTTTCACATTTTATTCACTCACCAATCATGAGATACTATTCAATTTACTGCCATACCACTCATGAGGAAAAAGATATGAGAAGATGTTCTGAAGTTGTTTCAAAGGTGATCAGAAAATATGACCTCCAAACAAACTGGATAAATGCACTTTCAGAAACTGACAGAAAAAAAAGGAGGAACCTCACCTCTCTAGGTGAGACCATCCTCTCCTGATGTCAGCCAATGTCATCACAGGACCAGTCTGGGAAGAAAGGTTATGAGAAAACTCCTTCCTAAGAGGGCACTATTGTCAATGTGGTCAGAATAGAACCATCTTATGCAGACATCCAGTGGAGGACACTTGACATTCTCTCTTACTAAGTCAAGATGGAGACATTTGTCCTGGGCATCATCAAAAATAATTGAGTCAATCAGATGTTTGGGCTGGAGGGTTATTAGAGGAGGAGGGAGAGTGGAGGAACCACGTATGCCCCAGAAGGGAAAAGGTTGGATCTCTTCCTGGTCAGAGCAGAGAAGCAAGGGGAAGTCTCAGTGTCCACTCTTAACTCTGGCCTCAGAGCCTGCGACATTGATCCCCTCAAAGGACTTGCCTGCACCTCAGGCTGGTCCCTAGGCCCATCTTGACATTCCCTTCATCCTTTGTTTCTCCTGGAGAAGGTTATGGACCTTCAATGCTCTTGAATTTCAGAAATGCCATCTCCAGTATTGTGGCCAAGTCAGCTCCGCACCAGGCCAGGGAAACTTGTCAATTGCCCAGACCTAGTGTCCCCTCACCTTATTAATGGTATGAAGAAGTTAAAGGGCATCAGATGGATCCCAGTTTCACAGTTAGGTCTGGGGGATTAACACCGGCTTATCATGGTACCAATGCATGCATGAATACCAAGAGAGGCTGAAGCAGTAAGGACCAGCCTGTGTACCTGGGCACTAATGGTACAGACTTTGGACATTTCCAAGTTCTGCTCAGCAGGCCTGTAGGTCCATATGAGAGAAGCAGACAGTGTTTTTAGGACCTGACTCCATGTCGCCATCAGCAGAAAAAAAGCTCAGGGCTCTTTCTGTCTCCCATTTCCTTGGACCCTCTTTTTGTCTGCTATCCTGATGCATGCAGAATGATGGAACAGATGAAGGAGCTGGAGGCATGGGATGTGAGGATGTGAGGATGGGCAGCATGAGGGGACTCCCAAGAGCATCCCATGAGAAAGGGGCTGTGGGTCAGCACCAGGTGGAAGTGGGACAGAGGGAGAGAGTGGGGGTTGGGCGCCTTAACAAAGCTGTGCCTGTCTGCAGCTCATCTGAGCTCTGCCTGGTAAGTGACTTTGGGCCCAAAGGCCTAGCTGGGAGCTGGCAGCAACAACATCCAAATAAAATTGCCTGATATTTTCAGATGTGGAGGAAGAAGTTATTTTCCTGTTAAGTACCCAACTGTGCCTGGTTCTGAGTGAGGTTCAGGTAGCTCTGAGGGCAGCTGCTGGGCCAACCCTTGCAGAGCATGTGTGGGGAAGTGGGACGAACCCCTTGGATTGTTGAGTCACTTCCTGTGTAATTATATCCAACTTCCTGATCTTCCACCAGAGTCAGTTTCCACCTGTGAATTTCACAATGGGTCTTGTATGAGAGATACTGTGAACAGAGGAATTTCCTCAATCTAGCTTTCTAGAAGCTTATGAGTTCTTTCTTCATTGACAAGAAAGATTTTCCTCCTTGCTGTGCAGACACCATCCCCATAACCCCTTATTGTCATCCCTGTCCTTCTCTTTAATGCCACTCAGTTCAATGCAACTAGGATCTCATGGAAGAGTTGAGTTGGTCAACAACTCCAGGTAGTCCTGGCTCTAGAATTCCATTTCTGGGTTTGTCCCCTATGTCTCGGTCAGCTGTCCCCTAGGGCTGGTGGAGGGAAAAGGCTGGAGCCTCAATTTTAAGAATTCAGCTGTTTTTGTTTCCTTGGGTGGATTGGGCCATGCGAATCTCCCTCACCTCAAACTGTGTATCAAGAAAACTGAAATCGAAATTGTCCTAAGTCAAATCTGCCGGGTGAATGTCCTGTGAATAGGGGCTGGGCCTGCCTGAGCCTTTGCAAACATCTTTTCCTGCTTCAGCCTCTCCTGGCATCTTCCCAACTCCTGCCATGTTCTGACACTGAGATGAGCATCAAGACATTTGCAAAGAGGCCTTTGTGTATGGAATTAAATGTCAAGCTGCTGAGTTGCCTCCAAACTTCCTTGGAACCCTCTGCTGGCATTTAATTTCTGATTAATATTATGCTCCCAAAACTTCTGAAAAGTTTTCCTTTCTTGTCGTCCCTCCCGCCTCCAAATCATCCTTGGGAAATTGAGAGATATTGGTAATTTTCTTGGACTCTGAGGCACTTAGATTGCCTGAGAATTCAGGTACTCTACCTGGCATGCAGTTGCAAGAGAAAATGATCAAATTCTAGAACTTTCCGTCCATAGCCGAGTGCCTCTTCAGAATGTACAGTATCCATGATCTGAGAAGGTCAATTATCTTTGCAAAGCACATTTTAGAGGGAAGGAACTGAGGAGAACTCTCAGTAAGAAAAATGTGCAAAGGATTCCACAATCAGTTTGCGATTGATTAGACTTCCAAAAAATATTGTTTTCTTTGAAATCAACAGATTTGCCCAGCCTTTCATCCTGTGGTGATGATGCTCTGTGAACTAGTAGCATAAATTTCATGATAAAGTTATGTACTTGAAATACAAGCGCTGTAGGCTGGAGCAATAGAACAATGGGTAGGGCATTTGCCTTGAACTTGGCCAATCTGGGTTTGATCCAGGAATCACAAATGGTCCCCCAAGTCTGCCAGGAGTTATTTCTGAGTGAAGAACCAGGAGTAACCTCTGAGCATTGCCTCAGAGGCCTCAGTGCCTTTCCCCTACCCCCCCCCCCCAAATACAAACATTGTGTTGCAACTTTTATTCTTAGGCTTTCATGGACCCAGTGCGCTTTTCTATCCTTCTGATCTAATGTCATCTCTTGGAAGAAATCCTTGCTAAGTAGGGGATCTCTCCCATGGCCACATGCTAAGTGACACTTACAACTCTTTCCTTCAACCCTTCCCCAGTCAGATTTCAAGAACTTTCCTCTTCACCTTTTAGGGTCCGGAACCATAGGATGAGACCACAAAATTAAAATAAAGCAAAGCAAGACTATTCGGTCAACCAACAAGCTACAAACTGGCTAGCCAGGGCCACCTCCCACAGGAGGTGATCCCCCATAGGGGTCATAAGCTAGGTGAAATAGGGCTAAAAGCAGGAAGTCAGGAAGACTTGATCTTTAAGTTGATTAGCTGTTGTCTAGGGTGTTTCTAGGGTGTTTCATCATGTCCTTTTATGGCTAGATGACCAGGGTGGGATATTGTGGTTTATAGGGCCTTGGGGTTTACATCATTATTGTTGGGATAGAAACTTAGTCTTTAAATGGAAACTTAATATTGATTTAACAAAATGGAGTCCCTCCTGCTCTAGACTTCACACCACCCAAAGCCTCCTTTAGGTCAGCTACATGCAGCTTTGCTCTGAGGACTGGTGAGTTCTCAATAGCTGATTTGGCAGCCAGCATTGCCCAGGACCAGAGAGCCATGCTCAGGTTGAAAACAGAAATGGTCACTAAGGAAGCAGCCTCCAGGTACAGCCTCCAGATGCCTCTGGGCTGCCATCAGAGATGATTCTGGATAGTAGTTGTAGACAAACAGATGGGCAGACCTCTTATTAGATTTCTTTCCTCTGCTTTTATTTGAATTCCCACCGAGGCACTCTTCAAAGTCTATCTGGTGGAATTTTACTTTTCCTCAGCAATGGAAGTGTCGTAGCAGGCACCTCAGTTAAGAAAACACCAGCAACAAAACCCAAGTGGGACCAAGTCCATTGTGTCACATTTAATCTTTAGGAAGTAGAGCAAAAATTTCAGAGGACTGTGGAGTGAATGAGAGTAGCAGCAAGGGGCACCTCCTTGTGGTCTCTGTCCTTTGGGGACAGTCTTGTGTGAAGTGAGCTGGGCTTCCTGGTAATGAGACAAGAGGGCTTTGTGGAGGTGAACAGAGCATCTGAGTTCACAGTTGTATCTTTGCTTCCTCCATTTCCTCTTTCTCCTTGGCTTTGGCCCTTTCTTGTCCTTATGCTTTCAAATCTATTAACCAAAGACATTCTAACGGAGCAATTTAGATATCTTCCAGCGGCCTGGAAGAGCTTATCAGAGGAATATGCAGGAGTATGTTTTCTGGCCTGTTGCGTAGAGGTGGAGCCTTAAGATCTCGAGAACTCTTTTCCTATTTTCTTCCATGTGCTGGATCTCCCTCTTTGCTTCTTGACTGTGAAGAAAATGAGGCCCAGAGTAGCAAAACCTTTCCCTGAGGTCACTCAGCTGGTTAGTCACTAATTCAGACCAAGCCCCTTTTCTCTAATCCTCATTCACCAGCTCCTTTGCAACACCTGGATTTCCTTCCTAAGCTCTAATTGCTGATGCTATCACAGCAGAGGTTCTACAAAACTCCTCAGTGAAACTTCTTCCTGCTCGAATTTTTACAGATTCATGATGTTCTTTGAAAAGAACTTTCCTGAAGTAAGCAAGAATTTCTGTAAAGCTGAAGGCGGGTTCTTTTATTTATTTATTTATTTGGCTTCAGCTTACTAGTGACTCATGTCCCTTGATAATTGAGTTCCTCTTTACCAAGAATTTTAATTACTCTCATCAGTGGCTCTTCAGCTCTTTTTTGGTGGATGGTTGGCCACAGATTAAGAAAATCATGATATCTCAGAGGCCATCTCCATTTTTGCTTTTTTCTACATCAGATCTGAAGATGACTGAGATGGGTCTTAAGATGTTCATGGATCATAACTTACTGAACCATGGGTATTGTGCAGAAGGTTTGAGAAAAGTGTCTGGGTTAGGACCATTGATTCACCAGAAAGGCAGCATCATGTTTCACAATGAGGCAGTCATTCTCTATGGGGGTGCTGGGTCCAGCATCTGGGATTTTGAGAATTCATTGCTAACTTTTCAAGAATTTTGTGAGCTGATTTTTAAACATAACAACTATGATAGATTAAATAGTGTAAACTTAAAGTTAAACTATCATAACAATGTCAATGAATGAAGGAAGTAGAAGCCTGTCTCGAATACAGGTAGTGGGGAGGGAGATGGGGAGCAGTGGTGATGGGACTGTGACACTGGTGAAGGGGGATGTTCTATTTATGACTGAAACCCAACTACAATTATGTTTGTAATCATGGTGTTTAAATAAAGATATTATTTAAAAAAAACCCTTACAGTTAAATACTGTTTTAAAGGCAAGCCAAAGAGACTTCCACCCAAATCCATCCCTTCCTTATTATTTCCCTGTATTATCAGACTCTGCTCAGGAGGTGATTTGCTCTGTTTGATTAGGTCAGTTCTCAATGCTTTCCAGTTGCATGTATTGCCCTAACTCTCAGTTCAATGCAGAATGCACACCCCCAAATTTGACAATCAATCAAGTCTCCCTGTGCCCTCTGAAGGGTCTGACTGACTCATGTGCCTACAGTCTGCTTTTTCTCTGGCTTTCCTTTCTCTGGATTCATGCTGGTCTTTCCTGCCTGCATGGTTGTCTAGCTGAGGCCACAGAGATGAACCTTATGTTCATCACCAAATGAAAAGGGCTTCTCTGTTCTCACGCAGAGAACAGTTGTTGTTTTGATCTTTCTATTCTTCCATTGTATTCTTGACATTGAAACTACACCTAGACACTTCCGATAAGAAACCAGGTGGCAGGGGCCTGAGCCATAGCACAGCGTTAGGGCATTTGCCTAGCTCGCAGCTGACCCAGGACAGGACTGGATTTGATCCCCAACACCATATAATCCCCCAAATCCAGGAGCGATTTCTGAGCACATAGCCAGGAGTAACCCCTGAGCGTCACCGGATATGGCCCCCAAAACAAAACAAAGCAGGCAGATGGTGGCCGCATGAATGAGCGAGCACTGAGCTAGACTGAGCTGAAAAGAGGGCGGCGAGTCTTCACGGCATATGGAGAGGGCGAGTTTCCTGGAAAGGGGTTTCAGTTCCAATTGTTGGCTAAAGAAACCCATTCCACAGAGCTGAAGTGGTGAGTAAAATCACCAAAATTTTTTGCCTAAATTTCTTCAAAATTTTTACACCTACTGACCAGCTCCTGTCCTACATATTAACCCACAAATCTGTGAGCATAACTATGGTGGTTGAAACTTTCTATGCATTTGGTGGTGTTACAGCAGGTATAAGTAACAGACTCTTATTAGCAAGCAATCAGAATGTAAAGCAAGAGATGGGAGTGACATGAACAATTGTGTTTAGAAAAAACTTCATTTAAGGGAACAGGTGTAGCTGCCCAGAACTGTCCACCCAAGCGATTGAAAAGGGGGAGAGGGAGGAGAGAGAAGGAGAAAGAAGGGGGCTTGGAGAGAAATTTATTGGCCAGAGTGAGTTGGGGGAGGCCTGTAGCTTCAGGTTTGGGAGATAATAGAAAATGAGGGATAGATACATAGCAGGCAGCATTTCATGGATGCTTTATCTCTGGCCCCCAAGGACTAACAGGCACTGCTCCAGTCTCTACTCTGGATCCCCAATAACTGCTAGAATTTTTCTTTTTATACTTTGGGGGCAATTGTCATTTGTAGGCAACATGTTCAGGGCATGTCCATGTCCAACTGCCATTATAGGGGGAGCTGTCATCACTCCTTAAAGGTACATCAACTAATTAATTCCCTTAAATACATCAACAAATAGGAGGGAAAAGAATGTAGGAAATGTCTTTTCTTGTCTTAGGGAATCTGAAGGATTCCAGTGAAAGGCAGAAGATTTCTCAGTGCTATAATGTTTAAATAAAATGAATGATCCTGGGTGAGTGTTTCTTTATTATGTCCTAAGAATGTGGGACATAATAAAACAGGGGAGAGGATTGTCTTGTGGTTACATGGTATCCGACAGGACAAGGTCATTCAGAGTACCAGGCAATACCTAGACCCTCCTTGAGATATTCCATATCCACAAGTCTCTTTCTTAGGAGCACCCTCGCCTCAACATGCCTGTTTCCCTTATTATCCATCAGGAAGAGGCTGAGGAGAGTCTTCATTTGGGCTCCAACCAAGTGTTTCTTTATTTTTATTTTTTTTTGGTTTTTGGGTTACACCTGGTGACGCGTAGGAGTTACTCCTAGCTCTGTGCTCAGAAATTGCTCCTGACAGGCTTGGCGGACCAAATGAGATTAGGATCCAATCCATGTCTATCCTGGGCCATCCACATGCAAGGCAAACATCCTACTGCTGCGCTATCACTCTGGCCCCCAAGTATTTATTTTCTAGATTTCTTTTGCCTTGGTTTCCAATGAGATTAGGACCTGTCCAGGTGACTGTTAGTGGGACACCTGGGAGGGTTGTCCCTGGAATTCCTTTTGGTTCTCCATTTCCTGAATCATGTGGATACCTTGGATGAAGACATTCAGTAATAACAAATGCCCCAAGCTAAAGAGAAGGCATGGGGCCCGTTTTAGAGTCCTATCTCTTATCTCTTTTTCGTTGTCTTCTGCATTTCAATTCTCTGTCTCATGTGGATATTTGTAATGTCAGTCACATTACACACGTGACTACTACTCACCCATCAGGCATTTGCTGTTTGCCAGGCTTTCTATTATATTATGTCCAAGTCCTATAATAGACAGTGTTTAATGTACTTTTGCTGTCCTTCCAAGAACCTTGTGACTTGTATTGAATCATGATGCACAGTCAGAGATGGAGAGTGAGAACAAGGACACCATGAGGACCATGACCATGGCTACTGAGTAGAGAGGCTGGTCGGAGGCTGTGAGGGTCTCTGATAAAGGCCTGGCTTTAGCCCACTCACAGGACACTTTGCAGGGGATGGGGGAGAAATCACTCCTCCTTTTCCATCTGTGTTCTTAGAAACTTTCAGAATGTTTTTTCCCTGAATGTTTTTCATGCACTTCACGAAGTGCACTGGAAGTGGTGATTCCTGTTCAAAGCATTCTGACGAAGTGGCAACAAGCCTTTCAGAGAGGTATTTTAGGACTCGGAGAAGAAGTCATAGCATTAAGCACAATGTAAATATTCAACAAGCTTACACGGGAAGCTGGGCTTGTGATCCTCAAAAGCTGCCTCTTCAATCTTAAAACAACACATAATTCTCACTCAATTTCTCTGACTTAGCACAACCCATTTATCAATCTGATGTCCTTGAAGCAGCTGCTGTGTTTCCTGCTTGGTCTGGTTGGTCTCTGCTTTCCTGAGCTGCCTGAACAGAGGGGATCAACCAGACCCCTGGAGGGATAAAGGCCCATCCTGAGTTCCATGTGTGTATGTATGTGTGTGTATATGTGTGTGTATGTGTGTATGTGTGGGGTGTGTGCGCATATGTATATTTGGGGGAAGTCTCAGGTCTGTATCTGGAGATACCACTTGGCTTCTCCCTGAGTTCCTTCCTCAGTGGTCCCTTGAGCAATCCAGTGGGGGCTCAAACTTAGCCTCAGGTTCGTTTCCCTGATAACCACAGGAATCAGACAACTTGGGCCTTTCATTTATGGTCAGGGAACAGCAGGTCCCTTTCTATTGACTAAAGAAGTCTGCGAGACACTCTTGCCCCCTCCACGGTGTCTCATGCCATTGTGAGTTCTGTAGAGGCCAGGCAGAGCTTTAGTTGTTTAGGGTGCAGGGCAGATGTCTTTCTTTTTCTTTTTTTTTTCTTTCTTTCTTTCTTTCTTTCTTTCTTTCTTTCTTCTTTCTTTCTTTCTTTCTTTCTTTTCTTTCTTTCTTTCTTTCTTTCTTTCTTTCTTCTTTCTTCTTTTTCTTTCTTTCTTTCTTTCTTCTTTCTTTCTTTCTTTCTTTCTTTCTTTCTTTCTTTCTTTCTTTCTTTCTTCCTTCCTTCTTTCTTCTTTCTTTCTTTCATTTTCTTTTTTCTTTCTTTCTTCCTTTCTTCCGTTCTTTCTCTCTTTCTTTCTTTCTTTCTTATTTCTTTTTCTTTCTTTCTTTCTTTCTTTCTTTCTTTCTTTCTTTCTTTCTTTCTTCTTTCTTCTTTCTTTCTTTCTTTCTTTCTTTTCTTCTTCCTTCCTTTCTTTTCTTTCTTTCTTCTTCTTTCTTCTTCTTCCTTCCTTCTTCCTTCCTTCCTTCCTTCCTTCCTTCCTTCCTTCCTTCCTTCCTTCCTTCCTTCCTTCCGCCTTCCTTCCTTCCTTCCTTCCTTCCTTCCTTCCTTCCTTCCTTCCTTCCTTCCTTCCTTCCTTCCTTCCTTCCTTCCTTCCTTCCTTCCTTCCTTCCTTCCTTCCTCCTTCCTTCCTTCCTACTTCCTTCCTTCCTTCCTTCCTTCCTTCCTTCCTTCCTTCTTCCTTCTTCTTCCTTTCTTTCTTTTTCTTTCTTCTTTCTTTCTTTCTTCTTTCTTTTCTTTCTTTCTTTCTTTCTCTTTCCTCTTTCTTTTCATTCTATACATCTACCCTTAGCCCCCTAGACTGCTAGTGTAACAGATACCTTTGTGTATAGCTTGTTGAACAGGAAACATTCCTGTCAACCTGTGTCCTTGTCCCCTGAAGTCCTATGTCAGATTCTTACATTTCCATTTTCTGTTTTCTTTGGACTAATATCCTTGCAGTGTGGGTTGGGATCTGATTCTAGGAGGTCTTCCTGTGTGAAAGGGTTCTTGAACTGGGACTACATGAAGCCATTTTCACTCTAGTTGGAACAGGGCACTTGGCCAGACTATCTTGGGGTGGGGGGGGTGGGGCTCCCTCAGGGAGGTGAAGGCCTTGATAAATATGCCATCAGGGGCTCATTAGAGTCCCATGAGGCCGCCTGATTGACTGTGTCTACAACAGTTTCTCTTGGATTATTAGGAGTCTGGAGGGAACACAGCCTGTTGCTTCTCTCTGTGCTTCAATTTCTCATCCCATTTTGTCATGCTCTGAAGCAAAGTGGACATAACCTTTTGGGGGGTAGTGACAATGTTAATGATACCATTAGAAAATGGGGTGGCAATCTGATCTGAGCGTCCCTGGCCAAGCTGGCACGAACCACAATGGCTTCTGTACACAGTCTTGGGATGGTTTAGTATTAATTAGCATTTTCCCAGCTTGTCGGGATGATGACGCACGAGTTCCAAATGAATGTGAGTGAACACAGACAACAAAGAGCGGCCCCCAGATCCTGGTTACCATGCCAACGATCTGAGATTCATTTTCTGATGACATTCTTGATTGATTTTTTGGGGAACTCTGGTTACCACACCAAGCTGAAGGCAGACTTTGTTTTTCTTCGGTGATTCCAACAATGGCATTTCTCATCTATCCCAGGGAAATGCAAGGCCTCTACAAGTAGGTATTATTTCATCATGAGCTTGTACTCTTGGATCTAAAATGCGTGTCTAAAGGCACACCAGTGACGTCATTAATTATTATAAGGGTGCAGATTCTTTCTTGCTCTTGGGAACCATCCAAGCTGAAACTGCCTGTGAGATCCGCTAGATGGAGCAGCTGCAAAGAACATTCACACCTCTGAGGGCTGATGGAGGAGTGGATGAGTGGAGCTTGTGGTAGCTGTTTGCTTCTTTCGACAATGTCCAGAGTGAAATACCGGGAGTGAAAGAGCAGCCTGATAGCTTTTCCTTTTGTTCCCTTAATATTAACCCCAAGGTTGGGATAGTCTCCTGGGCAAAACATTTTAGATCTCTTAGAACAGCAAAAATGCATCTGGGAAAGAAAATATTTCAAAGCAAGAAAACAAACCAAAGGGTCTTTTAGGTGTTGAGAGGAACGGGCAAAATTGAATAGGATGTTGTCATGACTTACCTCTACTTTAGGGTGTCTGCTGATTGAAATACCCAATCTCTGCTCTTCATGTATCCATTGTATGTTCATGGACTTAAAACTGTCCTTAATGTCTTGTTCAACTTTAGCCATGGCTCATGGGGTAGGAGACAGAGTGAAAGAGCAGTAATGTGTGGAATAAAGTGCTGGTTTGTGAGCTCTGTCATGGCTTCCCAGGTCATTATGGTGTGTGTTTGTGTGACCCATCCACTCTGGACAGAGATCTATGTTGTCCATCTGATTGCCTTTCCTTATTCTCTGTCCAGAGAAAAGCCACTTATAGTTCTCATTAAGCATATTGGGAGGATATGAAATAGAAACATTATATGGAACTTGAGTATGCTTCATTTAGTTTTATCAATTTTTATTTAGACCAGTTCCTACTTTTGGGGAGGAAAAAAGAAAAAAAGAAGTTAAGAAAAATTAAACATGTCTTCTTAGAATTTATATATAGGAATGGGAACTTTTACAAGTGGTTTCTCTACTCTGTTATTTTTTAATTTGTTTATTTCATTTCAGTTTTTGTTTTATAGTACCAAATGTCAAATCCAGAGCCTAATGCATTCAGAACATAAGCTCTGCTATTGGGTCCCTGTTTCAGTTGGCTTTAAAGTTTTAAGAACTTTTATACACCTTATCTCCCTGGCTGTGGAAGCTGGGAATATCTGTGTGATGTTTGCTCCTTATACACCAGAGAGCCCTGTTTTCCCTGGAAAATGAATGGGTTGCTTGAGCTGGTGACATCAAGCCACTGAACCACAGAGTATGAAATGCCTGAAGACAGTGAGCCAGAAGTGAGATGGAATCATATTACCACTCCCCCTTCACCTTTTTCCTTCTTTCTCACCCACCAATTGATCCCTACAGTTGGTGGCTGCGTCTGTGTAGTTTACCTGGTCTGAGTTTCCTTTCAACTATTTAACTGAGTTGATACTGCCTGGTGTTTAAATGGAATCTCCCTAGTGCTCTGACACTGCACAGGACTGATACAGATTCTTTGCACTGGCTATTCCAGAGTTAAGCCCTCCATGACCAGGGGAAAGGCATGAGTGAGTATGGACTGGGTAGAGAAGATTTCAGAAAGTATGTGCCCTTTGCTGCAACAATTCTTGGTTGGGGAGTTTAACCTTCATGCTTGCTTCCACAGAAAGTCAAAGGAACATGTGAGATGGTTCATTTCCTTCACTGTGTGGCAGCATTGTTTGGAACAGAAACTGAGCAACTGTCTCAAAACTCACCACTAGGGGTATGACTGGCCACTTGATATTAGTGACCTTCTATCCAGGAAGTAATTGTACTGACATATTTTTTCCCCCGGAATCCGGTTAATCCAAACTTGTCTCTATATGGCTATGCTTGAGCAATGCTCAAGGGGAAAAGAGTTGAGAATGGTATTTATAAAATAGAGCATTTATATAAGGAGTGAGCTGCATTCATTATATAGATACATGCACGGATGTAGGAGGGAACAGTGGAGAAATGGGAAAAAAATCACCGGGAAAACAGTAACTGTCACCCAAACCATCATCAGCCCCAAGAGGAAGGTGAGGCTGACTTTCTGTCCATGTCTAACTTTTTTCAATCCTGTAAATGTTTTTTTTTTTTTCGTGATAATCACATCCTGATGCTACTGAATGGTTTGGGGATACTTCCACCCCAAGGTCTTTCTCTACTACTTGATTATGTTCAAACATGGAGAACTGATTTTGGACTTGTAGCTGAAGTGGGGGAACGTGCCTTCCCTTTACTGCTGGAGGCAGTAACCTGGCTTCTCCTCAAGTGTCTGGGCACTCCTATGCCTTTCCTCTTGTGCCCACAGGGCCTGGGATGGGCTGAGAGAAGGCAGAGCAGGCACAAAGCACCTGCAGGACTGAAATCTAGAGTCAGTTTCCAACTCTGGGAGTGTCAATTGGACAGATTGAAGGGGTGACATGATGGGTGTCCTCATGGCCACCCCTGAGGACAACCATTCACTGTACTGCCTCCAGCCTGGATTTGCTGACACTGTCAAGGCCCCGTCTGCTGTGCTTTTATTCTCTTTTCCTATTCTTGACCTTTCTTCACTTTGAATACTGAGCTGGATCCTGCAAAGTGTCAACTTTTTAGAGGAAAATGGAGCTTCCTGCAGCAGGAATGTGATTGCACTGATGGCTCCCAGGACACATAAACAACAACAACAACAACAACAAGATATCTTATTGCAGAGGTCCAACTTGGACAACAGAGACTGAGCAGAACCTTTGGATCCATAATATCCTAGGCTTCAGCTTAGGGACTGAACAAAAACAGGGTGAAAGTGTTACAGAAGACTTAACACAACAACAATGGATAGGAACCTCTAGATAGAACCTAGAGACTCTATCCTAGACCCTGACCTATAAACCGTGCAAATACCAAGATCGCTAGCTACAGTGGCTTGATTTTCTCACACACAACTGAGAGGAAACTTTCCTGGCATCACAAAAAAGCCTTTGGGATGGGGTAATGAGTATATATGGAGCCAGGGGTTGATCCCATGATGGTATGATTCAAGGATGGAGAAACCCTGAATCTCTTAGGCCACGAGAATTCCCTTTCTTCCCCAATGCTTACTGTGCCTATGCAAAAAATGAAAAAAAGTGGGGGAACGCCAAACCCTACCACTCCAGCACCCATACTTTCTCTTGTTTTGTTTTGATTTGTTAGTTTTTGACTTTATTTTCCTTCTTTTTTTTCTTCCACTTTTCTCTTTCTTTTTCACTCTTGTGATTATTATTTAGAGATTTATTTTTTATTTTTATTTGCCAGGTCCATTTTTTTCTTTTTTCTTCCATTTTTCTTTTATTTTCTTTTTTTCTTTCTCTTCTTTCTTTTTTTGGTAGTTGTCACCAAATTTTTTTCTCCCTTTTTTCTTATCCTTTTTATCTCCAATGACGGTGGAATAGATGCTCAATCTACAACAAGCTGTAAAGTGGAGACCAGTTGCACTAGCATTCTGGAGGGTAGAGGAGGGAGATATGGGATGCATACTGGGAACAGGGGCTGAGGGAGGACAGCACTGGTGGTGGGAATGCCCCTCATTTATTGTTATTATGTACCATAAATGATGCAGTGAAAGATTTGTAATGCACTTTGGTTACAATAAAAACTAAAAAAAAAAAAAAAGGTCTACCTTGCAGACATCCAGCCATTGTATTAACTTCCAGTCACATTCTCTGCTTGTGAGCTGATTTGGTGGCCTTTAATGTTTTCTCTTTTCCCATCTGGTCTCCAACTGCAGCTACATGCCCATAGACAGCTATCTTTCTCCAATGAAGGTGAGAATCAACTTATCAGAAGGGAACAGGTCCCCTAATCTTGAGTGGCCCCCTGGTAGCTGGCAGTCACTAGGTCCACTCTTTACTGATCTAAAGGGTGCACTCACTTTCCCCAGATATGCTTCTTCCAAAATCATGTTCTTTCTAGGACACACTTCTAGAATATGCTTCTTTTAGAACATATCCCTTCTTAGAAATGCTCCTTCTAGAATACATTTCTTCCAAAAACATGCTCCTTCTAGAACATGCTTCTAAAATATGCTTCTTCCAGGTTCTTTCTCTTGTTTTTTGAGACTTTATTTATTTATTTAGCACTGGATGACTTTTCTAGGCAGTTCCACAGTCAGACCTAGAAGCCAGGTACAGTAGGACATTCCTTGGACACAGAAAAAGATCCAGACCAAGTGGATTCCAGACAACCTCTGAAGTATACATATACGTATATATATGTATGTATATATATGTATATATATATGTATATGGTCATTAAATCTGATAAGATAAATACCCAAGCAGATATTTCTACAGAACTCCTACTTTTTTTCTTCTTGGTTTTTGGGCAGAACTCAGGGGCTACTCCTGGCTCTACACTCAGAAATCATCCCCAGCAGGCTCGGGGGAACATATGGAATGCCAGGATTTGAACCACCATCCTTCTGCATGCAAGGCAAATGCCTTTCCTCTATGCTATCTCTCCGGCCTCCAGAATTCCTACTTTATAGAATTCCTTGGTTGTGAGAACTCCTTATCTCTCCCTATCATTTATCCATATAGCAAACCATCATACTTGCTCTCCACATCCTCCTGGGACAATTCATCTTTACCCTCCCTTTGGAATGAGGAACCAAAAAAACTTTAACTGTTGAAAGATCCTCAAGATTTGCATTCAGCCCTCCCACATCACCATTACTGCCTTAACTAGATCCCTAAACTACAAACTGTACATTCCTAGAGCAAATGAGTAGGGCAAACCTACTCCAAGGAAGTGAAGAATGGTGTCTGGTTTCCTTTCCTTTATATAATCACAATCATCTCTTCACTTCTGCAACCTCCTTGCAGGAAATGTCTTTTGTGATTAATTAAACCGATTCAATTCCACTTCAGCATTTAAATAATCACAGCTGTTGTTTATGGCTTCTCATCCTAAAAGCCATGTAAGCGCTTGCTTAAATAGTCCTTTCTGCCAACACATCTCGAATGTGAGGTGCTTGTCAATGGCAAAGGGGCACCAGGAATTTCCTGGCGAATGGAAAGTTTCCTCTAAGCGTGAACAGAGCATCTGTATTTACCAAAGAGACTCAAAGCACTCAGCTGTGCTTAAGAAAGGAGTCCTTCCTTCCATGCCCAAAGCTGGCTAAATTTTGCAGAAGAAACAGGGATTGCTGGGAGGAAAAAGGCCAGAAACTATGATTTGTCTGGATATTGAGCCTATGAAGTCCTTGAAGTGTGCAGAGAAAACTTGAAACTAGGAATACGGGTTCGAGTGAGTAACACCCCTCTGACAATGATCAGAGAACTGAGGCCAGAAGCCAACCTTCAGTCTCTCCTTCCTTAATGCTCCATGTCATCTCTTGGTTTTCTGAGGTTGGTGCAGTTTTGATGCTTTGGGATCCTGGACTATCTCTTCCTAGGGCCCCAATAGCTCCAGGTCTGAGTGCCAGGAGGCTATTCTTGCTGAGATCAGACTTTCAGGGTCCTCCTAATTTCTACAGCTCATTGTTTTCCAAAACCTGAGGTTGTCGTTGCAGGTAGTGCCTATCAGCAAGTAAACTTGAGCATAGTTAAAACTTTTCTAGGGAAGGTTCTGAGTTTCAGCCCTTGGAGGAATGCTCACTGGCTTCCTCTTAACTGGGATCAACATGACATCCTGCATGTTAGTTTGAACTCATTTTGGGGGTCTTCTCTTCTGATTTTCTCATGCATTTTCTTTCCTTTTTTCCATTTGGTTTTGTCCCTGGGGTCATATTAAGTTGCGAAAAGCCTTATTTAATGAAATTCTTCTTTCTGTATTAGTAGTGACTTTCTGGGGGGTATGAACTAAGTCCAGATTATTTTTTGTTAACTTCTCAACACACTGTGCTCTTGTTGCAACCATCTTGGGCTGTTTCTTCCAGAATTTTAAGTTTTCTGAGCCCCGTGCTCAGTAACTAGCCTTAGGAGAGTCAGCCCCAGGTGAAAATGACCTAGAAGTGATTGCTTTCAGCACGTTGCAAGGCAACAGGGTCAATCAACAGATTCCTGGGGTTCCAGGTTGCTTCCTCCTGCCCTGGTCCTGGATTCTGGGAAAATGGTTCTACTTTGGGGTTTCTGGTGCTTTCCTGAAGCCTTGCTTGTGCTGACTTACCCTAGAGAACACCCACACCTCTAGCTGTACTCTCAAAGGAGCTAGTCTATACTTCTGGATACTGACTTTTCCAGCTAGTTTGTTCAGGGGGTAGCAGATTCCAGAAGAGTAGACGAACTCCTTCAAGAGCAAGGCTGGAAGTGTGGGTGTTCCATGTGGCTGGTCCCTCAGGATCCCCTTTGATAGAAGTCAGTTATGACTGGTTCCCAGAGTGTGTGCTGCCAACCCTGATCCTACCTGGTTCTCCCCAACTTTTCCATGGTGTCAGTTTTGATATTCCTACTAAGTGTCTACAACATTGGGTTGGGGCTGGGGACTTCTCCAGGGGAGTTTGAGGAACAGGGCCATGAAGGACCTAGATTTCAAAGCAGCAGTCACTGGGCCATGTGAGGTGCCATCGCCTGCTTTCACCCTTGCTGTTATCTTTGTCCTTTCATCCCCCTTTGATCTTGAGGCTTAATTCTCATTTAGGAAGGGGGTGTTCTTTCCTGGCCATTCTCCATTAGGTGGGGGTGCTCAGTGCCCTCTGGAGAAAATATCATGCTGATCTCATTCCTTGGGAGGCCTACGATTAAACCAGGGTCAGCTGCATGCAAGGTATCTATCTATCTTCTCATCTATCTTATCTTCTCAAGCCTCTGAGACCCTCAGACCATGTTTTCCTTCTCAGTTGTCAAATGAAAGTAGTTCATAGAAATGTCTCCTCTAATTGAAAGTGACACAGCAAACCATACCTCAAGCATGACTTTGCCATTCATCATGTATTTATTTTGGGGGGCACACCTGGAGTTGCTCAGAGCTTACTCCTGCTTCTGCATTCAGGAATCATTCCCAGTGGGGTTTGGGGAAACTTGATGGGGTACCAGAGATCAAGTTTGGGTCAGCCACATACAATGTAGGCACCCTACCTGTTGGATTATCTTCCCAGTCCCATTTTTTTAAACCCTAGCAAATGCTAAGGGTAAAAATATGCACCATTGTGTCCTGGCACCAGAAAGCATTGAGAAGCTTTGTAGGAGGCCACTTCCTGCGAAACAGGGCTGGGAGCTACTCCTTGAAGGTATACTTCCATGATATCTTCTGTCATATTCATCTTTGCCAGACTCTGTTTATCTAGGAACGATGGTCTCTGAAGAATCCTTTTTTTTTGGGGGGGGGCACACCCGGCAGCGCTCAGGGGTTACTCCTGGCTCTATGCTCAGAAATCACTCCTGGCAAGCACAGGGGACCATATGGGATGCCGGGATTTGAACCACCGTCCTTCTGCATGAAAGGCAAACGCCTTAACCTCCATGCTATCTCTCCGGCCTCTCTGAGGAATCTTGACAACTGCTTGGAAAAGAGCAGACTAAATTCTGCTGAGTCAGAGACTCTGAGCTGCTTGCACTCAGGGACACGAAGGGGACAAAGCTGGACAGGAGTCCAAAGGCGGTGGCTGCATGACCGGATGAAAAAGAAGACATGCCTCCTTGAGTTCTGGGGTTCCTGAGTTTGGTTCTTTATCTGAGAATGACCTTTCTCTCCTGACTTGAATCCCTTTGCATTCCATCCATTTTGTCCCCAAAGGTACAAGGCTATCATTCTACTATTAGGGCAGCCTTCCCCTGAGTCTGCACATGACTGGCTTTGGACAGTGGACACAAAACATAGGCTGGTGGCATGGTCTGGACAAGCTGAATCATGCTGCCATGAATCTAGGGGTGCTGTAAACTAAGAGGTATAAACGGCCTTTGGAAAGTGTGTTCTTACATCCTTCAGACAAATGATGCTCCCAATGTTATTGTTGGGGTCTATAGAATGCCTCCTAATATCTTTTATTTGTTTTGTTTTTATTTTGGGGCTATTTTTGGTTTGCTCCCAGTATTGCTCAAGCTCAAGCTTGATGACTGAGGCTCAAGAATGGAGGCTGGATCTCAGAATGTGCAGTGAGTGCCCTGTACCTGCTGCCACCCTCACTGCTTAGAGGAAACTCCATATTGTGAATAAACTCTGTTCCCACTGCTCCCTCACCACCGTGCCCACACTTGTCCAGTTACCAATGAGCCCTCCACCCCCCATTTCCTCTAACCTCCAGCACTGACCACCCAACATCACTCCCATCCTGACTCGCCTCTGCCTCCTCCTCTTCCTCCTCTGTCTCCTTGTTTCCTTATGCTCTAGCAAGCACCAAGCCACTGTTTTCTAGGAACTGAGTGGTTTTGTATTATATTGAAGCTTTAGTGGAATTTTTGGTGGTGGTTGCTGTTGTTTGTTTTTGGGCCACACCCAGTGATGCTCAGGGGTTACTCCTGGCTATGCACTCAGAAATTGCTCTTGGCTCAGAGGACCATATGGGATGCCGGGATGGAACCCAGGTCTGTCTTTGGTCAGCTGTGTGCAAGGCAAATTCCCTAGTGCTGTACTATTGCTCTGACCTCCTGAGTGGCCTTTTTTTTTAAAATGAAAATCTTCAGGGAGCCACTGTGGAATAGAAAATAGTTACTTCTGTTTCTCATCTGTACTGACTTGGGTTCTCTCTGCCACACCCGCACATCCATTTACACACACACACACACACACACACACACACACACACACACACACACACACACACACACACACACAGAGTTAGCCTTTCCTTTCTTGCTCTTTGTCTTCTCTTACCTATGGCTTTCTCATATTCTGTGTGAAGTGTCCCTTCCAAGATCTTGGCTTACCTCACTTATCCCATCTTAACAGCCTATGTTTGGGTGCCTTCCTTTTGGTAAGGCACATGGAACTGTCTCAACATCCAAAGATTGGCTCCAACTTACCAGATGCCATTAGGAATTTACCTCATTTCTCCCCTAAGTGCTCCTACCTGCCCAGGTAAAGAACTCTATTTTTGCTGCAGTTTGGCCATGAACTTCTGGCTCTGAGGGTCCTGTAGGGCTTCTTGATGGTGAAGCAATGTCTCTGCATCCCTGCAATGTAGCTGTTGGTGCAACTGCTCAAGGGGACAGTAGTAGCAGGTGGGGTCTTTGAGAATTTAACCACCCAGAAGGACACAGCTGTTGGGAATGAAATGGAGGATCTCATCAAAGACCCCATAGAGCTGCTAAGTTCTATATGAGGATGCTTAGTGTGGGTAGTGGGGGTGGGTGATGCTCCCAGAAGCCAGAATCTAAGAGTCTTATGAATTCCAGCCTTGGTCTTGTACTTCTGGCCTCTGGGGTGAAGAGAAAAGAAAGTTTGCCTTGCAATTCTCCCACCCCTGCCCAACAAAACATTATTGGGGGCTTTTAACATTCTTCTTTCGAACTGCTTGTTCATACTCGGCCTGTCATTTCTTCTGCATGGTCTGTCTAATCTCTTTTACTTCCAGGCACTTTTTCAAAATGCTTTGCGAGTACATTGACTGCCTGTCCCCACTATCATCAACCTATTGCTAGTGTCCTTTTTCCCTACAGAGACTCTCATTTCCAAGCAGATTTCATTCTCCTTGCTGGCTTGTTTCAAAGTATTTTAGAGAAAGCCTGCTTTGCCCTTACATCATGCCAAATGTCCCTGATTGAACATTAGGAGAACATTCACTTTGCATGTGTGAGGCCGCACACACACACACACACACACACACACACACACACACACACAAAATATCTTTATATTTTCTATTCTAATATAAATTCTTCTGTTCACAAGTGTGATTTTTGTGTGTATGGAATAAATTGTATTGTATGGAACAGAATATGTACTTCCCTTTGTTTTGAATACACAGTCACCCAAACCAGCACTTGTTAAACCATGTAGCTTTTGTGGACAAACTGTCATTCTCATACTTGGAAGGTCAGAATAGCTTTCCACTCTTCTCCCACTTTTTTGACATAACTCCCTTCAGGAAACATGTTACTAGGTCCCCTTTCCCAAGGCTCAAACCTGCTTCTCTGCTGATCCTTTGCTCTGAGCCTCTTTTCTATAAAACCATCTGCGTGGATTTTGTTCCCACAGTGCACACTGGTCCAATCTCCTCTTTCAGCTGCCCATATGGGCCTTGGAGCTCTGGGGCAGATTTATCCAGCACCTCCTTATGGACGTCTGGTCACCTGCAGCCTTTTCCTCTAAGGACCTGTGCTCTGATCCTCAGACCTCTAGAATAATGGTGAACCCCAGGAGGTGCCTGGGGAAAACAGACCCATCTTGGAGGGACAGAGCACTGGGCTCATGCAGGCTCCCTGTATACCCGAATGAAGCTCCACCCTAGTAAACACAGAACATGCCTGTGCTTGGTAGCTCCTGAGTCAGTGGCTTCTCCATGTGCCCTTCACATGTCCACTAGGTCATTGATCTTTGGATTTATCAATGTCTTGTGGTAGTTTTCCTGATCTTAAGTTGCATGGACTAGAATCAGGAATCAGCCTCAATTAGCTTTATGATTCAGCTAGCCCTGAAGGATTAATCCATTACTTTTTTTATTTTTTGAGTCACACCTGGCAATGCTCAGGGGTTACTACTGGCTCTAAACTCAGAAATTACTCCAGGCATGGATTGGGGAACCATAGAGGATGCTGGGGATTGAACCTGAGTTGAACATGTGCAAGGCAAGTGCCCTCCTCACTGTACTATATCTCTGGCCCGATTCATTTCATTTTCTTTCCTGTGTCTGTCTCTCTGTGTCTTTCATGAGCCAAGGGCTATGAATCATAGAACCTTTCTTAAGAGAGGTCCATGTCATCAGGTAGATGTCGATCACCCTCAATCCACAAAACACTGGTGAACCCTAATGTTGATGATAAGTTTGCAGTGGTGTTAAGCTCATCAGGTTCATTAGAGGTGATAAGTGGGGGAGGCTGATAATGGGGTACATGCTGTATTTGGAGGCTAGGGGTGCCTAGTTCATCTGCAGATAGGATTAAAGAACAAAGATTCCTCCTTAACAGCCCCATCCAAGGCAGTGCTCTGAGGAGAAATTGGGTGTAAAACTCCAACCCATTTCTGAAGGTCTAAAGAGAGTCTTAAAAACCCATATGCAAGTTGATGAGAAGAATTTACCAAATGAAAACTCTGAAAAGTTCTATTCTCTGGCTTGTTATTTCTTCTTATAAAGGAAAGTTTGGGGGCTAAAAGTCAACTCAAGTCGGAAGTATCTTGTTTCATGGAAGTTATATGATGGTGACATGACCAAGAAAGAGATGGGCTGGTCAGTATTCCTGGAAAAAAAGTTGGGGTATCTTCCCTGAGAGAAACTCCTCTGATTATGGCTCAAAGCCATTTCTCCCAAGGAGTCTCAGGAAGTGGAGGAAAAATAGTATTGAATGCCAATACCAATTCAGCAGAAGCCAAATCTTTCTATCAAAATGTCTTGACCTTCAGCATCACTCAAATAAGCGATGGGGCTTTAACAACATTTATATCTCAACTTCTGTGCCATAGATCTTTAGCATTCTCTGCAGTAGGAGCTGGAATATCTGTGACTCTTGACTCCCTGTTAATGAGAGCCATGTCACTTCCCTGACATTTCAAGCTGTCTGAGGTCCAAGGTGAGGCCACTAGACTATTTCTCACCTACTGTGAAGAAATAACCAACTCTAAAGCCCATCCAGTGTTGTCCTCGGAAGTGCTGGCCCAGATAAGCCCCCCAGCTGCCCTGGAAATAAGAGTCGTACAGTGTTTGCTCTAGCCTGATGACCGAAACCACTCATTGAGCAAGGTTAATGGCCCGTCTGTGGCCCATTCTGTGGGAAATGTATTTGTGTTCCAAGCTGGGGCTCTATTATCTCCTTAGAAGTTACATTTGGTTTTCTGTCTCTACTTGGCAAATGTTCTCGCAAATTAAGTCTTTCTAATTAGGAGAGTTGTTGTTGGTAGTGGGGTATATGGGTGAACATGGGGGAAGGGATATGAAGCACCAAAGGAATTTCATTCCACTCCAGTTCCAACCAGCTGCAGAAACCTGAGCTGAGCTGCCAGTTTAAATGGCACAGAGACCAGAAGTCAGATGAGAAAGCACTTTCCTCTCAGGCTTTTTTCTGGCTTCCAGAACTTGAAATCTGTTAAACAGAGTCTTTTCTATGGCCTTTCAATGTCAAAAACTGCTATTTTTGCAAAAAAAAAAAAAAAAAAAAAAAAAAAGGAGTTAAAATTAGATGTGAAAAGGAAATGTTTATTTCCAGAGAAATATCATTTTTATTCAAATATAAAAAAAACTTCTTCTTTATAGCTGCTATTCTAATCTTAGGATGTAATTCAGGAATAACAAGGCTTGGGTACTTTTAATATTAGCTACACAAATTGTAGTATTTATAAAATATTTTTATAGAGTACATTTTTTGCCACTGGAAACCAATACTAATTTGTTGCCAGATGATAGTTTATATAAGACATAGAGATCTGTGCTTTATCCCAAAGTTATAAGCCTCAGTATCATTTAATTGTAACATAGTTTGGAATGAAAAGTTCAATTTTTGTATTCAAGCTCAGGAAACATAGACCAAAGTCTCTTAAGATTATTTAGTTGGTTAGAGCTGGAATAGGTCAGTCAGTGTTTGAGAACTTCATATCTTCATTCATTTTTAAAGGTGAAAGCTGAGTTCTATCATCCTCATCATCCTTCTCAGATACCAAGTTTGTCCCCAACGCCTGTCCTCTGGTCCTGTTTTATGTGCTGGGGCATCAAGGGGCAAGGAAAACTCACTGATAATAGTGACAAACATCATTTGTGAGGGCCACAGAAGACTCTGGGGAAAAATGATGAGAATATGACCTCAGGGACACACAGATGAGATGACAAAGAATTTAACAAGCCAAGTTGTTGCTATCCATACTGAGATTACTTCCTGCTTTACTCAAAACAAAGACTCTTCCCTAGCTTCTTCCCTTCACCCACCCCCTTGAGATGTAAAGACCCACCTAGGCTTGATTAGCAAGAGATAGGTACTTTTATCTGTTAAAAATATCTGCCTCTCCTCCCATGTGATTTGAGCCTGGTCAGCAAAGATCGTAGAGGAACATCCTTTTGGCGTGTTTTCAGTCTTTGAGGCTGGAAACCCCCTGACTCCCTGTGTCTCCTCTCTTATGACTGTCTTGGTTTCTTAATTCTAGAGGTGATCCTGTCTCAGACCCATTCTTCCAGGGTTATATTATGGCAAGTGGAGCCCTTGCAGAAAGTGACAAATGGCTCCAGACTCCTGAGTTCCTAGTCTCCTTTACTATCCCTGTATGCCCAGCTCACTATTATCAGCTGTCCTTCTCCCTTGAAGTCACTGGATGATCTGAGGAAAACCTGACCACTCTGAAGGTCAAGTTCTTCGATGCAGAGCTACCCTCCTGGGCCCATCTGCATGAGCAGGTTCAAGCCAGGGCTATGACAGAGGGTCCTTATGAGAACTGCCACAGGAATGTGTCAGGGGAATTGTGTGTGTGTGTGTGTGTGTGTGTATGTGTGTGTGTGTGTGTGTGTCACTATCCATCATCTATTTAGCATCATTATAAACATCCTTCGTTGATACTGTCATCCGTTTAGCCATCTGTCTGTTATTTATCATCTATGTATTAATTGCCTATTTTTATTTATTATTCACATATCATGTTACCTAGCATTTATCTACCCATTGCTCATTCATTATTCATATATTATCACCTATAGCTATTTTCTAGCTTCAACATCATCATTATAAATCCATTCATTTGCCAATTATTATTAATTTTGGGTTTTGACCCATACGTAGCTCCTGGATCTGCACTCAGGGATCACTCCTGGAAGTGCTGGGAGGGGTAAATGGGGTTTTGGAATCAAATCTGGGTATTCTTTAGTACAAAATAAGCACCCTGTCCTCTGTACTATCTGTCTGGTACCCATTTGTCTATTACTGCTGTGTTATCTATTAACTAGCAATGACTTACTATCAATTATTTATATATCCATCTATCCATCTATCATCAATCAATGTATAGACCACCACTTAACAATGTGGTTAAACCTTGCGGACATCATGTCCAGTGAAATGAACTAGTCACACAGGACAAAATCAGCATGATCTCATTTATATGCAGTTAAAGTCCTAGAAGCAGAGAGTAAAATGGTGATTTTTTTTTTAGGGGTTATTGCAAAAGGAAGAGAGTCATTAACTAAGGGCAAAGAAATCCAGCTCTTGAGACTAGATCACTCTGGGCACCCCTAGACATGTTTGTTTAAGACAGAGGCAACCTGAGGGGCCCTTATTTTCCTCCCCCCTTCACACACACACACACACACACACACACACACACACACACACACACACACAGAAAAATGGCACTTCCGTGAGGCAGTGAAGGTTTGTCTGGGCTGGAGTGTAGTTGTCATTGCATAGTACATAGGTACCCCAACCTCTAGTTACTGAGAGAACTTTATGTTTGAAAGCAGGGATGCCTACATATACCTTGGCCCCTTTAGTATCAGGAGGAGAAAAACAGAGAATGACAGAAATGGGGGGGCTTACACAGGAAGCAAAGGGGGGTTAGGGGTCCAGAGAATCTGAGAATCTGGATGTGGTAAAGCTGAGGAAAGTCCCAAACACACAGAGTCAACAACATTAAAAACTAGAGTTCGAACTCCAACAACCACACTGAATACATGGCTATCTAGGAGACAAGTTGGGGCTGGGGTGGGTGGGAGATCACCTGGGAATCCCAGTAGGAGGGAAGAAGACATGGCTGAGTGGGATTGGTGCTGAAATCGCATATGTCTAAAACTCAATGATGAAATAATGACCTTGTAAAGCATGGTACATTAGTAATATTTGAAGACATGAAATTTCCTTTGGTCATTTATTGTAGATACACCTGATTCCTCCTTGTCCATGGTCCCTCCATGAAGCTTGAGAAGGAAGTGAAGCTGTACTGTCTCAGTCACCCTAATGGAGTACTTACTTCTTTTCTCAGTATGGGGGATTGATCTAGTGGAGCTGGGGATGGAAGGAAGGTGGTTTTACAGAACTCCACACACCTCATTTCAATGATCCTGACCTAAAGGAACTTCTGTATTTGGCATCTGCAAAATGGCAACAGTTGAGCACTCTTACTGTTTTTTTTTTTTTAATCTTCCTGTGAAAGAAAATTGCGATGAATTGAATGATTCAAGCAATCTTTTTACTTTGTGTTGTTTGCTTCAGATAATGTGAATCAAAGCTCCATTCTGCAATAACAAGTCTTAAAGGATTGGACTCTGCCTTGGCAATTTGTAGACTTCCTCCTGTTTTTTCTTTTCTTTTTCACTGAAAAAAAAAAGTCCTGCACCTAACAACTGTGAGATAATAAGACAAAAGACAAAAGATAACAATGGAGATAATGCCTGCCCCCTCCCTAACACTTCTCTTCAAAACCTCCTGCCATCAAGCACGATTCTTCCTACTTGGTTGATGAAAAAATTAGTCTCAAAGGCACACATGAGCCTTAGACATTTGTTTTCCTTTCAATTATTTTTCTTTCTTCTCAAGTATTACAAAATCACAGAGAAAAATGTTTGAAATAGTCCCAACCCTCAAAGTGCTGTAGTTAGTCAACAAACACTTGTGGACCACTGATAGTTCTGGATGCTCTGAGTGGAGACAGCTTCACCCAGTGTAAATCAAGAAAACATGGTAGGCTGTGGTGCCAGGTGGCCAGGAGTGGAAGTCTTCTTCACCCAGTCTGGGCACCTGTCAGTCCTGTGTGGGCTACTGTGGTGACAAGCACCCCAGCAGAAATGATCAACTTTTGCTGTTGGGGCCAGAGAGATAACATGGAGGTAAGGTGTTTGCCTTTCATGCAGAAGGACGGTGATTCGAATCCTGGCATCTCATATGGTCCTCTGAGCTGCCGGGTGTGACCCAAAAACCAAAAACCAACCAAACAAACAAAAAACAACCAACCAAACAAACAAAACAAAAACTTTTGCTGTAAAGTGCTAAGATGATTTTCCTTTCTACCCCAATCACTGAATTATACTTGGCCACATATTGCTACCAAGTTGGGCAGGGGGTAGATGATTGACAAGAACATTGATGCCATAGAAACCCCATTGCACCCCAAGGCTCTCATCTCACTGCTCATGCTTCAAATACTCCACTTCTCCATGAGTTGTAGGATTCTGGGAGATAGAAGAAGGTGAGTGTATTTGAAAGTATTTGTTGACTTTCCATCTTTCTTTTTTTGTCCTTATTTGTTTGGGGGCTATACCTGATGGTGCGGGGGTCCTACTCCTGGATTTCCACTTAAGAATTAATCCTGATGGTACCCGAGGGTCTAGATCCTGTCAGGAGTTAAGCTGGAGTATGCATGCAGCTGTATGCTCTCTCTTCAGCCCAGACTTTCAACTTCATCTTTGACATGCATGATTCTTGGGTCTAACTGAATCCTGCTTTATCACTTACTGTAAAATCACCCCATGCTCTGTATCTCCAACACCAGGTGAACAAGTCTGAATCAGGGTTATGCATGAAATAATCCAAACTAGGCTGAGGGTAAAACATGTGTTGTCTGGCATATTCTACCTCATATCTTTACCAAGCTGCCTGCCTGCTGTTTTGATTGAGTCCAGAGACCACCGCTGGGTGGGGCAGAAAGGCCAGTGTAAGGACAGATAGCTCAGGCTATCCTGAGCCAGTCTCACCCAGGTTTACAAATAAGACAATCTTTGTTTGGGGGTAAATCAAAGTTGTAAAGAAACATACAATGAAACCAGGGATGATCTTTGGTTTAGGTAAAATAAGGTGTAATCTAACAATTTACTCAGCCAAATCACTTACTCAAGGAGTAAGACAATAAATTAAGAGGAGCATTTGTTTCTACTCTGATGAATCATAAAGAAAGAAATTTGGAATTCTGGGACTTAAAGATCACTTGGCCTATGTGTTCCAACTTTCACCTTCTGAAACAGCAAGAAAATAACAGTTTTGGTTCTATACATGCAACTGGATAAAACCCAGCTTTAGTTCTTCCTCAAAGTCATAGACCTGGTGTAAATGTGTTTTTCCATGAGTCTCCTGTGTCAGAGGACAGTCAGAGGTCAGCCACAAGACAGTGTTTCAAAGAAAATCTGGGCATTTTTACAGATGAAATTCAGGCTTGACACCTATAATCTATAGAAGAAAGGGTTGAGAATGACTCACCAGGGTGCCAACCCTGGGTTTCATCTGTAAAATGCCTAGGTACAAATAACATTTGTGGGAGTTATTCCTAAGGCATTTGAGTGCAGGCTCAAATGAAAGAATATTGACTCATTTATTAATAAGATTAGGTTCCCAAAATGTCATACTTTTGATGCAAAGAAAAGACCGTCCATCATTAATCCTTTCAAAAGCATTATCCATCTGTTGTATAAATTACAGTACTGAGATTCATGTTATTCATGTTTAATATAACCACTACTGCCATCATTAGTGCGCTGTTTTATACCTAGCAATGTCTAAAACACTGATTATTTTTTTACAACTCTGGAACTCTAAATGTAGGCATGAATACACTTGCGATTTAAAAAAAAACCTGTATTCAAGTCATTGCTGTTATGTAATACCTGAGTGATTAAGATGAAAATAAGGAGTTCTCCATTCTGAAAGAGAACATCCAATTCGAAACACTCTTGGCTTTTTTAAATTTTTTTATTGTGGAGTTTCTATTTCACTGTCAGCCTGAAAATGGCATCTTCATTTTCATCCCTGAGTTTTGATTGTGGTTACAAAGGTATTGTATTGAAGTGTGAGGCGCTGCTGACTCTTGGGAAGGAAGGCGAGGCCTTTGTGCTCAGGCAGGACAAAGGGATAAAATGAAAAATGAAACACCTCTGTCTCTTGCCTCAGAGGTGAGCGTGCTTTCAGTTATGCCTGAGTATGTGAGAAAAGTGCCCTTTGCAGCTCATATTTGTACCATCACTCTAAGCAGAGCATGCCTTCATGCACATATATATCATATATATCACATATATATATGATATCTCATATCAGTTTGCAGACATCCAGTCATTACACCACATTAGATATTATATCTTGATATAATATATAGTGTATCTTACATACACTATATATACATACACATATATATATATATAGTATGTTATGCACTTAAACCATCTAGTGCACACCTTATGATAAAATAATGGATTTCAGAATGAATCTTTATGACTTTATATATAGCTAGGTCAGGTCAGAGCAATTTCATTTAAACCAATTTCTTCTCTTCCCCCACAAGATCCTGAAGACCTAACCCAAAGCACTTTCCAAATTCAATGTTTCCAATAATACCCCTTCTCCTTTCCCTTTATAGAATTTGCTCCTCTGCGTCCTTGGGAAAATGTCCTAAGAGGCTTTTACTGACTCTATTTCCTCTCTTTCATTTCATTGATTCTCCCTCTAATATCAGATAAATACATAACAATATCAGAAGGATGTGATTTTTTTAAGCCTTCACAGCTAAATAATGTTATTTGCTAGAGGATGTCTTGGTGTAGCACATTCAGAGTATTTATATTCCTTCCAAATATTGCTCAGATGGTGCCTGGAAATTGTGTGGACAAAACCCCAGAGCAGGAGATGATGGGGCAGGGGGCTCTTCTTGGGTGAGGGGCATAGTTAAGAGGCCATCAAAGCCTGGAGTGCTGACATGAAGCCTGGGTGGGGGGGATTCGGGGAGGCACTATCCTTATTTAAAAAAAATACCCCACAGAAGATCAGTATGATAAACTCCCCATTACCAACAAAAGTCATATTTCTGCCTGAAAAAGTAGTTATTAATAAAAAATTAAAATGGGCTTTCTTTTTGAAACAGGTGTCTTAACGTTAACCTGATTTTTGCTAGCGTTTTTCCTTTGCTGGAAATCTTGGTGGCGGTCAAAGTCCGTTGAAGAGACAGTGGCTTCCTGCATACAATTCATAGAGTCTACTGCCAGTGCTGGGTTGATTACTACACTTTATGTAGTAACATTTACTTGCCTGTGATTTTATTACCCACTTTGCCACTCAATATCCTTAGCCTGATATTTGTGAAATTTGGGGGCTACAAAAATAGCATAATCAATCTAAGCAAAATTGGAAAGAGGTTTGAAAACAAAGGGTATCTTAATTTAAATAGTGGCGATTTGTGATAGGAATAAAAGAGCTTAAAAATAAATAAATCAATAAAAAAATCCTCATTGATATCATTATTTTTGTGAAGTGAAAGTAAATTTGGGGTGCAAGACCAGAGTAGAGTAAGCAAGGAATAAAAGTGAGGAGATGGGGGTGGGGAACACTTTGTGCCAGCTACTGGGCTGGATTTCCTGAGCAGAGCAAGGCAAGGTTGCCCCTTGTGAGCATGTGGCTTTGGATGCAAGTGTTGTGATGTTTGTAAATTTTTGCTTTTGGTGCCTATAAATTGGGGGTATGAAGGTGTTATTGGGGCCTCCCTCATGCTTGTAGTGTCAAGAGCAGCAGGTCCTGTGTGGCAGGACCACAGGGGGGTTGGCAATCCCCATTGCTGTCTTTCCTCACTCCCTCAGAAGAGCTTTCATGGACACTGTCAAGTAAAATGAGCACAAAATGAAGCTCAGTGGTACCTAAGCATGCCTTTACACACAGATGAGAACCATGTGAAGATGGAGTTCAGTCGTCTGACTCTTGCCCCACAAACACCCTCAATGGAACTAGCCAAGGAGCACTAGACCTCTATGAAGCAGACTGAGGGCCCATGCTAGACTGTTGTCACCTGCTTCAGCCTTATTATTTAATTAAAAACAAATTTTAGTTATTTATTTAGAATCATCTTATTTAAGCACCATAGTTACAAAATTGTTCGTGATTGAGTTCCTATTATAGATCCACTCTTCACCAATGCACTCTCCTACCACCAACAATGCCCCAGTTTTTCCTCCCAATGCCTGCCTCTGGGGCAGGCATTTTCTCTCTCGCTCTCTTTTCCTTTTTGACACTGGAGTTTGCACTATTGTTAATGTAAGGGTACAATGCATTTCACTTTATTCTCTTTCAGCACCCAGTTCTTGTTCAGAATGATCATTTTCAACTCTCATCATCATCGAATGATCTCTTCTCTACCCTACCTGCATTCGCCTGCTATGTGTGACAAGCTTCCTACCTTCTCGTCCTCGTCTCTATTATCTCTGAATATTATTACCATATTACTATCTTTTATCTTTCTTATATGTCACAGATGAGTGAAATTATTCTATGTTTATACTTCTCCCTCTGACTCACTATTCCCTGGGGAACAGTGACCATGTGGGCTTCCTTGTTAGGCTGCGGGTTCTACATTCTGCTTCAGAGAACAAGTCTCTCAGGACAAAGAACTGAATGTGTGAGATTTAGTCAAGAAGAGATGACAGTGCATAGCACGTGAGCCCTCAAATCACAAATACACATAATAGAAACTGGAACGTTGTCCTCTAAATAGAGGCGAGGCAGGTATATGCAGGAAAGTGAAGGTCTGGGGAAGCTGGGAAAAAGAAGGAGGAAGTGTGGTCTGTTCATGTTTTAAGTAAGATCTTTGCCAGCCCTCAAGAGCATCCAATCATGAGTCAGGCTTTCAGCATGGAGGAGGTACTTTATTTTTGGGTTCAGTAGTATTCAAAAAAGTAAGAGCAGACCAGGTCACAGACACCCAACTCAGACTGTTCAGGGCTCAGTGCTCATATGGAGTAACCGCTACACTGGTGTGTGTGTGTGTGTGTGTGTGTGTGTGTGTGTGTGTGTGTGTGTGTGTGTGCGCGCGCACGCACACACATCTGCTTCTTTGTGTACTAGCTATAAACTGGTATGAATAGGCTAACCTGAGAGTCTGTATGTTAGAATAAAAAAATCTGGGGCCGGGCGGTGGCGCAAAGAGGTAAGGTGCCTGCCTTGCCTGCGCTAGCCTTGGACGGACCGCGGTTCGATCCCCCGGCGTCCCATATGGTCCCCCAAGCCAGGAGCGACTTCTGAGCGCATAGCCAGGAGTAACCCCTGAGCGTTACCGGGTGTGGCCCAAAAACCAAAAACCAAAAAAAAAAAAAAAAAAAAAGAATAAAAAAATCTAGTGTGGGGACCCAGGGTTATGGCTCAATGGGTTGAGTGCATGTTTGCATCTAAAAACCCTGGGTTTGATTCCCAATACTGCATAAATCCACACATACCACCAGGAGACCCTTAAGCTAGGAGTAGCTTCTGAATACTGCCAGGTGTGCCCCGAATCTCTTTCTTTCTTTCTTTCTTTCTTTCTTTCTTTCTTTCTTTCTTTCTTTCTTTCTTTCTTTCTTTCTTTCTTTCTTTCTTTCTTTCTTTCTTTCTTTCTTTCTTTCTTGCTTTCTTTTCTTTCTTTCTTTCTTTCTTTCTTTCTTTCTTTCTTTCTTTCTTTCTTTCTTTCTTTCTTTCTTTCTTTCTTTCTTTCTTTCTTTCTTTCTTTCTTTCTTTCTTTCTTTCTTTCTTTCTTTCTTTCTTTCTTTCTTTCTTTCTTTCTTTCTTTCTTTCTTTCTTTCTTCTTTCTCTCTTTCTTTCTTTCTTTCTTTCTTTCTTTCTTTCTTTCTTTCTTTCTTTCTCTTTCTTTCTTTCTTTCTTTCTTTCTTTCTTTCTTTCTTTCTTTCTTTCTTTCTTTCTTTCTTTCTTTCTTTCTTTCTTTCTTTCTTTCCTTTCTTTTTCTTTCTTTCTTCTTTCTTTCTTTATTTCATTCTCTTTCTTCTTTCTTTCTTTCTTTCTTTCTTTCTTTCTTTCTTTCTTTCTTTCTTTCTTTCTTTCTTTCTTTCTTTCTTTCTTTCTTTCTTTCTTCTTTCTTTCTTTCTTTCTTTCTTTCTTCTTTCTTTCTTTCTTTCTTTCTTTCTTTCTTTCTTTCTTTCTTTTTTCTTTCTTTTTTTTTCCTTTCCTTCCTTCCTTCCTTCCTTCCTTCCTTCCTTCCTTCCTTCCTTCCTTCCTTCCTTCCTTCCTTCCTTCCTTCCTTCCTTCCTTCCTTCCTTCCTTCTTCCTTTCTTTCTTTCTTTCTTTCTTTTTCTTTCTTTCTTTCTTTCTTTCTTTCTTTCTTTCTTTCTTTCTTTCTTTCTTTCTTTCTTTCTTTCTTTCTTTCTTTCTTTCTTTCTTTCTTTCTTTCTTTCTTTCTTTCTTTCTTTCTTTCTTTTTTCTTTCTTTCTTTCTTTCCTCTTTCACACACACATGTACACACATATATATAATCTAATAAAAAATCTAATGTGGCAGAATACACCTGAGCTGAAATTCTTCAGACTGAATCCAGATGAGTCCTAATTCTGGAATCTTCCAGGACCACAGGTGGCCTAGAGCTTCTCTGCTTTGGTGGAAGTAACCGAAGGAGCCATTCTCAGGTACATAGGAATCAGCATTTCTAGAACTTCTCAGAGGATGCATTTATGCAGGTGACTCACCTGAGTTTGGGAGTGTGAAAACAGAGCTGGGCGGTCATGGGAGACACACACAGTGTCCTCAAATTACTGTGTTATTCAATGAAGATACCATCCAGTGATACAAAGCAGAGAACGCAAAGCTTGATATCCTGTTTCCCTTGTTCCCTAAATGCCTTGGGCTCTGAGACACTGGCTTGCCCCTTGGCTCTCCCAGCTTTCCTGGGGACAGACACATCCGGGAGCCAGAGGAAAGACAAATCCCAGAGAGAATCATCAGTCACACCTTCATAGATGAAGGGGGCACTGAGGTGGGCAGAGTGAGGAAAGTCCTGAGGAAGGGAAAGCTTTGCTAATGCATCTTGTGACCTCTGACCTGCCTCAGATGGGTAGGAATCAATTTGGAAAAAGTCCATCTTCTGCTAGATCTTGGGGCAGAGTCAGACTATGATTATATTTATGATAATGCTAAAGAGTTCTGTTTCTTTCCTCTGCTCCAGGACTCAAATCTTTCACCCCCTTCAAGATGGAACTTATGAGTTCAGCTTTTTAAAATTCAAATTATTCTAAATAGATGAGCTCTTAGACCGGCAAGCAGTAACTTAAAGAATGAAAAGCAAAGAGAGAAGAGTTCTGGATAGAAATGCTCGCCTAGCTATGATTTTATTCACACACTGTCTGTGGTCCTCTGAGCAATGCCAAGAGTGACCTCTGACACAGAGAGTGAGCACAAAGTTAGGAGTATGCCCTGAGCACTGCCAGGTATGGTCCAAATTCCCTTATTCTCTCTCTCTCTCTCAAAAAAATAAAAATAAAAACAATAAAAAGAAAAATAAGAAGAGCAAGACATCTAAGCTCTTAACAATGATATTATTGTCAGATTTAAAACAATTGCTTCAAATTCCTCTACTAACTCCCAAAGCTCTCTATGTAAGTGAAAATTCCAAAATGTATTTTTTTTGGTTTTGATGTTTCTGAGCTCTACAGTGAACACATATACTGTTGACATCTTCATGTTAAAGCTTGACAAACAAAAATCTCTCTTCCCATGTATATCATGGAGCCCTTTATTCTGTTTGCTCTGACACCTCTTACTATGAGTCAAAGCTCTGAAAGAGGCACCATGGAGTCACAGGGTTATAAACAGAGAGAGAGAGAGAGAGTGAGAGAGAGAGAGTGAGAGAGTGAGTGAGAGAGAGAGGAGCTTAATTTTCTTCCTGTAGTTGGTTGACTGATGACTGAACAAAGCAGCATATCAATTCACCCCACAATAATGCTGGAGGAACCGAATCTCTGACCAGTCCTTTGAAACACATGTTTACAAGTTCCACAAGATCACAACAGGCGAAGCTCCTTGGCTCACATTCTCCAGTGACTCAGGAAAAAGACTCCACATTTTTGGTGGTTTTGTTACCTTTGGCTTCTAGCTGTGTCTCCTGGGATCATTCTTGTCCTTCGTTCATTGGACTCCCTCTTCCCTTCATTCTGTTCCTTATATCTCCCAATTTATCTCCTCATCCCTCATCATCTATGCTAGTGTTTGGCGTGTGCCTCCTATTAACAGTTGGGTCTTTGCTCTGATGTTACCTAATAAAGATGCATTCTTGTATATTTTTAGAAAGTAGAAAAAGTTATTGCAAAGTAGAGGAGAAAGGATAAGAAACTCCCTGTGTGGAGAAGAACTTAGTATAAGGACCAAGTTCTAACGGTGCATTCTTCCTTGTTAACTTGTTAACTTTAACTTGTTAAAGGCTTCCATGTTAATGCCTTTCATCCTATCCTGTTACCTAGTTCTGGGCATGTCATACCCCAGTTAATCCCCTTTACAAGTTTTCAGTGGGCTTCCTGCAACTAGCATGTGGGCAAGATGATTGGGAGCAGGCAGCCTTCCCAGGGTGCTGGTGCCCCTCATATTTGCTAAGAAGAAAGCACGACAGTTGAAGACTATTACCCAATAGATGCTGAATGAAGGGATGTGCTGTTCCTTCTTCTTTTTGTTTTTGTTTTTGGGTCACACCTGGCAGCGCTCAGTGCTCTATGCTCAGAAATCGCCCCTGGCAGGCACAGGGGACCATATGGGATGCTGGGATTCAAACCACCAACCTTCTGCAAGAGAGGCAACACCTTACTTCCATGCTATCTCTCCAGCTTAACATTTGAAAAAGCAAAAACCAAGTAACCCCAGTCCTGCAGAATATTCTAGCTCATTTATCATGACATATTGACCCTTTTTTTCTTTACAGGAGCATGTTCCCACAAATAAGGATGTCAGATAGGAGAGGGCTTAGGGAGATCCCCAAGAAAAGAGTAAGCTGTTTGAAGCACATTTACTCTACCCCAATCCCCTGACATCTTCAATGCTCAGCACCTGTGCCTGAAATAGTGAACGATTCATTGGAGGAGGCTAATTTGCTGGTTGTGTTTGCTGTCAAAGCAAGGCAGTGTGCAAACACACCTCTTTAATATAGCCTGTGCTCTCCCCTCCCAATGTAAACACGGAGAGATTGGAGAGCAAACCTTATTCAAGACAAGAAAGTGGGGGAATAGGACTCTTTTAAAAATGTTTGGGAAAAGATCTTGTCAAAATTCTGTACTCTAATGTAAATGTCAGTGGTATTTCCCCACACATGTCCTTGAGGTCCTTCTTCAACTCTCAGAGCACTCAAGGCATGTCTGGGCTCAAGTGTTATTTTAGCCACAATCTAAACAAATCCAAAGAGGCTTGTGATTTTTCAATTACCCTGGGATAAGGGTCCTTCAGAGTTTTGAACCTTAAAAATATGAAATTATCTGGGTCTTTAGGAAATAATTGACATTATTGTGTTTATTTCACAATGCCTTTTCCTGTTGGACTCTCAGAGTTTTAACTGCCCCCTGCTCTGGCTGTTGTAAATTAGAATCTTACCTAGATTTATCTAAGAAAACTTGAGGCATTTCATATTTCCTGATGTTTGTGGTCCTCTGAATACTTCTCCATTGCATGAGAAAGTGGTCTTTGCATCACAAGGAAACCAGGCAGTGCATGCTGGTGGTGATAGTGGAGGTAGTGGTGCTGGTAGTGGGGGACTCAGAACTTCTTACAGGATGGAGCATTTCACATTCAGAGCAGGAGTGAGGATAGCCTGATTGGGAGGGTGAAGCATTTCCCAAAGTGGGCGAGGACCCTTTGTCTTGTCATTTGGTTGCAGGCTCTCCTTTCCTTAGACCAGGGGTCTCAAACTCGCGGCCCTCTGTACAACATTTTGTGGCCCGCGGCCAGCCTTCAAATATCGCAGTATTCGCGATTATTCGCTTACCAAATAATCGCAATAAAAATCGCATTAGTAAGAAAAAAATCGCATTAAATATTCACATACCCCGAGCAGTTCCGTTCGGGGTATGCAAATGTTTAATGCGATATTTTGCGAATTTTTTCTACTAATGCGATTTTTTATTGCGAATATTCGGTAAGCAAAATCCCTTATGCGGCCCTGCCTCACCCCGACTTTGCCTCCTGCGGTCCCCAAGTAAATTGAGTTTGAGACTCCTGCCTTAGACCCTCTTGATGTGCTGGGTTGTAGAAGCGATGCACATGCCTCTCATGGAACCTGTACTCATTGAATGAAAAGATTCAGGTCTGACTGTCTGAATGTTTTCCAAGACCCACATCCTCAAAAGGAAACATTCTGCAAGAAAGCTCAAGGGGCTTGGTGCGAATGAGATCATCTTTACCATTCCCATTGGCAGATTTCTGGCATATGCAGTTTGAGTGTTGGTCAACACCTTTCAAGGGGTCTTTGTGTTCATAAACTGGAGGTAGTGTAAGGTGGATAGATCCCAGGATGAGGGAAGGTGTGCCTCCCCCAGGCAGTGTCAATGTGACACTCTACAACCACAGGTGCCTTTGACCTCAGGAGGACACCTGCTTCAGTTAAAGCAAATCTCCTGGCTCTTGACCTGGTTGACCACGTTTTGTTTTGAGCTTTTTTTTACTGCCCATATCCTGATCACTCTGCTCTATCATCCATCTCTGCTCTACCATTTATCTCTGCTCTATTGTGAACCTCTAGTGTATTCAGCATTTTTGCCCTATCATCTTTGCTCTATCATCATTTGCTTAGATAGACTTGTTTGAGGTACTGACCCGACCAACACCCACTGAGGAAAAGGCCCAGTTATTGCTATATGCCTGTCATTTGTAAGGATCTCAGTGGGCTCAATAAAAGCTCACAATGGAAGAGGTTGCTTTGATCTTCTTCATTTTCACTTTACACAGCTCAGTGGCTTCTGAGCACCAGGCCCTGCATTCTGTCCTCTAGCCCCAGCACAAGCTGTCTTGTCCTGGGACTCTTCATCCTGTTTTGCTCCTGTGACTCTGGCAGAATCGCTCCTGCAGCTATGAGCTGCTACCACTTTGGTTTCTGGGTGGCAGCTCTTGGGTGTAGAATACCTGCCTTGCAGACTTGAGGCCACACATTTGATTCCTGCATGTTCCCCATCTGCTTAGTAAATTCCAGAGCTCTGCTGTTTGGGACCCCAGAAACAGCGTGCAATCTCCAGTGTTTGACACATGGTGTGTGAGTGCTACAGCTAACTGCCATGCTCTTCAGCGAATCTCTTCAGTCAGCTGCGCAAACACCACAACCTAGTGTGCAAGCCCCATTGGGAACCGCCTATAAAGTGTGTGAGCACAACAAAAAGCTGTGATGCCTGGTGAGCACTGCAACTCAGAGTATGAGAGAATAAGAAAAGCAATGGGGAGGAAAAAATAATTCAAATGGTAAGTCCAGGGACAGAGTTCTGCAGTTTTGATCCCCAGCACTGCAATGAATTAATCTAACAATAAAATATTTTTTAAATAACAGGTGGATTTAATTCAGAACACTGATCTCTACCCAAACAGGAATTTCAGTCTTACTATAGAGGACCTTTTATTTTTGAGGCTGAAATACAGAATACTAACCATTTTTCTCTCAGATAAAAAAGGAGCTGCTTACTTTAATTAGAATACAAAAAGGTGTCATTTCAGAATCATTATCTTCTTATTAATAAATGTTTAATATTCTTTTAAAATATACACATTTTCTGTAGATAATCATTAGATTAATTGATAATTTTAAACATATACAAAGAACAGTTATAAGTCTGAATACCCAAAATAGATAAAACAATGAAGAACATTAAAAATCAGTCATTTTTTCTTATAATTCTTAAAAGAAAGTATCTAATACCCAATTTCTGTTCTATATTTGAACACAGACTTTAAACTTTAACATAACTTTCCATGAATATATTTCTACTATATTTAAATTTAAAGATTAGAATTATATTGTAGTTTTTTTTTTAAACAAAGATAGTACTTGCATCAGAGCTAGGAAGCTGCCTGGTTTATGTGTATCCCCAGGAAAACATGTATAAATAGAATAGAATGAAAGAATGCATGCTTTTCTTGTATGGTGATGGTAGAAATCTAGAAAGCTGGAGCATGGGCTCAGTTAGACTGTCAAGAAGAAAAAGAGAGGGGGGTGTTCTTTGCATGACTGTAATCATACAACTATAATCATGTTTGTAATCACTGTGTTTAAATAAAGATAAAAAAAAAAGAAGAAAAAGAGGAAAAACCAGGCTGCTCAGTGCAGTGGGAGGCTGAATGGGTCAGTCTGGAAAATTCTAGGAAGTGCTGCAGGAAAAATCCACAGTATAGAACAAAGCTGTAAAGGAAGAAGTCCAGAGAATGCAGGCATCCCCTAAACTCTTTGACCACAGTGGCCATATCCTTTTCTCAGGGGTCTGTTTTAGGAAAGAAGATATTCCTCATCTTCTGTATATTCTAAGTGTTTATAGGAACAGCCAGAATAGTGCAGTTATTTTATGCAGCAAACCAAATAATTATTGTAGTTCTGCAGAGTGGAAAAGTAATGTGAAAAATATGTGAGTTGTCTGTGTGAGATAGAGAGAGAAAATGAGATATTGAGAGCAATCCTAGTTTTCTCATTTTGATCTGACTCTCTCTCTCTTTTAGTTTTTGGCTTTACTAGTGCTCAGGGGTAAATCCCAAATAAGTGCTTGGGGATTGGGTATTTGGGTAAAAGCATTGACTGGGGGGGGGGGGCGATCGATAATGTTTAAATGAATCTCACAAAACATAGTATAGTATATAAATAATTACCAATGGTACCAGATTGTATGCAATCAAACTTTTCTCCAGTTTCTCAAAGAATAATAATAAGTATTAGGGTAAACAATTCATTATAAGTATACCTTTAACTGTTAGAAAATGAATAAACATCTATTTTAGTCTCTATTTTCCAGGGAAACAAAGCGGTTGAGTAGCAGAATAAAGTTCAATTGTTAAAAGGTAATATTAACTAATTATGTGTATTTCAGTACCGTATTATATAAAAGGTGAGAGAGTGAGGAGGGAATGGATGGAGAAAATAAGCGAGGGGAAGTGGGGAGGGGAAGAGGAAGGGAGAGGAAAGGAAAGAGAGTAGAGGAGGGGAGGGAGAAGTGAGGGATGGGGAGAGGATGGGAGAAGAGAGGAAAGGAAAAGAGGGGAGCAGAAGAGGGGGAGATAGAATTTGTACTAGTGCAAATGACCATCTGTCCAATCCCTAACTGAGCTTTGCTGCTTTGTGAAGGGAGAAAACAGCAGAGGAATGATCTTATCACCATTTAAGGGGGCCATGCCCTCTGGGGTTCCCAGAACTGCAGGTGGTGAAGGCAGGGAGGCTGTGTGCAGTGCCCTAGAGTTCACAGATCACCTCACCATCTGTCTCTGCATTTCAGTCCCAGAACCTGCTCCTTCTCTGTCTAGATTTCTGATGCCTTCTGCATCTCAGGTAAAGATGAGGTTGAGAGTATCAAGAGTATCTTCTCTATAGTTGAGTCTGGGAGGCATGCTGGTTGGATCCAAACTAGCTTTAGCCTGGTTTCTGTCTTTTACCCTATAAAATGGGAGACCTCACGGCTGGATTGCTGGGAGGAGACCTAGCACTCATTGTACACGAGACACTGGCCCTTTACTTCCCCTTTGCCCACCCTTCAGCTTCTGGATGGATTCATCCCGAGGCACTGCTGATGGCAACTGGGCAGAGATTGAAATGCCAGGGCAGTTAAAAGGGAAGCACACATGATCCCATTATAAGGCTTGTTCTAGAACTGAGTTAATGGGCTTGTCAGTTCACATACTGGGTTTAGCTAATAGCCCACAGAGACTGCTGCTTTGTGCTTAATAGCGATCCTTTCCAGTGCTTTCTGAGATACTCTGAGAGTATCTTCCTGTGAACTTCTCTTAGAGGGTATCCTTGCAATGTTTCCTGCTCAGCTAATTTCTCCTGGGAATGGAAGGTGATGAAAGCCAGGGCTCAAGATCAGCTGCCACTTTGGTCTACCAGTGGAATGGACTAGGGGTGCCTGAACACTTTGCAAGGGTTCCCCAAGTAGAAGGACTGTCTGTGTGAGCTCAAGAGTGCTCAGAAGGGTCTTCCAGAATGGGAGCTGTCTGTTGCCCTCCCAAAAGGATGGAACAAAAAGTAATGCCCAACTGTGATGCTGGGAGACAGCTAAGTTGTAGGTATAATAGTAGCTGGTGGGCAAAGATGTTTCCAGATGCTGCAGCATTTCCTGAAGGAAAATGAAATTTTTCTTTATATATATATATATATATATATATATATATATATATATAGTGTCTATCCTGGATAGACCATGGATGGGAGATAGTTGGCAAGACAGGAGAACACATCAGTGGTTTTCTGATGCTTGTGATGGGTATATGTTCTTGGTTTAATAAAATGGTTTCTCTAGCTGTTTTATTTATTTAATCTACTAAATGGTTTTATTTATTCATATCTAACTGTTTTGCTCTTAAGCCATTGGTGTTGCCAGGAATGGCAAAAATGTCCTCAGCCAAGTGCCCATTTTCATTTCTTTAGTGTTGCTGAGATCCAATCTCTCAGACAAATGTAAGTGATTTCTCTAATCTTTAACTTAGCCTTTGTCCCCAGCAGGCCACTCTTCATTTCCAGTGAGGTGACATTTTCTCACTGTCACTGTCCTTGTTCTTCAAACAATTTCCATTTAATTAGGGAGAATGGAACGTGTCTCACTGTATGGTAGGTTGCACATTATTGGATGGATATGGAAATTCATGCACCTGAAGAACCCTAGAAGCTGAGCAGGCCAGGAAGGAGTGGGAAGAACAAGTACTTGAGTTTGTGCATTGAAAACCTGTATTGGACAAATGTAGGTGGGAGGAAATTCTTTCTCACACAGGAAGCTCAGGAGTGGGTTGAGAAGGTACATACTGGAGAAGTTTAAGAGAAACTATCACTAGAGATATTGGAAAAGATGGATCCCTTGTAGGTGACTGACCTCAGTGAATATCTAAGAACTCTGAAGTTTTTTTCCTCAATGAGATAGTACATTTTGGAATTTTGGGGGGTAACTTGTTATGCTTTAGAAAGTAAAATTTAGGGTCCAGAGAGATAGCATAGAGGTAAGGCATTTGTCTTGGGTCCAGAAGGACGGTGGTTCGAATCCCGGCATCCCATATGGTCCCCCGTGCCTGCCAGGGGCGATTCCTGAGCATAGAGCCAGGAGTGACCCCTGAGTGCTGCCGGGTGTGACCCCCCCAAAAAAAAGAAAGTAAAATTTAGGGTTTTATTTGTTTGGGACCCATATCATCCAGTGGTACTCAAGACATACACCTGGCTTTGTGCTCAGGGATTGTTCCTGGCAAGATACTGGGGATCTAGGGGAGCCAGGGATTGAATTGGGTCAGCTACATGCAAGACAAAAAACCCAGTCTGTTATACTATTACTCTTGCCCTTAAAAATATACTTTCAGGCATGTCAATACTTACCAATAACTTGGTTATTCAGCCCGTGTCCTACAGACCAGACACGTCCACAAAACTTTGTGATGATCTGCCATTTTTTTCACCCCAATCACATAGTATTTTTAATTGGTTTTTAATTTCTGCTCTGTGGACCAATTCTGGTTTTCAGCATTAAAAATGTTTTAAAGTACAGGCCTAGTGCTATAGTTATTAACTGTCGGGCCTATGACTGATGTTTGGGCTAGTGGAGTTCTGTATGTGTGAAAAGGACCGAAAACTATGGATACAATTATTTGATATTACTATAGGTTGGCCTTTGACAAAAGTATTTAATAAAAAGTATTTGACCACATGATCCTGGTAAATCATTCCAAACCTAGTGAAAGTAAGGATAAAGAATATTAAAGCTAATATTGGCCACCTTCATTCATCATTATTAACTCTGTGCTTTGAATAATAGATGCTGCTTCTCTTCATCACAATGTACCCAAGGACCTTGACTCCAGTTCCTTTGTTCAATCCCCTGCTCTTTTGTTCACCTCCTTTTCCCACCTCCTCTGCTTACACTCTCCCTCAGTATCTCCTTTTCAGTCCTTTTCCTAATGCTCTGGAGTCTAGAACAAGAATGATCTAGGCATCCTACCCCTTTACTACATTTTATTCCTTCTTTCAGTTACCCTAGAGACCACAGATACGTGAGATTTTTCTGTATTTTTTCTTCTTCTGATTTGCTTCACTGACCATGATATCTTCCAGTTCTATTTAAGTTGACATGAATCACATGGCCTCATCATTTTCTTGTGTTTGAAAAACATTGCATCTTCATAAGCCACTATTTGTCATTGGATATTCAGGTTGATTTCATATTTCAGCTATTGTGCTAAATGCTGCAGTGAATAATGGTGTGCATCTGACATTCTTTAATGTTTATGCCACTGCTCTTGAGACACCAAAGCAGAAATAAAATGGCTTAAATTTTTACATTTCAGGAGTTTCTACAAAGGCTTTCAGTTCCCCTGAAATAAAGGAATAAGAACTGAACAAAGGAAAATTTTCTTATTTGATACTGTTCATATAATTGATCTGACTTGGCTCTCGGTCATGTAAAGAGGGTTGTGCTGAGGCCAAGTTTTCTGTCTATTTAAGAGAATATCATCAAAGAGCTGCATGATCATCATGGCCAACTCTCACCCCATAAAGCTTGAGAATCCTTGTTAGATGCCTTTCCTAAGTTGAGGTATAATGTAGTGGAAAATGCACACTCTCTTTCAAATACTGACCATAAACAGTAGTGCAAAAACATTCCTCATACTTTGGGTATATCAGGTTAAAGAAAATGTGTTATTCAAGCTAATTCTCTTTTTGGGTCTTTTAATGCAGACACTAGAAAAGTCACTCATGTGGCTTGCATCACAGGTTCTATGTTTCCTCCCCGTGGTGCCAAGTATATTACTTTAGACATTAAATGTCTTCAGGGAGTTCACAAAATGTCTGCAAGTGATAATCTTATGGCAGCAAAGACTAAAAGCAAAATCCACCCTGAATAAAAAATTGCATTTTAAAGAGAGTCAATATTGACTGTTTTTAATTAGGTGGCAGGGACAAAGTTGCCAGGGAGTTGAGAGAGGCTTAGATCAGCACTAAGATCACCTTCTGTCATTCTGGATAGCACTTAAAGGCCAGGTTGATGCCATCATTTTGGTGGGAAGGACATTTTTATAATATAATTGCTTCAAATATCTAGAGATAGAAAATCCAGTACCACAGGATTGTATAGTGGGAAAACATGCAGGTTTTTTAGAAAATTATTTTTTATTTTTCAGGTTGTATATTTCATTTCTGGAAAAACTCCCACTTCTTATAACCCATAATTCCTTTGGTATTGGTGATGCCTCTCATTCTCCTACTCTTAGTTTATTTTTTTATTTTTTATTTTTTATTTTAGATGAGTGTGACTTTTTATTGCTTTGATTGTCCTATGACATTAACAGACATTAACAAAACACATTGTCAATAGGAAAGGAATCCTAAGAGTTAGATGACTTTTGCATAATTCCAAAGCTTACATATCAGTTGTTTCAAAGGAACATTATCTAAAATACCTTCTGAATATACTGATCAGATTCAATAGTGAGAAGAAGAATGGGGTATGCCTATCTGGCCTGTTGGAATTTTAATTAATATGGAAAAATCTTTCTATACTAAGTATTCTAAGGTGATATGAGGTGCTCTTAGATTCCCTATGACAAAATGTTAGATACTGTTCAAACTGACAAACAGCACAAAAGATTTCACAACATTAAGGAGAGACTCATCGAGGAAAAGGATTTGATTCTTCATTATCTCGTGATTCTGATTTGTTATTAAGGTTTTTTTTTTAAAGTCTCTTCCTCTGGAATCATAACTTCATAGAAGGAAATGCTCCTATCCTATGTTTCTGGATAAAAAATTTTTGCTTAGATATGGGACACTGGGGGATTGAACAGAGGTCTGTCCTGGGTCAGCCACATGCAAGGCAAATGCCCTACTGCTGTGCTATTGCTTGGCCCCAGAATATAATATAAATTTAAAGGAATGTTTTGATGCTTGACTTATTTAGCTCAAGATAAATTCTGTTGTTTGTGTTATTACTTCACTTTTTGTTGTTGTTGTTGTCACTACTGAGTAGTGCTTAATTGTGCAGATATCTACAGTTTGTGTTCCCCTCACTGATGGACATCTGGTTTCTTTTTAGTTTTAGGCTACTTGAAGCAGAGCTTCTGTAAATGTTCACAGGAAAGTTTTTCATGGACATTAGTTTTTCTATTAGTTCAGTTGATGCTATAGAAAACGAGTGCTAATGATATGGTTGGTCTATTTTAGTTTTGGAAGGAACTGCCAACCTGTGTTCCATAATATTTTGATTTTCCATAATATTTGCCATAACATTTTGATTTTACTCCATCCTGTTCAGCATCCTCTACTGTATGTTTCTGTTTGAATCCTATGTCTATTATCTTTGGGGTATTTTGTGTTTTCTTTTTGTAGAATATAAAATACATTTGATGTATTAGGGATGCAAGTCCCTCATTGATATTTTAAAGACATTTTATCCCACTCTATGATAAATTAATAAAAATTTCTTACAGTGATGTTGTCCACAACTGAAGACATGTTGTTTTCTTGCTTAGATTGTGCATCTGGGATCAGGTCTAAAAATGCAGCACCTGCTTTTTTTGCAGCATTTTCCAAACCTGAATTTTGAAATCCTCCTAGCTCCAGATGGTCAGGAGTGATCCTTTAGGAGGTGCTTAAGTCATCAGGCCAGATCCCTCTTGACTGTACTGTACCCAGTGAAAGGAACCAACCCCATTAAGAGACCTGATGTTTACATTCCAAAGAGAAAGTAGGAGCCTCCATCCAACAGGTATAGGGAGCAGAAAAGGAGCCAAGGAATTATTTTTATTATCATTTTAAGTAAGAAATAATTTAAATAATAATTATTTTAATAAGTATACATTTTATAATAAAAATAAAAATCTTTAGATAATAAGTAAATAATTCTTTTTATCATATTATTTCTCAGTATTTAATTTTAAGTGAACCATTTAGTGGACTTGGTTAAATATGCTCTAATAATTTGGCCATTTTTATGTTTCTGTCATTTTGGGATAAGGGTAGAGTTGGGGAAAACCATTAACCCAGAGTCTCAGAAATGACACGAGCTTCCTTTTATTCTGTTCCCTTGTCCCAGCATTTTTTGAATTGTGTGAGGTTTCAGAGTAATACTTGATTAAAAACATGGCATAAATCCTCAATCATCTTGTCCTTAATAAATGGACTTATTCTAAGAGCTACTACATCAACTAAAATATGCATCAATACATTTTTGATACAATTCTGTCTAATAAAAATAAACCCAGCAGCCACAGGGTTGAGGGGTCTGAGACCACCAGTGGTTTGGAAGAACGTGGTAAACAACCTCAGGGCTCCCAGTCTGACTTCTGAGGGCAGTGCCATTGTGTGCAAGGTGAAGCGATTTTTCTTGACTTTATCTCCTTGGATCATCTTGTTGATCTATCAATCCTGCCAAGGTTAAAAGGAACTCTTCTCAAACCTGGCACAGAAAAGCTGTTATGTTATTGAATTGAGGCTTTTAAGAACAGAGCGGTGACAGTTATTTTGAGGTTGGTCCCCAAAGCCATTGAGTCTTTGCTCCCCACCACACAGAGTAGGATAATTCAGATTCTAATTCAGCTGTGGGGTCATTGTTTTCATTTCCCAGTTCCCACAAATGAGCCTGTAATCGGTCCACATAAATATCAGCCTTGGCTGTTGTAGCTGCAATTTAGTGGTTTTCCTAGAATTAAATTCTGATTTGAAATGGAAATAACAAGTCTTCATCTGCTTAGATGCTTTTGGGGTAATTCCTGGTCACATTAATGTCATGCAAATGCCCGAATTGATCTCTAGCAGATGTGTTTATCATGCCAGGAGTCAATGATAGAGGTGAGTGGGGGAAAGTGGCTTTGCTGAGATTTTTTCCAGAAGATTTATGCAGAAGAGTAGCAGCCTTTTTGGAAGCAGCAGTCCCTTTTACACCTCGCAGAGAATCATTTTTGAAGAAGCCAAGTCTGTGTCAGAGTGATATGTCCTCCAGCTTCTTACCATATTTTCTTGCGTATAAGATGACCCTTCAATCCATGAAAAACTTCCTAAAAGTCAGGAGTCATATTATATGATGAAACTTGTTCCAGCTTCAGGGACCAGTGATCCGCACCCCTCTTACTTTTAAGAAGTAACTTACTTTTAATACTTTTAGGAAGTTTTTCATGGGTTGAAGGGTCGTCTTATACGCCGGCAAATACGGATAAGTCAAAACACATGCACTGTTGAGACTGACCCAGCCTCTCAACTGTGTTTTCAGGTTCATTGCCAGCCTCCTTCCTACCCATCCTGGTTGTTTCTCCTGCTTCCTCAAATATTCTCATTAGCTCCTTCTTTTACTTGAGATTTTTTTCCTCCTGGTCAAATATGTGATGGCACGAATGTAGCTGCTGTTAAATGGGTGTCACAAACGGGCCATCACGATGGCTGAGTTCACCTAAAGACTCCTGAAACTTCTGGATAAGGCAGAAGTGGGGAAGCTCAAGGCGGGGATCTGCGCCTGGGTTTGCTTATACAGACTAGGTGGAGAAGCTGAGCTGAAGACAAATGCCGTGTATTTAGTTTTCTTCGTATCAGCCCTGTTTGAAAGAAACAGAATTGCTTTCCCAGTAGTTATCTTTAAAAATATTAAATTTGGTCCTGTGCTTCTCTGCCTTTCTTGAATTCTTGAAGTTCTCCTCAGAGCCCTGGGAAGCGAACCCCCAAAAAACTGCATTCTGAAGCTGCCCAGGGAGCGTGAGTAAGAACTGTCTGGCTGTGGGGGTTGCCAGGCAGAGTGCTGATTGCTCTACCTGCGTAGACTCTGCCCTGCTGTGCTTCTTCTGAGGACCCTGAGGATCTGAAGGGAACTCTGTCCTGTGCTACTCTGTCTTTCCTGAATTCTTTTTTTTTTTTTTTTTTTTTTTTTTTTTTTAGTTTTTGGGTCACACCCAGCATTGCTCAGGAGTGACTCCTGGCTGTCTGCTCAGAAATAGCTCCTGGCAGGCATGGGGGACCATATGGGACACCGGGATTCGAACCAACCACCTTTGGTCCTGGATCGGCTGCTTGCAAGGCAAACGCCGCTGTGCTATCTCTCCGGGCCCTTTCCTGAATTCTTGAAGCTCTCCTCAGAGCTCTGGGAAGCGAACCCCCAAATACTGTCACCTAGAGGCCCCAGAAGAGCGCGGCTGCTCCACTCCGCTTCGCTGCCACACACTCTTTCTAACCCAGTGGTTGGCAACCTTTTTTTTTCCAACTGAGTCAAATCTCGCCAAAACCATGATTGAAATTTATTTTGAGAGCCACATTTGTTTGTTTGTTTGTTTGTTTTTGGCAGCTATCAGGGGTTACTCCTGGCTCTAAGCTCAGAACTCGCTCCTGGCAGGCTCAGAGAACCATATGGGATGTTGGGATTTGAACCACCGACCTTCTGCATGAGAGGCGAATGCCTTACCTCATGCTATCTCTCCCTCCCGAGAGCCACATTTTTGAAACTGAAAATACATAGGATGGTACACTGTTTTTAGTTTCAATAAGTTTTTATTGAGAATATTTTGCATGCAAGTATCCACAAGGGTCGGGAGGATACAAATAACACAACTAATAAAACAAAAACTTTAGAATGATATTATCGATAATGTTAAATTCCATAAAATTTGCCTTACAATATAGAGAAAATTACATCCTGACAATGACTGACAAAGTCACAAACACTAATGTGAACATTGGCTTTGCATTTCCTTGGAAGGTTTGAGTAAGTCAGGTTTGTATGTTGTTTTTAATTTTAGGCACGATTCCAGGTTCTCATCGATGAGACGATTTCTCAATTTACTCTTGATAAGATTCATGCTTGAAAATGATTGTTCGCATAAATATGTAGACCAAGAAAAGGAAAGAACAGCAAACGCTAGTTTTTTTAGTTGATTAACTGAGTCAGGAATACTATTCCAGGTGTTAAAAATTAACATATCTTCCTTCTCCAGGTCTTTCAAAGCATACCACTTGTGCTGTGAACTAAGTTCACATTTGTGTTTCTCCAGTCTTTCTAAATTAGCACAAAGAAGTTCAAATTTCGAGCTCCACAGTTCTTTGTTTTTTAAAGCCAGAAATTGCATTTCAAAGTTGCCAATGTTGATATTAAAGGGAGAAAAATTTAATTCCATTACAGTGGCATCCAGAAGTTTTTAACAAAGGCCAACATCGCTTTGCTGTTTCTGAAATCCTGAAACCGCTTGAGAAAAGCTTCCCTTATATTTAAAAGTGCTGTTTTAAAATAGGTAATGTCAATATCAGAATTATTTTCTTGGCAATGTTTCAACAGGTTTAGAAGGTGAATCAAAGTTTCTCTGTCAAAATCTTGAGCAAAAATAGATAATTTGTTTTCAAACAAAATAACTTCTTCTAACATTGAAAAAATTGTGTTTCCTTTCCTCTGTAGTTTATGATTAAGCTGATTTAGATGTGAAGTAACATCCATCATGAAATACAGTTTTTGTTACCATCCAAGACGAAGCAGAAGTCTTCCATACACCACAAAAGCACTGAGGGGAGAGTAAATGATCATGCAAGGAGTCTACAGTTAATCCCATGACAGTATACTTCAGGGGTGGAGAGACCCTGTAATTCCTAGGCCAAGGGAATTCCCTCTATAATATCCCAAATACCTAATGTGCTTATGCAAGGAGAAACAAAAAAAAAAAAAAAGCAACACACAAAATAATCATCTTTCCACACATTTATTTATTGATTGATCGATTTTTTTGATGTCTTTATTTTGGTGTAGATATTGAAGTTGATAGCTCCAATTTTATTTTATTTCATTTTATCTTATCTTTTTCTTTTTTATTTGATTTGATTTCAGAACCAAGACTATTGTGTGGTGCTTGTCTTTATTGCTGTATTGCTCACTGGATATTTAATTTGATATTTCTTCCTGTATTGTGGTGTTTCAATTACCTTTTTAATGTCCTCTCTCACACTGAGGTTGAAAGCCTCTAGAAGGTCTCCGCCCATTTTTGAAGCATTTGACTTCTTTTTTTTTATTTTGTACCCCATTCTATTGCTTTTCTTTCCTTCAAACAAAACCACATAACTTGATTTATCTAGCTCCACCTCTTAAATAGAGGGGAAAATAAGGGAGGGTACCAGGACCAAACAGATATATGACCACTAATAGTAAGCTAGACAAAGAGAGGTCCACCTACTCTAGCAGCCTGGGGGTGATGGTGGGGTATATGGGTTGCAGAAAGGGATCTGGGATGGGGGGAGGACAAATTTGGTGATGGGTATTCCCCTGATTCAATGTTAATATGTGCCTAAAATACTAATGTGAAAGATATGTAAGCCATTATGATCACAATAAAAATTAAAGAAAAAAGAAATACAGTTTTTGAATTCACTGATTTTTAATTCTGGATAGTGAACACCCTTCTCGAGGAAAAATGCTTTACTTTCTGATAATAAGGAAGCAAAACGTTTCAAAATGTTGATAACCAAAATGTGCTGAAAATTTGAAATCCTACAATATGGAGATGAAGCAGGTAAAAGAGAAAAATCTTTTAACAATCTTTAAAAGCAAGAACAGTGTTCCAGAGAAAAGTAGTGATTTCACTGAAAGGGAAAAACTTCCAAAAAATCCCCCTTTTTTGACACTTTAGTGTGTGCTGCAAGAAACCAAACTAAAATATACACAAAAACAAAAACAGCACTTTGTTAAAGGCATATGGTATCATATCATAAAGGAATTATGATAGAGTGTCTGAAACATTTTAAAAATAATTTTTTATTTAAGCATATTTGTTACAAAATTATTTATACTTGCATTTCAATCATAGAATGTACACCACCCTTCACCAGTGCACTTTTCCAACCACCAGGTACAGGTGATGCAGTGTGCATGGCTCAGTGTTTTTGTGTAGTCACAAGAAACAGAAGTTGCACACCTGTACATTGTATCAACTCATTGTATGATAGACTGGATTCAGAAAATCTCCCTGCTGAACTAAACTCTGTGACAGATGACACAATAAAGATAATTTGTGAAATTCACAATTGTGATCAAATCCAGGATATTCACCACCCTGGGTGAGAGTATGGATGCCCACTACTAGCATCTTCTCCATGAAGAAGTGAAGTGGCTGTTCTGGGGATGGGTGCTCTCTTGCCTTGTTGGCAAGAGGGAAGAAGTAATGCAGTTCCTGTGAGAGCAGAACTCTGACTTTGTTCAGCCCCAGTTGGACAAGGAATGGATAGCTATTTTCTCTATGAACTTAATATTTCTCTGCAGGGGAGGTTCACAAGTAGTTTTTACAGTGAGACATAAGATGGATGTGTTCAAAAAAGAAATTGATTCTGGGATAGCTGTGTCTGAGAATAAGATATTGAAATGTTTCCACTCTTGCAAAAAATTTCTGATTGGCACTTATATTATGCAGAAATCTATAATCAATATGAAAAACAGCATTTAAGGGCATTAACTCACAACTTTAATCATGAATACTCTGAACATGAGAATCCATAGAAAAGAAAACTCTGGGTTGAGAATCCCTTCATGAAAGATGCCCACTCTTGTGCAAAATAAAATGTGTGTTTTAAGATCACTCCAGGCACTGTATTTCTAAACACCACCCAAACTGGTCTGAAGAAGCAGGGTAGCAGGCAAGAAATAATAAACCAAGCTAGCCAGGAAAGGATGATCATGGAGTCCATGGCCTTTTACCTTGTGCTTTCTGCCTCAAGCTCAAAAAGCTAGAACACCTTTCTTTATTAAAACAAATTCCCAATACCAGGAGGCTTCAGGTCAAGAGAGAGAGACAAAAATACATATTCAGTGGGCTTTTACATATCAAAGGAAGAGGTTTAAGAAAGGATGACTTCCAGGGAAGACCTTTGTTTGGGGTTGATACTGGGTATCATCTTACACTCTTGGAGCTGGCCTCTGGGGCTGCACACAGGGCGAACACTGACAGAGGATAGGAGCAGAGTCCTGACTCCTGGAGCAGCCGCCCGGCACACAGAGGAGCCAAATTAAAAGTGTAAAGAGCCACATATGGGGGGCCGGGCGGTGGCGCTAAAGGTAAGGTGCCTGCCTTGCCTGCGCTAACCTTGGACGGACCGCGGTTCGATCCCCTGGTGTCCCATATGGTCCCCCAAGCCAGGAGCAACTTCTGAGCACATAGCCAGGAGTAACCCCTGAGCGTTACTGGGTGTGGCCCAAAAACCAAAAAAAAAAAAAAAAAAAAAAAAAAAGAGCCACATATGGCTCGCGAGCCACAGGTTGCCAACCACTGTTTTAACCAATAAACCCCATCACAATATGCAGAAAAAAATCACACTACAAGTTTGACAATGGAGAAACCTCGTAGGCAAACACCATGCACAGAGAATGGAGACGATAGCTTGGATGACCCCAAAAATTTCAACCATCTGTTTAACCTCTCGGATAAGGAGCTCAGAATAAAAATATGGAAGATGTTCGTAGAACCCAAAGAAAGCATAGATAGATCTGAACAGAACACAAAGACAGAAATCAGAAAATTCCAAACTGAAATAACAGATCTGAAAGACACGGTAGCTCAACTGAAGAACTCATTGAATAGCCTCTCCAACAGGTTAACAGCAGCTGAGGACAGAATCAACGTGCTGGAAGATGAGACGCAGAAAAACTCTACACAGCAGCAGAAGAAAAAACCTTAAGACAAGCGATCAGACAATGGAAAAAGTACTCAAGGAATGTGAACAGATGAAAATAGAAGTCTTTGATAAACTCAACAGAAACAACATAAGAATCATTGGAGTCCCAGAGGCTCAGGTAGGAGATCCCCAGGAAGAATCAACTGTGAAAGACATCATCAAAGAGATACTCCCAGAGGTAAAGACTACATGCAATCAAATCCTGCATGCCCAAAGAGTACCAGCTAAAAGAGACCCGAAGAAAAACACCCCAAGACACATCCTTGTTACAATGACAAATCCCACAGATAGAGATAGAATACTGAAAGCAGCAAGATCAAAAATGGAAATTACATTCAAAGGAGCATCCTTAAGACTCACAGCAGACATGTCACAAGAAACTCTCAAGGCCAGAAGACAGTGGTGGGATAATGTGACAAGACTGAATGAAATGAATGCCTCACCGAGAATACTGCACCCAGCCCGACTCACGTTCAGGTTTGAAGGAAGGATACATAGCTTCATGGATAAACAACAGCTCAGAAACTTCACAGATGAGAAACCAGCCTTAAAGGAAAAACTGACAGGTCTACTTTAAGACAAGAGAAACCAACAAACACAGCAAACTTATCTACGAAGATGACATTAAATCCTATGACAATCATCTCCCTCAATGTCAATGGACTAAATTCACCAATTAAAAGACACAGAGTGGCAAATGGGTCAAAAAGATGAATCCAACCTTCTATTGCCTACAAGCAACACATCTGAATAGTCAGAAAAAACATAGACTCAAAATCAAAGTCTGGAAGAAAATCATCCAAGCAAATAGCACCCTTAAAAAATCTGGGGTGGCCATATTAATATCTGATGACACCAACTTTATACTCAGAAAAGTTGTAAAGGGACAAAGATGAACACTTTGTACTAATCAAGGGATATGTACAACAAGAAGAAATCAGACTATTAAACATATATGCACCCAATGAGAGATCAGCAAACTATCTAATACAATCATTGACAAATCTGAAAGAAGACATCAATAATAACACAATAATTGTGGGAGATCTCAACACGGCCCTGTCAACACTTGAGAGATCAACCAGACTGAAACCCAACAAAAACATACTAGCCCTGAAAAGAGTAATGGAAGAAAGAGGACTAGTAGATATATATAGTACACTTCACCCCCAAAAACCTGGATACACATTCTTCTCCAATGTACATGCGTCATTCTCCAGGATAGACCACATGCTGACACGTAAAACATACCTTCATAAAATCAAGAGGATAGAAATCTTGCAGGCTACCTTTACTGACCACAAGGCTCTGAAATTAGATGTGAACTACAAAGCCACACAGAAGAAAAAGTTTAACAATTGGAAATTAAACAGCCTGCTACTGAACAACCAGTGGGTCCAAGATGAAATCAAAAAGGAAATCAAAAATTTCCTAGAAACAAATGACAATGAAGACACAAACTGCCAGAATCATGGGACACAGCAAAAGTGGTCCTGAGAGGAAATTTTATAGCTTTGCAAGCACACATCAGGAAAGAAGAAGGGGCATACCTGAATAACTTAATGACACAGCTCAAAAAAATTAGAAAATGACCAACAAAAGGAACCAAAAATAGGGAGACAGAAGGAAATAACAAAGCTGAAAGCAGAAATCAATGAAGTGGAAAACCAAAAAATAATTCGAAAGATCAATGAAAGCAGAAGTTGGTTCTTTGAAAAAATAAACAGGATTGATAGACCATTGGCAAAATTCACAAAGAAAGAGAGAGAGAAACCTGATAACCCGTATTAGAAATGAAAGGGGGGGCGGTGGGGTGGCGCTACAGGTAAGCTGTCTGCCTTGCAAGCGCTAGCCAAGGAAGAACCACGGTTCGATCCCCCGGCCTCTCATATGGTCCCCCCAAGCCAGGGGCAATTTCTGAGTGCTTAGCCAGGAGTATCCCCTGAGTATCAAACGGTGTGGCTCGAAAAACCAAAAAAAAAAAAAAAAAAAAAAAGGGAAATGGAAAGGGGGGAGATCATGACAGATATTGCAGAGATCCAAAGGGTAATCAGAGACTACTTTGAGAAACTTTATGCTACTAAACATGAGAACCTAGAAGAAATGGATAAATTCTTGGACACTTGTAACCTTCCACGATTAAGTAAGAAGGATGTAGCATATCTAAATACCCCCATCACTATGGAGGAAATTGCAACTGTAATCAAACTTCTGCCTAAAAAGAAAAGCCAAGGCTCAGATAAATTTACTAATGAATTTTTTCAAGCCTTTCAAAAGGAGCTATTACCAATTTTAGTCAGGCTCTTCCATGAAATTGAAAAAAAAAAAAACCGGGAACACTCTCAAACAGCTTTTATGAAGCCAACATCACCTTGAAACCAAAACCAGACAGAGATGCTGCCAAAAAAAAAAAACTTACAAATCAATATCCCTGATGAATGCAGATGCAAAGATCTTCAACAAAATCCTGGCAAATAGGATCCAATGTATCATCAAGAAGATCATACACTACAGCCAAGTAGGTTTCATCCCAGAAATGCAAGGATGGTTTAACATCCATAAATCTATCAACATAATGCACAACATCAACAACAAGAAAAATAAAAATCACATAATTATATCAATAGACGCAGAGAAAGCATTTGATAAGGTCCAACACCCATTCTGGATCAAAACTCTCAGCAAGATGCGAATGAAAGAAACCTTTCTCAATCTAGTTGAAGCCATCTGCCATAAGCCAATGGCAAATATCCTCAATGGAGAAAAACTAAAAGCCTTTCCTCTAAATTCTGGTACAAGACAAGGCTGTCCGTTCTCACCTCTTCTCTTCAACATAGTACTGGAAGTACTTGCTATAGCCATCAGGCAAGAAAAAGATATCAAGGGAATCCAGATAGCAAAGGAAGAATTCAAGCGCTCACTGTTTGTAGATGACATGATACTCTGCTTAGAACACCCTAAAGACTCTACCAAAAAGCTTCTAGAAATAATAGAGTCATATAGCAAGGTGGCAGGCTACAAAATTAACACACAAAAATTAATGGCCTTTTTATACACCATTAATGATAAGGAAGAGATGGACATTAAGAAGCAATCCCATTCACAATAGTGCCACACAAACTCAAATATCTTGGAGTCAATTGACCAAAGACGTGAAGGACCTATACAAAGAAAACTACAAAGCCCTGCTCCAAGAAATAAGAGAAGACACACGGAAATGGAAACACATACCCTGCTCATGGATTGGCAGGATTAAGATAATTAAAATGGCAATACTCCCCAAAGCATTATACAGACTTAATGCGATCCCTCTAAAGATACCCATGAGATTCTTCAAAGAAGTGGATCAAACACTTATGAAGTTCATCTGGAACAAGAAACAACCTCGAATAGCTAAAGCACTCCTAGGGAAAAGGAAAATGGGAGGCATTACTTTCCCCAACTTTAAACTGTACTACAAAGCAATAGTTATCAAAACAGCATGGTATTAGAATAAAGACAGACCCTCAGATCAATGGAATAGACTCGAGTTCTCAGAGAACATTGCCCAGACATACAAGCACCTAATATTTGACAAAGGAGCAAGAAATCCTGAGTGAAGCAGGGAAAACCTCTTCAACAAATGGTGCTGGCAGCACTGGTTAGCCACTTGCAAAAAGGCGAACATAGACCCCCCCCCCCCAGTTAACATCATGTACGAAGATAAATCCAAATGGATTAAAGACCTTGATATCAGACCTGATACCATAAGGTTTATAGAACAACACGTAGGTAAAACACTCCATTGCATTGAGACTAAAGGCATCTTCAGAGAGGAAACTGCACTTTCCAAACAAGTGGAAACAGAGATAAACTGATGGGAATACATTAAGCTGAGAAGCTTCTGCACCTCAAAAGAAATAGTGCCCAAAATACAAGAACCAACCACCTTGTGGGAGAAATTGTTCACCCAATACCCATCAGATAAAGGGCTAATATCCAAAATATACAGGGCACTGACAGAAATTTACAAGAAAAAAACATCTAATCCCATCAAAAAATGGGGAGAAGAAATGAACAGGCACTTTGATAAAAAAGAAATTCAAATGCCCAAAAGGTACATGAAAAAATGCTCCTCATCACTAACCATCAGGGAGATGCAAATCAAAACAATGATGAGATACCATCTCACATCACAGAGTTTGGCACACATCACAAAGGATGAGAACAATCAGTGCTGGTGGGGATGTGGAGAGAAAGGAACTCTAATCCACTGCTGGTGGGAATGCCGTCTTGTCCAACCTCTATGGAAAGCTATATGGAGATTCCTCCAAAAATTGGAACTTGAGCTTCCATTCGACCCAGCTATTCCATTTCTAGGGATATACCCTAGGAATTCAAGAATACAATACAAAAATCCCTTCCTCACACCTATATTTATTGCAGCACTATTCACAATAGCCAGACTCTGGAAACAACCAAGATGCCCTTCAACTGACGAATGGCTAAAGAAACTGTGGTACATATACACAATGGAATATTATGCAGCCGTCAGGAGAAATGAAGTCATGAAATTTTCCTATGCATGGATGTACATGGAATCTATCATGCTTAGTGAAATAAGAGGGAGAGAGATAGACGCAGAATAGTCTCACTCATCTATGGTTTTAATAAAAATAAAAGTCACTTTTTTAACAATCCTAAGAGACAATGAGAGGAGGGCTGGAACTTCCAGCTCACTTCAAGAAGCTCACCACAAAGAGTGGTGAGTGCAGTTATAGAAATAACTACACTGAGAACTACCATAACTATGTGAATGAATGAGGGAACTGGAAAGTCTGTCTAGAGTACAGGTGAAGGTGGGATGGGATGGAGGGAGATTTGGGAGATTGGTGGTAGGAATGTTGCACTGGTGAAGGGGGGGGGTGTTCTTTACATGACTGAAATCTAATCACAAACATATTTGTAATCAAGATGTTTAAATAAAGATATTAAAAATATTAAATTTGTGAGATGTTATGAATGAATGAATAAAATGTCTTTTTTTTTTTTGGTAATGGGCTTCTCACTTGTTCTCAGGGGATTTGGAAGAGACACTAATTGATATTCATTCAGCCTCTGGACAATTCCGAGTTGAGTGCTGAAGATTCAGTGATGCTCTGGTAATGAGGTGTCAAAAGTCACTAGAGCTACTCTGATGGTCCAAGGAAGTGGTGCTATGCTAGGTTGCTTTTCAACTGGGGTCACATGTGAGCAGCACATAGGATCTTGACCCTATGTTTTCTCCCCAGCCTTGACTGGACCCCACTCAAAGTTAAAAATAACCTTCACAAGATAAGAAATAAAACAATACGTTTTTCTGATCTTAAATGAAAACAGATTTCTCTTAAAATGAATTCCTCTCTGAATGGGAACTTAATGGAAAATATTCTTAAAGTCAAGTGTCTCTGACTCTCCTCTGTCTCCCCAAATTCTGTCTCTCCTTTCTCTCCATCTCTTTTCCTATCTTTCTTTCCCTCATTCCCTGTGCTTCTGCCCCATCCACCATCTGTCGATCTGTCTCTTTGGGTTTCTAATTCTTTCTCTTGCAGCAATATTACAGAGTATCAGAATTTGCACTGTTACCAAAACTCTTCTATTTTGGTCCAAGTTTCCTTTCCTGCAACCAAATAGAAGCAGGAGAGGCTAAAGTCAGTACCTCCACGTAGCCTGATTCTCATGTAATTAGTGAATGCTTTGAGCTCAACTCATCTCCAGTTTCCCTCAGTTAGACCACAGAGGTTCATTCTCTATTTCTAGAGAGCATAAGTCTAAGTTTAGCATCAACAAAGATTTTCCTGTTGTTATTTTCGCAGTTCAGGAATCCTCCCCTTAAGTTCTAATCTAGGGGTTTGCCTGTTACTAGGAACAGAAAACAGAACTTTAGCTAAATATTTAGACTTTGAAGTTTTAAAGCCTGGAAAAGCTACAAAGTTGAGCTGAAGATTTAGAACTCTGGAACTTAGACGTTGCTATGAAAGACGACGAGGTTTTTAAGAAACATCGCAGATATAAATTGCCTTCTGAGTCATTAAGGAAAAAAATAACTCACTAATGTAAAAATAGTATTGTGTATTTTCTTGAGAAATTGATTCGTGAGGGAAATTTGCTAGACTGATAATTATCATGTACTGGGTACAAATTTTTCTCTCACATCTGCCTCTTTTGCTCACAGTCATAAAACCTTTATTATCTTAATGCTTTTATGGGCTGCATAAGGCAAAATCTTCCATGTGTTCTGCTTTTTGCCCCCCCCCCCCAATCCATGGAATGGGAATGATTTGAGGGCCTGTACACTGTACACTCAAGGAGGGATTTAATGGTGTGTGTGTGCTGTTGACCAATTTTCTCATAGATGGGACTGTCCCCACAGACTCCCTTCACATTTTTTGGTGCAGGAAACCTCCAGCTCCAGCATGTAGCTCACTCCTGTGCCAGCCACAGTCCAAGAAAGGAGCCATTGCCCACTTCAGTCTCACCACAAACAAAGCTAGTCCATTGTCCTCCAATGCCAGTATCAACCACTTTCTGATTCCTCCACATCAACAAACACACAGCAACTTTGACTCCAACCAGAAGCTTTACTAGTATCTGAGGAAACCCTGCAGACAAGGGTGGAGGGTGTTGTCAAACTGGACTCAATGGGGAATTGGGTAACATTGCCACTGAGTTCATAGGACTCAAGTTTGAGTTTAAGTCACATGCACAGATGGTGACCAGTTTTCTGGGGCCGACTCACACAGGCATGCTCTGAAATTCACTTGAGTGCATCATTCGTAGGTGTGGGTGATGATGGAATTTCTGGAAGACACCCTGGAGAGATTCTGATTAGGCTGGAGTGCTCCCAGGACCTGGGAGGTGCTCCCTTAACTCCAAGGGGTCTTCCAGTCTTTTAGCACCGCCTTTAGCAGAGTGTGCAGACAGTGTGGGATCCTTTTTCTTGAGCCTGGGAGTAATTTGACATGTATATCCTAAGGTGAATATAAAAAGGCAACTCCGGGAGTGCGGTCGAAGCAATATAGCAAAGCGGGAAGGCATTTGCCTTGCAGATGGCTGATCCAGGTTTGATCTCCCTCCAGCATTCCAGAAGGTACCTCAGGTTTGCCAGGAGTGATTTCTGAGCACAGAGTCAGGACTAATCCCTGAGCAACACCTGTTGTAGTCCCCCAAACAAACGAATAAAATGCGATTTGGGGGCCAGAGAGATAGCACAGCAGTAGGACATTTGCCTTGCATGCAGCCGATTCAGGATGAATGGTGGTTCAAATCCTGGCATCCCATATTGTCCCCCGAACCTGCCAGGGGCAATCTCTGAGCACAGAGCCAGGAGTAAGCCCTGAGCACCACTGGGTGTGGCCCCAAAACCAAAAAAAAAAAAGTGCAACTTGGATGATCAAGTTCTTTCTTCTATTATACATCACGTCTTCTAACTTTTTTTTTTTTTTTTTTTTTGTAATTTGCTGTTTATTTCATTCCCTTGGCATGAATGCCACACAGTTTAAAAACTATGCCTGTGCCAGGAGAGATTATTACACAAGAGCAACTGTCTGGGGAATGGATATGGGTCAGCCTTTAAGTGATTAGTTAGTTAGCAGAAATATTTTAATTTTTAGGAGTCAGGAATGTACGTTAAGGTCAAAACAATCTCCCAATAAATGAACAACTGCGGATAAGCTAGCTCAGAAAGCAATGGGGATGATTTCATTCGCTTTACAGTTCTATGATTCTCTTTTGAATTTGGGGATATCTCCCAATGTGTGCTCGGGTAGCCTTCTTGGTGGTGCAGACTCCACGACTGTACCTGGTGGTGGTAGGGGGCATGTATTGATGGGGTTCAATTCAGATCACCCTCATACTTTAGATCTCTGGATTATTTTTTCTATCCTTATTTTATATTTGATGAAAATAACTTTATCTTTATATTATCTTTACATGCTTTGATTTCTTTTGAAGATGGCCATTGTTCTATCAAATATCTATCCTCCTATGGGTGGTAGGACAAAAACGGAGGTGTAGGGAGGACAATTTGGTGATGGGAATCCCCCCTGATTTTATGTAAATATGTACCTAAAATATCATTGTCAACAATATGTAAGCCACTATGATCAATAAATAAATAAATAAATAAATAAATTTAAAAAAAATCCATCCTCCCTTTTCTTCCTCTCTGATCTCTTCTAGTTTTTTTAATTTTTGAGCCACATCTGACAGTGCTCAGGGATTATTTTACTTCTGGACTGAACTCAGGAATTATTCCTGGAAGTGCTCAGGGGACCATATGGTATGCCAGAGATTGAACTCAGGTTGGCTACATGGTAAGCATTGTGCGATAGACTCTCCAATCTCTCCTTCCATGCGTGGATGCCTGCCTTATTCTCTACTATCTGTATCTCCAAACCCCATTCTGTCACTTCTCTTTCCCACTTTGTCCAGGAATGTTGAAATACACTCTGCTCCTCTGTCCCTCTGAGTACCAGCCTCTCAGAAATCTTGTAACACACATGCACACATACATGACCTTTATCGAGTCCTGTGGTACCACTTCAGGAAAGACTCTACCTAAAAGTGTCAATGATTGACTGTGTTCTATAAACTTGTGTTTATAAGCTTGCGACTCAGAGGAGTACCATGACTTAAGTTCTAGGACTTTATTGGGGTTGAAATTGGCATTCTTTAACTTGATCTGGGGTCTGTTACTCAGACCATGGTGATTAAGTCAACATGCTTGGGATAGAAGAGTTTTTAGTTTGTCTAGTTCAAACTTCCTAGTACTATTACCCATTAAAGTTCTAGTACTAGTGGCTCTCTATTAATAAGTAGAGTTCTTTAGCACTATTCATAGCTAGTTACCACTAGTACTACTAGTAGATAAAACTTACTACTACTAGTAGTAGTCAGAGTTCTTTATACTTGTAATAGTTTGAATTCTCTGCACTAATAGACAATTTGAGCTAATACTCATCCTAGAGTTCTTTAGGAGTTAGAGGTATTTAGTCCTAGTCATTAGCATTATTCAATACGAGTTAAGTCTCTAATAGAAGTAATCATTAGTTCTCTCTAGTACTCATAGATGTTTGGGATCTCTACTACTATAACTAGTCATAACACTCTAATACTTGTTATAAATCTTTAGTACTAAATTCTTTTAGTACTAGTAGTCATTAAAGAGAATAATTAGTAGTTAAATTTCTTCAGTACTCAAGTTTTCTAGTATTTGCCTCTAAAACTTTTTAGTACTGTGTAGAGCTCTTTAATACTAGTAATAGAATCCTATAGTGCTTACTGCTATAACACTCTAGTGCTACTTACAGCTATCTAGTATGAGTAATTCTCAGGATTCTCTGTGCCATATACAGCCCTATAGTAATGTAGTTCATGTAACTCCCTAATGATAGTTAAACAGATAAGGGAAGGGAAAGCAAGTCTCTACTGAGGGAAGTTCATGGAACTTGAATAAGGCAAAGGTCCAGATTTAGAGTTGAACCTCTCTTGTAGAAACACATTTGGCTATTTTCATCTTGACATAACAGTCCTTTTATAATTTCTTCATTATGTAGGGCCACATCCAGCTGTACTCAGGGTCACTCCTGACTCTGTGCTCACAAGTCATTCCTGACAGTGCACAGGGTACCATATGGAGAGCTGGGGATAGGCCCTGGTCATCCATGTGCAATGCAAATGGTTTACCTGCTATGCTATCTCTCTAGCTCCTTGGCATAACACTCATAAGTTATCTTCTTATTTAATAGTAAATTTATATACACAGTTAAAAGGTAATAATAATAATGAATTAATATAATTTCAAATTAAGTCTTTCTTGGAGTTGCATATATTTCTTGGGTAAAAGGAAAAAAGTTAAAAAAAACCTTTGTTTTCTGTGACATGCTGACATATCTATTATTTTGTCAAGAACACTTATAGATCAACTCAGAAGTTATTTATGCTGCAGGGACTCTCTCCCCCTCCTTCACTTTCTGCCATCCAGTTTTCTCTTTCTAATCATGATTTTTTTTAGTGTTTTTCTCTTGACCAAATAGCACATGATGACTATTATATAATTTAGAGGTATATTGGAGATTTAAAAAGTATAGTCCTTCTAGAACTATAAATATTCTGTTCTGAAGTATACTGATTATATCTCAGAACTTTGAATAGAGTATTTGATTAAAGCTGTTGATTGCTAATACAGAAATATCCACAAGAAACTGCAAGCCTCTTGCTGGTTTTGCTGGTCCATCATTTAATTTGGTTGTTCCTCACTGCACTCCCTAGGAGCTCTGGTGTTAATGCTGTGAAGGTACTCTTCAGAAGGTAGAAGATAAAAGCAAGCAATTTGACACACTGGAAGTGGAATATTGCTATAGAAATGGCCTATGTAGTACAGACATTCTGGTAAGTTTAGATACCAAATACACTGATTTAGAGGTTATTTGGAATAAACTTGTCACAGGTTCTACTTATAAAACATCTTCTAGGAAATGGTAATATTCCCCTTTTTCCTATTCTCATGATAATAAGACTGCCTAAAATCAAGTGTCAACATATTTTTCCCTGTAGCTCAAACTAATTATATGATTCACAGCTCAAATATCTACCTGCTTTGATATGATAAATATTTACCCTAATAATGTCATGCCTTTTATGCTCTCAGAAAAGGAAAATACTTGAATATGATTAATAACAAGTTTTATTTGGCTTAAAAAGACAAAATAAAAAGCTAACTAAAAATTCCATTGCTTCTGGTCCTAGAAGGGCATGGTAAGGATGTTCATTTATTTCTTTGAACAAAAGTACAACTTAACACTAGGATGAAATAACCCAATAAATTCTTGCTTAATTACATCCTTGTAAATCTTATAACAATGATAAGGAAAATTCTAAAACCATCCAGAAGGAGACTTAAGTCAAGAAATCTAGAAAAAAAGATATCATATTTGTTAGTAGTTGTGCAAGATGATAAGGAAAACATTTATAAAAGTCAGATTTCAAGCTAAGCTTCTATAAGCTTCTATAGAGTTGTTGAAATGTAAAAAAAAGTGCCAAGAATTTATTTCTCTTGCAAATTTTCTTAGGAAACTGCTAGAATACATAGTTAAACAAAATGAGGGGTAAAAGAGAAAACTTGAACTCTAGGGGAGCAGAGAATGTAACATGAAGAGAGAGAAAGAAAGAAAAAGAGATTGAAAAGACAGCAAAACAAATATTAAGCCACAATCCCTCAATAGCTAGAGGACAGTCTATCTCAATTGGAGGGATCAGAGAGGATGGAGAGAAAATCAAGGGGCCTTGGGATATGAGTTGTGCCACAGCAGGAATAATATGGACAAGGTTGTGGATGATTGTCAACGAATGTGAAAAGAATAAATTCATATTTTGTGGAAGAAATGATATTGTAGAAATAAATGCTAGGTAAGGCAACAGGTGTATGTGAATGAAACTAGAACCATCACAAGTTTATTAGAAACAAATAATCATACATATAAAATGTAAACACTACTTTTGATTAGTTCAAAATAAAATGCTATTGCACAGGTAAAAAGAAAAGAACAGGAAAATGTGCTAAGCTTCTCAATCCTAACAATTTGGGTTGATGTACAAGATTACAGAATCTTAAGAGTAGCTTTTTTCTATGCTAATACATACAATAGAAATAAAAATGGACAAATGGCAAATGAAGTTGGATGTGTTCCTTTTGTAGAGAAAGAATGAAATAAACACTACTCATATAGAGGTTGTTTGTGTTTTGCAGGTATTTGTTATAAAATTCTTAAAACTAGTTAGTATTAACATTCTTTGTAAATAATACTTTAAATAAGACAAACATTAATTACAATCAAGTAATACAAATTGATCCAGCCTTTCTAAAACTCCCAGAATACTTTTAGATAATGGCCACATAACCACTTCTCTGTCCAAATGCTGAAGTCTCACCCCTGTGGAAGCTGAAATTAGACTGTCTTGAACAGAAACCTTCCATAACAATTCAAATAAAGCAGCCCAAAAGAATCATCCTGGCTCACCACACTCAGAAATAGGTTCTGATGAATTGTCCACTGGTTGCACTGTTCTGCAGATGAGAGTGAAGGGCTGATCAAGTGTGATACCATGGAGGGATAGAGGCAGGCATACAAATCTAGCACCTATTGGTGAAAAGAGTTTCTCCAGGGATCTGACCTTCAGTAGCAAGGTGTGCCTCAGGTGATCTCCTACAGAAATAAGGGGTTGGGATAGTGAGCAAAGAAAAGACTCATCAAAACTCATCATTGAAATTGACCCAAGAGTTCATTATTCCAAGCAAATTCTATTTTTCAATGTAGGAATAACCCTAGATCAAAATCTCAATTCATATTCTGTAGCAGTTTTGGCTATGTATCAGATTGATTTGCTTTTCTCTGGCAAGAATCTAATCTGCTTTCCTCACTTATTGAGTGGACATTCTTTGTTTTATTGCAAACTAACTAGTGTCTCTAATTTGCTCAATAAACACATGCAGGTAAGAATCTTTCACTGTCCCGATAAGTACTCAAGGATCACTGGAAGGGTGTGGCTGTAAATAGGGGTGATCACCATGTCACCTAGATTTAACCATTCTTTCTGGAGTGTAGCTCTACCACAGCTTCTGTGATGGAAATGTCTACTAAAAACCACACACAAGAACAATGATGCCATCTGTTTATGTTTAGGTCACTAGCCAACAGGCTACTTTTCTATTTGGGGATTTACTGAGAATGGGGCATCCACTTTCTTGATATCATTGAGCCATAAACCTGGCTAATCATGGAAGAATTACACTACAAAACCATCATTACAAAATTATGTCCAGAAAAAATAGAATAGATAATAAAATCTGAAAGCTGAAAAAATGCAGTTTAGAAAAAGCACTTTTGGATTTGCCAGGAGTATTGATCTTTGAAGCAGCTTTGGTCTTGCTTTTCAGATCCAAGCATTCTGTGGGCATCTCTGTTGTTGTCGGAGGGCATGAGGCATTTGTACAGGCATTTGCTAGGCAGGAGGGAGAAGGCTGTGCTTACAGATGATGGTAGGTACTTTTGTTCCCAAAGATGGGGACACAGGCTAGTAACAGACCCTGGCAAGGATGGCTCTCTCTTCTCTCTGGGTGGTTTGGAACTCCCTCCAGGAGTGAATGACTCTGAAAATGAATGTATCTTCCCTTTTCCTGACTCTTTACATAAGATTTCTCAGCTTCATAGAGGAACTCTCCCAGACCTTGTTATCCAGGCTGGTATGTGGCTCTGAGCACCACAAGGCACCTACCTGTCTTTAAGAGAAACCCATCCTCAGTCTCAGGCCCAAGAGATACCTTTTTAAAAATTAATATATTTATTTAAGCATCATTATTACAAGCATGTTTGTATTTGGGTTTCAGCTATAAAAAAGAGCACCCCCCTTCACCAGTGCAACTTTCCCACCACCAGTGGCCCCCTACTCCCTCCTTCCCCACTCTTGCATGTCTTTGAGATAGGCATTCTATTTCTCTTACTCACTACCATTGTCATGATAGTTGTCAGTATAGTTATTTCTCTAACTGAACTCACCACTATTTGTGGTAAGCTTCATATCGTGGGCTGGTCCTTCCAGACCTCAACTCTATTGTCTCTGAGTATTATTACAATACTATCTTTTATTTTTCTTAAATACCATAGATGAGTGAGACTCTTCTGTGTCTATCTCTTTCTCTCTGACTTATTTCATTCAGCCTAAATGTTTCCATGCCCATCCATGTATAGAAAAATTTCATGACTTCATTTTTTCTGATGGCTGCATAGTATTACATTATATATATGTACCACAGCTTCTTTAGTCATTCATCTGTTGTCAGACATCTGGGTTGTTTCCAGATTCTGGCTATTGTAAATAGTGCTGCAATGAATATAGGATTGCAGAAGGCATTTTTGTGTTGTGTTTTTGTGTTCCTAGGGTATATCCCTAGGAGTGGTATAGCTGGATCATATGAGAGCTCAATTTTCAGTTTTTAGAAGAATCTCCACATCGATTTCCATAAAAACTGGACTAGATGGCATTCCCACCAGCAGTGAATGTGAGTTCCTTTCTCCCCACATCCCCATCAACACTGGTTGTTCTTATTCTTTTTGATGTGTAACAGTCTCTATAGACATTATTTTAAAGACATTTTTTAGACATTGTCTAAAGTCAATCAGATTGGCACCTTCTACCTCTGTCCAATAGAGGTCAGTGGCAGAGAATGAGACAGATAAACACACAAGGACAGTGGAAATTTTAGAGCTTGTCCATGAGAGCAGTGATGGCTGCTCTGGCTCCTTTACTCCCTTGGGTTTTCTGATAGGAGAGCCATTAGTGACAGGGGCATTAGAACAGTTAGAGAGCACATCAAGGTACAATGGGAAGATGAAAATATAAGTGTCTGTAGTATTTTCCAGAGCTATCAGCAGGCATCTTTTGAATATACCATCCTAACAGTTTTCTATTTTTGCCCACACATCCATGACATCTAGAAGACCCTAACCAGTTTTATTCTAAACCTTCCTAATGCATTTTGCAGCTTGTAGATCTTTATTACTTATTCAATTCTTTCCCGAGTGCATTTTTGAAATGACGGTTTTTGTGATGCACTTCTTCCATTGTTAGCCTTGTTCAAGATTCAAAATCACAGCAGTGGTGATATTCCCATATGCTACCCAACTCTGACTGGCTAGTGGAAGAAGTTGGTCCACTTGCTTCTACTCCAGAATGCCACAGGAACCAGGATCTCACACAAGCACCAGTCAGTGATGTCCAGGTTGCCCAAAGGGTCAAGATCTGTCTGCTGCTTTGATTCAGTTGGCCTTTTTCAAGGCCTTGCACCCTCACTTGCTCACTCTCTTTGTCTTTTGGTCTCTTTTATGATCACTTAAACCTCTTGAGCTATTAAACTTCCTTCAGGGGAGAAGTCATTTTCATTTGGTGCTCACTTAATGCAAACCTGACCCACAACAACACTTCTTAACTCTATAGTAACATCAATCTTAAAATTCATCTGGAGGGTGACAGGCAGGACTGAAAGTGGTTCTATGCAGCCCTGAACCAGGTTCTGCAGTAGAGGCTACAGAATCCCTCTTGTGTTTTGAGGGTCTTTATTTGCATCACTGTTATCTGGTATTGCCTATCTCGATCTTGCTGTGTCTGATAATACTGCCCCTGAAGGTCCAGACCCCTATCCAACCCTGGTGATAAATAACTTTTCAAATTCCAGTGTCCAACTTCATATTCCCAGTTTAACTGGGCTACTCAAGATACTCCCCCAATCCTATGGTTGTTGAGTGGCTAATTCCTTTCATGGGAATGGGAGGAGGGTAATTTTGGACCCATCTTGTCAGGAAACAGGAGTTCTGGAAGAAAGGCTGGTGCCAACTGCTTGCATCATACAATTATCACTTTGAGATGTCAACATTTGCATGACACAAATTTACAAAGTTATTGAGAACCATTCCCTCCTAATTCCAGACTTTGCAAATTTTTACAAGTTTTTCTGTTGCCTTTAAAATTTTTGTCCCTTTTTCACTAAAGACCTTTTTAGCTCCTCAATTTGAAATTTCTTGTTTTTTTATGATATCCTTGTGTGAATTCAAATGGGGTAGGGTTCCCATAGCAGCCTGTACGGATTAACAATCAAGATAATTATTTCTCACCTATACACAAAACCTTTCACTCTTCCAGGTAATCAAGTTGATTACCTTGTCTTTCTTTAACTGCGTTCTCTAAATAGATCATTACAAATTTCTGTGAATAAAATTAATTACCACTACTCAAATATGTTTGGAATTATGACATGATTTTAAACATACCAAAGAATTAAAGCCCTTTCCCAATAACAAGGTAATTGTCAATTGTTTTTTCTTTTCCCTCTCCCTTGTGTGGAAGAATTCTAACTTTTAAGGATCACCTTTGGTATAGAACCGCATTTGTAATGATTGTAATTTCTTGCTGAGGTATTAACTTCTTCTGAATCTGAGAATAGCATTTACCAGAGGTTAATGCAAAGAATAGAGTTTCTAATGTTGAAGGTTGTAAGCTACAGTCTAGTGTGATAAAAAATGACTTGCTTTCTGGAATTTAAATAAATTTCAGTAATACTACTTCCTGGCTAAAAAGGAAGAGAATTATTTCTACGGGTACCTAGAAAATGATTATGTTTGTTGTAAACTGGTAATTTAAGTCTTGGGATTTTTAAGAAAATGGCATTGGACCTCTTTGGTAGGAAATTGGACAAAAGTTGTCTGAAATGGAAACACAGATTAGCAGGAGACTGTTTTGTAGGTTCTGGTGTTCTGAGGAGGCTAAAGAAACATAATCTGATGTTCTAAGCCCACCCCTATAATCCATAATATTACAATACTTATTACTGTATTATATATTTGGGTAAGCAGAAGATGTCATTTATAATATTTTACTTAATCTAAAAATCATTTTTTATTTTCAGAGGAACTTAGGTTCACACAAAATTGATGACAGAGATTTCCCATATATCTTCTTGTCCTCACATATATACACTCTAATAAATACTTTTTGCTCCCCACCCTTCTATCCCTAAATGGTACATTGTTTACAGTTAATGAATCTACCATGACACACCAGTCACCCAGAGTCTATAGTTTACAGTAGGGCTCATTCTTGCTGTTGAAGTCTAAGGGTTAGGCAAATATATAATGACATGGAGCTATCATGCCCACTATTTTCACTGCCTTATGCTAATCCCAGGGATACACACATCCATTTATCATCTTCAGAGTTTTTATTTTTATAGATTATCATGTCACTGGGCATATAAAATTTATGGTATTTTCAAAGTGACAGTTCTGAGTTAGGAACTTGAATCTAAGTTGTACTTTTTTAAATGGTAATTCTGGCTGTTCTGTCATTTTGTCTTTCCAAATGTATTTCAGAACTAGATTTGTTTACATGCTATACTCAACATGTACAGTCATATGATCACAGGTGCTCAAATAATTACTGCTATTGTTGGGATAAGTCAATGTAATAACTCAATTTGGGGGAAATTTTTATATTTAGAATATTGAGTCTTTTAGTTTTGTTTTAGAAGATGTTTACATCTTCTTTCATTTCTTTCCACAATGTCAAACATTTATGTTGTAGAGCTATTGCACATTTGTCCAACTATTTTGATTTTCTGATTCTGAAATTAGTTTTAGTAAGTTCTATTTACCTCAAAATCAACCCCTTTAATTTATATTTGAATATTCATTAATATAAATGCATTCAAAATATACTTTTAAAATATTTTTCACGGGTTTGGTTTCCATTAAATTTTCAACCTCTCATTTACCTGGTTAATGATAGGACTTCTATCAGTTTGCTTCTTGAGCATTACCTAGGAATTTATACATTATTTGAAAATTTTCAAAGGAGCCACATTTGATTTTGTTGTTGATTACAGAACAAGTTTTCTGATTTACATTCTTTTTACATTTTTATCCTTCACTCCTTTCTATTTTTTTTGTAGGAAATTTGTTGCCTTTTAGGTATTTTCTTTGCATTTGCATTTGCTCATGGATTTTCAGCTTGTTTCTTGCAGTTGAGCTCTCCCTATTTGCAGCAGCTTGAATATATGTTTATTTCTACTTTGTTCTTTCTTCCTATTCCTATTAGTTATATCGTGATAGGTGATATGTTTCATGATTATCTTTTGTACTACACACCCTTGGATATGAATAATAATGTGACCCCAGAACAAGGTCAGATCACTGAGGACTTTGAAGAATCACATTCAGGTTTATTCTTTCTCTCACTGTCTTCTCTTCTTTCATTTTCTATTCATTCTCTCCTTCTCTTCATGCTTCCCCTCATCAATATTTTTCCAGATTGCAAGAAGATGAATTTTGTGTCTGAAAAAGCTCCTTGAATTTTCCCCAAACACCTATTCAGTCTGTTTCCTGGATGGTTAGTACCTCCCAAGGGTCCAGCAGCCAAGTTTCCACATATATTTGCTATGATTTATTGGCCAGATCAAACTTCAGCACTAGGCATGCACTTTTCCTCAAAAACAAATTCCCCCCAAATTTGAAGGGTATATAAAAATAGTTGGGGATATGTCTGCCAAGGCTGGTGGTAAGAGCCAAGGCAGCAGCAGCTGGGGCCAGAAGCAGGATGAATTACAGTGAAGGAACTTTCTGACTTAGACAACTCTGCAGGGGGGCATGGTTGCCAGGAGCAAGCAGAGATACCTGAAAACTCTGGATCCAATGTCTGGCACAGGACGTCAGAGCAGACAGTGAGGGGGACAAGGCAGAGACACGTATTATCTCCCCTCTAGCCCTCAGCTCTCAATCATGTCAACTGGAACTTTCGCTCTCTTCCTTCTTCCAAGAGAAAAGAAAAATTGTATTTCTTTGTACTTGCTTCTCCAACTTTGATTTCTTTGATATCTAGTTTCTTCTTTTCTTGTACTATTATGTTTCTTGAATTCATATTAGGAAGAAGCTATTTATCATTTTGGAACAAAGTACTATTTCCTGGAAGGTTTGAAATGGGAAAAGAAAAAAAATTTACCACTTGGCATCATTGGACAGGGTAGACTTAAAAACATTCTGGGGAGGTTATTTTCTGTCTGGGGAATCTATCTATACCTCATAGTTTTGCCTTTACTCACAAACTGAGTGTAGGGGGCACAAAGAGAGAGAGAGAGAGAAAGAGAATGAGCCAGAGAGAGACAGGCAGAGTATAATGTGTAGGATGATAATGACTTTCCATGCAGCTGGGTTTAATCCCTAGCACTTCATGGCCTCCTAAGCCTCACCATGAGTGATTCTTGAGTGCAGAGCCAGGAGTAAACTCTGAGCACTGCTGGGTATAGTAAACAAACAAACAAACAAACACAAACCAAAAATAAATATGAAATAAAATAAACCCCAAAAAACCTTACAGTGTACCTTTGTGCCAGAGAGACTTTTTTACACTCATTTTTTTTTGCCTAAAGCTATTGTCTTTAGTATCTGCTCTTTATACTAGATGGTCAAAATTTACTCCAGGACTACAGCAACTGTCATGTCTTTATATTTTGAACAACATACTTTCTTACCTCCTTCTGTAGTCACATATCAGCTCAAGCAGAGTCAGTATAGAAAGCCTTCCCTGCTCTGAAGGCATTTTTGTTTAGAATGTGACACTCAAGGAGCTCTTCTGGGAGGGTCTGAGAAGGTCAGTACATTCTTACACACATAAATATTCACCATCAGAGAGTGAAATTGAGGTCTGGAGAGACTCATGCAGAATAGTAATAAATAGGCGCCACCGAATAATGAGAACAGGCAAGCCCCACAGCATAGTTTTTGATTAGTAAGAAGGATGAGTACAAGACATAAAATAGAAGTTATGATGTAGCTTGTGTCCTTTCACTAAGAAATGATTCTAAATGGATTTTTAACTCAAGCTGGGACAATCCCTCCCTCCTTTGAATAACTATATAGCTTCTAAAAAATTGTACCCTATTGGGATGCATTGCTTAGAAATAATGTTCCAACCAATATGCCTGAACTGCAGAGCGAGAGTCATTGGAGATGCATTGCTGGGAGTTCTAGTTCTGCTAATTCCAAGAGACACTATTTCCCCTGAGCCATTCAGTCTACAAGGACCTGAGAGAGACTGAGCTCAGCATAAGGGTAAAGACTTATGAGTGAGTGGGAAAAACAAGCTCTCACTTGCAGAATTGACATAAAGTAATGCCTCAAACTCCCTTAAATATCTGATTGTTTTGAATAAAATTAGCACTAGCACTTCAGAGATGCCCCAATGCCTCAAACTCCCTTAAATATCTGATTGTTTTGAATAAAATTAGCACTAGCACTTCAGAGATGCCCCTAGCAGCTCCACTGAACTCAAGGACAGGTCGCAATCCTTTGAATATGAGCTTCTTAGATTATACAGGGAATCAGAATGTTGCTTTTACTTGTCAGGGTGCTGGGCAATTTCAGGACTCCCAGAAAATAAATTTTCTGATTTTTTTTAGACTAATCATAATACAGAAATCTATGGACAGAATTCATTCAGAAAGTTCCCTTTTCAGCAAAAAGTAAAAAAAAAAAAAAAAACCCATCAATCTTTATACTTTCAGGAGAATTCGAAGCTTGGACTAGTTTGTGATTAAATGCAGATAAAGCAATTCATTTTTCTTGTGTTATTTGGAATGCAATTTGCTAGGAAAGACAATACCAACCATTTATAATCTGGACAGTTTATTATCAGACTTTGCTAGATTGTTATAAAACATATGGGATATTTGGTCATTACCACCTCCTCCTTGAAACTCTTTATAGCTTCTAGTCTCTGCACCAGGGTGGACTCAGCAAAAGAATTGGCAGGCAGCCACTGGGCAGCATTAGCACCAACCAATACAAGAGACCACAGTTCCTTGAGAACTGCATGTCTGTCTTACAAATTTCACTCCCAGGAAATTTCTGAACTGAGGATGCCCCTGGCTATTGGAGGTCCAATTCAGAATGAATGTGCTTTAAGCTTATGGAAAGACAAAGGATGATTCTACTCATTTTAGGATGAACCATCCAAAATCAAAAGACTCAATTTGATTTGGAGCAGGCACGTAATCTATTGATTAATAGAAATAATTTCTGTAGGATTCTGAATTTATAGGGTAAACATTCTCAGATCACACCCTTAATTAGAATACCTTGCTATTCCTCAAGGTTTATTACAAAGGGGAGGTGCATAATTTCGAAGAAATGAATAGTTTAGAACAAATACCAGTCCTTTCTTTTGTTCGTTTTGAATGCAGCATATTGTGAATGAGTTTAGCAATTCTTTCTTTAGTACCCAAGAAGCAAAGCCTTGGGCAAGTAGCTAGAGACAATAGGCATTTGTTATAGTAAAACATTTGTTATATAAATAATTGTTGGATCAAAAAATGAAAGCAGGGTTGAGAAATGGAATAGTGGGCTCATATCATGGAACCACATAACCATGGGCATCTCCAGGCATGTCATTGAAGGCACCAAAAGACCCACTGAGACAGTCCCAGTATATTAAGATTCAAACAGCATCACATTCTTGGGCCCTTGCATTGAATGGCTGGCCTGGTTGGCTGAGAAGATCTGGTAGGTCTCCCACATCTTCAGAACACCCCCTCTAAGCCAACCCAATTAAATCACTGATGTCAATTTCACTTCTGAGTTACTGTTTTTTCTTTATAGTATTTGCCAGTCTAGGTCTTTGTGATTAATTATCGTCATATTTGATTTACTTAAAATGCAGTAGAAAATTTATCCACTTTGTTCTGATTTTTGAACATTTTTGGCTAGTCCCACCTTTGTGCTTTTTACATATCTATTTAATAATTTTTCTATTATATTCTCTAAAAATCGTATTGAGGCTCTGATTGGCATTGAAGTTAACATAAATTCATTTTTGAAAGAATACTTATTCCTTCAATAGACTGCTATCTTATTAAGTATCACAGCATGGTTCTCTTTTTATCAAATATTCCTTTAATCTCAGTAAAGTTTTATATTTTTGAATAAAGCTTCCTACTTTATTTCTTGTTAGATTTATTGAGAGGTATTTTACTTTATAAGTTGCTATAGTAAATATATTTTTTCCTATTATATTTTCTAATTGTTGACTGCTCATATAGAAGAAAGGTTTTTGGTCTATTTTCTTTGTCTCAGATGCTTAACAGGACAGTTTTATATGTTCTGAGGGGATGTTCTTAATAGATCCTGTAGGACTATTGGGAAGATTGAATGACCTAAGTTTATAGAAAACGGTTAGCACAGTATATTTTCAGACTGTAAGCTCTTAATAAATACTGATTTTTCTCTCTTATTTATCCTTCCTCTCTGCAAGCTAGTAATCAAATTCTTTGAGCATAAAGGTCTTTTTTACCCTCCTTTGCATAGTTTTAGTTTTTTTTAATTTTGCTTCCTGTTTTGCTACATTGAGTAAAAGGTTGGAAGAAGTTATAAACATTAGAGGCTATTATTATAGTCAGCTAAAGAAAGGATCTTATAATGTCTGGTTTTCCAAAAATGTTTTGAGGAATGTATTTTATTTTTTTATAATTTTACAGGTGTCTTAATGAAATTTTTGATAGGATTATCATGTTATATATTTCTTAGCATTCTAGTGTCCATAAAAGTCTACAATGGTCAAAAGGTGATTTTAATGTTCTATTACTTGATTTGTCAGTATTTCATTGAGAACATTTTCTTCTCCCGTATAAAGGGGACTTCAGTGTCTTTATTCTTGAACTTAAGTGACTGTGTTAGAATATCTTCACACAAGGAACAGACAGGAGCAAGGGATAGAATTTCTTCAGTGCTCAGAAATCTCTCTCCATCCTGAGATTCTCTTTCCGTAGTCTTGTGCCATGAATGTCACTGACTTCTTCCATATCCTAGACACAGGTGCTCAACACATCAGATGGGGTGGCCTTAAGTGGCCAGACAAGACCCAGTACATATCAATACCAAAATTACTTTTGTAGTAATTTCCATTCCAAGCACAGCTTTGTCAGTAGACCCTTGGCAGTGCTCTGGATTTATTCCTGACTCAGCATTTAGGAATCACTTCCCTAAGAAGCTCTAACATGATAGCAGGTCATGTTTCTTGCTCTGGTACACTAATAATCCTGAGTCAGTTTTCTAATTACTCGTCTTCTCTGAGCAATTACCATAGTTATGGGGATTTTAAATAATTACTTTAGGTTTGTGCCACACCAAATTTTGGTGAGCAGGGTTTCCTCTTGGGTCTCTGCTCAATAATTTCTCCTGGCAGGGCTCTGGTTATGGGAATTTTCAGTCTGTCACAGTATGGAAAATATACAGTATGGAAAAAAGAAGTGAAGTTATTTTTGGATTTACAGGCATGTTTATAAAGAATAATCATTTCTGTGTTGTTCGGTTTTTGTTTCTGTTTTTGTTTTTTTTGTGTGTTTTTTTGGGTCATACTAGGCAGTGCTCAGGGGTTCCTCCTGGCTCTTGACTCAGAAATCGCTCCTGGCAGGCTCGGGGGACCATATGAAATACCGGGATTTGAACCACCACCGTTCTGCATGCAAGGCAAATGCCCTACCTCCATGCTTTCTCCAGCCCTTGTTGTTTTGTTTTTGAGTAACATTTGGAGTTGCTCCAGGTCACTCCTGGCTTTGTGCTCAGGACCAGCTGTTCGTAAGGCAATTACATTACCCACTGTTCTGCAAAAAAATGGTTCTAACAAAGACTGACTTCATCATAAGTCCCACCTCAGGATCTGTACAGATACTGAGACCTCTAAACACAGAGCAGAAGTCTTCCACACACCAAAGGAAAAAAAAAAAAAGAAAGAAAAAAAAAAAAAACAAAAAAACACCACCGGGAAAGTAAAGGATCCTGAGCAATGTCTAGAGTTGATCCCATGACAGTATGCTCCAAGGACGGAGAAATCCCATATCTCTTAGGCCAAGTGAATTCTTTTTCGAATGACCCCAATATTTACTGTGCCAGTGCAGGAGGGAAAAAAACAAAAATACAAAAAGCACAAAACCTTGGTTATTTTTTTGATATAAATATATATAGTACCTTCATTTATTATTGTTATTATTATTTTTGATTTACCAATCTATTTTGGTCGATTTCTCTGTTTGGGTGTGATTATTGAAAGTGTAGTCCCCAATTATACTTATTTTTTTATTTTTTTTTCTCTTCCTTTCTTCTCTTTCGTTATGTGCTATGCCATGTTTCTTAATTCAAGACCATGGCGTGATTTTTGTTTGTCTGTTTTTGTTTTATTTTTTTTTCTACTTGTTTGTTTGTTTGTTTTGTCTGCTCTGTGTGGTGCTTATCGAAATAGCTGGAGCCCTCACTGGATATTTGACACTTCTTTTGGTACTAGTGGAGTGTTTCACCTACTTTTTCTCCATCTCCCAGAGTGATGATGAGAGCCTTTAGAAGGACTCCGCCCATTTTCGGGGTATTAGACTCTTACCCCAGTTTATTGCTTTTTTCTCCTTCAAACAAAACCACGCAACTTGAACTAGCTAGTCCTGACTCCAGATAGAGGGGGAAATAAGGGAGGCATCAGGACCAAACAGGTGCAAGACTACTAAGTAGTGGGTTAGATACAGAGGGGACCACATATTCTAGCCGCCCTGGGGTGAGGGAAAAGGAAAAGGGAGGTAGGATAGAAACGGAGGCGTAGGGATGACAATTTGGCGATGGGAATCCCCCCTGATTTTATGTAAATATGTACCTAAAATATTATTGTCAACAATATGTAAGCCATTATGATCAAAATAAAAATTTATATTAAAAAAAATGGTTCTAAAGGTCTAGGATGAAACTCACTCCCTCTGACAGAAAACAAGGATGTGAAGGGTAAAGAGAAGCACTCATTCTGTACAAGTGCTAATTGAAAGCAAAATCAAGAGGCTATCTATGTGCAAATGCCATGAGCAGTTCTTAGGCTCCCAGTACAAGCTTAAGAAAGCTCTCTCTCTCTCTCTCTCTCTCTCTCTCTCTCTCTCTCTCTCTGTCACACACACACACACACACACACACACACACACACACACACACACACACACACACACACTGATTCATTGATCTTCAAGAAGGGAAACCTGGAATAACTTCTGATCCAGAGAAAGTAATTTCACAATTTCCCTCCTTTGTGCCAGGTTGTCCATGTGAAGGGCCAGTTCTCTTTTCTGAGGATTTAGACACATTGGTATTGGTTATATAGAAATATTCTCTCCTGAAATGTCACAATCATACTCAAGCCAATACCTCATATCTATAACTTGACTTATGAGGTTCAAAGCTCTCTTAGATCTATTCACTCAGTTCATCTATAGTTGGACTGGATGGCTTTGATATTCATTCAATAAACAAATGCTACACACTTCCTGGCTGAAAGGTGAAGTGCTGGATTGTACCAATGATGCAAATATAAAAAAGAAGTCCCATAGTTTACAGAACTTTGAGATTCAAAGTCACAAAATACCACTCACTGATGGTGAAGCAGAAATCATGTCAATTAGAGAACTGACAAAGAAATTAAATGAAATCTTGTCAGCTGGTAATGAAGGGCTGAAAGTCTGAATCTTGATTAAATGGTCTCACTCACACTGGTGTGGGTTAAAAAACAAGAGTTTTGGAATATGAAGAGTAAAATTTTAAAGGATATCTTTAGAATGTGGGGGGCATTGGTGGCAGAAAGATTGCACTGATACCCAGATTACACTGAGGTGTACATGTTAGGACTGAAACATGTTTCTACAAACATGTTTCTACAAACCGTGGTGCTTAAATAAAAATATTATAAACAAAAGCAAAAGGCATATCTTGCATAAAGTAATTCAGATAAAATGATTATATATTTTCAGCATTACTTAAGTTATTTTAGAGGAAAATAAAAAAATAATTGTTAATGAATCTTTGGAGTCTTTGCTTATGGTTAAAAAGAGCTAGTGTTGTTTAAAAAAGCTACTATGATATTAGTCAGTAGACCTATGTGTGGTTTAGGGTCCCCTTTGGTTTGAACATTTGGATCAGCTACCAAGACCTGAGACTTAGGAAAAGTGTTTGTATCTCATCGAGTTTATTTTAGATTTGGCTTTTTGCTAGTCCACCAAATCCTTGGAAAGGATGGAAAATAACAGAAAGCAAAGCCTGTCACCCTTGTGATGACTGAGAGCATTGCAAGGAATCCAGGAACAGTACAACTTGGGTGCATTAGGAAAACTTGTTAAAGCAACCAATAAGGGGAACAGAGAATGGGGTTTTTAAGGTCAAGAGAACTAACAACTGTGGCTGTAGAGTCAGCCAACCCACTAAGGGCTCATTATGGTTTCTTTTCTAGAACATTTCAAGGGAATGACCAGGAGAACACTTAGGAAGAATAGTGACATTGTGATCAAGTGGCAGACGCCACAACAATTATTTATTCTCATTAAACCTCATCTTAATGATGAGCTTAGTGATGAGAGAGTGATGGACATTATTCACCTTATCCCTGTTTTAACACACTAATGCCAGCACATACCACTGGTAACACTTGAATATGGCTTAATTTACTCAAATTGTAGTGCCAGCATCAACCTATTAAAAATGAAAGAATTTTGAATGTATCATGGGTTCTTCCCTAGGTTGACCACTAAGTGTGGAACAGATAAGTAACCCATCTAATACTACTTTTTAAAATGTATTTTATTTTGTTTTGTTTTGGGGCCACATCTGGTGGTGCTCAAGCATTACTTCTGCTTCTGACAGGATCAGAATGGGATGCCAGGAATTGAACCTGGGTCAGCTGCATGCAAGATAAACACCTTACTCACTGTGCTATTGCTCTGGTCCCTGTTCCAAAGACTATTAAGAAAGGCAACACAAGTATTTTTTACCAATTGATGAGAATAATCTCAGCACTGGTGAAAAGTATGGACTGTGTTGACTTTAGTTGGACACCATTGTTTATTACTTTTCCCCAATGTTCCACATGAAGTTTATCACTGCTGTAAGGCCTACTATCAGGCAGGTCTCAGGTGCCTTCCTTCTCTGCTAGGAACCTGTTGCTACCTACACAGAGGCAACCAGATTAAAGTTGGCCTCATCTGATCTGCACATACTGTGGGTTCCTTATCCTCCCTGTCTTCCTGCTTCCCCTCCTGCTCTGAACCTATGACTCAAGGGAATTTGAGTCAGGAGCTAAGGGAAGTGAATGAGTGAATGAGTTTAACCTATTCTTGTCTTTACCATGATCAGGAATTCAAAGATGAGCCAGAGTGTAGAGAGAAAACAAATTACATTCTTTTTTTGTTTTTGTTTTTTGGGCCACACCCATTGACACTCAGAGGTTACTCCTGGCTATGCACTCAGAAATAGCTCCTGGCTTGGGGGACCATATGGGAGGCCAGGGATCGAACCAAGGTCCATCCTGGGTTAGCCGTGTGCAAGGCAAATGCCTGACCGCTGCACTATTGCTCTGGCCTCAAGCAAAAGACATCCTTAAAGCCAAAGTATATACTTGAAGCAGGGTTATAGTGCTCCTAAGGTAAAGCCCCATCCACCAGTTCTGGGGCCAAATCAAATGTCTGAAAGTTTGGGATGTGCAGTATTATTTGGATGTTGGAATCACACAGATGCCTGAGGATTGCTGACTAGCTTCCTTTTCTTATATAACTATCATTTATGGATGCAGTGAAGGAGTACATGAGTTGTTATGCATTTCAGTCTTAGTGAAGGAAAGGTAAAATCAGGGTGTGTGGTGTCTTTTCTTTGCTTATGCACTATTACTGGATTTGAATGAGTTTTTTCCAAGTTCCTTAATGATCAGAAGCTGTTCACTGTAAGAATCACAAGAATTCCCATCCTGAGTGTTTTTGTGCTCTCAGTAATTTCCTGCAGTGTTCTTCCTATCTTATTTAGGTGGATGAATGAGGGAAAATTGCAACAGAGACTTCAGTTGGATGGAGACTGAGAAGATTTGGCTGTGGAGTGGGAGGTGGCTGACATTCACAAAGTGTTTCTATAGTGGTGGTGCAGGTACCATGGCTGGAAAATGGTGGTGGGGAGGATAGAAGGCTTTGGATCTCCTTCTTGGGCAATGCCTGTGAGAAGTTAGGAAGGTCCATGGGGGAAGGTGATCATGATGAACAACTCTTCTTTAAGGTTAGGAGGTGATGGAAAGAAGGATTAGACAGGTGTGAGAAGCAGAGGGTTTTTTTAGGTGTGTATTTGTATGTTCTTGGAGGACAAGGTGGGCCTATGGCTTATCTGTATGGAGAGAGCCTAATGAATATGAGTGGAAGTAGAGAGAGGGCATGAAAGTGAGGCATCTGAGCTGAGGATGTGTGTGATGGAAAGCAGGAATGAGGGGGCACAACACAGAGAAGATGAGACCCAAATAAGTGATGAAAATGCTAATGATGATCTGAGATATGACTGACTGGGTAGGCAGATAGTGGGTTCTGCTGGTCTAACTGGACTCCAGAGCCCAAGGATTAAAGCAAAAATTGCCCTCTTCTTTATTATCAACTGGAAACGGAATCCTTCAGTAAGCTTTATTTCCATTCTCAGAGGGTTGTGTCTGGGGAAAAGAGTGGGCCATAAAAACAAGCCAAATAGATTAGCCCCTGAAGATGTCATCCAGAAAATTCTTAAGTCACAAAATTATACAATTCCTGAGCTACAGTGAGAGCTTGACTGCACCTGGAGAAAGAAATTGGTCATGAATCCAGGAATTTTAATGAAGAAGTGGAGTTTGAGGTTAGAGACAGGTTAGCCCAGATTGAAGCTCACACAGCCTACTAAATCTGGCTAACTTTGGACCCTGTGTTTTGGGTACAAAAGAGAATATAAAAGAAAAGAAACCCAAGAGGTCATGAGCTGGTTTTGTCTTTTTTTTTTTTTTTGTCACACCCGGCAGCGCTCAGGGGTTACTCCTGGTTCTATGCTCAGAAATCGCTCCTGGCAGGCTCAGGGGACCATCTGGAATGCCATAATTCAAACTACTGACCTTCTGCATGCAAGGCAAATGCCTTACCTCCATGCTATCTGGTTTTGTCTTTAATCATTTATAATAAAAACTTGTCATGTTAGTTAAAGGAACTGGCAATTCTATATATTTCCCTATGTATCCACATCCTACAAATTCAAATCTTGGAGCTAAACATGATTAGAGAGTCATAGCAACCTCTTTGATTTTGTTCCAGGTTTGTTTCCCAGAGTTAAACAATTCCATGATCTTTTCATGGATGGGCATTCACCTTCCAGTGGAAAAGCTCAATGTGAACAGATTCTGTACTGTCCCTGCTCGCTTTTTTGCTCCCTTTGCCATTGAAGTATTTATTTCCCCTCTCTGGAGAGGTTGATAATATTCCCACATTCTTTCTGGCTTTAGCAGCCTTGCTAAAGCTATTTGTGGTTACGGATTATTGCTGCTGTCTGAAATATTTCCTTGCTGTTTGCAATCTGAAGATACTTGGAAGAAGATTTTAAAATCATGGAACAAAACCAACAATAAAATAGAAAGTGGACTGGTATGTGGAACCTAAGCTGAGGACAATATTTATCATTAGGGTAAGCCTTTGAGTTCACTACGGTGGAATCTCCAGCCACAGATACTTCATTTTTATTTTTAGTTCAAGGTACAGTAATGCAAAACTCTTTGGGCTCTTGTAAAGTAGATCAGAAAGCAGAATACTAATCTTTTGCAGTAGGAGAAGCCAGTTACTGTAGTTTTTTTATACTAATTGCTGAAGATGGGATAACAATTGCTGTTTCCTTAGTCAAAGAGGTATCACAGCCCTTGGAAAGTGGGAATGCAGTCTGAAATTTATTGTAAGGTGAACCCTTCCCATAACACCCTTTTACCTAAGGTTTTTTTTTGAGATGTAATCCACCCGGATGTTCAGACTCACCCAAACATGGGATGGGGTAGGCTGTTTTTAAAGAAAGATTTAAAAAGTCTGATTTGGGGAGGAGAGAGAGAAAAAGAGAGAGAGAGAGAGAGAGAGAGACAGAGAGAGAGAGACAGAGAGAGACAGAGAGAGACAGAGACAGAGATAGAGAGAGAGAGAGAGAGAGAGGCAAAAGGCAAAGAGAGGGGCAACAAAAGGCAAAGAGAGAGGGGCAACAAAAGGCAAAGAGAGAGGGGCAACAAAAGGCAAAGAGAGAGGGGCAACAAAAGGCTTAGCAGAGAAAGACATATGAGGTAAAGCATATGGCAGACAGAGCCATGGAATAAAAGCAAGCTGACACTGATGAAACTTTAACTGACTGCTTGTGAATTATTTGTCTACTGTTACCCTACATCTTCAGACCCACAGGCCTAAGGGGCTAGAGTTGCCATGTTGGGGGAGGACTCACTCAACATGTGGGGTCTATATATATTATATTTTTAATTCTACAAGAGAGGCCAGTTACTGTAGATTTCTGAAATTAATTGCTGAAGATGGGATGCAAATCGCTGTTTCATTAGCCAAAGAGGTGTCACATCCTTCAGAGAGTGGGAATGCAGCTCTGCAATTCATCTTTCTCTGGATCTGGAATTCCCAGATCTGGTATTCCCACTGGACATACATGGACTAGACATATAACCTCTTTGAATAACCAAGGATGTCCCCTCCTATTCCCGAGTCCGCAATCCCATCTGCATTTGATGCTCAGATGCTGTGGGAAGGATTAGCTAGAAGAGAAGTACAAGCTGTTCATGGCAGGGAGAGTGTCTTGGGGACACTCTACCCCTCTCCCTCCTGGTGTTTGTTCTTTGATTATTACTCATTGGAGCAATAGTGTTAAAGTGGTAAAAAAAATTTAAACTTAATAGTTTCAGATTGCATCTTTTTCTATTTTGAAAGCTTGAATATGTAAAATAATAAAATTATGTGCTATCTTTTGACACTTGGCAGTCAGTTATTATGATGAGGATCTTCAGGAAAGAAATACCTGGGTATTGGGCTCTAAGCATAATAAAGCTCATTCTTATTAGACTATTAATCACTAGAATTAAAACACTGGTCTTGTATTTATCATGACCAGGAAGCATTTCTTCTAGAATGGGTACTCAACAACAATAATAACAAATGATAATCTTTTAAAAAACTTCTAAGGGCCCAAACAAGTTTTTGGTTTCCTAAGAACAGCTCTGTGTTGCAAACTTATAGGAATTCCCATGTTCATATGTCATGTGGTCCTAACTTAGACTCCATGTGATTAGACAGTGACCGTCCAGCCTCGAACCCTAGATCTCAGACATAGATTTGCCATAGTTCTCTGTAACAGTTCCAGGAACCAAACTTCCTCTGGGAAATTCTTTTTTTTTTTTTTTTTAATTTATTTTTTTTAAATTTTTTTTTTATTTAAACACCTTGATTACATACATGATTGTGTTTGGGTTTCAGTCATAAAAGGAACACCACCCATCACCAGTGCAACATTCCCATCACCCAAGTCCCAAATCTCCCTCCTCCCCACCCAACCCCCGCCTGTACCCTAAACAGGCTCTAAATTTCCCTCATACATTCTCAATATTAGGACAGTTCAAAAGGTAGTTATTTCTCTAACTAAACTCATCACTCTTTGTGGTGAGCTTCCTGAGGTGAGCTGGAACTTCCAGCTCTTTTCTCTTTTGTGTCTGAAAATTATTATTACAAGGGTGTCTTTCATTTTTCTTAAAACCCATAGATGAGTGAGACCATTCTGCGTTTTTCTCTCTCTCTCTGACTTATTTCACTCAGCATAATAGATTCCATGTAAATCCATGTATAGGAAAATTTCATGACTTCATCTCTCCTGACAGCTGCATAATATTCCATTGTGTATATGTACCACAGTTTCTTTAGCCATTCGTCTGTTGAAGGGCATCTTGGTTGTTTCCAGAGTCTTGCTATGGTAAATAGAGCTGCAATGAATATAGGTGTAAGGAAGGGGTTTTTGTATTGTATTTTTGTGTTCCTAGGGTATATTCCTAGGAGTGGTATAGCTGGATCGTATGGGAGCTCGATTTCCAGTTTTTGGAGGAATCTCCATATCGCTTTCCATAAAGGTTGAACTAGACGGCATTCCCACCAGCAGTGGATAAGAGTTCCTTTCTCTCCACATCCCCGACAACACTGTTTATTCTCATTCTTTGTGATGTGTGCCATTCTCTGGGGTGTGAGGTGGTATCTCATCGTTGTTTTGATTTGCATCTCCCTGATGATTAGTGATGTGGAACATTTTTTCATGTGTCTTTTGGCCATGCGTATTTCTTCTTTGTCAAAGTGTCTGTTCATTTCTTCTCCCCATTTTTTGATGGGGTTAGATGTTTTTTTCTTGTAAAGTTCTGTCAGTGCCTTGTATATTTTGGAGATTAGCCCCTTATCTGATGGGTATTGGGTGAATAGTTTCTCCCACTCAGTGGGTGGCTCTTGTATCCTGGGCACTATTTCCTTTGAGGTGCAGAAGCTTCTCAGCTTAATATATTCCCATCTGTTAATCTCTGCTTTCACTTGCTTGGAGAGTGCAGTTTCCTTCTTGAAGATGCCTGTAATGTCCTGTAGTGTTTTGCCTATGTGCTGTTCTATATATCTTATGGTTTTGGGGCTGATATCGAGGTCTTTAATCCATTTGGATTTTACCTTTGTACATGATGTTAGCTGGGGGTCTAAGTTTAATTTTTTGCAAGTGGCTATCCAATTGTGCCAACACCACTTGTTGAAGAGGCTTTCCCTGCTCCATTTAGGATTTCCTGCTCCTTTATCAAAAATTAGATGGTTGTATCTCTGGGGAACATTTTCTGAGTATTCAAGCCTATTCCACTGATCTGAGGACCTATCCTTATTCCAATACCATGCTGTTTTGATAACTGTTGCTTTGTAGTACAGTTTAAAGTTGGGAAAAGTAATTCCTCCCATATTCTTTTTCCCAATGATTGCTTTAGCTATTCGAGGGTGTTTATTGTTCCAAATGAATTTCAAAAGTGTCTGATCCACTTCTTTGAAGAATGTCATGGGTATCTTTAGAGGGATGGCATTAAATCTGTATAATGCCTTGGGGAGTATTGACATTTTGATGATGTTAATCCTGCCAATCCATGAGCAGGGTATGTGTTTCCATTTCCGTGTGTCCTCTCTTATTTCTTGGAGCAGAGTTTTATAGTTTTCTTTGTATAGGTCCTTCACATATTTAGTCAAGTTGATTCCAAGATATTTGAGTTTGTGTGGTACTATTGTGAATGGGGTTGTTTTCTTAATGTCCATTTCATCCTTATTACTATTGGTATATAGAAAGGCCATTGATTTTTGTGTGTTAATTTTGTAGCCTGCCACCTTGCTATATGAGTCTATTGTTTCTAGAAGCTTTTTGATAGAGTCTTTAGGGTTTTCTAAGTAGAGTATCATGTCATCTGCAAACAGTGAGAGCTTGACTTCTTCCTTTCCTATCTGGATTCCCTTGATATCCTTTTCTTGCCTAATCGCTATAGCAAGTACTTCCAGTGCTATGTTGAATAGGAGTGGTGAGAGAGGACAGCCTTGTCTTGTGCCAGAATTTAGAGGGAAGGCTTTCAGTTTTTCTCCATTGAGGATAATAATTGCCACTGGCTTGTGGTAGATGGCCTTCACTATATTGAGAAAGGTTCCCTCCATTCCCATCTTGCTGAGAGTTTTGATCAAGAATGGGTGTTGGACCTTATCAAATGCTTTCTCTGCATCTATTGATATGATCATGTGGTTTTTATTTTTCTTGTTATTGATGTTGTGTATTATGTTGATAGATTTACGGATGTTAAACCAGCCTTGCATTCCTGGGATGAAACCTACTTGATCGTAGTGGATGATCTTCTTAACGAGGCATTGAATCCTATTTGCCAGGATTTTGTTGAGGATCTTTGCATCTGCATTCATCAGTGATATTGGTCTGTAATTTTCTTTTTTGGTAGCGTCTCTGTCTGGTTTAGGTATCAAGGTGATGTTGGCTTCATAAAAGCTATTTGGAAGTGTTTCTGTTTGTTCAATGTCATGAAAGAGTCTTGCCAAGATTGGCAGTAGTTCCTCTTGGAAAGTTTGATAGAATTCATTAGTGAATCCATCTGGACCTGGGCTTTTGTTTTTCGGCAGACATTTGATTACTGTTTTAATTTCATCAATGGTGATGGGGGTGTTTAGATATGCTACATCCTCTTCCTTCAACCGTGGAAGATTATAAGAGTCCAAGAATTTATCCATTTCTTCCAGGTTCTCATTTTTAGTGGCGTAGAGTTTTTCAAAGTAGTTTCTGATTACCCTTTGAATCTCTGTCATATCAGTAGTGATCTCTCCTTTTTCATTCCTGATACGAGTTATCAAGTTTCTCTCTCTCTCTTTCTTTGTTAGGTTTGCCAGTGGTCTATCAATCTTGTTTATTTTTTCAAAGAACCAACTTCTGCTTTCGTTGATCTTTCGATTGTTTTTTGGGTTTCCACTTCGTTGATTTCTGCTCTCAGCTTTGTTATTTCCTTCTGTCTTCCTATTCTTGGGTCCTTTTGTTGAGCATTTTCTAGTTCTATTAGCTGTGTCATTAAGCTACTCAGGTAAGCTCCTTCTTCCTTCCTGATGTGTGCTTGCAAAGCTATAAATTTTCCTCTCAGTACTGCTTTTGCTGTGTCCCATAAGTTCTGAGAGTTTGTGTCTTTATTGTCATTTGTTTCCAGGAACCTTTTTATTTCCTCCTTGATTTCATCTCGGACCCACTGGTTATTGAGCATGAGGCTGTTTAACTTCCAGGTGTTAAAGTGTTTCTTCTGAGTCCCTTTGGAGTTCACAAATAATTTCAGAGCCTTGTGGTCAGCGAAGGTAGTCTGCAAAATTTCTATCCTCTTGATCTTATGGAGGTATGTTTTATGTGCCAGCATGTAGTCTATCCTGGAGAATGTCCCATGTACATTGGAGAAGAATGTGTATCCAGGTTTCAGGGGATGGAGTGTCCTATATATATCCACTAGGCCTCTTTCTTCCATTTCTCTCCTCAGGTCTAGTATATTCTTGTTGGGTTTCAGTCTGGTTGACCTGTCCAGTGTTGACAAAGCCGTGTTAAGGTCCCCCACAATTATTGTGTTGTTGTTGATATTATTTTTCAGATTTGTCAACAGTTGTATTAAATATTTTGCTGGCCCCTCATTTGGTGCATATATGTTTAGGAGAGTGAATTCTTCCTGCTCTACGTACCCCTTGATTAATATAAAATGTCCGTCTTTGTCCCTTACAACCTTCCTGAGTATAAAGTTTGCATTATCTGATATTAGTATGGCCACTCCAGCTTTTTTATGGGTGTTGTTTGCTTGGATAACTTTTCTCCAGCCTTTTATTTTGAGTCTATGTTTGTTCTGACTATTCAGGTGCGTTTCTTGTAGGCAGCAGAAGGTTGGATTGAGTTTTTTGATCCATTTAGCCACTCTGTGTCTCTTAACTGGTGCATTTAGTCCATTGACGTTGAGAGAAAGAATTGTCCTGGGATTTAACGCCATCTTTATTTCAAAATTTGGTGTGTCTTTTGGGTAGTCTTGTCTTAGATTAGGTCTTTCAGTTTTTCTCTTAAGACTGGTTTTGTGTCTGTGAAGTTTCTGAGCTGTTTTTTGTCTGTGAAACCATGTATTCTTCCATCAAACCGGAAAGTGAGTTTTGCTGGGTATAGTATTCTGGGTGAAGCATTCATTTCATTCAGTCTTGTCACAATATCCCACCACTGCTTTCTGGCATTGAGCGTTTCTGGTGACAGGTCTGCTGTAAATCTCAGGGAAGCTTGCTTGAACATGATTTCCCCTTTTGATCTTGCTGTTTTCAGAATTCTGTCTCTATCTGTGGGATTTGTCATTGTGACTAGGATGTGTCTTGGGGTGGTTTTTCTGGGGTCTCTTTTGGTTGGTACTCTTCGGGCATGCAGGATTTGATCACATATATTCTTTAGCTCTGGAAGTTTCTCTTTAATGATGTTCTTGACCATTGATTCTTCCTGGAAATTTTCTTCCTGGGTCTCTGGGACTCCAATGATTCTTAAGTTGTTTCTGTTGATCTTATCATAGACTTCTATTTTCGTCTGTTCCCATTCTTTGACTAATTTTTCCATTGTCTGCTCATTTGCTTTAAGTTTTTTGTCCAATCTCTCCTGCTGTATGGAATTGTTATGTATCTCATCTTCCACAGCACCAAGTCTATTCTCAGCTTCTGATACCCTGTCCCAGAGCTTATCCATTTTGTCATTCACTTCGTTTACTGACTTTTTCAGTCCTGTTAGTTGACATGTTATTTCAGTTTGGAGTTTTGTCATTTCTGCCTTCATATTTTCTTGGTTCTTATTAGTGTTCTGTTCAACTCGATCCATGGTTTCTTGGAGTCTGTTGAGCACCTTCCATATTGCTAGTCTAAAGTCCTTATCTGAGAGATTGATTAGTTGTTCAGTCATTATCTGGTCCTCAGAATTGTCATCTTCATTCTCTATGTCTGATGCTGGCCTGCGTTGTTTCCCCATTGTCACACTTGTATTGTGGGTTTTTCTACGTGTTGTAGTGGTATTCATTGTCTATATGATGTAGGCAGCACACTCCTCTGGCTCCTCCTTTCTGGATGGGCTGACTTGCCTCTAAGGGAGGGGAGTCCTCCGTGGATGAAGCCTCACACTGGGTCAAATCTTAGGCCCGAGCATGCAACAGAGAAGACAGTCCAGAGAGAAATGTTTGCTTCTGTGATATAGCGCCGTTCTTAGTGTGATTTTTCCTTCTTGTTGCAATGGAGTTCTTTCCTTAGAAAGAGTGCACGGCCGCGTAGCGAAGCGGAGCGGCCGTGCTCCTCTGAGCCTCTTTTTGCCCCACTCGCAAGAGTTTCACGCAAGAGGACAGTAGACAGACATAGACAGGTCACACTCACAGTCTTTCACAGCTGAGCCCCACTGGGCTGGTGTACTTTCGCGGATTTTCCCCGCCTGGTGTCACACACAGGGAGCCCGGAAATTCTTAATACTGCTCGTACACCAAATATGCACTAGTTTCGATATGATATCCTGACAATGAGAAAATGTCATCAACTAAGAGCAGGTTGTCTTACTTCACTACTTAACAATAAAATGAAATCAGAAGACATGCCATCCTTTGATCTGTGCAAAAGCCAAGATTGTTAGCTACAGAAGACTGACCGTGACAACCATGCCTGAGCAGAACTTATCCTAAGATCAATAAAAAAAGACCCTAGTCTAAGCTTTGGCCTATGACCTGTACAACAACCAAGATCTCTAATCTCAGAGGTCTGACTGAGACAACTGCAACTGAGCAGAACTTCTGGAAACATAATAAAAGACTATCCTAGGCTTCATACCAGTATCGGTGCAAAATCCAAGACTGATAAAAATTACAGTGTTAGAACAGAACTTCTAGAAAAGTAAAGAAAGACTTCACTCTAGTCTCCATCCAATGACCTGTGCAAATACCGAGATCTCTAGCTACTGAGGCCTGATTTTTATCATCCAAGACTGAGCAGAAAGTTTCCAGAGAGCACAAAAGGACTTAGGGAAGAGAAAAAAAAAGCATGTACAGAGCCTATAGTTATTCCCATGATAGTATGCTTCAAAGGCGGAGAAACCCTTTATTTCTTAGGCCAAGCGAATTCCCTTTCTAATCTCCCAAATATTTACTGTGCCTATGCAAAAAAAAAAGTACAAATTATGTTTTTGTTATTGTTGTTTTTTTCTTTTGTGAGTGTGCTTTGTTTTTATTTCAAGACCGTGGGTATTTGATTGTTGTCTTTGATTGCTGTGGTGCTTTTTGGGTTCTTTTGGTTGATTTTTTTGGTATAGTTTTTATGTTTTTCTTCCTTTTTCCCTTTTTTCTTAAATTGATACTTATGGCCTCTAGAAGGGTGCCTCCCATTTCTTTCTTGTTTGATTTTTACCCCTCCCCCTTTTTTCTTTTTTTTCTTCCCCTTCAAACAGAACCACATAACTTGAGCCATCTTGTTATGCCTCACAAATTGAAGGAGAAATAATGGAAGGTACCAAGACAAAACAGGTGTATGAACATTGAGTAGAAATACAAAGTGATCATACTTAAACACCAAATCCAAAGCCAACGACAACAGAATCAAAACCCAATCTACAGCAAGCTAGAGACAGAGGAGACCACTTATACTAGCAGCCCAGGGGTCACAGGAAGGGGATATGGGATGCATGCTGGGAATAGGGGTGGAGGGAGGACAACACTGGTGGTGGGAATGCCCCTGATTCAATGTCACTATGTACCTAAAATATACTGTGAAAGATTTGTAATTTACTTTGGTCAAAATAAAAATTATTTAATTAAAAAAAAGAATTTCTATGTTCAAGTTCATGCACAAAACCTTTCATTTTTTTTATCACCACTGTTAATTTTAGCCAACATATTTTTGACAGGCTGGTCTTACTGTTACCCTAATTCAAGGCATTAGCTCAGTTGGATTTGTCTTCCATTTGGAAAGTAATATGGGCATTGAATAAGTATCTTTCATGGGGAATTTTGGGAAACAAAGCACCCTTTCCTCCTGTTGCTACAAGAGCTCATATGCCCTGTGCTGCATCTGCTGCTCTGACTGGCAGGAGAAAGAGAATGAAGAACCATGTAAGGAGATACATTCAATCAAGAAGAAAAAAAATCTTTCCTTCTTTTCACTTCCTCGAAGCCCCTGAGTCATGCAGCCTATTGATGTACTCATCTGGAGGACAATGATTTTATGGTCATGTTATGGCCACTTCTGCACTCTATCACATCCAGGTCCCTGTGTGGGACATGCATGTGATCATTGACAGGACACAGGTTGTAGAAATTCTTTTTCTACTGTTGTGTGTATAGGTCCCTTTGCCCCTCGGGTGTTCCAGGTTAACATGTTCTTTGCTCAGCTCTTTGATAAAGGGAGGTTGGGGACTAATATAAAAGTGCAAAGTGTAAAAACTGGACTTACTTGCTCTATTAACAAATTTTCAACATCATTTCCTCCAGCTTTAGTGTTTTTTTTTCTCATGGATAGGTTTTTGTTAGCTCCAAGTCTGCAAAGCCACATCCAGGATTTGTTTCCAAATTTTTCACCAAGCCTCACCTACTTCCTGGCTTTTGTAGCCTGTAGTGCTCTGAGTAAGGAGGGCCTGAGTACAATGGACATTCTAGACTTCAGTCTAGAATGCACAAATTCGGTGCAACTTTGAGCTGATCTTTGAAGCGAAGATGAGCATCTTTATTTCACTGAATCATTTCATTGGGCCTTTGTGATTTGAGACCACCTCTTCCCTTCAGCAGGTGGCTTTTCCAAATGTGTCTAACTCTAATATAGAAGGCTGCTTTCCTTTGATCTCTGCTGGGAATCTGGCCAACTCAGATTGAAGTTTGCTTACTTCTTGGATCCCACCTAATAAGAGCCAACCGTTATCAACACAGCAGAACTTTTTATAGTTGAGCTTTAGGGAAAAGGTGAACTTTCTTTTTAATTATTACAAGTCTTACTGTATTTCACAAAATAATTCAGGGACTGTTCCTGCTAATTTTCAGCAAGTAAACCTTCTTTATCTTTTGACTGGGTCACCTCCAAGTGTGCCAGGATCCCTGACTGTGGTCTCTGTTCTTGGAAGAATGGACATAGATGAGATAAGGTAGGGAGTTTCCATGAATAGGCCTATTTCATAAACAAGACTAATTCTAGCTTCGTGAACATGACTAGCCATATTCAACCATGGGAAGTTTGAAAAGTTCACTGAGTTTATGCATGGATGAATGGAAGCAATTTTGGGGAGCCCATAGCAATCTTCTCATCACAGGCAGTTATAGGCTGAAGTAATCAGTCAATGACAATGACCCACTTCTGTATTATAAAGAATAGATCTATATATTGAGAATTAAGGGGAGAGATACAGATACAGGAAAAAGAAGAAGTTAAAGAAGGCATTAGTAGGACCAGTACTCACTGAGGAAATCATTCAAGAATTCTCTTAAAAGAAAACTAGAAGAGAAATAGGTGTCTCCTTCCTCTGTACTCCTCTCCCTGTTGGTGGTTGGACATGGCTGAGTCCTTCCCTAAAAGGGTGGAAGGAATTTCTTCTAAAGGGGAAGCAAATAAGGGTGGGATGACAGTTTTCAAAAGTTGACTCTACAAACCATACATTAATGTCACTTAGGTTTGTTCCTTTTCTACAAGGCTAGGGTGAGTCATCTGGGTTCATTATTCTTTAAAAATAACCCAGAAGAAGTGGGAACAATTGAAAGAAGCCCATCGCTAGCAATTACAAAATCCACTGGCATGCAAATCCTGCAGAGAGGGGCAGGTGGAAAGCTAGTGGGCTAGAGTTTAGGTTGTGGAGAAAGAAGAAATGCCCCAGTGGATCAAAGCTTTGTTCAAAACATTTCTTGTTTTCCATTCCTCTCGAACTTGGCCAGATTTCTGTTCATGAAAAAAAAGCCATTTCCTAATTTTCCTGAAGATGCACTGTGAAGCTGTAGATTTAAGTCACATTTTTTTAGGCTTTCAGTCTGGAGGCAGATGCTTGTTTATTGCCACTTTTTTGTCCATTGTGAATAAGAATGCAATGAACATGGGAGTGCAGATACCACTTTAGTATCCAGATTTTACTTCTTTTGGAGTATAAGGAGGGGCAGAAGTGATATGGTTGATCATATGCTAGTCCTATTTTTAATCTTTTGAGGTGACTTCATACTGTTTTAGACAGAGACTGCAGGAGTTTACATTTCCACCAACTGTGCCTGGGAGCCCCCTTTCTCCACATCCTTTCCAACATTTGTTTTCTTTTGTCTTTTGGTACCAATGATTCTAACAGGTGTGAGATGAGATCTCAGATGGCTTTTTCCTGATGATTTCTAAGGTCAAGTCTCTTTTCATGTGCCTACTAAACATTTGAGCACCTTCTTTGGAAAAAATACCTATTCAGGGGTTCTGCCCATGTTAAATCACATCTGTTTTATTTTTATATTTATTTGTATGAGTTAATTATGTATTTCGAATATGAACCCTTATTGGAGAGAAAATATTTGCCAATATATTCTTTACTTCCCAAGGCTATCTTTTCATTTCTTATAGTTTGTTAGTTTGATGGATTAATACTTATTTATTTATTTGTTTTTTGTTGCTTATGATTTTGCATCATACCAAACAATATTTTCCAAAAATATGTTAAGGAAAGTTCCATGTTTCTTGGAAGTTTGTGGTTTCCTGGTCTTATGTTTAATCTTACTCCATTTCAGGATAATTTATGTGAGTAGTTTAAGAGAGGTGCAAAGGCTGGAGTGATAGCACAATCAGTAGGGCATTTGCCTTGCATGCAGCAGATCTGGGTTTGATCCCAGGCATCCCATATGATCCCTGAGCGCACCAGGAGTGATTTCTGGGTACAGAGGAATAACTATTGAACATGGCTGAGTGGGTCAAACCCCAGAAAAGATAGAGGTCAAATTTTATTATTTTAAGTTATTGCCCACTTTGCCCATTGATATACCAGATATAGACTGGGTCCAGTCTATATCCATTGAATGTTGCTGGCCTATCTTTGAGACAGGCAATCTATTTCTCTCACTCACTACTATTGTCATGATAGCTGTTGCTGTAGTTATTTCTCTAGCTGCACTCACCACTCTTTGTATGTTAAGTTTCATATTGTGGGCTGGTCTTTCCAGCCTTCATCTCTATTGTCTCTGGGTATTATTACTATACTGCCTTTTATTTTTCTTAATCCTACAGACGAGTGAGACTAATCTGTATCTATCTCTTTCCCTTTGACTTATTTCAGTCAGCATAAGAGTTTCTATGTTCATCTATGTATAGAAAAATGTCATGACCACTTTTTTATGACACTTGCACAATATTTTATTTTATATATGTACCACAGTTTCTTTAGCCACTTCTCTGTTGTTGGACATCTGAGTTGTTTCCAGATTCTGGCTATTGTAAATAGTCACCTACAGAATGGAAGAAACTATTTACCCAATACCCATCAGATAAGGGACTACTTATCTAAGATATACAAGGTACTGACAGAACTTAAGAAAAAAAATCTAACCCCATCCAAAAATGGAGAGAAAAAAATGAACAGACACTTCCTCAAAGAAGAAATACAAATGACTACATGGTACATGAATAAATGCTCCACTTCACTAATCATCAGGGAAAGGCAAATAAATCAACAATGATTTTTTTTTTTGGTTTTGGGCCACACCCATTTGATGCTCAGGGGTTACTCCTGGCTAAGCACTCAGAAATTGCCCCTGGCTTGGGGGGACCCTATGGGACATCGTGGGATCGAACCACGGTCCTTCCTTGGCTAGCGCTTGCAAGGCAGACACCTTACTTCTAGCTCCACCTCGCTGGCCCCAATCAACAATAATGTACCATCTCATGCCACAGAGGCTGGCACACATCACAAAGAATAAGAACAATCAGTGCTGAAGGGGATGTGGGGAGAAAGTACTCTTATTCACTGCTGGTAGGAATGCTGACATGTCCAGCCTTTCTAGAAAACAATATGGATGTTTCTCAGAACAACTGAAAATTTAGCTCCCATATGATCCAGCAATACCATTCCTAGGGATATAGCCTAGGAACACAAAAACACAATACAAAACTGCCCACTTCATGCCTATGTTCATTTCAGCACTATTTGTATAAATTTTCTTGAATTGCTGATATACTTGGAAGAAAGACAAATGAAAATTCCCTTTTATCCCCCTAAATGGTTTTGCACCTCATTATATCTGGACCACTTGAACACAGACTATGGAAATCACTCTTTGAGAGGAAGGTAGAAACTTCAGGAATTATGGCTTAGCTCCACAGTTAAGGTTATATAACTCTCCAACAGGCTCCCTCTGCCTCCAAGCTTTGAAGTATCAGCACACAGGAGTAGGTGGTGAAGCTGTCGAAGAGTTAGCTGTGAGGAGAGACAGATTTGCATTCATTTTGGTCTTGTCAGATGATTTTGGGAGAGGAGTTTCAATGGATGGCAGCAGCACAGTAGTGACCCTTTAGATGACTTGTGGTCAATCCTGTGCCTTGTCAGATCTTTGTTGTTTGGAGTTGGGTTGAATTCGCCTGAGGGGGAGGCCGACAGGCCCCAAAGGACCAGACCTCTGGCACCCCTGCCGCTGACACAGCCACTACAGACCTGCTACAGTGCGCCCCCTCCTTGTATGTGGCTTCACCACTGTAGTGACTCACTTACCTCAGACATTACCCTAAAGCCATGCGTGAAGTCATGTAAGGGCAAGTGTGTATTGCAATTTCATATATTGTTGCCAAGTACTTGCAAACTTGAGAGGAAGCTCAGATGCTTGTGAATAAGAAAATAGCCAGAAAAGATAATTTTATCTGTAATAGAAAAGAATGTTTATGCACACACATGCCTCTCCATTCCAAAGGACACAGATCTGCCCATTCATACATGTACATGCATATTTTCACACATCTACCCTCAAACACTCACGTATGAGCACACATACACATATCTTTCAACATACAACTATCCACAGGCTAATAATTATTCACCTTGATTAGATGCAGGTTTTTGTTGTTTTTGTTGATGTTTTGGGGCCACATCTGGCAATGCTCAGGGGTTACTCCTGGCTTTGCATTCAGGAATCACTCCAGGCAGGTTTGGCGGATCATATGGGATGCCAGGGATGAAACCCAGGTTTGTTGCACGCAAGACAAGTGTCCTACCTGCTCTTCTACTGCTCTGGACCTACCAAATTGAGTTTGAAAGACAGCCTGCACCCCCTTACTGAGGCTTTATTTGATAAGAGATCCATTTCAAACAGAGAATTCCTACTTTAAATAGGATATTTTCAATAGCCAAAAGTTATAACCAAAGAAAGGGATAAAACAATTTCATAGCCACAAATACAATGTTTAGAAGTTATCTATAAAAATAGAGCACTATTTAGAATAAGAGAAGTTTAGAATTAAAATTGTCAAATAAGATAATAAAATTATATAAATAAGTTATTTCCAGCAGCATATCTTGACATATTTAATCAGTCTATTACCAAATTAAAGCTTGTGCTTTTTTTTTTGATAAGATTAGAAAATAACTAACTTTATTTTTTAAATTGGGCTATGCATTCGTGCACACATATTTTCTTTTTTCTAAATAACGTGATATTACTGACCACAGAAAAAATTTTCCCTAAGATTGTTTTCTCTGGTTCATTAGATGAGCCCGAGGCCAGTTTTCTGTGCATAGCCTGGAAACATGTGAACATTTCGCTTCTGCAGCAGCAAAGCTGATCACACAGCAATGAATTGTTTTGTTTTCCCTTGCTCTGAGCTCAAGACTAAGAGAAGCTCAATTTTACTTTTTAAATTCTTAAGAATTCTTTCTTCCTTCCTCCCTTCTTTCCCTTCCTCCCTCCCTCCCTTCCTTTTCCCTTCCTTATTTCTTTCCTTTTTCCTTCCTTCCTTCCTTCCTTCCTTCCTTCCTTCCTTCCTTCCTTCTTCCCTCCCTTCCTGGACCTCCCTCCCTCCCTCCCTTCTTCTCTTTCTTCCATCCTTCTTTCCTTTTTTCCTTTCATCCTTCCTTCCTTATTCCCTTCCTGTCTCATTTATTTCCTTTCTTCCTTCCTCTCTTCCTTCCTTTCTTTATTCTTCCCTTTCGTCCCTCCTTCCTTCCCTTCTTCCTGCTTTCCTCCCTCCCTCCCTTCCTTCCTCCTTTTCTTATTCTCTTCCTTCCTCCTTTCTTTCCTCCCTTACTCCCTTCCTTTCTCCTTTACTTCCTTCCTTCCATTTCCTTCATTCCTTCCCTCCCTTTCTTCCCTCCCTCCTTCCCCTCCTTCCTCTCCTCCTTCCCTCCCTCCCTCCCTCCCTCCCTCCCTCCCTCCCTCCCTCCCTCCCTCCCTCCCTCCCTCCCTCCCTCCCTCCCTCCCTCCCTCCTCCTCCTTCCTTCCTTCCTTCCTTCCTTCCTTCCTTCCTTCCTTCCTTCCTTCCTTCCTTCCTTCCTTCCTTCCTTCCTTCCTTCCTTCCTTCCTTCCTTCCTTCCTTCCTTCCTTAGACTTATAAAGAGACTTACAAAGGTTTTTAAAGTTGTTTTCCAAAGTAGATTCATTGAGCACCCATTTAGGGTGTGTAATCTCACAATTGCACTGATTTCCTGAATAGGCTGTTAGAAACAAGCCTTTTGGCATTCTCCATGGCTTTGGCTTGCCTGATTCTCACCACGCACTGGTCCTAGCTTTACTGTCTTCTCCATGCTCCACCTATCATTACTCTTCCTGTCTAGAGTGGATTCTGCCATTGTTTGAAGAGTAACAGAAGAAGCATAAATGGAGCCTCAAATGGGAGGGACATTTATTTGATCATTAGAGACAGCCTTTTAGTCTGTCCCCTGCATGGAGGACAGGGAGAAAATCAAAGAACTGCTTTTATTCTGGGCAAAAACTGAGAAGAATAACTGTCCTCTACACAAAATCTTTTGTTGCCTTTATCCATTTCATTATTAGAAAGCATTTTATGTGCAGTTATCAAAAGTTGTAAGGTAGAGGGAATGCATTTTATATTTATCCTTTGGTGAAACGCTTTTTCTTTGCTCATGCAAAATGAGCAGATATCACAGAGACAATGAACTCTTTGGTGTTATGAAATTACTCTTCTTTTATTATGTGCCTTTCTATGGTTTCCTGAGAGCAACGAGCAGAGTTGAATGCCACACTTCCAGCTCGCTACAGAAGAATTAAACAAAATAAGGCACACCAATAAATAGCTATTGATTCACATAGAATAGATTATAAGTTTCAAGATATTTTATTGTTGAAGCAGGTCATCACACACAGAGCACTTTGCTTTTAATGAAAAGTGCAACTATCTTTTTTTTTTTTTTTTTTTTTTTTTTTTGGTTTTTAGGTCATACCTCTCTCAGGGGCTACTTCTGGTTCTGTGCTCAGAAATTACCCCTGGTAGGCTTGGGGGACCATATGGAATCCCAGGGGATAGAACCCAGGTTGTCTACATGCAAGGCAAACATCCTACCCACTGTGCTATCATTTCGGCTTCCAAAGTACTACTCCTTAACCACAATGAGATCATACCTGTAAGAGGTTATCAAGAAAAAACTAGCAAAGTGGGAGGCTGTGGAGAAAACATTTTTGAGCACTACTGGGGCAATGTCAATTAGTGCAAGAACTATGGAAAACTAGAGAGATTTTGGGGAAAAAGTGAAGATAGAACCACCAGGTGATCCGGTTATCTTACTTCACTGATATTGGTGGCCTTCTTCATTGTCTTCCAGGTGACCTTGACTGAAGGGCATGCTTTCCACAGGGCAGTTTGATGTGACCCATGACAGGGCTCTATGTCAGGGTAGAAGGAATTCCTCAGTGGACAGACCAGGGATGGGGGTATGGGTGCCTGCCCACTGAGGATTTCCTCCTACCCCCATCCAGGACCTACAGCTTCCAGAGTGCTACAGGCATGAATTGAATGTTTGTCCTTTTAGAATTCATACTCTGGAGTCCTATTTCTGAGGGGAATGGTATTAGGAATTGAGGCTTTGGGGAGGTGGCTGTGGTTGAAGAAGGGCACAAGGGAGGGAGCCTCAGGATGAGACAACTACCCTGAGGAGAAGAGAGAGAGATACTAGAGATGCAGAATGTCTCCTCTTTTTCGCAAGCCAAGAAACAATTCTCCACAGATACAGCCCTGCTGACACCTGACCTCAGACTTCAGCCGCCAGAGCTGTGAGAAAATAAATGTCTTCTGGGACATCCCAGAGTGCAATGTTCTAGGATCCAGAGCTGACTAAGACAGTGGCCTTTCTTAGACTTGGGGTTCTCTCTCTGTCGCTCTTTTACAGTCTTCTTTCTTCTTGGGAAGCCTGCTTTGCAAATTTCTATCCTGTTTGGTCCAGCCCCACAGATATTGTAATATTGCCATTGCAATATGATCTTTAGCTCATGATCTCAGTGTCCATTTTTAAAGAAGGCTCCTTAGAAAAGTACCACAAGTTAGGGATCCCAATTTTATTCTCATTCCCACTTTTTCTCTGATTAAAAACCTCCACAAAGATAAAGAACCTTAACACAAACAAAAAATAATAGGCTCCATCTTGTCACACAGGAGGCAGGAATTTTCTCCTCCAGGGCCCTTGGAAATCCCACTCATGACTTTTTTTTTTAACAAGAGAATAAAGTAGTATAGATCCAGTACATTATAGATACATTAACTAGGGGCTTCCTTTATTCAAGAGTAAATAAGTGAAGGACTGGTAGAAAGGAAGAAGAAATTATAATGGTCTGACACACATCATAAATATTCTAGATTAGCCTGAGAGAGAGGAGGGAGACAGAGAAAAACAGAGATAGACACACAGAGAGACAGATACACAGAGAGAGAATGAGAGAATAAGAGAGAGAGATTTATCCAGTCTAGACAGCTGATCTTATTGCTTCCTTTCATATTGGGTTAATAAGGCATCTTTCTGTAATATAAATTATGGATAGGACTCCTAATCACACAGCAGACATAGAATCCTAAGTGGGGTCTAAAATCTATTTAGGAAAACAATGTTCTTCTGCGTTAGAGACCAAGAGGCCAATTATTATTGAATATGGAGCTGCTAGTTGGCTGGAAATTTGAAGTACCGTATTTGGCGGCATATAAGACGACTTTTGAAACAAAAAAAAGTCAACCGAAAATCGGGGGTTGTCTTATATGCTGAGTATATCCCAAAAAATGTTTCAATATGTCGCTAAATGAAAATTGTATGAATATTGCCACAAAACGAATTTTCCAACTCGATCCTGCACCAATCACTGCAAGGCTGCTCGGACCGCCTCTCTAACTCAGCCAATCCAAGTAGGCTTTTTATGCATGCAAATTAGACAATGTTCTAGACCCGAATCTTCACTGTAAAAAGCCTGCTCAGATTGGCCAGAGTCAGAGAGGATGTCTATTACAGTTATAACCTTTGAATCTTTGCTTGTTGTGATTGGTTCACTGTGGTACATGCAGTTGCAGCACAGGAACGTTCTGTCTGATACATCGAATATAGGCCTACATCTATGTTTTAACTGGAAAATTAGGGGGTCGTCTTATATGCCGCAAAATACGGTATTTGGTCCACTTCCTTTGCACTGATAACCTACAATTACATAAGTATGACTTTTGGCTCAAAGTGGACAAGAAGCTGGTATGAAATGGGGAATAACAAAATTCTTTTAGTTGATAAGACAAACTTCCAAGTGATAACTCTAAGGACTGATGAGAAGGTAGTGAATTTGTTCCTCCAAAGGCATTCTAGTAGTTTCGATCAGGGAAAGTGATGCTGCATACTAAGAAAGTGGTTCAGGATGTACATAGTGGCTTTCTGAATCCTGGCAAAAAGTAATCTGAGAATTTCACTCAAATTAAAAAAATTTGGAATTCACTTAAAATAATGAGCTGGAATTAGAATTTGCAGTACTTTTTATTCCTGAGCTATAAATAAAGTCTTATAAATATAAATAGATGTTTTAGCCTTTGAGACAGTGCATTTAAATCAAGAAGCATGGACATCACCATATGACCCATGCTGCTCTAATTTTTTTTATGAGTCCAAAGCCTGTATGCTCCTGTTTCTTGAAACAAATGGACTCTTGGTGAGGGCACCTGAGTCTGTAAGTGAAACCTCATTTCACTATGTTTTCACTCAATCACTCTTCAGACTGAGTTGCCAAGTGCTTGACTGATTTATCAAGATGATGCAAAAATTGTTTTTCAATTGCACAATTTGTTTTTATAACTATTCTTAAAAGGCAAAATATCTACAAAATAATTAAGTGGTTGCTTCATGTCAATTTTTTTTCAGATCATACTGCAAAAACACACCTTTCTTTTAGATTTAACCATACAGTACAATACAACAAAGGGATCTTAGTGGTTTCATTACTTACTGTAATATTTGGAAATGTCTTGTGGCACATTCAGTGGGCAAAAATTGGGAATTACCTACCTATTCAATGTCTTATGGTGCTCTAAAAAATTTCTCCAACAAAAAAGGGTCTGACCATTTTCAAGCATGTTCAAGTTGAAAAACCCAGTTCTGTGCTTTGTTTCACGAGATGCTGAACTTCCTAAGAGTAATGGGAGAAGGAAGGAATGGTGACATGTGGCTCAGCCACTTATATGCTGAGCCAGAATTTAGACTAGAATGTCAGTTTCATGTTAGGGTAAAGAACAAAGATTGTTTCTTGTAAAGGGTACATTATTGGGCCTTAACTATTCCACAAATGAAATTGCCATGTTTAAACCAGCCCAGCTCCATAGACTCATTCTTTTCTCCAACAAGATGTAAACCAAGCCAGGAAAGATTATGAGTACACAGGCCTCTGTAACAGAAAGCTGGCCATTATGTGGTTCTGAGAATCAGACTTTAATGTCTCAGGGTTTTCTGATGTGCACTAATACAACAGCATCATCTGCTAAAGTTGAGATCCAGAATTCATCCTATGAGATCATCATTTTGAAATGGGCTTTGTGAAGATGACAACCACACTCAGAAAACATTAATAGAGGATATGTAGGAAGTGGAATAGATTAATTCCATAAGAAATTTTAGCAATCACACCTGCCATCAGAAAAGGTGACACTGATTCAGGAAACAGAGAAGCACAGTGCAAGGTCAGAAAGCACCACCCCTTCTAAGTAGCCATACATCTACCTTTATGGCATTTGGGAGTGCCAAAAAAACAGAATCCCATCCTGCCCTTACCTTTTCTTTAGGAATCTGGAATTCACACTGACAGTCTCCTGATATGACTGAGTTTTTATGATTATGATAATATGATTAAGTTGTGTGTCTTTGGCACCTTTAGCATCCCAGAATTCCTGACATTCTATGTTCTTATCTTCTACCACTACAGAGGTACTTGGCTATCTCACCTCCAACAAAACAGGATTCAAGGGCTCTCATGAACATTCATGAAATGTTGAGATCTGGTGTGTGGGCACATGGAGGCATTGTTAGCACGTCAATGTTCCTTTTAGTGAATAATTGATAGGCATAATGCAGCTTCTGATCCCAGATGGCAGTGGGACATATTGGTGGCTTAGCCTCAAGAGGTGGTAAAGGGATGTCTTTGATGCAGTAGGTATTGGCTGACCTAGGAACACCTGCAAAGTCCTTGGTTGCACAAATATTGGCCTTTGCTGAACTCTCTGCAAACTCCACTCACTCTTCATTCTAGGCCAGCTGGCCCTCTCCAAGCTTGGGCAAGTTGCCCAGAATCAACATTAATGCTCATCTGATAAGTTCCCTTCTCTTCCTTTCAACTGTAAGTGTCTTGTTTAAATTCAAGGAAAATCTCACTTCTAAAAGTACCTCTTTTCCTTTTTCTTCTATTTAAATATCTTCTTTCCCAAGAACATGAATCTCCATTTTCTAGGTCATTACAATCTATAAAGGTAGTGCAGGCCCTGTAAGTGTTATTGAAAACATTCTGGTAGAGATATTAATTAATTAAAAAATAAGTAAAACAAGTTTGATCATAGAATATCTAACCCAACAGGTAAGAAATCCATATCATTCAGCAACTTTTCAACTTTGCCTTACTTGTATCAATTTTTGAGGTTTTAAATATTGAATATAATACATTAACTTTAATAATACACATTGAGTACCTTTTCTAACCTATAGCATGATGGTCATTGTTGTTTTTCTTTGAGCCTTATATATTTTATCTCTGGGCTGAGTAGGGTCTGACTGGAATTTTATTGTTTTGCACACAGTACACACAAAGCAACAGAATGTGAATGAGCATATATTATTAGACATAAATATTAGATATAAATATTATATCCCATGAGATTCTGAAATTTATAAATACTTCAAATAGAGTCATGTTACTTTTATGTTGTGTCACATATCATATATATTGCATGTTACAATATATTAATACTTTTGTTTGTTTGGAGGCCACATTCATACATATACTTTAATACTTTTTAATATGTATAACAATATGGAAAAACTACATACCCCATGTAACTAGTGGTGTTTGGGGACTGGAGACACTCCTAGATATACTGGGATATCACTAAAGCTGAACCCCATTCTTTTTGGGCCCATTGATGCTAAGGATCAATAAAAGTGCCTCATACTGGAAGGCATATTCTCTACTAGCTGAGCCTTATTCCTTTCCCTATGCACTTTGTTATAAAAATTATACTTATTTTGACAGTACTAAATTAAACAATAAAAATGGATTTGATGCACAGCCACCAAGATCTCTAGATACAGAGGTCTCATTTTACCATCCAAGACAAAGCAGAAGTCTTCCATACACCACGAAAGCAACAAGGGGAGAGTAAATGATCATGCAAGGAGTCTATAGTTAATCCCATGACAGTATACTTCAGGGGTGGAGAAACCCTATATTTCCTAGGCCAAGGGAATTCCCTCTATAATATCCCCAATAGTTACTGTGCCTATGCAGGGGGAAAAAGAAAAGGAAAAATAAACCCACAATACAATCATTTTTCCACATATTTATCTATCGATTGATCGATTTTTTGACGTCTTTATTTTGGTGTAGAGATTGAAGTTAATGTCTCCAATATGATTTTATTTTATTTTATCTTATCTTTCTCTTTCTTTTTGCACTCGAGCATTATTTGATTTCAGAACTGAGACTATTGTGTGGTGCTTGTCTTTATTGCTGTAGTGCTCACTGGTTATTTAATTTGATATTTCTTTCTGTATTGTTGTGGTGTTTCAATTACTTTTTCACACCCTCTCTCAAACTGAGGTTCGAAGCCTCCGGGACTCCACCCATTTTCAGTGTATTTGACTTCTTTTTTCTCTCTTATTTTGTACCCCAATCTATTGCTTTCCTTTTCTTCAAACAAAACCACATGCCTCGATATATCTAGCTCTGCCTCTTAAATAGAGGGGGAAACAAGGAAGGGTTCCAGGACCAAACAGATATATGATCACTAATAGTAAGCCAGACAAAGAGGGGTCCACCTACTCTAGCAGCCCAGGGGGCGAAGATCGAGTGTATGGGTTGTAGAAAGGGAACTGGGATGGGGGGGAGGACATATTTGGTGATGGATATTCCCCTGATTCAGTGTTAATATGTACCTAAAATACTACTGTGAAAGATATGTACGCCATTATGAAAAATAATTTGTGTTTTAATCAGAAACTTTCTTTGACTTATATGTATTATTATATTATATTAATTATATTATATGTTATGTAATGTTACTATATATGTTATGTTAGTTTACCTCATTATGTTAATCAATTTTGTCTCTTGAATAAATTCGTACAATAAAAAATGGATTTGATGGCTAAAGATATAGAACAACAGTCTTAGATGATCACCTTGTATATATTTGATTGTGGCTTAATCCCTGAAATTACAGATGGTCCCCTGAGCCCTGCCAGGAGTTATCCCTGCCTGAGCATAGAGCTAGGAGTGAGTCCTGAGCAATGCTGAGTGTGGTCCTCTAAATTAAAAATGAAAAAAAGAAGAAAATAATGCTAAAAGATATTCTATGACTCAGAGACATTCTGTCCTGCTGAGATGGGTGATACTTTGACCTTGAAATTTGACCATTTTGGTCTATTGAACATGTCTGGTCCCCTTTGGTCTGAACCTGGAAAATTAATTTTCTAGAGCTGTAGTGACAAATCCCATTCACTGGGCAGCTCAGACAACACAGCTGTTTGTCTTACACATCTGGAGGCTGGAGTTCCCCAAGTCAGAGATGTTGGCAAAAGTGATTTCTTCCCAGGATTCTCTCTTTGTGAGACAGATGCCCATTTTCTTGTTTTCACATGGTCTTTCCTCTGGGCTCATCTATTTGACTCAATTTTCTTTCTTTTTTTTAATAATATCTTTATTTAAGCACCATAATTACAAACATGATTGTAATTGGGTTTCAGTCATAAAAAGAACACCCTCTTCACCAGTGCAACATTCCCAACACCAATGTTCTCCCTCCCTCCTTCCCAACCCCTGCTTGTATTCAAGATAGGTATTCTACTTCTCTCACTCATTAACTTTGTCATTATAGTTGTTAGTGTAGTTATTTCTCTAAATGAACTCACCACTCTTTGTGGTGAGCTTCATATGAAACTCTATTTTCTTTACTGCAGGGACCTTTAGGGGTCATCCTAATGGCTACATCTTATATTTTTTCCTGGAAGATTTGGTAGACTGAAGTATTGGAGATGAGGATTTTAACATATGAACTATGGGGCTTGGGAGCAACTATTAGTCCATTACAGGAGATAATCTTTGAGAGAAGATTTACTTTCCACTCCCATTACCTCCCTGGTTTTGAAACTATGCATTCAATTAGCTGCTCCTGTGATCACTGAGAATTTTGAACATTTCCCCCTGGAAATCATCTCATCCTTCTTATTATTAAAGACCTATCTAGGAAACAAAGTTACATCAGCCTGACTTTTCTAACTCAGTAGAGAATTTTTCTAAAAAGTAAATCTTTGCTTATTTGGAATACTGAAACTATCTAAATAATTGTTTCTATGCTTAACTTCAGAAAACAGAAATATTTGATTTTGTTTGTTTGGGTTTTTGTTGTTTTGTTTTTTTTGGATAATTTTAAGACCATATATTTTGGGAATTATTTGGACTATTGGGTTTTCATTTCAAATTTGCATCAACTTAGAAATTATTTTCTATGACCATATATTCTTTTTTTTTTTTTTTTTTTTTTTTGAATTTTGGGTCACACCCGGTAGGGCTCAGGGGTTACTCCTGGCTCTATGCTTAGAAATCGCTCCTGGCAGGCTCACGGGACCATATGGGATGCTGAGATTCGAACCACCGACCTTCTGCATGTAAGGCAAATGCCCTACCTCCACTCTAACTCTCCGGACACATATGACCATACATACAAATTCAAATAACTCATGGTTAGTCATTATATATTAATTTAAGAATTTAAAATTTTTGCATTATCAAAGCAATGTAATTGATGTAAATAGTTATGTTTGTATCTCTAATCCTTGAAGTTTCCATCGTCTATCTTGTGTCCAAATTTCTTATCTTCTCTTGTACTTTATGAAAAATTAAGAACAGTGTTTTCTAAATTGATCAAAGCTTCACCAAACTATGCATATTTGCATCACATGAAAAGAAGCTCAACATATGATGACTAATTCAAGCTAATCTCAGGAAAATTATTCCAGGAAAATGATTGGCAGTTAATATATATAATTTGTGCTTTTTGGTTTATGAGTACATAATATTAACATAAATGTTGGTTTAAAATATGTACCTTTTAGGGGTATTATCTGGCCAGAACAACACTCAAAAATGGTATTCTCAATTACATGTCTTATTATGAATATTATGGGAAATATTATTCCCACTAATAGAGGGTAACAAAATAGATTTGTAAGACTTTTCTTGATAATAGTAACCATTTTTCATTTTCTGATCAATATTTAGATTAATAATATACATAATTTCTTTGATTCAGAGATGGACTTTTTTGCATTTATATGGAAGAGTTCTTAAGTAAGCAACCATATTTCAAAACAAAATTTTGGCTTTGCAAAGTGGATGGTTCTAAATAAAATGTGAGCTGGAAAGACGCCATACATTTAAAAAGCAATAGCTGTTTGAACTGGTTAACATTGAGCATTATTCAAGACAGTTATTAGTTTCCACTCAACACTGAACTTTGAACTTGAGAAACTTTATTCTTTATCACTGTTTTGGGGTATATCACATTAAGTTGTACTTCTCAAATTCAATGTTTTCTGCCTCTTCCTGTATCTTTCATTGTTTTTTGTTTGTTTGTTTGCATTATACTCAGCAGTTTTTTTGGAGTCAGAATGATGTATGTTTTGAGTAAAATAGCATTCCAGGTGTCCTGACAGATGGTTATTTTAATATTACTACAATCTAGGCTCTTCTCAAACCTACATGAGTTACTTATCTAAACAATTCATGTTAAATATGGCTTAGACAACGAGTATGGGATGAATTGAGAAATCTAAGTTCTCTACTTTGGCAGGCTCAGACTGCAGAATAAACAGAGAGGCGAGATGGTCACCAAATGAAACTTTAGCTCTAAATCTGAACCATGCTACTACCAAATTCAGGTGTTAGGCTTCTGGAATAATGTACTGAATTTAGGGGGATGGATTTTACTTATTGGAAATATTACTCAGAAGACTTCTATGTCTATCACTTAAATTACCTTACAGGTTCTCTATTGTAATATTTCCTTAAAAGCAGCTGAAAGTTGTTGATTTATTCACTCAATTATCTATAAATACATGCATGCCTATGTTGAATATATGCCTCTCTACATCTTGGGAGGAATATAGGAGCACTAAGAATCATGAGAGGAGGACCACAGTCAACATTCTCAAATGGTTCAAAGAATACTGGGAGAAAAGACATTTACATCAAGCCCATCACATACTGAAGCTCTAATGAAGTCAAATCTCAATAATGAAGAGGAAGTTAGTCCAGTAAAACAGTATATATAGGAAATATCTCATAAACAATAAAAATGTTTCGTGAAAGTCCATGGGAGAGATACTACTGTGCATTAAGCTTCAGTATTATTAAAATTTAATCATAAAACCAGGAAGAAGGATTGATCCCAATGGGAGATAAAGCTGAAGGTATAGGTAGGTGTCTGGTTGTATAACTTCAGTAACTGCTTTGATTTTTGTCCCATAAGTTCCTCCAGAAAAGTTACATGCTGCTTACAATAAATGCTTCACAATGTCCCTTTCACAGTCTTTCAATCTGTAGATTCTATAACCTATTTGTAACATTAATTTAAAAATTAGCATGATAATTTTACTCTTAGAGAAAAGAATATAAAAGAAAAACCATTAATAAAATAAATTGTACTTCTGCATATAAATGTTTGACTCTTCCTCCATTAAGAAACACGATGAAACAGTGAGATGCTTAAATTAAACAGAATAATGGTCTGTATGACAGTTCTCAGTGTGGTCTGAATGCCACCAGAAATTTTGAATGAGTTAATTTCCAGAAATGTGAAATAGCCTGTGATTCCTTTTGTCTTAAAACAAAGGTCAAGGTAGAAGTCTGATTGGTGAAGCCAATGTGTTTGTACCTGTATTAGAACTATTCTGTGTGCAAAAATAGCTCACCTGTTGCAAACATCAGCCTCTCCAGCTCCTGTGCTATGTGCCATTGGACAGCAAAAGTTTACACATAAATTTTCAAAACATCAAGCACTACCTGTACTGTAAAATCTTCTGTAGACAGTGAAGGGGAAGTGAATGAAGTAGGAGAAGACCAACGTTGGATTGGTGGGTGTAGAGATCATACTGACAAATAGAGTTGAAGGTGAGAGACATGAAGTCCTTTGAGCTACTTCAGCAGTAACCCACACAAACAAAAACTTTAAAAAGGCAAGGAAAGAGAAAGTATATGGGGTTACTTGAGGAGATAAAGTTTGATGAGTAAATTTATATAGTGGATGAGCTGGTGGAAAGTGAAAAGAGAGATAGAGAAGTATGTCTTGTCTTGGTGACTGAGAGAAGAACCACCAGGATAGTGAATACAGAGGAGAGCTCATGATAATAGCCAGGAAGAAATCCTTTACTGATCTGCTTGTGTATTGCATGCTCATGAATATATATGTTAATGTGCTCACAAATCTTTGTAGACAGGTCTGGGTTGGATATAAACATTTGAGAGTCAGCTCCATACAACTTTCAACCAAACCTATCAAACTATTTTCCAAAAACAAGATTGAAAAATTAGTTTAACAGAGAATAAAGTGTAATTTAGAATGAGTAGAAAGCATTTTAGAGTAGAGAGCATTTTAAAGTGAACACAAATTTATAAGGAGTAAATATTTCATTTTTGCCATTGGATCTCTCAGAAGTAAAACATGAGGTGCTGGAGAACAAACTGAGGTAGACCATGTGCAAGCCAAATGCCTTAATCCCTATTCTACTCTCTGTTCAACTTTAGAAGAAACATTCTTATTGTAGTAAATGTTGTATTAGCTTTGAATTACCCAAAGATCTGAATAACCAGGAGAAAGAGTAAGAATATCTATGTCTTTCCTACTTATCCTTCCTGAGAAACTATATTTCTGTTAGTTACTTATGCAAACATGCATCGTACAGACTAAATTAATATTTGGGATTAATAAATAATAAGGACTAAAACCATCATGGGAAAAGTGTTACAGACTGCAGAATTCTGGACAAGAACTGATGCTGAAAGGAGATATGCATGATACCCCTTTGCTAACAAGATTGCAAATCACAGTGTATAAAAGGAAAAAGAGAGAGAGAAAGAGAATGAGAATGCCTGCCCCAGAGGAAGGTAAGGAGAAGGGCAAGACAGGAAATGGGGACATTGGTGACTAGAAATGTGCCCTGATAAAGAATGTTGAACATTATAAGACTGAAAATCAATCATGAACAACTTTGTGACTGTGAAAAACAAAACGAAGCAAACCCCAGTGTATAATGAACAATCTTGTAACCACAGTGTTTAAATAAAGTAATTAAAAAAATAATCGAGTGACAGTGACTTTGCAGCAGCCCAATTGGATCCTCTGGAAACTCAGCAATTTGTTGCTGGCCTAAGACTGTCCAGATGGGGTCAGCCACCTTCTAAGCTGCCATGTTGCTTAATGGAGAGAGAAAGTAGGAGACAAGATGTCCAATTTGCAGATCACATGGATGCGTTCATTGCCAAGAGGTGTTCCAGCTCTGGAGAAAGGTCGAGCTTGCAGAAATCAGTTTGGAAATTTAGTGTCAAATTGCATTAGCACAGAGACTCCCCAGGCCTCTAGGTTAATTCTTTACCATTAGTATTAGAGAGATGCCGCCTGAGGTTGTTTCTGCTGTGAAGGAGCAAATTCACCTTGTCACACTCAATACTCTGAGCAGCAGTGAAGACAAAGAGGATCACTGGTATGAGATCATCCCTGGCAAGGTCTATCCACACAACAGTGTAGACAGCTACTCAGCTCTCAAAGTTGGTTAGGGGTAGAGATGGGAGTATTTAGTTTATTTTCCTGCTTCCTTTTGAACTTTTGCCACAATGATAAACAGCCACCAATTGAAAACCTTATGTTTTTTTTTCAAAGATATTTTTCAAGTCCAGTTATGTATTTTCTGTCTGTTCCAAAATGTGCACTTACTGAAGTATTTATTACACATCACAGGCAAAGTTGTATTTAATAATATTAACATTTAAAACACAAACACACATCTCCAGGGGTCCCACAATCCAATTTCTCAGCCGTAGCTGTCTGCCCTATAGAGATAGAGATGTGTATTTTTATAAATATTTAAAAGGAGCACTTTGTACTAGGGAAGAAAATAGATGAACAGAGGCAAACGGTAGAGTGGAGCTAACTACATCCCCCCATGGGAACCCCACAGTCAAACTGGAATCCCCAAATTCTACTTCCAAGCTGATTATAATGTTTATGAAAGAGCAGTAATATAGTTGACACATGTGTTATTAAAATCCTTAACACCCAGCTGTATTTACTTGGATGGAGGCACTACAGTGGGTAGGATGTTTGCTTTGCACATGGCCCTACTGGGTTCAATTTCTGGCCCCCTATATGGTCCTCTAAGCCTTCCAGGAATAATCCCGGAACTGAGAGTAAGCCCTGATCACAGGTACGTGTGGCCCTTCCAATATATCCCAAAGATGGACACATAATCAGCAACCACTTGGAATTTAGACGAATAAAATAGTATCATAATCTCAGTTCTCCCCTGGGAGGGCATTCTACTCCTGAGCTTGTTTACATTGCTGGTTTATAGGAACAATAAAGGGCAGACAGAGTTTATACTCCATGTATATTTATTTTAATTTTCTCCAATTGATACAGTCTCCCTTCCTCACCAAGACTGTCACCTTTGTAAGATATTGCCCACCTGCTCTCATGCAGTGGATAATGCAACAATTCAGTTAAACACCATGAAAAGGGCCATCAGTATAGCTGGCAGAGGCTAGCTAGGAATTAGCTTGGGCATGTAAACAAGGCTGGTTAGGTGATGGTTACAAATTTAACAAGATTGGAACCTGCATGGGTTATAAAGGACCTGCTACAGGTAAAGGGATCTGGGTAGAGCTCTGGATAGCTTTAGAAGCTTTATAGTAGTGCTCAGAGAGCTCAGAACATAGAAGAATTCCCACTGCTGTAGGAAAAGAACATTTACCAGAACCTAACAGATGGCCCTTGGGATTTTTGACTTCAGTCCCCAGAACCACATGAGAACCACATGAATTCAACCAGATGGACCCTGATTTTTCAAATCCAGCCCCCAGAACCATGTAAGAATAACATGAACCCAACCAGATTGACCTTGGATTTCAACGCCAGCCTCCAGAAAGATGTGAATAACCACATGAAGTCAACCAACCAGATGGACCTTGGGATTTAGACTCTCCGGCTCTGGGGTTCTAGTAGATCATCCAGAGTGGCTAAGAACCACTGTTGCCTTTATAGAAATAAACATACTCAGAGTTGGGGCCAGAGAGATAGCATAGAGGTAAGGTGTTTGCCTTGCATGCAGAAGGACAGTGGTTCGAATTCCGGCATCCCATATGGTTCCCTGAACCTACCAGGAGCGATTTGAGCATAGAGCCAGGAGTAACCCCTGAGCGCTGCTGGGTGAGACCCCCCCAAAACAAACAAACAAACAAAAAACAACAAAATAGAAAAAAGCATACTCAGAGAAAACCACAGTCCAGGCCCACAGGAGAGGCACATGGTTTTTGACAATGGATGTTTAAATTGGGCCTAATGGGCCTAATGGGCCTGAGAAGTTAGGTCAGTCTTGTGCTGCAGATAACAAGAAATACTGGAGTCATGTTAACTAGGATGGATTATGGAGGTGGACAAACACTCCCGGAATTGACAAGGGAACAAATCTGTATGAAGCACCCAGAAGGTCATGCTCTTCTGTCTTCCTTTTAGCTGCTTCTGATTTTGCCCAAGGAGCTTTCATCAGAACTAATAAAATGCAGGAGGTGCCACAGCGTCCTCTTCAGAAGGAAGTGAGAGCAGCCTTGGAAGCAAGGTTGGAGCACAAACCACTTCAAATTCCTGTCATACAGCTGTCCATGGGCCTCACTGCACATTCTAGAGGGCCTGCTGGATCACAGCTAGGCTCTCTCCAATTCCTGTCCTTGAATCTCTAAGCTGTCCTCACAGATAACCCGGCCATATGTGCCCTCGGGGCATCTGGAAATGATAGCTGTGTCCTGGGCAGGCCAGTTCTGGCTGTAGGTAGAAAATGGACCGAAAGCTCCAAATTACCACCACACTCCACCAATCCTCCATCATCTATTTACCAAAATGGCCTCCTGGAGGCCCCAAGGAGAGATATAAGCTCCAATGCCATACATTGTCTCAAATGTTTCTTCTGGAATATTGCAAACATTCACATGAAGGAAAAGGCTCTGAATGCACATTTATCTAGTATTGTGTGCAAACTGCTATTTATCTCTCAGTGTTCAAGGTTCATGTTTCCTAGCTTGGAAGGAAAAAATACATCCAAAACAGGGAAGGTGGCTTCTGATCAGCAGCTATCATGGAGTGTTTGGAAGGTCACAGAGCCAGACAGGATCTCAGGACCCCTCCTCCCTGCTCTATGCTGTGTGCCTTCCTTCAAGTCCTCCACAATGTCAAGCCTTTGAGGAGGGAATCTTCAGGAGCAGAAATCTTGAAGGCTCCACTTGACCTTAAAAATTTCTTAGAATTGGTGTCCTAGGTGGTGATGGAGGATTTCCGCCCTCCCCATACCCTCCTACCAGCCTAGCTGATTCCTCTTGCTTCAAGAGCTCCACTTGCTCTAATTACATTGATGATAACAAGTTTGAGACCATGATGTACAGCAGCTGTTCAGCCAGAAATACAAAGAGACAAAGAACACTCAGAACAGTTTCCAGTAAGTAAATTTCTAAGTCTGAGAGGAAAAGCTTTGAGTCTACCAAAACATTCCACAAGTAGAACTAATCAGCATTGATGGGAATTTGAGGGCATATTCTTACCTCTTAGGAACTGGCAGGAGATCTAATAAGAGGACTAGTGTGCAGACTGTCTACATCTTGCCCCCAGAACATTGCAAGTGTAATTTTCTTCTCCCCACCATCCACCATCCATGGCAGGGATTTGGGGCTTGTTGAGGCAAAATTATGCCACCAAATGCTGATAGCTCCTGCCAATGTGTTGCTGTCCAATTGAGTTGGTCATTCATTATTACTGGCCTCTGAATTTTTTGTGTTCCCGAGAGCTCTTGAAAACAATGTCTGGAGTAGGCAAAATACATTATTGTCCTAGTGGAACATTGGCTGCAGGTATGTGGGAGAATTTTTTATTTGAAGAGCATAGATAGGAAATATCTCTCCATGGTGAAGGGAGCAGATGAGAGCACAAAGCCAGGCTCAAGTTGAACCACACTCATCACAGGTCAGTTTCACGGCAATTCTGAATTGTGTCCTCACTTTTGAGAAATTTCTTGGGAATAGTATTGAAGGAGATGGGACTTGGGGGAGATTGACCAAAGAAAGGGAGATAGCAATGGGAGAGGGAAGTGGTCAGCCAGAGGAACCAGATGCTGCTATCTTGTTTTAGTTTGTTTTGTTTTCTTCATTTCTTATTTTGGGACCATGTGCTGCTATGCTCAGGGGTCATTTTTTTATATGTTGGCATATTTTAATTTCTAAAATTAGAATGCTTTACTAATAATAAAAATAAAAGTGATTATGTTTTATAAAATTTGGGCATATTTTAATTCTAAAATAAGGTTGTTTTGCCATTAATCAAAACTAGTAGTAATTATGTTTTTTAAAAAGTGTTTCATCGTGATTCTGTGTTTTGTGGTAATTGTGACAGGTGGTTTCCATGCACATGACCCCACATTCATCAGCAGGATAGCACCTTTTCCCTACCCTTCATCCAGTGGTCCATGATTTGGGTGAAAATAATGGGGAAAATATAAGAGATGTCAGTTTTACATGCTTTTTAGTACAAATCATTGATTTGGGGTTTTGATAGAACCATTTCATAATGACTATGTCAAAGCAACAGCTTAATTTTAGTCCCATTTCCTGTCAGGAAGTGTTTGTAAGTCATTGTAAAGGTAAACCCCCATGCGCACTCCAGTTCTATTTTTTGACATGAATTTTTAGGACATCACTACATCAGAGAGCATATATGCAGTTTGTTTGTTTGTTTTTGTTTACGGGCTACATCTGGGTGTTCAGGAGTTACTCATGGCTCTGCACTCAGGAACTAAACCTGATGGTGCTCAGATGACTTTATGGAGTGCTGGGGATTGAACCTGGGTTGGCTGCATGTAAGGCAAGTGTGCTGCCCACTGTATTATTGCTCTGATTCTCATATACACAATTTAGATAGGAGAATTAGCCTACCTCCTTATTATCCTTTGAAAGTCTAGTGAATTCTGTAATAAAAATAAAAATATAAAACTTAAAGGTAGTGGCTTAAAGGTAGTGAACTTAGTTTCTTACAAAGTTTCTGTGATGACAACACATTGCTCTCTGTATCTAGAAGATTCTTATATTTTTTCTTCTTTCTTCCCTGAATTATTTTATTGGAATTCTTCCCTTTCTTCTAAACTCATTTCAAATAACTCATTTATTTATTTGTTCCTTTGTTTTGTTTCATTCACGTTTGTTTCTTTTTAAGCTTTTGCAACAAACAGGCCATACACTTAGTCCCTGGATCACCAAAAATGTTGCCAAAAACAACGAGTTGATTCACCAAGTGGGTAGAGTGGACCTAGGGGCCCCCAAGTAGAGCTTCGGTGCTTTGCACCCCACCAAATCAAGGTAAGCAGCTTGTGATGACGGACTTTGAAAATATTTGACCAATTAATTGTTTCTCAAGTACTCTGAGTAGAATCTTGGTTCTCCATCCTCTGATCAGCTTGACTCCCTTAATAACTTTACAGACTTAAAACCAGCCTTAATAGAAAAACTGAAAGGTCTATGTTAACACAACACAGACCAACAGACACATCAAACTTCTACACAAAGATCACACCAAATTCATGAGAATTATCTCTTTCAACATAATGGACTAAATGTACCAGTTAAGAGACACAGAGTGTGGGCCCGGAGAGATAGCACAGCGGCATTTGCCTTGCAAGCAACCGATCCAGAACCAAAGGAGGTTGGTTTGAATCCCGGTGTCCCATATGGTCCCCCGTGCCTGCCAGGAGCTATTTCTGAGCAGACAGCCAGGAGTAACCCCTGAGCATCGCCAGGTGTGGCCCAAAAACAAAAACAAAAAAAAAAGAGAGACACAGAGTGGCAAAAGGGATCAAAAAGCTGAATCCAACATTCTGCTTCTTATAATAAACACATCTTAACAGTCAGAACAAACATAGACTCAAAATTAAAGGCTGGAGAAAAAACATCCAAGCAAACAACTCCCTTAAAAAAGCTGGAGTGGCCATATTAATATCAGATGATACAAACTTTAGACAGAAAAGTTATAAGGGACAAAGATGGACATTTTGTTTTGTTTTGTTTATTTTCGGGCCACACCCATTTGATGCTCAGGGGTTACTCCTGGCTAAGCGCTCAGAAATTTCCCATGGTTTGGGAGGACACCGGGGGATTGAACCGCGGTCCTTCCTTAGCTAGCGCTTGCAAGGCAGACACCTTACCTCTAGTGCCACCTCGCCGGCCCCAAAGATGGACATTTTGTAATAATCAAGGGATATGTACAACAGGAAGAAATCACACTCCTAAACATATATGCACCCAATGAGCGACCAGCAAAATACTTAATACAATTGTTGACAAATCTAAAAGAAGACATCAATAGCAACACAATGATTATGGGATACTTCAGCACTGCCCTGTTACCTCTTGATAAGTCAACCAGGCAGAAACCCAATAGGAATAGACTAGCTTTAAAAAGAGAAATGTAAGAAAGTGAAAGGGAAATGTAAGAAATGTAAGAAAGTGTAAGAAAGGGCACTACATCCCCAGAAAACTGGATACACTTTCTTCTTCAATGCTTATAGGTCATTCTCGAGGATGGACCACATGCTGGCTGGCCCATAAACATAAAACATCTCCATAAAGTCAAGAGGATAGAGATCATACTGATTACAATATCATATTACAAGGCACTGAAATTAGAAGTGAACTACAAAGGGACACAGAAAAAAAAACTATAACACCTGGAAATTAAACAGTTCACTACTGAACAACCAGTGGGCCAGAGATGAAATCAAAGGGGAAATCAAAACATTCCTGGAAACAAATGACAAAAAAGACACAACTTATCAGAATTTATGGGACACAGCAAAAGTGCCACTAAGGAAAATTTATAGCACACATCAGGAAAGAACAGGCCTACATAAATAACTTAATGACACAGCTTATAAAATTAGAAAATAAAAGGAACCAAAAATAGGTAGGCAGAAAGAATAACAAAGCTTAGAGCAGAAATCAATGAAGTGGAAATCCAAAAAACAATTCAAAAGATCAATTAAAGCAAAAGTTGATTCTTTGAAAAAATAAACAAGATTAATAAACCACTAGCAAAACTCACAAAGAAAGGGAGAGAGAGCAACCTGATAAACTGGATTAGAAATAAAAAGGGGGAGATCACTACAAATACTGCAGAGATTGAAAGGGTAATCAGAGACAACTTTGAGAAACTCTATGCCACAAAACATAAGAACCTGGAAGAAAAGGATAAATTCTTGGACACTTATAATCTTCTATGGTTAAAGTAGGATAATCTATCATATCTAAACAGACCATCACTATTGAGGAAATTAAAATGATAATCAAAAGTTTTCCCATAAACAAAAGCCTAGGCTCAGATGAATTCACTAACAAATTCTTTCAAACCTTTCAAGAAGAACTACTACCAATCATTTTCAGGCTCTTTCATTAACTTGAAGAAACAGGAACACTCCCAAATACTTTTTATGAAGCTAACATCACCTTGATACCAAAACCAGACAGAAATGCTGCAAAAAGAAAACTACAGACAAATATCCCTCATGAATACAGATTAAAAGATCCTCAGCAAAATACTGACAATGCCTCATCTAAAAGGTCATATACCATGACTAAGTAGGTTTCATTTTAGTAATGCAAGGATGGTTTAACCTATGTGAATCAATCAACATAATACACCATATCAACAAAAAGAAAAATAAAGACCATATGATCATATCAATAGGTACAGAGAAAGCATTCGATAAGATCCCACACCCATTTTTTTATTGTAAGAATTTATTCAAGAGACAAAATTGATTAACATAATGATGTAAACTAACATAACATAATATAGTAACATAATATAACATATAATATAATTAATATAATATAATAATACATGTAAGTCAAAGAAAGTTTCTGATTAAAACACAACTTTTTTTCATAATGGCTTACATATCTTTCACAGTAGTATTTTAGGTACATATGAACATTGAATCAGGGGAATACCCATCACCAAATATGTCCTCCCCCCATCCCTGTTCCCTTTCTACAACCCATATACCCCACCATCACCCCCCGGGCTGCTAGAGTAGGTGGACCCCTGTTTGTCTGGCTTACTATGAGAGATCATATATCTGTTTGGTCCTGAAACCCTCCTTTGTTTCCCCCTCTATTTAAGAGGCAGAGCTAGGTAAATTGAGGTATGTGGTTTTGTTTGAAGGAAAGAAAAGCAATAGATTGGGGTACAAAATAAGAGAAAAAAAAAGAAGTCAAATACGCTGAAAATGGGCAGAATCCCTCTAGAGGCTTCCAACCTCAGTTTGAGAGAGGATGTGAAAAAGGTAATTGAAACACCACAACAATACAGAAAGAAATATCAAATTAAACCACACCCATTCTTAATAAAAACTCTCATCAAGATGAAAATGGAAGGAAATTTTCTAAATATAGTCAAGGATCTACCACAAGCCAAAGTTAATATTATTCTCAATGGAGATAAACTAAAGTCTTTTTCTCTAAAATCTTGTACAAGACAAGGCTGCCCTCTCTCACCACTCCTATTCAACCTAGTGCTGAAAGTTCTTGCCATAGTGATTAGGCAAGAAAAAGATATCAAGGGAATCCATATAGGAAAGGAAGAAGTCAAACTCTCCAATGTTTGCAGATTACATGCTACTATATTTAGAAAACCCTAAAGACTCTGCCAAAAAGCTTCTAAAAGCAATAGATTCATATAGCAAAGTGGCAGGCTACAAAATTAACACTTAAAAATCAATGGCATTCTTATACACCAATAGTGATAAAGAAGAAATGAACATTAAAAATAACAATCTCATTCACATTAGTGTCACACAAACTCAAATACCTTGGAGTCAACTTAACTAAAGAGGTGAAGAGCCTTTACAAAAAAAATTACAAAACCCTGCTTCAAGAAATAAAAGAGGACACTAGAAAATGGAAACACATATCTTTCTCATGGATTGGGAGGATTAACATATTTAAAATAACAATACTTTCCAAAGCATTGTACAGATTTAATGCAATTCCTCTAAGGATACCCATGACATTCTTCAAAGAAGTGGATCAAACACTCCTGAAATTAATTTGGAACAATAAACACCCATGAATAGCAAGAGCAACCTTTGGGAAAAGGAATATGGGAGGCATCACTTTCCCCAACTTTAAGCAATAGTCATTAAAACAGCATAGTATTGGAATAAAAACAAACCCTCAGATCAATGGAATAGACCTGAGTATTCATAGAATGTTCCCCAGATATACAATCAACTAATGCTTGATAAAGGGGCAAGAAATAAAAAATAGAGTAAGAAAAGCCTCTTAACAAATGGTGTTGGAATAAATGTTCAGCCACATGCAAAAAAAAAAAGTGAACTCAGACCTCCATCTAACATCTTGCACAAAGGTCAATTGCAAATGGATTAAAAACCTTGATATCAGACCTGAAACCATAAGGTATATAGAACAACACATAGGTAAAAAACTCCATGACATTGAGACTAAAAGCATCTTCAAGGAGGAAGCAGCAGTCTCCAAACAAGTGGAAGCAAAGCTAAACAGATAGGATTAGATTAAGCTGAGAAGCTTCTGCATTTCAGAGGAAATAGTGACTAGGATAGAAAAGCCACCCACAGAATGGAAGAAACTATTCAGCCATTACCCATCAGATAAGGGGCTACTATCTAAGATATACAAAGTACTGACATAGCTTGGATCTAATTTTCTAAGTTGAAGCAAGTTTGAAATGAAAACCCAATAGTCCAAATAATTCCCAAAATATTATCACCAAAAAAAAAAAAAAACCCAGATAAACAAAATCAAATAATCTTTCTGTCTTCTGAAGTTAAGTGTAGATACAATTTTTTTAGATAATTTAAATATTTCAAATAAGCAATGATTTACTTTTTAGAAAAATTCCCTACTGAGTTAGAAAAGTCAGACTGATGTAACTCTGTTTTTTAGTTAGGTCTTAATAAGAAGGCTGAGAAGGGGTCGGAGAGATAGCACAGCAGTAGGGCACTTGCCTTAAATGCGGCCGACCCAGCAGGGACCCGGTTTGATTCCCGGCATCCCATCTGCCTGCCAGGGTCAAATTCTGAGTGCAGAGCTAGGAGTAACCCCTGAGCGCCACTGGATGTGGGCCAGAAACCAATAAACCAATCAATCAAGTTTAAAAAAAAGGATGAGAAGTTTTTATGGGGGGAATTTTCAAAATTCTCAGTGATCACAGGAGCAGTTAATGGGATGCATAGATTCAAAACCAGGTAGGTTATGGGAGTGGAAAGTAGATCTTCTCTTAAAGGTTACCGTGTTATGATTGTTTAAGGTTGTCGTGTTATGGACTAATAGTTGCTCCCAAGTCCCATAGTTTATATGCTAAAATCCTCATCCCCAATACCTCAGACTACCAAGTCTTCCAGGAAAGAACACATTATGCAGCCATTAGGATGACCCCTAAAATTCCTTGCAGTAAAGAAAATTGAGTTTCATATGAAGCTCACCACAAAGAGTGGTGAGTGCATTTAGAGAAGTAACTACACTAACAACTATAATGACAAAGTTATTGAGTGAGAGAAGTAGAATTTCTGTCTCAAATATAGGCAGGGGGTGGAGGAAGTAGAGAGATGGGGGGCATTGCACTGGCGAAGGGTGTGTTCTTTTTATGACTGAAACCCAACTACAATCATGTTTGTAATTATGGTGCTTAAATAAAGATATTATTTAAACAATAAAAAATGTACTATTCTTTTTTTTGTCCATTAAGTATCTCCTACTTTGATTTTGGACATGCAGGACTTGAAAGTACTTCCCCTTGGTAGAGAAAGCAGCAGCAGTATTGGATGAGGAAGAAACCCTATGGATACTGTAATTGTGTTTCTCTGAGATTACATACCCATTGGTTGGCACGGGGGAGTTGCAATGGGAGACCTTTGTCGCATGTCTGTTCCTTAGAATTTTTGCCATTCCAGAGATTAGGGGACAAGGGCATAGACCATAGGGCAGTGCCTTAGCTGTGGATAGACTAGGAGAAAACCAGAAAATTCCTTGACAGAAGTAAAAGAACCTCACATTGACAGCTGAGAGGGTGGATCACAGCTGAGTCTTAGGTTTCATGTTCCAACAGAACAGTAAGTCCCACTTGATGTATTAGGATTTTGGAAACTGGCTTTCAGGGAAGTGATGCAAGGAGAAGCAATTTCACCATATGTTGTTTAATAAAAAATGATCAGTAAGATCTTATGGTTTATTTCTGATCAAAAAATTTTACCAAAGAAATCTCCACTCAAATCCATTTCATGTCTATTTAAGGGATTAAGATGATGATCCAAAAAACAAACAAGAATATAAAAATTACTGGATAAATAAAAACCAACACCTCTCAACAAATACACCAAATCCTAAAACAGTAATTTGTGTTTATTCATTTACTAACAAGCTTATTCCACTGCAGTACTGGATCCAGTATCTGGATCCCATCCTGGCTGCTCAGTTGTCTAAGCAAAAGCCATGCTTGGTGAAGACCTCCTTTCAGTATAGTTGCAACTCATCTCTCTCTTTCTCTCTCTCTCAATAAATAAATTAAATGGTTAGATACATACAGTTCTCAGATATGAGACATATCAAGTCCCACTCAGACACTTGAAATGGACAATGGGCCTTGGGCAGGAACCAAAGATGTAAAGAGAAGGCAGTGGTGAAACATGGTGGAGCATTTGTTGGTGGTATAAAGGGCATGGAGCGATATGAATGACATCATGGAGGAGAAGGAGGCACTGAGTCTTTGATCTGGGTCTTCGGGTCCTATCTTTAAGTGTTCAAAATACCGTGATTAATATATTTAGTGGGTTATAGGAAGTGCAGGACCAAATTCAGAGTAACTAAGATTGAGCTTGGGAGCCAAAAATTGGGGGACATCCTTTCATAAAATAATAGCTTTTTAGTCTCTGGTCATTATGTTTGGGTTCAAAGGAGGAGACATTTTCCTTCCTAAATCATACTGTTCATAGTGAAGTATATATATATATTTTTTTTTTCTCTCTTGAAGTTTATTTATTTTTTAAAGCTTTTTAGTTTAATCACGTCTACCCTAGAAGTTCTTTTTTTTAAAAGTGTCATTTTTATCCTGTTATTTTCCCCATCCAGCTTCTTTTCATGCTGTCAAAAGCACAAGCTGTAATGGTAATGATAGGAAACTGACGGGTGAAATACCAGTCCTAATTACAGCCTTGATTGCTTGGTAATAAAAAAAAGCATGTATTTGATTTGGATGGTTCTGGGTTGTCAGGTAGGATGAATCAAATATGTCTGTACTTTCATTTCAAAAGTGGGAGCGTGTGAATGTACATTATTTATATTATATTTCATGGCTATAATTAATTATGTGTCTGTGGAAATGATGTCCCCAAAGACAGTCAATTTTATGTTCAATCTGTATGTACCTCTGTAAAACTAATTTGTTCTCATTAAAAATTTTAAGGGTTTATTTGAGATAAACTCAGGAGGCAGTTCTGGATATAAAACTCACAAAAATACCAAGCAAAGTCTAATTCTGTTTTTACTAGTGAGAGAATCTTCACTGCCTGAAGCAGTGGACTAGATATTATTGTGTTGAAGTGGGTTGGCTATAAAAATAAAGGGACAGCATCCTCTCACCCAGATAGAGCTTTTAAACTTGTTTAGAAGAGGAAGGTATATAAATGAAAAAATAAAAACCAAACAGTGTGAACTTCTACTGTTGATAAAATAATATTACGTAGACATTATTGTACCTTTATTTCAAAATAAATTTTTCTTCTGTTTTTAGTTTCAATATTTGCTAAATACATTGATAACTGATAATAAGCTTCCAATGATACTGTATTGGTGACTAAAAGCACTTTTTCTTACAAGCATCAATGGGCTCACCATGGAATTGTGATGTTGCAGATAATTTCTTGATTCCAGATTCACTAAGAATTAAGTTTATGCCTTTTGGTAGAATAAAGTTGAAGTCATTAAAGCAACAGTAAATAAAATTCCCCTCCTCATTTTCATGTATTCTTTTAATTATCAATCCCTGTTGTCTCAGTCTAGCTATAATCAATAGTTCAATGTGTTACATTAGGTAATTTACAGATATATTAAGTGTAATTTAAAAAATAATTATATTAAATAATAAAAGTGCAAGGAATATCCATGTCTGAAATAAATAGGTTGATGTTGATAGTTCTATCTTTTTTTCCTTTGCAAGTATTCCTTCCTCTTGTTAATTTTCAACAGGATAATGATAGTAAAACCAGCTGATTCCTCTGTTTTATTTTATCCAATTTCAGAGATGACTACCCTCAACAAGATGAGGCAATTATTTCCCTCTTTATTTGGTGTTTTCAAAGACCATTAAGCTTATTTTGTCCACACTGGGAAGCAAAGTAATTTTCTATTCAAGGTATCTCTGATTCCGACAACTCATTTTTTACTCACGTCATACTCACTTTCATACTAGTCATACTTCGAGGGGGTCCAGCTATAACTAAAACATGTCCAAAAATTGGAAATAAGGTCATAATAAAATTATAAAGTCCCTACCATGGATTCTCCTGGTTATGCTGAATTATTTTGAGGTCTGAACTTCAAGGAGGAAACATAATAAAAGAGAGATCAGCCTTGGCTGAAGGGGAATCAATGGTGACATATCTGTAGGTAGAAATTCTAAGACTTCGTTTTGTTTTGTTTTGTTTGGGGAAGGGCCATACCTAGGTGTGCTCAGGTTTTGCTCCTAGATTAGTGCTCAGAAATTATTCCTGGCAGTCCTGGGGGACTATATTTAGTATTGGTCATACTGCTCAGTGTACTCAGACAAGTACTTTATATCTGTTGCACTTTCTTTTCAGGCCCTACAAATTCTAAGATTAACATAAATTTATCAACAGAGTTTGGAATATAGAGCAGAAGAGAGCAAGAGCAGGGAACTTGGGAACATTTCGAGCAAAGAAGCAATGACCTTCAAAGAACCCACAGAGGAGAGCTACAGGTGGCTAGTCCATGCAAGAAAACCAGAAAGCACCAATTTTTTTTTTGCAAGATCTTAATACCAAGTACAGTAGTGAGACCTATCCATGGAATTCTGTAGCAGAGTTATTAATGGAGTCAAGCTGATCAGAAGGGGAGAACCAACGGTATACTCAGAGTACTTCAGAAACAGGATTTATTTCTGCCAGGGAATGAACCAGAAAGCAGGAACTCTGTAGATGTTGCTAGAAACAAATGCATGGCACCAGTCAGAAAATATTCCAAAGAGTTGTCACAGACAGTGGGATTTCTCAGCAGAGTATCTGAGTCCCACCACAGACAGACACATTTGTGCTGTTTGCTGCTGGACATAGTTATTCTATAAGGGTTATGTCTCAATAAATTGGAGAGGCTGATAGAATGGTTGAGTTGTTTTCTTGGAACAGACTAAGCATTAAATAACTGGAGATTATTGAAGGCCTAGTTACTATTGCTCAGGAAATACCTGTATGTCCAGAGAGAATTAGCTATCTTTTTTAAGAGAGAAAGATTTTGGACTTACCCATAAGTGGTGATTGGGGACAATCCCCAATTTGATGCTTTGGTTAATCCTGGTGGTGCTCAGGGGATTGGGGTAATGTCCAGGTTCAAATTTAGCCTCTTACATATATAAAGTATATGCTTCAGTGCTTTCAGCTGTCTCTGCTGCCCAAGAATTAGATTTTTTAAACTATGCATATTCTCTTAAGGCAGTATTACAACATAGCAATAAAAGTAAAAATATGATATGAAGCTTACCACAAAGAGGAATGAGTGCAGTTAGAGAAATAACTACACTGACAACTATCATGACAAGATAGTGAGTGAGAGAAATAGAATGTGTGTTTCTAAGACAGGCAGGGGTTGGGGAGAATAGAGATGGGGGTTATTGATGGTGGAAAGATTGCACTGGTGAAGAGGGAGTGTACTTTTTATGACTAAAACCCAACTACAAATACGTTTGTAAACATAGTGCTTAAATAAAATATTATGAAACTAGAAACAAAGAAAAATGAGTATTGGGAGGAAACATAAGAAGTATTATAAATTAAAAACAAAATCAAACTTTTATCATGAGAAAATTCTAATTTTCTCATCTTTCTGGTTAATTTTAGTCATATATAGAAAGTGTCTAGAATTTCTCAAAATAACTTTTTCTGAAAATGTAGCATTTCTTTTTTGTGGTGATGAATGACATACCCCGAAGTATTCAGGATTGCTTCTCACTTTTTGTTCAGTAATCACTCCTAGCAGTGCTCAGGGTCCTAGTATGTGGTTCTGGGGATCTTATTTAGAGTATTTTGTGTGCATAGAAAGTTTATCTCTTGTCTGTCAAACCACTAAAGGTATTTAAAAATTTGTCTTATTCGGTCTTGATCAATTATGTGTTTTAGTTTTATATTTAACCTGAATACATATGACCAATTGTATAAATACTTCTATCCATCAAACAAATCTGTTATTTGATCAGGACCACAGGAGTTATCTGCCTTAAAATAAGTTGGTAGAAGACATTAATTACATCTATAATACCCCTTTCATTGCCATATTGATATGAGGATGAGTTTGTAACTGGGGGATATGTGCATATTGAGATTAAGAATATGAGTGGAGATGGTCTGAGAATTCTGCAGACTACATGCCTCAGTTTTCACATATTTATTAACAATATTTTTCTAATTGTACTACAGAAAATTAAGTTTTATGTGATGAAAGTAATTTGGGTTAAAATATAAAGATACTATTGAATGGGAGAAAATGTTTACACACTACTCATTAGATAAAGGAGTAATATCCAAGATGCAGAAAACACTCATAAAACTCAATAATAAAAAAAACCAATAACCTTATCGAAAAAGATGAAGAAAGAAGATAAACAGACATTTTGCAGAATCGGACATACACATAGCCACTTGGCTTAGCATTACTTGCTATCAGGAAAAAACAAATCCAGATGACAATGAGATATTATCTCTGAACAAGGGCAATGACTTATATCAAAAGAGCTAAAGACAATCAGCTTCAGTGAATTCAATGAAATTGGACTGAAACTCTGTTTCTTTGTTAGCTAGTCATCTGGTTAAGCCCCTTTAGAAAATATCAGGGTAATTTCTGGAAAAACTAAGGATAGAAAACCAGTGTTTCTACTCTATGAAATTTATTTCAGGGAAACAAAAAATAAATTAAAATATGTATACAGACTTATATTCATTGCCACACTAAATACAATAGTCAGGATATGGAAATACCCCAAATACCCAGCAGCAGATTATGATTGGGTAAAGAGGTTGTGGTGCTTATATTCAATGGAATACTATGCAGCTATGAAAGAATGATAGCTTTCATTTCAGCAATTGTAATAAGAAAGTATTTTGCTAAGAGAAATAAATCATAGGGAGGATGATAGATACTATCTTATATCACTCTTCTATGGTATGTAGAGAAACAAATCAAGGGAACAGATGCTCTATAATGATGACAAAAATTTTTGCCTTGGATTATAGAATGAGGTTGTCAAGTGGGACAGAAGAAGGAAGAAGATGGAGGAAATGAAGGAGCAGAGTAGAAGAGACATGGTCACATTGTGAGGTGAGGTAGGGTAACTGCACACCAAAACCACAATTGTTAACCTTAGTGTAGACTTGTTACTTGAACAACTGCAATAATGATAAAACACTTTTCTCAAATGAGGGTTATTAACAGTGGGTTTTACTGAAGTCCAGCACCACGTAAGCCCAGAAATATGGTCAGGGTTTAGAAATATTACAGTGACTCTATCTCTGGCAGCACAGAGTCCCTTCCCCATGGAGACCCGAGGTACCCTAAACCTGGCACTGAGGGCCCCAACAGCACCATATCCTTATACTCTTGAATTTAATAGCTTACATGATTGGTCAGGAATCACTTACAGGATGTCTGCACTTTCTCAGTCCCCACTGAGAGGCCCTCGAAAGAAAAAATGATAAGTAATAGAAATCTAGAATATAGAGATTATGAGGCCACCTTACATGCTATGGGTAATTAGTTTCCCAAAGAGGACAGAAACATTATTTTTCTTTTTTTATATAATTTTTATTTTAGTTATAGAGGCTTACATAATGTTCACAGTAATATTCCAGGTACATATTTACATTGAATCAGGGGAATTCCCACCACCAAATTGTCCTCCCACAACCGCTCCCATCCTGCCTCTCATATCCTCCACTCTCCCACCCAGGGGCTGCTAGAATGCATGGTCTCTTCTGTGTCTAGTTTATTACTAGTGGTCTTACAGCTGTTTGGTCTTGGTGCCTCCATTACTGCCCCCTCTAATTGAGAGTCGGGACTAGAAAGTTCAAGTTATGTGGTTTTGTTTGAGGAAGAGAAAGGTAGTATAATGGGGTAAAAATCAACTACGTCGACTATGAGCAGAGTCGTTCTAGAGGCTCTCATCCTTGGTTTTAGGGTGGAAGGGGAAAAGAAGAAGGTGAAACACCACAACAGTTCAAAAGGAGGAATCAAATAAGATATTCAGTGAGCACTGCAGCAATAAAAATATGCACCACATAGTTGCCATGGTTTTGAGATAGGAAATATGGCAAGGTGCAAAGAGGAAGAAGAGAAAAGAAGAAAAAAAAAGTAAATATATAGTTTAAAAAAAATGGACAACTACTTCAATATCTACCCCAGAACAAAGAAATCGACAAAAACTAGATAAAAAAATAATTTAAAAATTTAAAAAGAAAGGATTATTTAGTGTTTTTTTGTCTTCCCCCATCCCTGCATAGGCACAGTAAATATTGGAGTCATTCGAAACGGGAATCCCCTTGGCCTAAGAGATACAGGGTTTCTCTGCCCTTGGAATATATTGTCATGGGATTATCTATAGACTCCTTTCACGTTCATTTACTATCCCCTTGGTGTTTTTATGCCATATGGAAGACTTCTGCTCCGATTTGGATGATAAAAACAGACCTCTAAATCTAGAGGTCTCAGTCTGTGCACAGGTCAAGGAGTGGAACTTATGATGAAGACTTTCTTTGTGATTTTAGAAGTTCTGTTTCCTCGATGCCATTTTAATCTGTCTTCTGTGGTTATTTTTTAAAGGAAAACTTAGACTTCTAATGTCTTGGGTGAAAAGGTACATCTTTATGCTAAGATAATGCAGAAAAATACATATTTGATAAAAAAGGATTTCTAGATCAAGATAGAAAACCTGTCATTGTTCAAGGAAAATGTTATTAAAATGGATCCATCACAGAGTCATTCACCCATTTTCAAATCAAATTTGTCATAGCTTTAGGAAGTTTCTTTTCTCTGTAATTTTTTTCTGTATTTTTGTGTCACACCTGTCTGTGCTCAGGAGTTACTCCTGGTTTGCACTTAGAAATCGCTCCTGTCATAAGAGACTATATAGGATGCCAGCATTTGAACCACTGTCTGTACTTGATTGGTCGCAGGCAAGGCAAACGCCCTACCATTGTGCTATCTCTCCAGCCCCTTCTCTTCTTTTATGTTTAGAAATTTTTGTCTAATCTATACACAAAAGGTTATAAAAACATAAAAAACAATGCCCTAAAGTAAGGCCAGAAAAAATCTTGTTCTTCATTTTTCATGTACTACTTCATTTGAGTCCCATCACCACTTCACTTCTATTAATATGTTTCTTTTCACAATTTCTCCTGAAAATTCAAGTAAATATAATTTTTGATTATTTTATGAGGGATGCTCTGTACCTGCTGGTTCATCTTTAGTATTTTCTTGAGCTAATTTCAGAACACATAGAGGAATGACTAATTTCTGTCTCATTGACTAATATTTTGTTTCATGTCTTGCATAGCTCCAAGACAATTTACCTGCTGCTAGGCAGCATTGCTTGTTTTCCAAATATATTGTCATTATAGTGGCTAATATAGGGAGAGAAGTCTTTGTTATTTTGATGGTTCCACCTCCCACCTTCCTCTTACTGAGATGATCCTGGCACAGCAACTACACAATGAGACACCATTTCCAGAGTCGAGATCATGAGATGATATTCTTGGTCAATGGGATATTTGCCAAAAAGATGAGCGTGTCCCTTCTATTTCATGCCTATAAAATGTTTGAACCAGACACCTTCTCCCTGTTCCCACTACAATAGTTGGGGATATGAATATGATGCCAGAAAAAAGACAAGCCACTTGGGACCCAGAAATGTACAATGCATGTTTAGAATATTGGATGATTTATACTATACTATAGTATATATATCTTCTTGTCCTATGGTGAATATGGCACTAAGTGAACATGGTGAATATAACACTAAAAAAAGAAAGGACATGTCCTATGGTCAGAGCCATTGAGGTAGGAATAGGTATTTGACAAAAACCCATGGAAACTCAGCTAGTTAGGAGTGGTTAACTTCTGTGGTTAAAGAACATCTTTGAACCTAAACCAGTCCAGTTTCCCTACTCCAGTTTCTCTGGAGATTGTATTGGAAACCATGTCCACCCTGAATCTCTGCTTTAGCCTTTGTTCTAAACAGCTGAATCGGCCCTGGCAAACCAGATTTTCACTTCATCCCTCCCCCTGCCCCCAGAAATTTGCTGACTTTGCCTGCTCTCTCTCTTGAGCAAAGTTGGCAATTGGCACCTTAATTTTCTTACCCTTTGCAATGTCCTTGCAAATCCTGTCTTTGATTAAACATAACTGCAACTTCTAAATATGCTCATGTCTTCAACTCCAGTCTTCATTTTCATGGGGTTTATAGTTTCCTGACCATAGTGTAGCTCAGAGGTGGGAACTGTTTGTTTTTCTTTTCCCATCGCATCTATCCCTTGCCCTGATCAGGCCTTATATTGTCTTTGTTTTTTAATTTCAATGCACAGTTAGATAAATGTGTTTCCTAACTCCTAGCTAGCTTTTGGGAGATAGATATTTTTTTTTATTAGCTCTCTGTTTATTCAGCTCTCTGTTTTGTTTTTATTTCAGGACCTTGGTTATTATACGGTGCTTGTCTTTATTGCTGTAGTGCTCGTTGGATTTTTTTGTTTGATTTTTTTTTTTTGTATTGCTGTGGTGTTTTTCTTCCTTTTTCCCTTTCTTCTCTCAAACTGATGTTGAGAGCCTCTAAGAACTCCACCCATTTTTTGGCTTGCTTGAGTTTTTACCCAATTTTATTGCCTTTCTTCTCTTCAAACGAATCACATAACTTGAACCATCTTGCTCCACCTCTCAAATTGAGGGGGAGATAATGGGGGGTACCAAGACCAAGAAGTTGTATGATCACTAAGTAGTAATAAAAATGATAAAATTTTAACACCAAACCCAAAGCCAACGACAAAAGAATCGATGCCCAATCTACAAGCTAGACACAGAGGGGACCACTTATACTAGTAGCCCGGGGGGGGGGGGGTGTAAGGGAGAGGGATATGGGATGCGAGCTGGGGACGGGGGTGGAGGGAGGACAACTTTGGTGATGGAAATCCCCTGATTCAATGTTAATATGTACCTAAAATATCACTGTGAATGATATGTAACCCACTTTGATCAAAATAAAAATTAAAAATAAAAGTAATTCTGGATAATTTCCTAAGGCAGAGGAGGGTGATTTTGAAGGGACATCCTCTTCCTTTTATTTATTTTTTTTATTTAAAAAAATTTTTTTTTCTTATTTGCATTTGGGAGGGCGAGAAGAAGGGCTGCAAAGTGGGAGCATCAGGAGAGAGAAAGGAGAGAGAGAAGGGAAAGAGAAGAGAGAGAAGAGAGGAGAGAGGAGAGAGAGAGGTGGGAGAGAAAGGAGAGAGGAGAGAAAGAAGAAGAGAGGAGAAGAGAGAAGAGGGAGAGAGAGAAGAGAGGAGAGAAGAGCAAGGAGAGAGGGAGAGAGAAGGGGAGAGAGAGAAGAGAGAGAAGAGAGACAGAAGAGAGGAGAGAGGAGAGAAAGGGAGAGGGAAGAGAGAGGAGAGAAGAGAGAGGAGAGAGGGAGAGAGAAGGGGAGACAGGAGAAGAGAAAGGAGAGAGAAGGGGAGAGAGAAGAAGAGAGAGGAGAGGAGAGAGAAGTGAAAGAGGAGATTGGAGAGGAGAAAGGAGAGGGACAGAGAGAAGGGGAAGAGAGGAGAGAGGGGAGAGGAGAGGGAGAGAGGGGTAAAGTTAGAGGAGAGAGGGAGAGAGGAGAGATAGAAGGGGAGAAGAGAGAGGAGAGGAGAGAAAGAGAGGGAGAAAGAGAAGGGGGAGATAAGAGAGGGGAGAAGAAAGAGGGAAGGAGAGGAGAGAGGGAGAGAGAAGGCGAGAGAGGAGAGAGTAGTGGAGAAAGGAGAGGAGAGAGAGAAAAGGGAGAGAGGAGATGAGAGATAGAAGGGGGAGAGAGGAGAGGAGGGAGAGGAGAGAGAAGAGAGAAAAGAGGAAGGAGAGAGGGGAGAGAGAGGAGCCAAGTAGAGGAGAGGAGAGAGAAGAGAGAGGCTCAGGGACATCCTCTTCCTGACACTAGGAGCAGGGGAGTGAAACAAAGAGACTCTCAGGATGACTCACTTCACAGATGAGGCTGAGCCAGCTCCCTTGACCTTGGTTACTGAGCTTTGGTCTGTAGTCCCTTGCAAACAGGCTCTCCACTAAGATGCAGGCTCCTAGAAAGACTATAAGGAAAGATTAGGCTTCTCTTGAAGTCCTCGAATGTGCAATAACTTTCAGAAGCATTTATTAGTTATTGACAAACCAGCTAGTGGGTTTTAAAAACTTGCTTGGTCTAAGGAAAGAAGGACTTGTTTTCTAAACTCTAGACAACTTTGAAGACAAGCACAGTCCTTGAAGGGATGCACCAAGGCTTGAACTCACAAATATGGCTTTTTGATGGATAATGCAAAGTGAAGTGTTTTGCAAATGAATTCGTTTCAAGGCAACCTGGAGGAAAACAAGTAGCTTCTAGTTGCTTTGACTACTGTATACTTTGATTTCTTTTGAAATATTCTATCACATCATTTCTGCTCTAGGTACCTTGGTTTGATTTCCTGGGCATTTGGCGTTATTCTGGATGATAATGCCATTTTAGAGAAGGCCAACTCATTGCCTTCCCCTTGTGGAGGAACTCGACCAGCCAGCTGGATGCGCTTGAAAAATTTTAGCTGCTAAATGTTTCTTCTCCCCCCAATCATAGCCAGTTTCTTTCATTGGACAGATTCAAATTGTGGCGTCCTGGGTTCCAAATAAAGATGAATGCCATTTTGTAAAGGACACATGGCAGGCTTCTTTTAGGTTCTGACTAAGGAGGGAGGGCATTTTGTAAGGACCACATGATGTAAGCCACATGTTAGGTTTTCTCAAGACTATTTCCATAACAATGCCCCACGCTTTCTGGCCACAGGGTAGTCTATTAGGGAAAGACACAAGGGAGCAGTAGGAAGGGACCCACAGACAATAGCCAATCATTTTAAAGGTCATCAGAAAGTTAGAACCCGGCTGTGCCTTTGTTCACTCTGAAGACTTCAAGGGAAACATATCCTGTGCCTGTCTGCCTGTGTTTCTGAATCCCTGAAGGTCTCCTCAGAAGCCTAGGGAGCGCACCCCCAAAAAACTGTCAACTAGAGGCATCAGAAGAGCAGCTTCGCTTTGTGGCCCATGCACTCTTCTAACCAATGAACCCCACCACAACATGCAGGAAAAACCACACTACTAGAGTGACAATGGGGAAATCTCGCAGGCAAACACCATGCACAGAGAATGAAGACAGAAGCTCAGATGACCTAATAAATTCCAACCACCTGATTAACCTCTCGGATAAGGAACTTAAAATAGCAATATGGAAGATGTTTGAAGAATTCAAAGAAAGCATAGATCGATCTGAACAGAACACAAAGACAGAAATCAGAAAACTCCAAACTGAAATAACAGATCTGAAAAACACAGTAGCTCAACTGAAAACCTCAATGGATGGCCTCGCCAGAAGGGTAACAGCAGCTGAGGAGAGAATCAGAGTACTGGAAGATGTGATGCGGAAAAACTCAACACAACAAAAGAAATTGGAAAAGAACCTTAAGACAAACGAACAGGCAATGGAAAAAGTACTCAAGGAATGCAAACAGATGAAAATAGAAGTCTTTGATAAACTCAACAGAAACAACATAAGAATCATTGGAGTCCCAGAGATACAGTTAGGAGATCTCCAGGAAAAATCAACTGTCAAAGACATCATCAAAGAGATACTCCCAGAGGTAAACACTACATGCAATCAAATCCTGCATGCCCGAAGAGTACCAGCTAAAAAAGACCCAAAGAAAAAAAACCCAAGACACATCCTCCTTACAATGACAAATCCCACAGATAGAGATAGAATACTGAAAGCAGCAAGATCAAAAAGGGAAATTACATTCAAAGGAGCATCCCTAAGACTTACAGCAGACATGTCACAAGAAACTCTCAAGGCCAGAAGACAGTGGTGGGATATTGTGACAAGACTGAATAAAATGAATGCCTCACCGAGAATACTGCACCCAGCCTGACTCACGTTCAGCTTTGAAGGAAGGATACATAGCTTCATGGATAAACAACGGCTCAGAAACTTCACAGATGAAAAACCAGCCTTAAAGGAAAAACTGACAGGTCTACTCTAAGACAAGAGAGACCAACAAACACAGCAAGCTTATCTACAAAGATGACATTAAATCCTATGACAAACATCTTCCTCAAAGTCAATGGACTAAATTCACCAATTAAAAAACAGAGTGGCAAAATGGGACAAAAAGATGAATCCAACCTTCTATTGCCTACAAGAAACATATCTGAATAGTCAGAACAAACATAGACTCAAAATCAAAGGCTGGAGGAAAACCATCCAAGCAAACAACACCTTCAAAAAAGCTGGGGTGGCCATATTAATATCTGATGACACCAACTTTATACTCAGAAAAGTGATAAGGGACAAAGATGGACACTATGTACTAATCAAGGGATATGTGCAACAGGAAGAAATCATACTATTAAACATATATGCACCCAATGAGAGACCAGCAAATTATCTAATACAATTACTGACAAATCTGAAAGAAGACATCAATAATAACACAATAATTGATAGGTCAACCAGACTGAAACCCAACAAAAACATATTAGCCCTGAAAAGAGTAATGGAAGAAAGAGGACTTATATATATATATATATATATATATATATATATATATATATAAAAGACACTCCATCCCAAAAAACCTGGATACATATTCTTCTCCAAAATACATGGGTCATTCTCCAGGATAGACCACATGCTGACACATAAAATTAAGAGGATAGAAATCTTGCAGGCTACCTTTGCTGACCACAAGGCTCTGAAATAAGATGTGAACTACAAAGCCACACAGAAGAAAAACTTTAACAATTGGAAACTAAACACCCTGCTATTGATCAACCAGTGGGTCCAAGATGAAATAAGAAAAGAAATCAAAACTTTCCTGGAAATGAATGATAATGAAGACACAAACTGCCAGAATCTATGGGACACAGCAAAATCAGACCTGAAGGAAATTTATAGCTCTACAAGCACACATCAGGAAGGAAGAAGGGGCATACCTGAATAACTTAATGACGCAGCTCAAAAATTAGAATATGACCAACAAAAGGAATCAAAAATAGGGAGACAGAAGGAAATAACAAAGCTGAAAGCAGAACTCAATGAAGTGGAAAACCAAAAAACATTCCGAAAGATCAACGAAAGCAGAAGTTGGTTCTTTGAAAAAATAAACAAGATTAATAGACCATTGGCAAAATTCACAAAGAAAGAGAGAGAAAGAAATCTGAGAACCCGTATTAGAAATGAAAAGGGGGAGATCACGACAGATATTGCAGAGATCCAAAGGTTAATCAGAGACTACTTTGAGAAACTTTATGCTACTAAACATGAGAACCTAGAAGAAATGGAAAAATTCTTGGACACTTATAACCTTCCACATTTAAGTAAGGAGTATGTAGCATATCTAAACACCCCCATCACTATGGAGGATATTGCAACTGTAATCAAACATCTGCCCAAAAAGAGAAGCTTAGGCCCAGACGGATCTCCTAATGAATTCTTTCAAATATTTCAAGAGAAGTTACTACCAATACTAGCAAGGTTCTTCCATGAAATTGAAAAAACGGGAACACTCCCAAACAGCTTTTATAAAACCAACATCACCTTGATACCAAAACCAGACAGAGATGCTGCCAAAAAAGAAAATTACAAACCAATATCCCTGATGAATGCTGATGCAAAGATCTTCAACAAAATCCTGGCAAATAGAATCCAATGCATCATCAAGAAGATCATACACTATGACCAAGTAGGTTTTATCCCAGGAATGCAAAGATAGTTTAACATCCATAAATCTGTTAACATCATATACAACATCAACAAGAAGAAAAATAAAAATCTCATGATCATATCAATAAATGCAAAGAAAGCATTTGATAAGGTCCAACACCATTTCTTGATCAAAACTCTCAGCAAGATGAGAATGGAGGGAACCTTTCTCAATCTAGTTAAAGCCATCTACCACAAGACAATGGTAAATATTATCCTCAATGGAGAAAAACTAAAAGCCTTTCCTCTTAATTCTGGTACAAGACAAGGCTGTCTGCTCTCACCACTCCTCTTCAAAATAGTGCTGGAAGATCTTGCTATAGCGATCAGGCAAGAAAAAGATATCAAGGTAATTCAGATAGGAAAGGAAGAAGTCAAGCTCTCATTTTTGCAGATAAGATGATACTCTACTTAAAAAAACCTAAAGACTCTACCAAAAAGCTTTTAGAAACAATAAACTCATAGCAAGGTGGCAGTCTACAAAATAACACACAGAAATCAGTAGCCTTTTTATACACCAATAACGATAGGGAAGATAAGGAAGTCAAGAAGGCAATCCCATTCACAATAGTGCCACACAAACTCAAATATCTTGGAGTCAACTTGACCAAAGACATAAAGGACCTATACAAAGAAAACTATAAAGCCCTGCTCCAAGAAATAAGAGAGAACACATGAAAATGAAAACGCATACCCTGCCCATGGATTGGCAGGATTAAGATCATTAAAATGGCAATACTCCCCAAAGCATTATACAGATTTAATGCGATCCCCTTAAAAATACCCATGATATTCTTCTAAGAAGTGAATCAAACACTTATAAAGTTTATCTGGAACAATAAACACCCTCGAATAGCTAAGCACTCTTAGGGAAAAGGAAAATGGGAGGCATTACTTTCCCCAACTTCAAACTGTACTACAAAGCAGTAGTCATCAAAACAGCATGGTATTGGAATAAAGACAGACCCTCAGATCAGTGGATAGGCTTGAGTTCTCTAAGAATGTTCCCCAGACATACAAACACCTAATTTTTGACAAAGGAGCAAGAAATCCTAAGTGGAGCATGGAAAACCTCTTTAACAAGTGGTGCTGGCAGAACTGGTTAGCCACTTGCAAAAAAGCGAACATAGACCCCAGTTAGCATCATGTATGAAGGTAAAATCCAAATGGATTAAAGACCTTGAAATCAGACCTGATACCATAAGGTATATAGAACAACACGTCGGTAAAACACTCCATGACATTGAGACTAAAGGCATCTTCAAGGAAGAAACTGCACTTTCCAAACAAGTGGAAGCAGAGATCAACAGATGGGAATACATTAAACTGAGAAGCTTCTGCACCTCAAAAGAAATAGTGCCCAGGACACAAGAGTCACCTGTTGCAAGTCAGCCCCTGAAGAGGTTGACTGATGGAGGGATGGAGGATGAGGTCTTTCCCCTCCAGCTCAAAGCACGTGTCTGCCACTCTGTCCAGCCGATGTTTCTGAGGCGAAACAGCGGCTAAACAGCTCGCAAACAGTCAGGCTTGTGGAAATATTAGCTTTATTCGGTGGACAAGACTGAAGTCCAAAGTCTCAGCCTCAGTTCCAGCCAAAAGACCCCTTGCCTTCCATAGACCCTTGTTTTTATCCTCCAGAATCAGGTACCACCCAATATTGGGATCAGATACCACCCAATGGTGGAAGCAGAATCAGGTACCACTCTAGGGTGGGGGCAGAATGCCAGGTTACACCCTAGGGTAGGGCACAATCACAGATCAGGCTAGGGTCAGTAACATAATAATCCCATAAAATGTTTACATATGCAACAGTCACCCATCAGTGGGAGAAACTATTCACCTAACACCCATCAGATAAGGGGCTAATCTCTAAAATATACAGGGCACTGACAGAACTTTACAAGAAAAAAACATCTAATCCCATCAAAAAATGGGGAGAAGAAATGAACAGACACTTTGATAAAAAAAGAAATACAAATGGCCAAAAGGCACATGAAAAAATGTTCCTCATCACTAATCATCAGGGAGATGCAAATCAAAACAAGAATGAGATACCACCTCACATCACAAAGAATGAGAACAAACAGTGCTGGTGGGGATGTGGAGAGAAAGGAACTCTTATTCACTGCTGGTGGGAATGCCGTTTAGTCCAACCTCTATGGAAAATGATATGGAAATTCCTCCAAAAACTGGAAATTGAGCTCCCATTCGACCCAGCTATAGCACTCCTTGGGATATACCCTAAGAACACAAGAACACAATACAAAAGCCCCTTCCTCACACCTATATTTATTGCAGCACTATTCACAATATCCAGGCTCTAGAAACAACCAAGATGCCCTTCAACAGATGAATGGCTAAAGAAACCGTGGTACATATACACAATGGAATATTATGCAGCTGTCAGGAGAGATGAAGTCATGAAATTTTCCTATACATGGATGGACATGAAATCTATCATGCTGAGTGAAGTAAGTCAGAGGGAGAGAGAGAGAGAGAGAGAGAGAGAGAGAGAGAGACAGAGAGAGAGAGAGACAGAGACAGAGACAGAGACGGAGAGACAGAGAGAGACAGAGAGAGAGACAGAGAGAGAGACAGAGAGAGAGACAGAATAGTCTCACTCATCTATGGGTTTTAAGAAAAATAAAAGTCATCTTTGCAACAATCCTCAGAGACAATGAGAGGAGGGCTGGAACTTCCAGCTCACTTCATGAAGCTCACCACAAAAAGTGGTGAGTGCAGTTAGAGAAATAACTATACAGAGAACTACCATAACCATGTGAATGAGGGAACTGGAAAGCCTGTCTAGAGTATAGGTGGGGGTGGGGTGGTATGGAGGGAGACTTGGGACATTGGTGGTGGGAATGTTGCACTGGTGAAGGGGGTGTTCTTTACATGACTGAAACCTAATCACAATCATATATATAATCAAGATGTTTAAATAAAGGAAAAAATTTCAAATAAACTAAAAAAAAAAGAAATATTATATACATAAAATTCAACTCAATAAAAAAAAAGAAAAGAAAAGAACTATTTAAGAGGCCTGGGACAGCACAGCAGGTCAAAAAAAAAAAAAAAAAAAAAGAAAGTTAGAACCTCCCATATTTCTCCCTTCCTGTATAATCCTCTTTGTGACCTTGGGTGGGGTTCCACTCCTTCTTGAGATGACCCTTGCTGGCCAGTTTCGGAGCTGTTGGAAGACTGACTAAAATATTCACTTTACTCCAGTTGTGTATTCTTGTCCTTTGACTCTGGACTCTAACAAAATGGAAAGGTACGTATTGATATTTTCAGGTGATGTTCCAGGGAACCTGAGTCCCAGTGAAGGACTGGCCATACTAGATAGGGATTGAAATCCACTTCAGTTGTGTTGCCTTTGTCTGTAGTGATGGAAAGGATAATAGCAATTTACAAGGCTTTTGTAACCTGCACTAAGTAAATAGGGTGTATGAATGACAATGGTTCAGAAGTGGCTCTATAGAAGTTTTCCAGTGAGTGAGCAGGTCATTTCTGTGAAGAGGTGGCCCTGGAGCACTGATGGGGACAATTGCACCCCTGTGGCGGTGAGAAGCTGTTAAAGAACATTTTGAAACAAAGAATTTCTATTTGCACTTTGAAAAATTAGATTATGCTTTAAAGGATAAATAGCAATTAGATAATTAGCATCCACACAGCCACTCCCCAATTAAGATCTTTTTTTCTTTGTCTCCTAATTCTCTTCATCCCTCCTAGGAATTCAATCTTCTTTCCTCCTACTCAGAGGAGAAATATCTTTTTTTCTGAATGTTGTATTTTTAAATACTTTGTTCTTGTTGATCTGTAACTATATATTTGCAAGACTAGAGATACCAATCTAGGCAGGCTGGAAAGCTGGGGCATGTATTGCCGGGGCTCAAACCCCAGAGCCTTGTCCATGAAAGACCATGTGCTCTACAGCCTGAGACAAAGACTGCCCAGGGCCTTAAGTCTTGGTTTTATTTGTATTGAATTTTACATAAGTAGATTATATTTCATGTATTTCCATCTTGATATTTTGTTCACAATTTTACTTTAGATAATAACAGTGTTAAGGAAACTTATGTGCCAGGGTTGGGGGGTGCCAGCACTACAGCACAAGCAGAGCTGAAATTTTGTACCTGGAGCTCAGGAGAGCTGAGAGGCTCTTCTGCAGAATGATCAGAAGCTCTGAGATTGATTGAAGCAAGGTACCCGCATGACTAGTCAGAAGCAGATTCATCCCAAGTTCTGTTTGAGATCTCTACGTCTCTAGAGAACTACTTTCAAGCTTGATACAAGTGAGCAAGCTTTGGAGAGATTTTTTTTCTAAAGATATCTTAATGATATTGAGTTCAATATTTGGATGAAATTCTCCTTTTTATTTGTTGCTGTATTACAGATTTCCTAAAAGCTCTCTAATTTTTTCTACAAAATTCTTCTAAATTGAGATCTACTTTTATGTAATTAAAAATTTTTTTTCAAGTTATGCGGTTGTTTTTTTTTATTTTTTTATTTTTTTATTTTTTTAATTTATTTAAACACCTTAATTACATACATGATTGTGTTTGGGTTTCAGTCATGTAAAGAACACCACCCATCACCAGTGCAACATTCCCATCACCAATGTCCCAAGTCTCCCTTCGCCCCACCCGACCCCCGCCTGTACTCTAGACAGGCTCTCCATTTTCCTCATACATTCTCATTATTAGGACAGTTCAAAATGTAGTTATTTCCCTAACTAAACTCATCACTCTTTGTGGTGAGCTTCCTGAGGTGAGCTGGAACTTCCAGCTCTTTTCTCTTTTGTGTCTGAAAATTATTATTACAAGGGTGTCTTTCATTTTTCTTAAAACCCATAGATGAGTGAGACCATTCTGCGTTTTTCTCTCTCTCTCTGACTTATTTCACTCAGCATAATAGATTCCATGTACATCCATGTATAGGAAAATTTCATGACTTCATCTCTCCTGACAGCTGCATAATATTCCATTGTGTATATGTACCACAGTTTCTTTAGCCATTCGTCTGTTGAAGGGCATCTTGGTTGTTTCCAGAGTCTTGCTATGGTAAATAGAGCTGCAATGAATATAGGTGTAAGGAAGGGGTTTTTGTATTGTATTTTTGTGTTCCTAGGGTATATTCCTAGGAGTGGTATAGCTGGATCGTATGGGAGCTCAATTTCCAGTTTTTGGAGGAATCTCCATATGGCTTTCCATAAAGGTTGAACTAGACAGCATTCCCACCAGCAGTGGATAAGAGTTCCTTTCTCTCCACATCCCCGCCAACACTGTTTATTCTCATTCTTTGTGATGTGTGCCATTCTCTGGGGTGTGAGGTGGTATCTCATCGTTGTTTTGATTTGCATCTCCCTGATGATTAGTGATGTGGAACATTTTTTCATGTGTCTTTTGGCCATGTGTATTTCTTCTTTGTCAAAGTGTCTGTTCATTTCTTCTCCCCATTTTTTGATGGGGTTAGATGTTTTTTTCTTGTAAAGTTCTGTCAGTGCCTTGTATATTTTGGAGATTAGCCCCTTATCTGATGGGTATTGGGTGAATAGTTTCTCCCACTCAGTGGGTGGCTCTTGTATCCTGGGCACTATTTCCTTTGAGGTGCAGAAGCTTCTCAGCTTAATATATTCCCATCTGTTAATCTCTGCTTTCACTTGCTTGGAGAGTGCAGTTTCCTCCTTGAAGATGCCTGTAATGTCCTGGAGTGTTTTGCCTATGTGCTGTTCTATATATCTTATGGTTTTGGGGCTGATATCGAGGTCTTTAATCCATTTGGATTTTACCTTTGTACATGATGTTAGCTGGGGGTCTAAGTTTAATTTTTTGCAAGTGGCTATCCAATTGTGCCAACACCACTTGTTGAAGAGGCTTTCCCTGCTCCATTTAGGATTTCCTGCTCCTTTATCAAAAATTAGGTGGTTGTATCTCTGGGGAACATTTTCTGAGTATTCAAGCCTATTCCACTGATCTGAGGACCTATCCTTATTCCAATACCATGCTGTTTTGATAACTGTTGCTTTGTAGTACAGTTTAAAGTTGGGGAAAGTAATTCCTCCCATATTCTTTTTCCCAATGATTGCTTTAGCTATTCGAGGGTGTTTATTGTTCCAAATGAATTTCAAAAGTGTCTGATCCACTTCTTTGAAGAATGTCATGGGTATCTTTAGAGGGATGGCATTAAATCTGTATAATGCCTTGGGGAGTATTGACATTTTGATGATGTTAATCCTGCCAATCCATGAGCAGGGTATGCGTTTCCATTTCCGTGTGTCCTCTCTTATTTCTTGGAGCAGAGTTTTATAGTTTTCTTTGTATAGGTCCTTCACATATTTAGTCAAGTTGATTCCAAGATACTTGAGTTTGTGTGGCACTATTGTGAATGGGGTTGCTTTCTTAATGTCCATTTCATCCTTATTACTATTGGTATATAGAAAGGCCATTGATTTTTGTGTGTTAATTTTGTAGCCTGCCACCTTGCTATATGAGTCTATTGTTTCTAGAAGCTTTTTGATAGAGTCTTTAGGGTTTTCTAAGTAGAGTATCATGTCATCTGCAAACAGTGAGAGCTTGACTTCTTCCTTTCCTATCTGGATTCCCTTGATATCCTTTTCTTGCCTAATCGCTATAGCAAGTACTTCCAGTGCTATGTTGAATAGGAGTGGTGAGAGAGGACAGCCTTGTCTTGTGCCAGAATTTAGAGGGAAGGCTTTCAGTTTTTCTCCATTGAGGATAATATTTGCCACTGGCTTGTGGTAGATGGCCTTCACTATATTGAGAAAGGTTCCCTCCATTCCCATCTTGCTGAGAGTTTTGATCAAGAATGGGTGTTGGACCTTATCAAATGCTTTCTCTGCATCTATTGATATGATCATGTGGTTTTTATTTTTCTTGTTATTGATGTTGTGTATTATGTTGATAGATTTACGGATGTTAAACCAGCCTTGCATTCCTGGGATGAAACCTACTTGATCGTAGTGGATGATCTTCTTAACGAGGCATTGAATCCTATTTGCCAGGATTTTGTTGAGGATCTTTGCATCTGCATTCATCAGTGATATTGGTCTGTAATTTTCTTTTTTGGTAGCGTCTCTGTCTGGTTTAGGTATCAAGGTGATGTTGGCTTCATAAAAGCTATTTGGAAGTGTTTCTGTTTGTTCAATTTCATGAAAGAGTCTTGCCAAGATTGGCAGTAGTTCCTCTTGGAAAGTTTGATAGAATTCATTAGTGAATCCATCTGGACCTGGGCTTTTGTTTTTCGGCAGACATTTGATTACTGTTTTAATTTCATCAATGGTGATGGGGGTGTTTAGATATGCTACATCCTCTTCCTTCAACCGTGGAAGATTATAAGAGTCCAAGAATTTATCCATTTCTTCCAGGTTCTCATTTTTAGTGGCGTAGAGTTTTTCAAAGTAGTTTCTGATTACCCTTTGAATCTCTGTCATATCAGTAGTGATCTCTCCTTTTTCATTCCTGATACGAGTTATCAAGTTTCTCTCTCTCTCTTTCTTTGTTAGGTTTGCCAGTGGTCTATCAATCTTGTTTATTTTTTCAAAGAACCAACTTCTGCTTTCGTTGATCTTTTGGATTGTTTTTTGAGTTTCCACTTCATTGATTTCTGCTCTCAGCTTTGTTATTTCCTTCTGTCTTCCTATTCTTGGGTCCTTTTGTTGAGCATTTTCTAGTTCTATTAGCTGTGTCATTAAGCTACTCAGGTAAGCTCCTTCTTCCTTCCTGATGTGTGCTTGCAAAGCTATAAATTTTCCTCTCAGTACTGCTTTTGCTGTGTCCCATAAGTTCTGAGAGTTTGTGTCTTGATTGTCATTTGTTTCCAGGAACCTTTTTATTTCCTCCTTGATTTCATCTCGGACCCACTGGTTATTGAGCATGAGGCTGTTTAACTTCCAGGTGTTAAAGTGTTTCTTCTGAGTTTCTTTGGAGTTTACAAATAATTTCAGAGTCTTGTGGTCAGCGAAGGTAGTCTGCAAAATTTCTATCCTCTTGATCTTATTGAGGTATGTTTTATGTGCCAGCATGTAGTCTATCCTGGAGAATGTCCCATGTACATTGGAGAAGAATGTGTATCCAGGTTTCTGGGGATGGAGTGTCCTATATATATCCACTAGGCCTCTTTCTTCCATTTCTCTCCTCAGGTCTAGCATATTCTTGTTGGGTTTCAGTCTGGTTGACCTGTCCAGTGTTGACAAAGCCGTGTTAAGGTCCCCCACAATTATTGTGTTGTTGTTGATATTATTTTTCAGATTTGTCAACAGTTGTATTAAATATTTTGCTGGCCCCTCATTTGGTGCATATATGTTTAGGAGAGTGAATTCTTCCTGCTCTACGTACCCCTTGATTAATATAAAATGTCCGTCTTTGTCCCTTACAACCTTCCTGAGTATAAAGTTTGCATTATCTGATATTAGTATGGCCACTCCAGCTTTTTTATGGGTGTTGTTTGCTTGGATAATTTTTCTCCAGCCTTTTATTTTGAGTCTATGTTTGTTCTGACTATTCAGGTGCGTTTCTTGTAGGCAGCAGAAGGTTGGATTGAGTTTTTTGATCCATTTAGCCACTCTGTGTCTCTTAACTGGTGCATTTAGTCCATTGACGTTGAGAGAAAGAATTGTCCTGGGATTTAACGCCATCTTTATTTCAAAATTTGGTGTGTCTTTTGGGTAGTCTTGTCTTAGATTAGGTCTTTCAGTTTTTCTCTTAAGACTGGTTTTGTGTCTGTGAAGTTTCTGAGCTGTTTTTTGTCTGTGAAACCATGTATTCTTCCATCAAACCGGAAAGTGAGTTTTGCTGGGTATAGTATTCTGGGTGAAGCATTCATTTCATTCAGTCTTGTCACAATATCCCACCACTGCTTTCTGGCATTGAGCGTTTCTGGTGACAGGTCTGCTGTAAATCTCAGGGAAGCTTGCTTGAACATGATTTCCCCTTTTGATCTTGCTGTTTTCAGAATTCTGTCTCTATCTGTGGGATTTGTCATTGTGACTAGGATGTGTCTTGGGGTGGTTTTTCTGGGGTCTCTTTTGGTTGGTACTCTTCGGGCATGCAGGATTTGATCACATATATTCTTTAGCTCTGGAAGTTTCTCTTTAATGATGTTCTTGACCATTGATTCTTCCTGGAAATTTTCTTCCTGGGTCTCTGGGACTCCAATGATTCTTAAGTTGTTTCTGTTGATCTTATCATAGACTTCTATTTTCGTCTGTTCCCATTCTTTGACTAATTTTTCCATTGTCTGCTCATTTGCTTTAAGTTTTTTGTCCAATCTCTCCTGCTGTATGGAATTGTTATGTATCTCATCTTCCACAGCACCAAGTCTATTCTCAGCTTCTGATACCCTGTCCCAGAGCTTATCCATTTTGTCATTCACTTCGTTTACTGACTTTTTCAGTCCTGTTAGTTGACATGTTATTTCAGTTTGGAGTTTTGTGATTTCTGCCTTCATATTTTCTTGGTTCTTATTAGTGTTCTGTTCAACTCGATCCATGGTTTCTTGGAGTCTGTTGAGCATCTTCCATATTGCTAGTCTAAAGTCCTTATCTGAGAGGTTGATTAGTTGGTCAGTCATTATCTGGTACTCAGAATTGTCATCTTCATTCTCTATGTCTGATGCTGGCCTGCGTTGTTTTCCCATTGTCACACTTGTATTGTGGGTTTTTCTACGTGTTGTGGTGGTATTCATTGTCTATATGATGTAGGCAGCACACTCCTCTGGCTCCTCCCTTTCTGGATGGGCTGACTTGCCTCTAAGGGAGGGGATTCCTCCGTGGATGAAGCCTCACACTGGGTCAAATCTTAGGCCCGAGCATGTAACAGAGAAGACAGTCCAGAGAGAAATGTTTGCTTCTGTGATATAGCGCCGTTCTTAGTGTGATTTTTCCTTCTTGTTGCAATGGAGTTCTTTCCTTAGAAAGAGTGCACGGCCGCGTAGCGAAGCGGAGCGGCCGTGCTCCTCTGGAGCCTCTTTTTGCCCCACTCGCAAGAGTTTCACGCAAGAGGACAGTAGACAGACATAGACAGGTCACACTCACAGTCTTTCACATTTGAGCCCCACTGGGCCGGTGTACTTTCGCGGATTTTCCCCGCCTGGTGTCACACACAGGGAGCCGGCTTTTGCAAAGCTTAGCCGGTTTTTATGCTCTGAAGTCCCTCCCTGAAAATGGCGTCTGGGCGAGCGAGGTTTCTGGAGCCTCTCCTTGCCCCACTCGCAAGAGTTTCACGCAAGAGGACAGTAGACAGACATAGACAGGTCACACTCACAGTCTTTCACAGTTGAGCCCCACTGGGCCGGTGTACTTTCGCGGATTTTCCCCGCCTGGTGTCACACACAGGGAGCCCATGTGATTAAAAATTTGATGTGCAGTATGTGTGTGGTCATTGATTAACTTTTCATTGTATTTTCCAAGACCTACTTAGTTACAGATGTTGATTACAGCTATGCCTTCACTCTGCCAGTTCTAATGATCTATGTGCATAAATAATGGCAGTTTCTTGTTATCTTTCAAATATTTAGATCCATAATTTTTTTCTTGTAGAACTTCTCAAGACAGTGTTGAATAGAATTGCTCCTAGAACAGAGAAGACTGAATCTAAACATTATACAGAAAAATTACTGCTATCCACACAGATCCTTGAATAACACCATTTTCTTTTAATATTGTTGAAGGAAAAAAAGGCTTGACAATGTAACTACTCAAGGACCTGGTGTCATAATTCATCAATTGGTTCTAATTCAGTTTCCAGAAACTTCTGAGAATGTCAATGAAAGTTGACTGTGTTTTGTTGGAGGATTGCTTGTCATCTTAAGAAACTCCTTTTTCCTTTTCCAGATTTCTATCAATTTCTCCTGTATGAATGGAGAGCAAATTTTTGTTAATGTTTTCTCTGTCATTTGGCCAGGGGATTAAACTCGTGGTAGTTTTTTCTGAGACACAATCAATTGATTCACCTATTAAATTGCACCTAATGTTTTGTCCTTTTTCACATACTGTTGACCTTGGTTTGCTATTCCTGTCTGATTTTACGTCTGCTTACAGGTAAAGTGACCCTATTTCCCTTGCATTACACCCATGGATGTTGGTATTAGAAACACACGCTGGACATGTTCCTGGAATCTGTCTCTCTCCTGCCTTGATAGCTTTTGCACACTCACAATACCTTACTAGGTATTCACTTTCCTGTAGATTCTCAGGGCCTGCTACTTGCTTTGAGGAAGGATTTTCCTAAATAAGGATAAAGACTTGGCAGCATTTATGGTCTGACTTTGTCTTAATCTTTTGGGGGTCTGGAATTTTCAGCTTTAAATACTTCGGAGTGACTCCATTCACTATTGTTAGCTTCCTTCCATTCCAGACTTTGTTTTTCCGAGCTTGGGTTTGTTTGTGAAGGTCTACATCTCTCTGCCCTTGAACACACCTTGCCCTTATGAACTCACAGACAGTAGGCTCCCAAATCCAGTCTGTGTATCCAGTGCACTAAATGGGTTTCCATGCAGTAGCTATTAACTCTATGAGATCTTATTTTCACTTTGGTTTGGAGTTTTATTTCTCATTCCCCTAAAAGACAAGGAAAAGTATTTAAGTAGACCATTTTATGTCATCTAGCTGTTTTAATTGTTGTTTGTCAAAGAGATGGTCAAAACACAGATGTTCAGATGGCCTGAAATAAAGGCTTGATTTGCTCTTGTTCATTTATTCAAGATATTTAATCTCTTAAAAATATTTGGTAATTTATTGGGCCATGATGATAGTACAGGGGTTAAGACTTTTGCCTTGCATGCAGTCAATCCAGATTCAACTCCTTATACCTCTTAAAGTGTCCTCAGTACTACCAAGAGTGATCTCTGAGCACAAAGCCAGGAATAAATCCCCAAAAGCAAAAAATAAAACTAGGTTTAATTTTTAAGTTGTTTCTTTTAAATTTCTTTCCTCACTGCTTCTTTCTTCTAAATAGTACCTGAAAATTTCTCAGTCTATTAACTGCTTATATTGTTCTGTTTTGGAGGCATTTAGAGCAATGTTACAAATTAGAAAATATTCATTGTCCGATCCAGGACCAAAGGTGGTTGGTTCAAATCCCGGTGTCCCATATGGCCCCCTGTGCCTGCCAGGAGCTATTTCTGAGCAGACAGCCAGGAGTAACCCCTGAGCACCGCTGGGTGTGCCCCCCCCCCAAAAAAAAATTAAAGGCTGAAGAACAGTATCTTAAATGCAGTTGTGCAGGCTGACTGACCACAGGCCCATTCTGGTTCTGACAATAGCCTGCTCCCAATGCTGGAAGGGGGGGAATAGCTGACTGCTGAAAAAAATCACCTCTAAAAAATGTCCTGCAAAAATCACTAAAAACATGTTGCAAAACTACTATACTGTAACTGCCTCTGCACCTGTCCTTTACTGGGAGAGAATTCCAGCCATCAGCTTTCTCTCAACCAGGACAGAAGGCAGAAGACAACTACAAATAATTCGCGAGTGTTAAGCTCTTTTGTGAACACCTAAAAAATTAAGCTGTAGAAGTTAGTAAAACGCTCAGGGTGACATTGCCAGTCGAGAGCTTTATTGAGGGGAGAGCAGGGTTTTTATGCCCTGCTCCAGTGGGAGGAGTAGTAACATAGGATTGAAACATAAACCAATCAGATTTGTACAAGTACAACAATTTTAACCAATGGGAGCACATTTTGATGGCGGGAAGGATAAGAAGGAACCTGGCAGGATGAGGGGAGGGGAAGCAAATTTTTAAACAAATAGCTAATTGATATTTACGCAAATACAATTTTTTGTTTAGCCTATTTTCCATTTAAATCTTTCTTTTGTGTAAGCAATAAGGATCATAATTTACAAAAACATATCTGCTTGAGAGCAGGCACAAAAACAGGTTCCATGGAAAGGTTAAGGAATCTGGTTAAGCCAGATTCTTTGTGCTGAGCTAAATTTATTTGCAGAGTTTTCTGTTGGTTTGGGGCTATGCAAACTTTTGTGGCTTGAATCAGGCAGGCGGTGGAAAATTCATTCAGAGTTCCTTTGATTATGTGGGGTGCTCGGTCTCCCACACTATACCATTACCTATAAGCAAAGCTCCTCTTCTGTAAAGCTATGTAAAGATAGTACCATAAATTCTCTAGCTTTCTCCCCAATAGACTCCTCTCTTCCCTCTTACAGTTTATGCAATAATTCTGTTTGCTTTTTATTTCTACTGTAGTCTTTGGGAGATTTGTTCACTCCCCATATCACCAGCTAAGTTGGGTGGCCCATTCAGGGACCCTTATTCTGTTCCCATCTTTCTAATTTCTTTCCCTCAATTGTATGACAAGGGAATCAAAGGGCAATTGCAGGCTGCTGGTCAGGGTTACTCTCAAGTGGGTTGAAATGTTCTCAGCTTTTTCTCCGGCCATCATGGCCTGATAGGACAAACAAGGGACTTATTTAAGGCTTGAATGGCTCTCATCAAGAAGAGTAGTGAGACGTGACAGCATTTTTAGGCTAACCTACATTTGTTGTTGATCTCCTGCCCCGCCACCACCATTACTCAACCCACACTGGTGCTACCCTGGATGAAGCTTCTGGACAGCGAGAATTTTCTAGTGATGGGGCTACAAATCGATGAGTACAACTGGCTGGCAACTTGTGACACCCTAAAGAATAGGCTGACTCTTTGGATCATGGTAGCAAATGTGGCCTCTGACCCTGAAGTGACCTCACTAAACATTTCCTTTTGCTAAATGATCCTTTGACTACAGGCTGATCACAATGAACTAATAGGACCCAGGGATTTCTGATGTGATTGTCCTGTTGTCTAAATTGCTGTTATTCCCATTTTTTAAATTCTAGATAGCATGGGTTAAATTCCCTGTAACAACTAGATTAAATGGGATTACTAAACCTTCAAGAAAAAAAAAATGTCTACTCCTTTTTAGCAATGTTTCATGCAACAATATAAACTGGGGGTCAATATTATGGCAAGCTGGCCATGAACTCCATTACATGGCTCAATACTTACTTTTGGTGGATAAATCAGTGGTTCGAGGTACAATACACTCAAGTCTTCCCAACATTTAGGCAGAACCCAGATCTCTGCAAAGTCTGGAATATCTCTGCATATATCTGGAAAAATTCCCTGATACCCCACAAAATCTAGGGGAACCTGTGTTGCTAACAGAAGATCTCCCTCCACATTTCTCTCTGCCTTCTGACTGGGTGCTTTGAGAGGTCACTACATTGCCTCCTCTTGCTTCTTCCACCCACCTTAAAATGGCTCCTTTTGTAAACTGCTCCCAATACAAAGTCCAATTTTCCAACTTCCACTCCAGGAGGGTGCTATGGGGCAGGAAAACTGCCCATATCTATGTTCCGGATGACATTAATATACCTTCAGCTTGGTGTAGACCAAATCAAACTGGGCTCTTTTTCAGAGGATTTCTTTTGATTTGTTAAAGACTTCCAGTCTCACCCTGGCCTTTGCTCTCACTTGGAAGGACAGTCACTCTGTCATTACCACCTGTCACTCCTTTAGAGGAGAACAATCCCATTACAAAACAAGCTCATTACCATGCCAATGATGAATTGACATTTCAGCAGCCAAATAACTACCCTGGGGGTGGGGAGGAGAAGCCATTACCAACTGTGAACCTGATTGAGACTTGCAATCTGGTTGTTCAGACTGCTGCTAGGATCACATGGTCTCCTGGCTCATTGCAGGTATAAAACCAGGCATGTAAATCCTGTGAACTATGACAAATTAAAAAAGGTGCTTCTAAGGAGCCAGAGATGTGACTCAGCAGTAGAACACTAGCGTGGCACATGGAATGGCTTGGATTTTGTTTTTGGCACCCTGCTCTTCCATCCCTATCTAAAAATTGTCAGTCAGGGCTCCAATGCAAACATGTTCAATTGGCCAAGGGTCTTAGAGGATATGCAAACTCCACTGAGATATGTACTATGATAGTGATGCATTTTTTAACCAATTTGACCTTGATATCAAGTAAAAGTGATCTATGGGATTGGGGGGTTGGAGGAAGCCCTCCTGTCCATATTCAAATCCTTTAAAATAGGGAGGAAACTTGTCAGAATACAAGGGACTAACAATATATGAACAGAGACAAAAGACAGGCAGACTTCAAGGCCATGAATATCATTGATGCTTTATCAACACAAGCTTCTATGTCCAGCTTCAGTTCCTAAGACATGCCCAGTGGTAACAGGACAGGGTTCTTCAGAAATGTCCTAATCATGCTCTCAAGTTCCAACTAGTGTCAGAAGCTAGCAACATAGGACATAAAATAATGTATTAAGAAATAGTGTCTAAACCAGGCCAGTAAACAGATTTATTGAGTGCACTGCAAGAGAGCAAGGCCCCCTCTGAAGGGCGGGTCTGGTGGCATTTGGAGAGCCTTTGTGCAGAGAAACTTTGCAGGTGGTGTTTGGATGACATTGCTGTCTATTTTCTGGATGTAAATGCAGGTTTTTTGCATTAGGCTGTGTCTCATTTCCTAGTGCCTGAGGTAGCAGGATATTTCCAGAACACGTGGTGCATGTGGTCAGCCATCCTGCACAAGTCTGCTTTAAGAAAGCTTCTGTTGCCTTAGTACTTCCTTTATCGTAGAAAGGGAGTCCTGGTCTCTCTTCTGGAACTACTTTAGGCTTTTGATGGATGCAGAGCTGTCCTACTTGTTTCATTGCCAAGTTGTGGAGAGATGTAACAAGTAGAAAATGTTGGTTGAACCACAGTTGCAGGTTGAAGACCTAGAGATTAAGAAAAATAAATTTGGTTATAATGTTAAGGTCACCAGGGAAAAAAAAAGTCCAGATTAGTAAAATGGTGATTACAGAGGTATTACAAGGTTTTTTTTTTCAGGAAAAATAATTGTGTCTGTGACAAGATTCCAGTCAAATTTGATGGAGGGCAGAGACATAAACTGAGAGCTATACACTAAGCAGAATCTGAAGAGGGACAGAGAATGAGCAAGAGACAAAGAGGCCACTAAAAATAAAAGTATCTTATAGCAAGTGTGGTATCAACTGGGATTTGGAACTCAGGGTGAGTTCTGAGTGGCCATGGGGACTAGATTCAGTTTTCTATGGAAAGTTTTCATGTCCAAAGAATCCTCATAAGTGCCTTTCATGGCCTGAACTGGTATTGAACAAGTTCTTCAAATTTGTTCTATTTTTCTTTTTCTCTTTCTTTAGTTCAAATTCCTGAGTTACCCTTCCTTATCCCCCGGACAGTCCACATTTCATTCACATTTCTATTTGCCTTATCCTTTCTTCATGTGTGTGCAGCTTCTTCCATTCATCACTCAATCCTTCATTCCTAACAAATGTGAAAAGTCAAGCAAATTTTCTAGCAGCTTGTGTCTTTAAGAATGTGCCCATTTCCCCTTACTTGCAAGGAAAACCTAGACCTTAAGTGAGTTAAAGAGTGGATCCTGGGGCTGGAGTCATAGCTCAATGGACTGACTGGATTCCAATCTCTCATATCTTTTATGGTCTCTGGAGCCTGCCAGGAGTAACCTCTGAGTGCCACGGAGTGTGCCCTTCCCCTGAAAAAAGAGAGTGGGTTCTTCCCAGCCCCTTCCAGATCGCTTGTGGCTCTTGTCCTCATGCTCACCTGGCTGTACCTCACATTTGCCTTCACTACAGTAGGGACTTTCTCTACTTTGACTCGGGCGCCTATATATTCACTTTTCTTTTTCCTCCTCATATTCTGCCTTCCAGAACATTCCCAGTGCACTATCTGATGGGATCTCCCTTTGCAAGGCACTGACACAGAGACTTGTAGGTTTGGGTCACAGTCTGGGAGTATATTGTTCAAAGAACACTGGAGCTCTGTCTAACTAGCTCTCACTGGCAGGTAAGGATTTTATTATCTTAATCTTGAAGATGAGGAGTTAGCTGTCTTGACCTTCATGGAATGTTTCCAATATGGGCTGCAGCTATTGAGTTTCAAATAAACTTTAGCAGCTGCATGAATGTCCATACAGGTATCTAAACAAATGAGTATGCAAGAGGTGTGAGCACTTATCTACTGCCCAAGACATTATTTTTAACCCTGGCACTTACTTATCTTATAGTTCACATTTTTTTTTATTTAAGCACCATGATTACAAACATGATTATAGTTGGGTTACTATCACAGACAGAACATCCCCCTTCACCAGTGTAACATTCCCCCCTCCCAATGCCCCCCTCCCCTTCCTATCCTCTCCTTGTATTTGAGACAGGCATTCTACTATAGTTATTTGTTTTTAAGTTCAGTAAACTGTTTTTTTTTTTTTCTTAAAGGGTAAGTGTTTAAAAAAAATACAACAGTAAAGATGTGAGAGTGGCAATGGCTGTTGTTTGCACAGGCCCAGAAAAATATGGGGAAATGGGGAAAACATTCTTGGCTTGATTATAAGAAGGCCTCACCCCAGAAGTTTATTGGCATAAGATCGACTCTGGGCTCCAGGCATACTAGTCTGTCCAACCTGAGTCTTACTTTCTACATTGCCTAAAATTGCCAGGAAAGTCAAATGAGACCATCATTCAGATTCAGGGTTTAAGATTCTAAGGGGGTAGAGATTTCCTCCCCAACAAAAAATTATAAAGTAGGCCCCGACTCTTTCAACAGTGTGGTGGCTGTGGGGCTCCACTTGAAGCCAGCTCTAAATTAGGGCAGGGGAGCATTGTAGACTGCAGTGTTCTGCTTCTTTGTCAGTCAGAGCAGTGTACTGGTCAGTGTCCTGAGTTTCTCTAGGAGTCATAAATCCAAGTATTTTCAGGAATTGATGTGAAAATAGATTCTGCCTGATAGTGAGCATATTACAACCCCAAAGGTGTAGGGAGTCAGCAGGAGTGTTTCTGGGAGGTAAAGCTCGTCTTCTTGTGCTAAGGTCAGTTGTGGATGCTTCATCCACACAGATGTTTCAGGACCCTTTCCAGGAATACCCAGCCATGGATGGATATCACAAATCCTGGTCTCCTTTGTGACACCAACCCCTCACCCCTCCAAGCTACAGTTTCTGTAGCATGAATATGGCAGAGACTTAGATATTAACTTCAACTGTGGCAATGAATCTTCTGGTTCCAGTCACTAGGCTCCATCTCAGTGTAGTCAGAACCATCATTTTCCCAAGAACTTGGAGTCTCTGACTCTCAAAGCCTGTTAGATTAAATATTCAGTCATTGGTGAACATTGATTTTCTTCTAGTACATCTTTTTGTTGCTCCATCATGACTTCCGGTTCACACTAATTACGTAACTTGTGTAACTCTTCTCTATCTGCTTCTCTTTAAATAATTGCTCATGCCTTAAGACCCTCTTTTATACTAGAGTTTTAGTTAAAAAATGGCCTCCTTTTCCTGGATCATTGTTTACTGGAAGAAGACCCACGTAGCTGAGGGTGTCCAGGAAGGGTTGCCTACAAATCCAGGGTGTTCAGGTTAATTTTTTCAGGTGCCTATGTAAGGCTCGGTAGTCCAGATGCTTCTCCAACGCAGAGAAATGAAGAGATAGTCACTCAGGCAAAAGCTCAAGTGGGTTCTTTATTCTGGCCAGCCAGGTCCAATGCTCGTTCAGAACTGAACAGAGAGGCAAAGGACCATGTGGCTTTCTTTGTTTATCCTTATATACCATGAGAAGGGGAGGGGGAGAGGGGATAGGGATGACTTCTTTATAAGAACATGACATCCACTAAGGTAATACGAGTTCCTTATAAGGGTATAACATCCGATAAGGTAATATGAGTTCCTTGTAAGGGCATGACATCCGCTAAGGTAATACGAGTTTCTTATAAGGGCATGAGCTTAAGGTTGGTATAAACTTCCTCTTTAGGACAAAAACGGTTAGATACAAAAAGCAGGTATAAGCATAGAAAATTACAGAATTCTGGTTACAAAACCTGACCTTCAAGTTCTATGAGCTACAGCAGTGAGGGTTGGTGTAACTAGTTGCTGACTTCCCTTTTCACCTATACATGAGGAATGTGGAACACATCTCACAGACTTACCCACTGACAGCCAAGAAGAGAACTATTTCTGCTCCCCACTCACCATCTATACTCTTGGTCTCTGGTGTGTGGGAAAATTCATAGTGTCAGGAGCCATCTATGACTGCTCCTCCTTCACTGACATCACTGAGGTTTATGAGGGACCTAAATAATATCCTGCTTACATGGTGTTTTTCAATAATCTGCAGCTGGTTCTTTCACAAGAGGAATAAACATATGTTCTGGTCCTCAGGGGTTTTCTAGCCTCTGCTAAGTGCTCCCAGAAACAAACACTCATATCATCGCTTCCCTAGAATGTTTTCTGGGCTGTCTGGTGACTAATTCTCTTATTGGAAATTGCTACTGGTTTTCTGGCTTTGAAGTGACCAAGCACTAACCATATGACCCAAGTCAAGTTCCTTAACCTCAGATGTGGGAGAGATAGTGCAGATTGAAGGTATTTGCTTTGCCTGTAACTGAGTGGTTGAACTTCTGGTTTCACAAATGGTCCATCAATATCTCCAAGTATCACTTTTGAGAACAAAACTCAAAATAGCCCATGAGCATGGTTTAGAGCATTTCAACCACAAATGCAACTTAGCTCCCCTCCCTCTCAATTTCCTCAACTTCCCTTTTACTTATTTTTTCAAACCTATAAATGGAAGTAAATCTCTTTCTACACACACACACACACACAGACAGACACAAAAGAGTTATTAATAAACATGATGGATTCTGAAAATTACCTACTTAGAAAAATTGTTGTCACTTAATATTCCTTTTCATTACACAAGGTTTTACCACCTCTAAGAAAACAGCATATTGACATTAAGGTCAAAGCACAAAAGTATCAATCGACTTGGGGTCACACTATGAGGTTTTAGAAGCAAAGCTGCAGTCCAAGCGTGAATGAAACTTGTTCTGAGCATCACTTATTTGGCTTGAGCAGAGGCCAGGCACTTCCCATCTTAATGACATCCCCCTCAGGCTGGGTGCAGTAAATCATTGGGGTTCACTAAACTGTGATAGAGTTGGGGATCTTGCCAAGGGCCTGAGGCTTCTGGAGCTGTGAGGAGGGAGCTGGTACAGTGGGTGGATTTTACACAGAGCAAGGTCAGCATTGCTCACCCTCAGTCTTTTAGCTTTGGAACAGACTAGGTGGGGATAGGGCAGTGAAGGTCTCTGGGCTCGCCCATGCCATGTGAGTGCTCACATAGTTCTGATGACAGTGTAGGGGGCAACAAAGAGGGATTTATGCAAGACCCACATTGTCACTGAACATGTAGCAGTCAGGGAGGCAATAGCTAACCAGGTTGATAGGGACGAGTCCTGATTGCATTTCTGGCTCTGCCACCTGGATGCCACATGATACAGTGTTCTGAGTGCCACATCAGAGAGGATGACATTCCAAACTTCCTTATGATTCTTTCCTTTTTTTATTTAAGCACTATAATTACAAGCATAATTGTAGTTGGATTTCAGTCATAAACAGAACACCCCCCTTCACCAGTGCAACCTTCCCACAACCACTGCCCCTGATCTCCCTCCTCCCCCACTCACCCCTGCCTGTATTTAAGACAGGCATTCTACTACTCTCATTTATTAACATCATGCTAGTTGTTAGTATAGTTATTCCCCTAACAGAATTCACCACTCTTTGTAGTGAGCTTCATATTGTGAGCCAATCCTTCTAGACCTTAACTCTATTGTCTTTGGGATTATTACAATAATCATTTAAAAAAAAAAAACCATAGATGAGCTCTTTTCTGCTGAGCCTGCCTAGAGACTCCAAGGACTATAACCTCTCCAGGACCCACACCCGGTAAGATGTCCCCACCCAGCACACGCGAGGACAATTCCTGCCATGTGATTGGGTACCCAAGACTTATAAAGCATGGCGGCCATGCTCTTTGCCTCTTTTATGCTGAGCCTGCCTAGATACTCCAAGGACTATAATATCTCCAGGACCCAAAACCGAAACGCTTATCTTGTAACCCCTGAATTCCATTTCTGCACATTTTAAGAAGCAATCAACAGCCTTGCCAATGGAGTAATTTTGCAGTACACCCCCATATGTACAGAAATCAAGATGGCTCCTCTAATAATCTAAAAAGTAAGAAACTAATAGGTATCCTCTCAAATAAGAAGTTTAGAGTAGAATTATGGAAAATGTTCAGGGAGCTCAAAAAAAAAAAAAAAAAGCATCCATAGACTTGATTGGAGCAAAATTAAGCATCAAGAAGATTTGTCGGGCCCGGAGAGATAGCGCAGTGGCGTTTGCCGTGCAAGCAGCCGATCCAGGACCAAAGGTGGTTGGTTCAAATCCCGGTGTCCCATATGGTCCCCCGTGCCTGCCAGGAGCTATTTCTGAGCAGACAGCCAGGAGTAACCTCTGAGCACCACCACGTGTGACCCAAAAACCAAAAAAAAAAAAAAAAAAAAAAAAGAAGATTTGTCAACTAAGAGCTTACGCAAGTGTTGCCTGGCATGGGGTTTTGGGGAGACCCCATGCCAGAGCCTTTCTCCCTTGCCTGGGGAGTGCTGGAAGGTTTGGCGGGCCCAATAGCCTACCCCCTCTTTTTCCCCTGGACTCCAGGCCCTACCTGGGTGCTGGCTCAGGTGGCCAGAAGTAGGTTCAGGTGGACACTTAGTGGTCCTCAGGCTTCCCCCCTCCTTCCATACTCCAGGGGGGAGGTGCATGAGGAGGAGGCCGGGCAGACATCTGGCTTCTGGTTTCCTCCTTGTTCTGAAGACCAGCTCTTGCCAGGTATGGGGTTTGGGGAGGCCCCATACTGGAGCCCTTCTCCCTGGCCTGGGGAGTGCTGGGAGGCTTGGCAGGACCCCAGCTGTCCTTGTCTTTTTCCCCTGACTCCAGGCCTTCCCTGGGTACCAGCTCAGATGGCCAGAAGTGGGTTCAGGTGGACTCTTAGTGGTCCTCAGGCTTCCCCCCTACCTCTCCCTACACTAATGGAAATACAATTTGGGAGGAGGGCAGGCCATTTTAGTACTGGTTTATGTTGGGACAGTCACTGGAATTTTTTTTCCTTGTTTTCCTATTAATAGTATTGTATGCATATATTTTATATATCCATAACATCCATCTTGCATTGTGACCTTGATACTGCCCTACAAATCTCATTTCTAATATTTTACTGCCTCAGTCCCAACCCTAATTTCCCCCTATCTTCTCAATAGGTGCCACTCATGACATGAAGCTCACCACATAGAGTGATGAGTGCAGTTAGAGAAATAACTACACTAAAAACTATCATAACAATGTGAATGAATGAGGGAAAAAGAAAGCCTGTCTCGAGTACAGGTGTGGGTGGGGTGGGGATTAGATAGATCTGGGAAATTGGTGGTGGGAATCCTGCACTGGTGAAGGGGGGTGTTCTTTACATGACTGTAATCATACAACTACAATTATATTTGTAATCATGGTGTTTAAATAAAGATAATTTATAAAAAAAGAATTTATTTTACTAACCCCCCCAAAAAAAACCATAAACGAGTGTTACTATTCTGTTTCTATCTCCCACTGACTTATTTCACTCAGCATAATAGATTCCATGTACATCCACATATAGGAAAATTTTATGACTTCATCTTTCCTGATGTCTGTTGAAGGGCATCTTGGTTGTTTTCAGTGTCTTGCTGTGGTAAATAGTGCTGCAATGAGTATAGGTGTAAGGAAGGGGTTTTTGTATTGTATTTTTGTGTTCCTAGGGTATATTCCTAGGAGTGATATAGCTGGATCGTATGGGAGCTCTATTTCCAGTTTTTGGAGGAATCTCCATAACGCTTTCCATAAAGGTTGAATTAGACGGCATTCCCACCAGCAGTGGATAAGAGCTCCTTTCTCTACACATCCCTGCCAACACTGTTTATTCTCATTCTTTGTGAAGTGTGACATTCTCTGTGGTGTGAGCTGGTACCTCATCTCCCTGATGATTAGTGATGTGGAGCATTTTTTTATGTGTCTTTTGGCCATTTGTATTTCTTCTTTGTCAAAGTGTCTGTCCATTTCTTCTCCCCATTTTTTGATGGGATTAGATGATTTTTTCTTGTAAATTTCTGTCAGTGCCTTGTATAATTTGGAGATTAGCCCCTTATCTGATGGGTATTGGGTGAATAGTTTCTCCCACTCAGTTGGTGGCTCTTGTATCCTGTTCACTATTTCCTTTGAGGTGCAGAAGATTCTCAGCTTAATATATTCCAACCTGTTAATCTCTGCTTTTACTTGCTTGGAGAGTTGCAGTTTCCTCCTTGAAGATGCCTGTAGTCTCAATGTCCTGGAGTGTTTTGCCTATGTGTTGTTCTATATATCTTATGGTTTCAGGTCTGATATTGAGGTCTTTAATCCATTTGGATTTTACCTTCGTACATGATGTTAGCTGGGGGTCTAAGTTCAATTTTTTGCAAGTGGCTATCCAGTTGTGCCAACACCACTTGTTGAAGAGGCTTTCTTAGCTCCGTTTAGGATTTCTTGCTCCTTTATCAAAAATTAGGTGATTGTATGTCTGGGGAACATTTTCTGAGTATTAAACTCTATTCCACTGATCTGAGGACCTGTCCTTATTTCAATACAATGCTGTTTTGATAACTATTGCTTTGTAGTACAATTTAAAGTTGGGGAAAGTAATTCCTCCCATATTCTTTTTTCCAATGATTGCTTTAGCTATTCAAGGGTGTTTATTGTTCCAAACGAATTTCATAAGTGCCTGCTCCACTTTTTTGAAGAATCTCATGGGTATCTTTAGAGGGATCGCATTAAGTCTGTATAATACCTTGGGGAGTATTGCCATTTTGATGATGTTAATCCTGCCAATTCATGAGCTGGGTATGTGTTTCCATTTCCACGTGTCCTCTCTTATTTCTTGGAGCAGAGTTTTATAGTTTTCTTTGTATAGGTCCTTCACATTTTTAGTCAAGTTAATTCCAAGATATTTGAGTTTGTGTGGCACTATTGTGAATGGGGTTGTTTTCTTAACGTCCATTTCTTCCTTATTACTATTGGTGTATAGAAAGGCCATTGATTTTTGTGTGTTAATTTTGTAGCCTGCCACCTTGCTATATGAGTCTATTGTTTCTAGAAGCTTTTTGGTTGAGTCTTTAGGGTTTTCTAAGTAGAGTATCATGTCATCTGCAAACAGTGAGAGCTTGACTTCTTCCTTTCCTATCTTCATTTCCTTGATATCTTTTTCTTGCCTAATCGCTATAGCGAGTACTTTCAGTGCTATGTTGAATAGGAGTGGTGAGAGCGGACAGCCTTGTCTTGTGCCAGAATTTAGAGGGAAGGCTTTTAGTTTTTCTCCGTTGAGGATAATATTTGCCACTGGCTTGTGGTAGATGGCCTTCACTATATTGAGAAAGGTTCCCTCCATTCCCATCTTGCTGAGAGTTTTGATCAAGAATGGGTGTTGGACCTTATCAAATGCTTTCTCTGCATCTATTGATATGATCATGTGGTTTTAATTTTTCTTGTTATTGATGTTGTGTATTATGTTGATAGATATACGGAAGTTAAACCATCCTTGCATTTCTGGGATGAAACCTACTTGACTGTAGTGAATAATCTTCTTAATGAGGCATTGAATCCTATTTGCCAGGATTTTGTTGAGGATCTTTGCATCTGCATTCATCAGCGATATTGGTCTGTAATTTTCTTTTTTTTGTAGCATCTCTGTCTGGTTTAGGTATCAAGGTGATGTTGGCTTCATAAAAGTTATTTGGAAGTGTTTCCGTTTGTTCAATTTCATGAAAGAGTCTTGCCAGGATTGGTAGTAGTTCCTCTTGGAAAGTTTGAAAGAATTCATTAGTGAATCCATCTCGGCCTGGGCTTTTTTTTTTCGGCAGACATTTGATTACCGTTTTAATTTAATCAGTGTTGATGGGGTGTTTAGATGTGCTACATCCTCTTCCTTCAACCATGGAAGATTAAAAGAGTCCAAAAATTTATCCATTTCTTCCAGGTTCTGATTTTTAGTGGCGTAGAGTTTCTCAAAGTAGTTTTTGATTACCCTTTGAATCTATGCCATATCAGTAGTGATCTCTCCTTTTTTATTCCTAATATCAAGTTTCTCGCTCTCTCTTTCTTTGTTAGTTTTGCCAGTGGTCTATCAATCTTTTTTATATTTTCAAAGAACCAACTTCTGCTTTTGTTGATCTTTCGTATTGTTTTTTGGGTTTCCACTTCATTGATTTCTGCTCTCAGCTTTGTTATTTTCTTCTGTCTTCCTATTTTTGGGTCCTTCTGTTGAGCACTTTCTAGTTCTATTAGCTGTGTCATTAAGCTACTCAGGTGAGCCCCTTCTTTCTTCCTGATGTGTGCCTGCAAAGCTATAAATTTTCCTCTCAGTACTGCTTTTGCTGTGTCCCATAAGTTCTGATAGTTTGTGTCTTTATTGTCATTTGTTTCCAGGAACCTTTTGATTTCCTCCTTGATTTCATCTTGGACCCACTGGTTATTGAGTATGAGGCTGTTTGACTTCCAGGTGTTAAAGTTTTTCTTCTGTGTCCCTTTGGAATTCACAAATAATTTCAGAGCCTTGGTCAGTGAAGGTAGCCTGCAAAATTTCTATCCTCTTCATATAATGGAGTTATGTTTTATGTACCAGCATGTAGTCTATCCTGGAGAATGTGCCATGTACATTGGAGAAGAATATGTATCCAGGTTCCTGGGAATGGAGTGTCCTATATATATCCACTAGGCTTCTTTCTACCATTTCTCTCCTCAGGTATAGTATATTCTTGTTGGGTTTCAGTCAGATTGACCTATCCAGTGTTGACAAAGCCTTGTTGATGTCTCCCACAATTATTGTGTTGTTACTGATATTATTTTTCAGATTTGTCAACAATTGTATTAAATATTTTGCTGGCCCCTCATTCGGTGCATATTTGTGTAGGAGAGTTATTTCTTCCTGTTCTACATACTTCTTGATTAATATAAAATGTCCATCTTTGTCCCTTACAACCTTCTGAGTATAAAGTTTGCATTATCTGATATTAGTATGGCCACTCCAGCTTTTTTATGGGTGTTGTTTGCTTGGATAATTTTTCTCCAGCCTTTTATTTTGAGTCTATGTTTGTTCTGACTATTCAGGTGCATTTCTTGTAGGCAGCAGAAGGTTGGATTGAGTTTTTTGATCCATTTAGCCACTCTGTGTCTCTTGACTGGTGCATTTAGTCCATTGACGTTGAGAGAAAGAATTGTCCTAGAATTTAACGCCATCTTTATATCGAAATTTGGTGTGTCTTTTGGTTAGTCTTGTCTTAAATTAGGTCTTTCAGTTTTTCTCTTAACACTGGTTTTGAGTCTGTAAAGTTTCTGAGCTGTTTTTTTGTCTGTGAATCTATGTATTCTTCTGTCAAACCGAAAAGTGAGTTTTGCTGGGTACAGTATTCTAGGTGAAGCATTCATTTCATTCAGTCTTGTCACAATATCCCACCACTGCTTTCTGGCCTTGAGTGTTTTTGGTGACAGGTCTGCTGTAAATCTGAAGGATGCTCGCTTGAACGTAATTTCCCCTTTTGATCTTGCTGTTTTCAGAATTCTGTCTCTATCTGTGGGATTTGTTATTGTGACTATGATGTGTCTTGGTGTATTTTTTCTTGGGTTTCTTTTGATTGGTACTCTTCGAGTATGCAGGATTTGAGCACATATATTCTTTTGCTCTGGAAGTTCCTCTTTAATGATGTTCTTGATCATTGATTCTTCCTGGAAATTTTCTTCCTGAGTCTCTGAGACTCCAATGATTCTTAAGATTTTTCTGTTGAGCTTACCATAGACTTCTATTTTCATCTGTTCCCATTTTTTGACTAATTTTTCCACTGTCTGTTCATTTGCTTTAAGTTTTTTTTCCAATCTCTCCTGCTGTATGGAATTGTTATTTATCTCATCTTCCACAGCACCAAGTCTATTCTCAGCTTCTGATACCCTGTCCCAGAGCTTATGCATTTTGTCATTCACTTTGTTTACTGAGTTTTTCAGGTCTGTTAGTTGACATGTTATTTCAGTTTGGAGTTTTGTGATTTCTGTCTTCATATTTTCTTTGTTCTTATTAGTGTTCTGTTCAACTTGATTCATCTATTATGCTGAGTGAATTAAGTCAGAGAAAGAGAGAAAAATGCAGAATGGTCTCACTCATCTATGGGTTTTAAGAAAAATGAAAGACATTCTTGCAAAAATAATTTTCAGACACAAAAGAGAAAAGAGCTGGAAGTTCCAGCTCACCACAGGAAGCTCAGCACAATGAGTGATGAGTTTAGTTAGAGAAATAACTACATTTTGAACTTTCCTAATAATGAGAATGTAAGAGGGAAATGGAGAGCCTGTTTACAGTCGGGGGTCGGGTGGGGAGGAGGGATATTTGGAACATTGGTAATGGGAATGTTGCACTGGTGATGGGTGGTGTTCTTTACATGACTGAAACCCAAACACAATCATGTATGTTATCAAGGTGTGTAAATATAATATAAAAAAAAAGTAGGTACTGGTTCTCACCCAACCCTCTCTGAATACCTGTTATAAACCACATCATAAAGCACAGTCTGTAGCTGCATTTTCTATGTGGCACAAGTAATACTTTTCCTTGGGCCCAGAATTTGTAACAAGATCAATGTGAATGGATTTTGATAAGTATTGTTTTCAATACTTGGACTAACTTGGACTATGTTCAAACAAGGGAGAGAGAAATCGAATCAGAGTGACAAGACATGCTGATACTGATCCTAGATCATTCGAACATTCTAGAAAACAGGAACCATCTCAGAGCTCAGATGGTCTCTTCTTTGGTAAATAGAACTGAATATGTATTTGCTCAATTCAAATGACAATTTTGTTTGTGAATGGCTCGTTCTCTTTTAAAGTATAGAGAATGTCTCTGTCTTGCAATTTCCATTGGATTTCAGAGAATGTTAGCTGTTTAAATAAGTTAGCAGCATTGTCATAAATCTATTCTCTGAATCTGTTGGCCAATTTATCACCTTTGACTCATCTGACCTAACAAGTGTTTCAGAACCCCTTTGGTCTTGCTTTGCCTTTAAATCTCAGTGCAAGCATTTCCAGTGGTTTCTTGCACCTAGGCTCATTTTAATCACTTTCATTTAGCTCCCAAACTTACTTCATTAATGTACACTGATAATGTTCAGTTCCGTCACATCTTATTAAGAACTAATGAAGCTCTTCTAGACTTAATTTTAGGACTCAGTGGCTGTCGAGATTTCTTGTATCAGCAGGCACTTTTGTTATCACAGCTTTGGTAATTTCTCCTCTCAACAGCCAATTTAAAGATTACCAACTGCCTTATTACTCCCCTCTCCCTTTCAGGGCTTTCTGCCCTGGACACCCCAGAGACTCTGTGATCCTCCTGAGTGATGTTCCCTTATGCCAGAGATCTTTCTCTCCTTATCCCAGGTGCCCCTGTATCCTCATGCTAGGGACCCCTATCTCTTTATTCCAGAGACTCCTGTCTTCTCCTCCGAGGAACCTCTTTCTCTTTACTCTTGGGTAATTCTATTTTCTCCTTCCAGGGAGAGCCTACACAAGACTGCAATGCACACCACTATCAACCCCATTCCTTTCTTCTGTTTCTCTTTTGTTGATGTTTACAATGGCTTTTTGAAGAACATGCTTTATCTTCTTTGGGAAACAGATTCAATACAATGAAAATAATTAAGCACATTTTCCGTGTTTCCAGGCTTTCTGTTCTCTGTCATAACATTGATTTGCTGTCTAATAAAGGGAAGTGATGATGATGATAATAATAGCAGAACTGCAAATAGCACTAGTGTTCACAGCCTGTCTGATAGCATGACGTTTGGAGAAAAATAATAGGGATTTTAATATAAAATTAGTGCATATGAGGTATTAACCAGTCTTTTATATTTTTTCATCTTTCCTTTATTAAGTGCCCACATTAAAAAATATAAGTGTGTAAATGTTTAAGTGTTTTAGGGGTACAGGCACCACACTGAGAGAGATGAAGTGCTCCACCCCTGCCTATAGGACTAGTCTCTTCTACTCTCCATCTTTGGCATCTCAGTTTTGGGGTCACTTTGTTTTCATGGGGCAATTTTTTTTTACTTGCTAGGTTTTCTTATGTACCAATTATAAGAAAAATCACTAACTTTGAAGTACAATATGGATGAAACTATTTATGAAAAAACATGTCCTCTGTAGAGAAAAGGAGACAAAGCATTTTGGTAAACTTTTCTAATTCTAGTGAGTCTTTCTTCAACCTTCCCTTTGATTTTAACTTTTTAATCTTTAGTTGTATTAGAAGTCTACTGTTCTTCAGATTGGAATTCAAAATTTTACTTGATGACAAGTTATGATTCAAATGTTCTTACATGCTTCATGAAAAGGAACTGTATGTTTGTTGCAATAGTAATCAAGAAGGAGGTATTTTTGACATTGCTGTCAAGGTGGGTCACAGACTTATTGAAGTTGCATATTTAACACATGAAAGAATCAACTGTTTTGTATTCTTTCATCTCAGAGTTTGTAAGCTCTGAGTTACTACATATACATAATTGAGATTAAAAAATTCCAAGCATCATGTCTTCTATTAATTTCTTAGTGACATTAATTTCATAACTTTACTTGTAAACTCCTCTTTGTTGCTGTGCCTATGTTCCTGCTGCTAAATTAGTATTATTGAGAAACTTTCCTTATCTCATGGACAGCTTTTTAAGAAGTCTCTGGAAATCTTAAAGGTCTCATAGAAGCAGGTGATGTGAATCCTAATTAAATGCTGGAAAATGAATACTCTTCTTGGATCACATTTTATAAAAGCCTATGGTCACTGACTCAGAGAAGAAGGTGAGCTCTGATTTCTCTAGCTAGTGTGTCAACTTGTCAACTGCTACTCTTGAACATAAAACAGCCCACTTGATGTTCCATCTTTCAAAAAGCACAGTGCTTGTATCTGACTGCAAACTACTTAGATGTGCAGAAACCCACCCCGTTTTCTAGATGTTATTTCATATTCATGATTGACTTTGTGAAATGTGTCTTGAGTTTCCTTAAAAGACATAAGTGTATTTCTCAGCCCATGGACCTGGTAAGGAGACAGGAAGTTTCCTAACTGATGATAGATCAGTAAAAGACAAGTCTGATTGTGTTGTGTCCTGAGAGGACCAGCCAATACCTGAAAATTGAATGTGCTGGGAACCACAAAACCCAGATGAGTCGGGGTGGGAATATTTCATCACATCTTAGCAGCAGGGACCCAAAGATCAGGAAAGGAAGCTTCTGGTATGGATCCCAGACAAGTGATGTATCTTGTAGGGATTATAGCATTAAAAAGTAGATGTAATACTATTTAGATGCAATCATTAACTATGCTCAAAATTTGCGAGAAGAGTGCCTTTCAAGAGGTACTCAGGAGATCCAGGGATCACTCTCAGTGATTCTCCTGGACTGGTGCTTCAATCTGAAGGCCTGGACGTTGACGCTATTTGGGCTCTGCAGTGCCTGGGATTGTCAATCTCTTGTGCTCTGGGGCTGGTGTATCCAATCATGGTTAGCCACATGCAGGGCAAGTGACTGCCTCTTTTACTTCTACCCCAAATGCTGTATTTTTAAGGGTATTAGAAACAGTTGACAGGAGTCATTTGAAAGTAGAAAGAGACTACTTCTAACTTTGGTGTTATTGTGAAGACATCAGAGCAGGGAGAAGACAGAGTTGTCCAGATCCTCCCTGAAAGAGCATCGCAAGTTTCTATTCTGAGCTTTGGCCCAAAATAGCCCTCTTTATGGGGGGGGTGATAGGGTCCCTGGACATGAACATCTGTGCCATGTTTCCTTTTGACATCTCAGGCAGAGTCATGGGTCTTGTTCACACTACTTCAGAGTTTCCAAATTTATTTAGTCTAATTTTTCTTTGTCTAATTTCCCAAGCCACTAAGTCCTAACCCTGCAATTACCTTCTTTAAGCAAATAAACTTAAAACAAGCCCCAGTTACACTGAAAGATACTACCTTACTCCATTTTTCCAGTGCCATATCGACAACTTTGGGAGTTTAGTTTAATTCTCCTTATCCCTCATTCCAAACACCTGTGTTATTCCACAGGTGTATTGAGGTTCAAAATCACTGATCTACCAGGTTGTGTTGGTTATAGCTGCCATCCAGGGGCTGGTGTGTAGGACCAGTGAAACTCCATAGGTATAAAATGGTTGAAAGAGTATAAAATAGTTGGATGGTACAAAATTGCTCTAGTTAATGCTTATTCTTCATAGGTTTTCTGCACTAGCACACCCAAAAATCATTTTATAAAAATTATGCAAATAATTATAAATTTGTAACAGGAAAAAATAGACAACAGCATAAGTTGCAAGAATAGGGAATAAATTATTGTAAATAAATATAATATAATATAATATAATGTAAAATAATGTAATATAAAAATAAAAATAATATTTCCTGTATACATGGAAATAGAACAAGATGTTTGACCAGATTATGTCATCTTCATATTCTAACCAGGGACTATTCAGACAGCCACACAAGCCATAATATTGTACATCACCTAATTCAGTGAGCAAAAATGTCATCATATGGTCTTCCAGAATTCATAGGCATAGTGCAAATCCTGGCTATTTTACAATATTAACTTTTATTTATTTTTATTTTATCCTTTATTTTTTTTACACCCCCCTGTATAACCTTTTTTTCTTATTCTCATTTATTTCCTCTTGGTTATTTCAACTTTATTATCAGAAACTTCTGGTTTGTATTTTTATTTTGTTTTAATTTATTACCATTTTTAAATAGATGTTTAAAATTATTATTGTACATATCTAATAATACTTGTCTTTTTCTTTTTGATTTAACTTTGAAGAATTAATAATAATTAATAAAATAAACATTAGGGTAGATCAGACTTTTTGCATTAATACTTTTATATAAATAATGAGTAAGATTTCTGGATTTTGTGATAGACTTAGCTTCTCAAGGAAGTTCCATAAGTAACATTTTCCAAAATAGCAGCACCAACTTCTCTTCCCACCACCAAACTGTACACAATATTTCCTTTTTTTCTTCACACTCTCCTCAATACTTTCTATTATTGCTACTGAATATAATCCATTATCACAGGGGCAAGGTGATATCTCATTGTGGCAATAATTTGCACATCACTGATATCAGTAATGAACATTATTTTTGATATGCCTATTAGCCACCTGCATTTCCCTTTGGATAGTTGAAAAGTGTTTGATTTAAGATTATTTATTGGCTCTTCTGTCTCCTGAAATTCTCCTGAGAAGGCCAAGAAACACCCAGCAAAAACTCTCTCCTAGAAGCTCCACAGCAGACAGGGGATCCAGAAGAAAGCTCCACTTTGCAGCTGTGTGGTTTTTCTAAGTAATGAACCCCCCATAACACGTAGAAAAAAAATCACACTATGAGAGTGACAATGGGGAAACCACGTAGGCAGACACTATGCACAGAGAATGAAGATAATAGCTCTGATAACCCAAAAAGTACCAACCATTTGATTAATCTCTCAGATAAGAAGTTTAGAATATAAATATGGAGGATCCTCATAGAAATCAAAGAAAGCATAGATCAAGATGAACAGAACACAAAGATAGAAATCAGAAAACTTCAAACTGAAACAACAGGTTTGAAATACTCCGTAGATGAATTGAAAACCCCAGTGGAAAGCCTCTCCAACAGGGTAACAACAGCCGAGGACAGAACCATTGAACTGGAAGATGAGATGCAGAACAAATCCATACACAGAAGAGATTAAAAAAGCAAATGATCAGACAATGGAAAAAGTATTCAAGAAATCTGAACAGATGAAAATAGAAGTCTTTGATAATCTCAACAGAAACAGCATCATAATCAGCAGCTCAGGAATAAGATCCACAGGAAGAATCAACAGTCAAAGACATCATTACAGAGAAACTCCCCGAGCTAAAGACGGCATGCAACCAAATCCTGCATGCACGAAGAGTACCAGCTAAAAGAGACCCAAAGAAAATCACCTCAAGACACATCCTAGTCAATAGAGATAGAGATAGATAGAGATAGAATACTGAAAGCAGAAAGATCAAAAAGGGAAATTACATTCAAAGGAGCATCCTTAAGATTCACAGCAGACATGTCACAAAAAACCCTCAAGGGCAGAAGACAGTGATCAGTGGCCTTCTTATACAGCAATAATGATATAGAAAAAAGAACATTAAGAAAACAACCGATTCATATCAGTGTCACACAAACTCAAATATATTAGAGTCAACTTAACTAAAGAGGTGAAGGACCAATACAAAGAAAACTACAAAACCCTGTTTCATGAAATAATAGAGGACAGAAGAAAATGGAAACACATACCCTGCTCATGGATTGGCAGGGTTAACATAATTAAAATAGCAATACTCCCCAAAACATCATACAGATTTAATGTAACTCCTCTAAAGATATCCATGATATTCTTCAAAGAGGTGGATCAAATTCATTTGGAACAGTAAACACCCACGAATAGCTAAAACAATCCTTGGTAAAAAGAATATGGGAAGCATTACTTTCCCCAAATTTAAATTGTATTACAAAGCAATAGTTATCAAAACAGCATGGTATTGGAATAAAGACAGATCCTCAGATCAGTGGAATAGGCTTGCATAGTCAGAGAATGTTCCCCAGACATACAATCATCTAATATTTGATAAAGGGGCAAATAATCCAAAATGGAGCATGGAAAGCCTATTCAACAAGTGGTATTGGCACAACTAATTAGCCACTCACGAAAAAGCTCAGATCCCCAGCTAACACCAAGTACAAAAGTAAAATCTAAATAAATTAAAGACTTTGATATCAGACCTGAAGCTATAAGGTATATAGAAAAATATGTAAGTAAAACACTCCCTGACATTGAGACTAAAGGCATTGTCAAGGAGAAAACAGTACTCTCCAAAAATGTGGAAGCAGAAATAAACAGATGGGACTATAGTAATTTGAAAGTCTTCTGCACCTCAAAGGAAATAGTGCCTAGGATACAAGAGCCACCCACTGAATGGGAGAAATTATTCACCCAATATCCATCAGGTAAGGAGCTAATATCCAAAATATAGAGGGCACTGACAGAACTTTACAAGAAAAAGCATCTAATCCCATCAAAAAATGGGGAGAAGAAATGAACAGACACCTTGTTAAAGAAGAAATACAAATGGCTAAAAGACACATGAAAAAATGCTCTACATCACTAATCATCAAGGAGATGAAAATCAAAACAACTATGAGGTACCATCTCATGCCACAGAGATTAGCACACATCACAAAGAACGAGAACAAGCATTGCTGGCGGGATGTGGAAAGGAACTCTTATTCACTGCTGGTGGGAATGCTGTCTAGTCCAACCTTTATGGAAAACAATATGAAGATTCCTCCAAAAACTGGAAAATGAGCTCCCATATGGTCTAGCTATATCACTCCTAGCTATATATCCTAGGAACATAAAAAATACAATTTAAAAATCCCTCCCACACACCTATAATCATTTCAGTGCTATTTACAATAGCTTGAAACAACCAAGATGCTCTTCAACAGAGGAATGGCTAAAGAAACTGTGGTACATATACACATATACACAAAGAATATTATGCAGTTGTCAGGAGAGATAAAATCATAAAATTTTCCTATACATGGATGTGCATGGAATATATTTTGCTGAGTGAAATAAGTCAGAGGGAGAGAGATAGACACAGAATAGTCTCACTCATCTATGGGTTTTCAAAAAAGTAAAGACATTATTGTAACTATCCCAGAGACAATAGAGTTAAGGTATGGATGGACTACCTCACAAGATGAAGCTCACCACAAAAAGTGGTGAATGCTGTGAGGAAAATAACTAAACTAACCACTAGCATGGCAATGTTAATGAATGAGAGAAGTAGAATGCCTGTCTTGAATACAGGCAGAGGTGGGGGAGGAGGGTGAGAACAATCATTGTGGGAAGGTTGCACTGGTGAAAAGGATGTTCTGTTTATGACTGAAACCCAACTACTATCATGCTTATAATTATGGTGCTTAAATAAAGATTTTATAAAATAAAATAAGAGTTTGGAAAATAAAAATATAATTTATTGTTAGTAATATCTAACTAGAGCATGTACTGAATGTTTTTTATAAAGTAGGAGAATAAAGAGAATATGAACAGCACTTGACTAGTTCACTTGTCCCATGTTTCTGAGAATGTGTAATCTTATCTTTGCCTGATAACCTGGAGGGGTAGTGGACAGACATATTGGACATTATGGACATAGTGGACATATTAGACATAATTTCCACTATATTGGACATTATGGGGTTACAGATGAACATTGGGCATATTATGAACCATATATGAACATATATTGGACACAAAATGGACATATTATTGGACATATTCGACATTATGTGGTTACAGATGGACATATTGGAGAAGATAGAAATAGCCTTGATAATGACTTTAGAACAGTGAAGTTGATCATCTTTTCAGACCAAAGTGTAATGTAATAAATACATATTAGACTAAGGATTATATTTTACTTGCTTTCCACCTAGAAACCAAATGGAGCTCTTGGGTTTCACTAAGAGATATTTTTACAATAGAGTGAGCACTAGATTTATTGTTCAAATTATGCTTAAATTGACTCTAGTCATTCTTTAAATAATAGAAAAAATTCAACTGTTAATAATGAAAACATTCCAACTATTTGTGGAAATAAAGCTGAACAAAAATGTGAATGAATGGCATTAGTTAATCTCATTGAGGTTGGAGTTTCCATGCATTGTGTTGTATTGAAAATTAGTGATTTACATGAATGGTCTAAACAAGTGCTGGGTTGTTGGTACATGCTTATTTATTATGTTTCAATAACACAGGCAAGTCCGTACTCTTGCTTGTTAGATTGGAGAGATATCCTGAGGTTCATTTAACCCATTTCAGCTCCTGATGTGAAGGCACCACTTGATCAGTCTCTGGTTTCACTTCTCAGGTGAACAATGGCAGGTTGTGAGCATGAAAAATCCCATCTAATATCAGTCATCAAAGACAGACACAGTTATCTGAATGAGAAGTATCCTGGCATCTGGTCTATGGGAAAGAGACAGGAAAATAAATCACAAGACGCATGAACCAAGCTATTAGAAATGGTAGGTAATTATCTAACGAATGTATCAAGTTTGACTTAGATTTTTTAATTTTAAATCTAATGAATGGTGCACATTTCAATGAACATGTATATAATTTTATGGAATGCTTTTCTTAGTAAATGCCTCATTGAAAACGAATGTAGAATTACTCAAAAAGTTCTCAGCAGTGATCCTAAAAGTCATGGATAATCCACTATTATTGTTATGAGTGGAGTTGATTATAAGCTTTCTGTACATGTAGCCAGTGGTGGGAAAAATTCACGTTTACCTACTTGAAAAGACAACACTGATGATGAAGAAGAGATGCTAATCACTGGGAGTTATGAGTGTAATAAGTGTAATAAGTAATAACTGAGGTCAGTTGCATGCAAGTCAGCTTTCTTAAAATACCATTTTCTCTGGTCCAATATCCAAAGCAGTCATTATTTTAGGACAATAAACTATAGTGGGGAGGTTCAGTAGAATATACTGGAACATTATATCTATTATACATTATAGGATGACTTTGTTTTGAAGTTGAGCCAAAATTTTTTGGTGAATTTTAAATTTTTTGGTGGGTTTTCCTAATATTTAGCATGTTTATTCTTCTATACTCAGGAAGGTACATGGTCATATTTCCAGGCAATTTTAATGTCATTTAAGAAGTTATGGTGGACAACCTTATTCTTTTCTGTAAAGGTCTATTTTCTCTTTTAAAACAACAGGAAATAAAATAATGAGGCTATGTCACAGTCATTCTTTTTAGAGTTTCTTGTCTTTCCTCAATATACTTATTCTAAATTTATAAAATAGATTGGGCAATCCAAATCAAGAAGAAAACTTGGAAAAGGATTGAAGGTTTTTTTTCATGCTCATCTAGGAAAATATGGTGGAAATATTAATGAGTTAGAAGAAATTTTTCCTATATTGTTATTTATTAGTTACCTTAGATGAGGACGTTTGAGTCTAGTTCCCTTAGGATAGATATGGAACCATAAATTACTATTGATCACTATTGACACTATAGGAGGGTTTTAGCATAAAAATACACATAATACAGTCATCATGTTAAAAATAGAATTCTGAATAAAATAATTTACATATATATCCTTGACTTACTAAAGAGCAAAATCATTAGCAAAATAATAGCAAGAATAATTAGCAATGTATATATGCATTATTATTTTTTTTTGGTTTTGGGGTCACACCTAGCAGCACTCAGAGATTTGAACCATCATTCTTCTGCATGCAAGGCAAATGTCTTACCTCCATGCTATCTCTCCGGTTTCAATGTATGTATTTTATTAGATATTTTGGCTGGCTTTTTTTGGAGGTACATAATGAGGGTAATTCCTTTTTTAATATATAAAATCTTTATTTAAGAATCATGATTACAAGTATGACTGTAGTTGAGTTTCAGTCATCAACAGAACACCCCCTTCACCAGTGCAACACTTCCACCACCAATGAGCCCTCTCCATTCTTCCCAATTCTTGCCTGTATTTGAGACAGGCATTCTATTTCTCTCACTCATTAAGATTGTCATGATAGTTGTTAGTGTAGTTATTTCCCTAACTGCACCACTATTCTTTGTGGTGACATTCATTAATGGGCCTCATCTTCTGGCCCTCATCTCTATTGTCTCTGGGTATTATTACAATAATGTCCTTAATTTTTCTTAAAACCCATAGATAAGTGAGACTATTTGGTGTCTATCTCTCTCTCTCTGACTTATTACACTCAGCATAATAGATTACATTTATAACCAATGTATATGAAAATTTACTGATTTCATCTCTCCTGATGGCTGCAAAATATTCCATTGTGTATATGTACCACAGTTTCTTAAGCCATTTGTCTGTTGAAGGGCATCTTGGTTATTTCCAGAGTAAGACTATTGTAAATAGCCCTGAAATGAATAGAGGTGTGAGGGAGGGATTTTTTAATTGTATTTTTGTGTTCCTAGGGTATATCCCTAGGAGTGGTATAGCTGAATCATATGGGAGATCAATTTCCAGTTATTTGAAAAATCTCCATATTGTTTTCCATAAAGGGTGGACAAGACAGCATTCCCACCAGCAGTGAATGAGAGTTCCTTTCTCTTCACATTCCTACCAGCAATGATTGCTCTTGTTCTTTGTGATTTGTGCCAGTCTCTGTGGCATTAAATGATACCTCATATTTGTTTTAATTTGCATCTCTCTGATGATTAGTGATGTGGAACATTTTTTCATGTGTCTTTGGCCATTTATATTTCTTCTTTGACAAAGTGTTCATTTCTTCTCCCCATTTTTTGATGGGGTTAGATGTTTTATCTTGTTAAGTTCTGTCAGTACCTTGTATATTTTTGATATTAGCCCCTTGTCTGAACAGGTATTGGGTGAATAGTTTCTTCCATTCAGTGGGTGGCTTTTGTATCCTAGGCACTATTTCCTTTGATGTGCAGAAGTTTCTCAGCTTAATATATTTCCATCTATTTATCTCTGCTTCCACTTGTTTGGAGACTGCTTTTTCCTCTTAAAGATGTCTTTAATTTTAATATCATGGAGTGCTTTACCTATGTTTTGTTATATATAAGTTATGGTTTCAGGCCTGATATTAAGGTCTTTAATCCATTTGGATTTGGGCATGGTGTTAGATGGGGGTCTGAGTTCGCTTTTTGTAAATGGCTAACCAGTTGTGCTAACAACACTTGTTGAAGAAGCTTTCCTTGCTCTATTTTGTATTTCTTGCCCTTTTATCAAAGAATAGTTGATTGTATGTCTGGGGAAAATTCTCTGAATACTCAATTCTATTCCACTGATCTGAGGATCTGTCTTTATTCCAATACCATGCTGTTTTAATAACTATTGCTTAGTAATATAATTTAAAATTGGGGAAAATAATGCCTCCCATATTCCTTTTCTCAAGGATTGATTTAGCTATTCAAGGGTGTTTATTGTTCCAAATGAATTTCAGGAGTGTTTGATCTACCTGTTTGAAGAATGTCATGGGTATCTTTAAAGGGGTTACATTAAATCTGTACACTTCTTTGGGGGGTATTGCCATTTTAATGATATTAATTCTGCCAATCCATGAGCAGGGTATGTCTCTCCATTTTCCTGTGTCCTCTATTATTTCATGAAGCAGGGTTTTGTAGTTTTCTTTGTATAGGTCCTTCAGCTTTTTAAGTTGACTCGAAGATATTTGAGTATGTGTGGCACTAGTGTAAATGGGGTTGTTCTTATGATGTTCTTTTCTTCTCTATCATTATTAGTGTATAAGAAGGCAACTGACTTCTGCATATTAATTTTGTAGCCTACCACTTTGCTATATGAATATATTGTTTCTTGAAGCTTTTTGGCAGAGTTTTTAGGGTTTTCTAAATATAGAATCATGTCATCTGCCATCAGTGAGAGCTTGACTTCTTCCTTTTCTATCTGGATGCCCTTGATATTTTTTTCTTTTCTAATCGCTATATCAAGGACTTTCAGTACTATCTTGAATAAGAGTGGTGAGAAAGGGTAGCCTTATCTTGTACCAGATTTTAGAGGAAAAGCTTTTAGTTTTTCTCTATTGAGGATATTTGCCTTTGGCTTGTGGTAGATGGCCTTAACTATATTGAGAAAAGATCCTTTCATTCCCATCTTGATGAAGGTTTTTTTAAATCAAGAATGGGGTTTGGATCTTATCGAATGCTTTCTCTGCATCTATTGATATAATCATAATTTTTAATTTTTTGTTCATATGGTGTATTATGCTCATTGATTTATGGGTGTTAAACCATCATTGCATTCCTGGAATGAAACCTATTGAATCAAGGTGAATGACCTTCTTGATGAAGCATTGGATCCTATTTCCCAGTATTTTGTTGAGGATCTTTGCATCTTTGTTCATCAAAGATATTGGTCTGTAATTTTCATTTTTGGCAGTATCTTTGTCTGGCTTTGGTATTAAGGTGGTGGTAGCTTCATAAAAACTATTTGGAAGTAAGTGTTCCTATTCCTTCAATTTTATGAAAGAGCCTAAATAGGAATGAGTAGTTCCTCTTGAAAGGTTTGAAAGAATTCATTAGTGAACCCATCTGGACCTGGGAGTTTGTTTTGAGGAAGACTTTTGATTACCATGTAAATGTCTTCTCTAGTGATGGGGCTGTTCAAATATGCAACCTCATTATTTACCTGTGGGAGGTTATAAGGGTCCAATAATTTGTTCATTTCTGCCAGATTCTCATGTTTTGTGGCATAGAGCTCCTCAAAGTAGTCTCTGATTACCCTTTGATTCCCTGCAATATCTGTAGTAATTTTCTCTGTAATGATATCCTTGACTGCTGATTCTTTCTGAGTATTTTATTCCTGCACGTCTGGGACTCCAATGATTCTTATGTTGTTTCTGTTGAGCTTATAAAGACTTAAATTTTTATCTGTTCACATTCTTTGAGCAATTTTTTCATTTTTCCATTGCTTTAAAGGTTTTTTTTTTCCAGTCTCTTCTGCTGTATGGAGGAGTTGTTATGCATCTCATCTTCCAGCTCACTTATTCTGTCCTCAGCTGCTGTTACCCTGTTGTATAGGCTTTCTATTGAGTTTTTCAATTCATCTATTGAGTTTTTCAGACCTGTTATTTCAATTTGGAGTTTTCTGATTTGTATCTTCATATCATCTTGATTCTTATTTGTTTTCTATTCAACCTAATCTATGCTTTCTTTGAGTTCTATGACCATCCCCATATTTCTTCTCTAAACTCCATATCTGAGAGACTAACTAGGTGGTTGGCAGTTTTCAGATAATCAGAGTTGCTATCTTCATTTTCTATGCCTGATGTTGGCATGCATTTTCCCCCATTGTCACACTTGTATTGTGGATTTTTCTATGTGTTGCTCTATGTGTTGTGGTGGTGATCATTGATTTAAAGATGCAGCTGCCATCTCTGGATCCACCATTTGTGGGAGGGTTTGCTCACCTCTGAATAAGACTAGCTCTCAGGGAACAATGACAGAGAGAATAAAAATCCCAAGCTGTAAGACAGCAAAGAAGAGCCCGAAGAATGAGAGTGATTCTTATAAAGATCAGGACCTAGATTCCTAACCCACAAATAAAAGATTTAAATACTAGCACAACTCTGAATCTTTAAAAAACATTACTGTACAAGACAGGACCTAATATTTATGCTCTGTAGAATGGACTAATACTGGGATAATAAAGGTCGTCATGAGAATGGAATGATATCTAGTTAATAGATATGGGCTAACATATAGTGATTATTAAAAATTTATTCATCATTAAATTCTGAAAGACATTCGAACAATAGTTGCACGGTTTGAATTTTCATAAATAACTTATTCACTGATAGAAAAACAGTAAGCTTTCTTTTTTACTTTGCTGTGTCTAATTTCTCTTTTACATAATAAATTTACTTGTTTGACTTCAAGTCACATTTTCTCTTCAGTAATTTGAGGTAAATTTGTTTGTTGATGTAGTAAAGGTGGCTGTCTTTCTTGATAGTTCATAAATGTTTCCATTTGTAATTCTACCACATATGACCTCATGATTGTTCTGATATAGATGATTATAGCTCTGTAGCATATCAATGATAATATAATATTTTGAGTGTGGGACCAATGTGTAAGAGTTTTAGGGGTGTCTATTGAACGAAATACTATCTTGAAATATGATGGTTAAAGGCCACAGGGAATGAACTCAAGTGGTCAGCTTTTCTTAAACTCTTAAAAATATTCTAAAAATAAGATGAGAATTAATGCCTGGCTATATAGTGAATTGTAAAGTTTACAGACAGCTCAAAATGCTTTACCTTAAAACCCAATTTATTCATTTATCAGGTCCTATCATATTATATTTAGTGTTTCAGAAGTATGTTCCAACTTTGCATTCTGTTCCATAATCTCTGTGTAATATACAGAGTACATTGATTTGTGTAGCATGAAACGTTTCCACACTGTATATCAAAAGAGATTTAAGAACCAAGTTTTAGAAACAAACATTCTTCCATACTTAGACATCAGTTAGTTGGTCTGTTGTATTCTTTTTTCTTGTACTTGTATTGAGCTCTGTTGTGTATTATTTTCTGGAACTAGCTTGATTATAGATTTTTTTACTATTTGATATAGGACCAGATATTTCAACAGATTCTTCTCCTGTTGCTTAATTTTCTTTAATTAAAAAAGAAACTTTACATTGCTTATGTTCTGTAATATCTTTTTCATTTTAATAACAATATTAAAGCAGTATTTTGGAAGCCAACCAATTGAAGCCATATGGTTTGTACAGGTTTTTTCTCCCTGAATTTGTTACTTGCTAACAGACTGCCAGACTTAAATGTTATGGAGTAGAGGGATTTGGATGAAGGCCAATTAACAATAAATTTCTCATATTTTTGTTGACTCACCTATGCTTACTGATTTCAAAACACTGGAAATTGCCAAGGAAGTAGTGTTTGGTGTAAATATTGAACAAATGATAGAAACTAAATGATTGAAATAACTTAAAATTAATCAAGTGTCTGAAACAAGGACAAGTCCTAGAAGTAGCATGGAAAGAATCAAAATAGCTGGATCTATGGTATCTCATTGACATTTAAAACTTTGATTTTACTTTTTTTTGCCTTTTTTTAAAATTTTGGGCCACACCCAGTGACGCTCAGGGGGTACTCCTGGCTATTCACTCAGAAATTGCTCCTGCTAGGTGGACCATATGGGATGCTAGGATCAATCTCAGGTCCATCCTGGGCAGCTCCATTCAAGACAAATGTCTTACCACTGCTATTGCTTGACCCTTTTGATTTTACTTTTAAATAACATTTAGTTTTAGATTTAATTTGGTCAATTAAACAATAATTTGAGGTTTGTGGGTTCCATGGGCAAAACTAAATCTGGGATGTGCTAGTGATATCATTTGGGTTGTTCTTCATTCAAACAATAGATTGACTTTTATTTTGTTAGATGTGGAAATGTTCAAAGAATATATGTTCAATTAATTATGAGAATTATTCCTTAAATAAGTGTTATGAAGCATTATCCATAACCTTTTATTGATTTTAATCTCCTAAAGCCTTTTCATTTAGTGATATTTCATATGTGTTCTTTATATTATTCTAAAAACAAGCATTATGAAATTCTTGCTGCTTTTGGCATCTCTACTATTGCTATTATATCTATTCCATTATAGTTTGTTCTCTCTAGGGACAACAAAGAAAAGAATATTCCTACTGTGAAAATTACCCAATTTAATACAATGAATAATATAACTGAAACTCTTTCCAATATAGTGATTTGGAAATATTTGGCAAAAATGCATTTAATTTTTAGTTCATCGTTATACAATTTCTATTTATTTTTATTTTTTAAAATATAAAATCTTTAAGCACCATGGTTACAAGCATGATTGTAGTTGGGTTTCAGTCATAAACAGAACACCCTCCTTCACTTTATACAAATTTAACTTTCCCCAAATTTCTTTTTGTCTTTCATAAACTTAAAAAACTTATTTTATTTTCAATTCCAAAGCTAGAATACCTGACTTTTGTTAGGAGGAGTGAACTTTTGAAGAAAATATTTATTATAATTATAATAACAGTTGCTCAACAACTGTTTACTGGAACCACCTATAATTTGGGCACATTAGTATGTATAAAAACACACTTTTGAAATAATAGTAAATTCTGCTCCATAAAATTTCTGGTCAATTAAGAGGCTGTGTTCAAAACAATATTCTTTATGAAATGAAAGCAAGTAATTCTCTATCTGGTAAACTAATGGCTTGTTTAAACTAATGGTCTGTAGTATATAACAATTCTGTAAAGATTTTACATCATAAAATGTATCTGTTGACTTATATAGCATTGATCATCTAGGTGATTTTCAAGATTTATTTGGTCAGAACTTACAGAACAGGTGCTACTGAACATTCTAGGAGAGTGTAAATACATAAGAACTTTTAATTATTGTATATTTACTAAGCTGCTGCAGGTGGTCCTATAGCACCAGTGTGATATCAATGAATCCACTTCAGGGAGAGTGGATTGCAGGGACGGCAAAAAATAAAATAAATGAAATGATGAGACCACACAAAATAATTGTATGGAGACCCTCCTCTTCTGGTAGATGTAAGACAAAATTTAATCTCCAGGTTGGGAGTATATAAAGGGAAAGGGACAGTCATATCATGAAAGGAATGCTCACATTTGTTTCTTTGCAAGTACAGAAACTATCAATGTACATTGTTTGATCTTAAAACAAATACACATGATTTTAGGTGGTTTGTAATCTTAGAATAGAATAGAGTTCAGTTAGGAGCCAGAGGATAAAAGAAAGGCTAATTTCTTACATATCAAAGTAATTCCTGGTCCTAGGTGTCATTACTGATGTAAATTAAGGGATTAACAAGAAGCTGGGTTTCCTAATAACGAATATCCTTAATCTAAGGGAATAGTTTTCTAGCCTGGGCTAAGACCAACTTTCTTGGTCTGGTTATAGAAAGAGATAAAACTTATGTGAAAGGGGTACGAATAATACCTAGTAAATTTAATAGCCCAATTCTACACTGGTCAAATCTGTTTGTTAGCAGGTATTCAAAGCGACAGGAAAAGTCCCTGAGGCAAAGCCATTCTGCTATGGTGTTCAGAGAAAAGGAGAGAAGACATTGTCTTTAAGATGCCATGTTTTGACTTGGCTTTTAGATGTAAATAGGCTGACAGAAAGAGACCAAACTTGTCTCTATTATTTGGTGAGGAAATTTCTCTGGGGAAAGGAAATGATAGAGGCCCTATTTTAGCCTGTAAATTTACAAGGGAGAAATAATATTAAAGCCAAATAAATGAAGGAACATGTAATGTCAGTACCAAGACATGAATTTCAGAAATATCTCTCTGGGAATTACTCAACTCTCCATGTAGGGCAAAAGCTCTCTCAGCGGGACTTTTGAGGAAACCAGTGGGATGATTCTAGCCATCGGCTCTAGGAAAATCCAAGGATTGCATCTAGTGGGTCTGCTGAATTCTTCTTCAATGGAGGTGCCTATGTCACAGTGTGGCACTAAGCCCCTAGCTAATATTTGTGGAATTAATGATTGAGTAGTGAAAAGTTCAGAGTACTGTCTTGAGAGACTCATTTAACTCCTGTGTATAGTTTATACTATGTTGAAGAAAAAAATTCAAGTAAGTTATATTGCTCTTTAAATAACCCACAGTGATTGATAGAAGATTCTACCTAGTCATGGAGATTCTTTATTGCTAGGGTTGAGGAAATATTCCTGAAGCCATACATGATGTTGAAGGATTTCTAGGTGTATGGTGAGGAGGGAGAGGGATTTGTTAACTGGGGAGTAGGCATTGGACTATAGATGAGAAACTAAGTAACATAAATGTGTACAAATGCAGTCATCTCTGGTGGCTTTAAGAACATCAAGTCTGGGAAGTGTGACTTTAATTCATGAAATAGGAATTAAAAAAACCATAGGGTATGAGTGATACAGATTGGCCAGCACTGGACTAGAGATGGACAGACCAAGAGAATTAATAACTACCATGACACCAATGCAGAAAACTAGACAATGAATTCACGGGCAGTACAAATAAATATAAGGTTTGTGTAAAAGGATTTGTTTTTGTTTTTGGGTCATATTATCTTCTAGACATATAAAAATTCTACAAAATAAAACTGCTTTAAATTAAATTAATTTAATTTAAATATTAAAATTAACTTAATATATTTATTTATTTATTTTGCTTTTGAACTACACCTGATGGTGTTTAGAAAACTTACTTATGGTGCTGAACTCAGGGATCATTCCTGGTGGTCTTGGAGGGAACATACGTGATGCAAGGGGTTGAACCCAGGTTGGCCCCATACAAGGCAAGCAGCTTATCTGCTATACTATCTAGGTCCCTAGTTAAATTAATTTTAAAGCAACAGTTGGGCTTTAACCTAAGTCTTATTTTCATGGGCATAATGTATTTAAGTTTATTCTGGAAAGTTTAAATATATTGAGTTCTTTCTTTAACCTCCCCATCCCCTTTTCTGCACTAGGAATGAGTGTGTGGTTCTTCTTTCTCTAAGGAGTCTCTTTCAAGGTCTCTCTCAGTAGCAGATAATGTGAGAAAGACCCTCCCAGTCTAGTTTCTGATTTCTGTATTGGTTAAAGGTGGAGCTGCATTTTTGTCATACTTCCAAGAGTATATGAGCTGTTATTATCCCCATTTTCATATTTTCATCAATGTTTTAAATTTGGTAAATTATTATGAAAGAATATTCTTGGAATAATTACTCTTTTCCAAATGTACATATTCACCTAGAAATATTATAAGGACAGAATTATGCCTTTCAGATGGTCTTTTTTAAATAGCATATGATTTATTTATTTATTAATTTTTTTGCTTGAGACTCTATGGTTTACAATACCATTAACATTGATTTCTCAGGTTTTTCTCAAGAGGTATCAGTCCACTGATGACCATTTCAAGAACTTTCAATTCTTTTCCATTTTTTTTTATTGTAGCCAAAGTGAATTACAAATCTTTCACCTTAATATTTAAGGCACATAGTGACAATGAGTGTGGGGCATTCCCACCACCAGTGTTGTCCTCCCTCCACCCCTGTTCCCAGCATGCATCCCATATCTCCCTGCTTTACTCTTCATAATGCTAGTGTAACTGGTCCCCATTTGTACAGCTTGTTGTAGATTAGGTATCGATTCTGTTGTTGTTGACTTTGGGTTTGGTGTTCATGTCTGATAATTTTTTTTTATTTCCACTAAATGTCATATGACTGTCTGGTCCTGGTATCTTACATTTTCCCCTCTTAAATTATGAGTGAACAAGATGATTTCAATAATGCAGTTCTGTTGGAAATATAAGAAAAGAAAGGAGAAAAGAGAAAAGACAACCAGGAGTTTGTCTAGGTGCAGCAACTACTTAAAAAGGATTTTGTTTCTCCTCCTCCTCCTCCTCCTCCTCCTCCTCCTCCTCCTCCTCCTCCTCCTCCTCCTCCTCCTCCTCCTCCTCCTCCTCCTCCTCCTCCTCCTCCTCCTCCTCCTCCTCCTCCTCCTCCTCCTCCTTCTTCTTCTTCTTTCTCCTCCTTCTTCTTTTCTTCTTTCTCTGCAAAGGCACAGTAAGTAAGTATTGGGGAAATTAGAAAGGGAATTCTCTTTGTCTAAGAGATGCAGGGTTTCTCCACCCCTGAAGCATACTGCCATGGGAACACCTACAAGTTTCACACAGTCCCATTTTCACACCCCAAGGTCTTTGCATGGTACCAGGAAAATTTCCTCTCAATTGTAGATGATCACATCTGGTCTCTGTCGCTAGAGATTTTGGTATTTGAGTAGGTCATAAGATGAAGGCTAGGAGAGAGTTTTTCTTTATGGCTCTAGAGGTTCTGTTCCATCACTATTGTTGTAATCATTCTTCTGTAATTAGTGGTCTTGGTTTTTGCTCAGATCCTTGGACTCTATCCTGGGACTTCTATCCAGAAGTTCTGCTCAGTCATAGTTGTCAAAATCAAACCTCTGGAATCAGAGATCTTAGTTTTTGTATGAATCCTAGGCCAAAACATAAGCTAGGATCTTTCTCATTGGTCCCTTCATAGGAAGAACTTCCAATTTATAGACCAGTTTACTAGGAAAAATAATTATTTTTCTCATCTTCTATAGGTCATTATTTATAAAATAAAATATTTTAATCTGGTCAACACATGCATGGAATATCTATTTATTGTTGTATAAATTTAATATTTTATTTAAACTCTTTCATCTAATAAAATTTCTTTTATTATTTTATAGAAAATAGGTCATCAGTGTGCTACAGACATTTGATGTACTACGTATAGTTCTTATTGTTTTTTGGGCCACATACATCAGTTTTCTGGGGTTATTCCTGGCTCTATGTTCAGAAATTACTTTTGGCAGTACTTGGGAGACCATATAGGATGACAGGGATGAAATGTAAGTTGGCTGCATGCAAGAAAAATGCCTTACCTGCTATATTATAGCTCTGGTGCCCTACATGGGCTTTGAAGAGAAATATCCCAAATTACTGATACTTATCTGTATTCTTTTGAACTCAAATGGTTAATATATATATGTATATGTATATATATATATACTATTATTCAAGCTTACCTTTTTTTTCTTTTCCCTCCCTCCCACCTCAAGCTTACCTTTTAAGAAATAAAAGTTAAATGTAAGTAATATTTTTTTCAGAAATAGTCAAGATTTCTCAGAACACAAAAACAATGTCAACAGGGGTCTGGGAATACAGTATTGTCTCACATTCCTTGTTGACATATATGTTTGTACAAATTTTCTGAAAGCATTTTGTCAATATTTATTAAAATGTTCAACTATCTTGGCTCAGCAATTCTACAGAAAATTATTCCAAGCAAATGATTTATTCCAAGTAAATAAAGCAGTTGCAAATAAAGCTTTGCAATGTTTTTTATGGAAGCTTCCAGAGGGAATTATCTGTGTTCAACTGTAGATATATAGTTAAAGAAATCATAGTACAGTTGTACAATGTACCCATTAAAATGTAGGGATAGTAATAAATGGATCGACTTGGCAAGATTATCACAACCCACTATTGGAGAGAAAGGGAAGTCATCAAAGTGTCTGGACAGTCATTTTGAATTTTCACAGAAAATTCACAGAGAAGTGGTTTTCTCTAAGAGGATGGAAAATGTTGACCTTCTCCTTCCAATGCTTTTAAATCTTATTTTTGAACAATAGCTGCCTAATAACTTTAAATTAAAATTTTGGTTATATAAATGTTTTATTTATTCCACATTGTTTTTCTTTGTTAGTGGTGCCCAGAAATGAACCACGGGTAGCTGTTTTAAATAACATTTAAGTGATACAAAAGGAAACCTTACCCATACTCTTCCTTCATTTTCTATCTACAAAGGATTACTTATTGGAGGAAATTCCTGTCAATATGATTTGTCAATTATTACTATTTTTAAAAAATACAACTAATTTATGACCTAGATTTTATGAACATACATATTTGAAAAAGGGAAAAGAAGAGTTAAGAACAAACTTTCTTCTTTATATTAGGGAAAATTGGCAATATGTATGTTTGCCTAGTTCATAAAGTTTTCTCTGTATTCATGGAGATGAGTATTAAAATGATGAACACTTTTAGAAGTTGGATGTGTGTTAATAAAAAAATAAATCACAATCACCCATTAATTTCAGAAGAAAATCTTGTTAATACTAACACCTAAGCAAGGTCACTGTAGACTATTTTTTAACCCAATAGCTTAAATATTGAAATAGCCATTGTAGTAATAACGCTTTATCATTTTACTGTATTTAAATTTTATTAAGTTATGAAAAGTCATTTACAGTCTTGGCACCAAATGTGCTGAATCATTTTTTTGGCTTATTTTGGGCAGTGTATGTGAGAATTTTCTTTAACTAGCTTATCTTAGTAATGCTGTTAAGAATTCTTTCAGGGCCCGGAGAGATAGCACAGCGGTGTTTGCCTTGCAAGCAGCCGATCTAGAATCTAAGGTGGTTGGTTCGAATCCCGGTGTCCCATATGGTCCCCCATGCCTGCCAGGAGCTATTTCTGAGCAGATAGCCAGGAGTAACCCCTGAGCACCGCCAGGTGTGGCCCAAAAACCAAAAAAAAAAAAAAAAGAATTCTTTCAAATAGTTGACTTTGTTTATACCTTTTTAGGTTCTATCCTCCCAAATAAAACCCTTAAATGATTCTGACATTATTTAACTCACCCTAACTTCTGATGTCAGAGGAAAGGTATTTTTCTTTTTAGATCTATTAGCTACTTTCTGAATGAGAAGAGAACCTCCTTCTTGCTTATCCATAATATCTTTTGAATAAATTTTTAAAGATGAACAGAGACGTTTTAAGTGCTTTGCATGCTACTTCAATAAAGGCTAAATTTCAAAATGTGGGAAATCTTTATCTGTGAAAAACAAGTTGTATGTAGGAAGAGTGGTCATTCTCCATTGCAAACAAATCATAGCAGTCATGTCTTCTCTAGTTAATAGATCTAAAAGTGTTGAAATTTGGGTACAAAGATTCTTACGAAGACAATCATTTACCTCTTGATTTTTAATTTTTTTGAAACCATTGTAATTTACAAAGTTCTTCATAATTGGGTTCAGACATACAATGTTTAAGGACCAATCCCACTACCGGTGTCAACCTCCATAAACCAATGTTCTCAGAGTCCATCTCATGCCACCAACCCTTGCCCCCTACTCTGCCAGCCTAACTGGTTCATTTTAACATTAGATTGTTAAAGTTTGGATTTCAAATTTTATTGTTGTTGATTCTGTTAGTTCTGTCCCCTTTTAACACCACCTGAGACCTCTTGACCTCTGTCCCCCATTGTTTCATATTTGTGCTTCTCCTCCTCCATTCAGTTTCTTTTCTTATCACTATACTCTGGGACCAAGAGTATTCTAGACAACTCTCCTTGAAACTATTGCATTTCTTCATGTAGTTATTGTAAATACCACATATAAGTAATAGCATTCTGTATTTATCCTTCTTCTTCTGGCTTACTTCATTTAACATAATAGCTTCCAATTCCATCTATGCTGTGGAAAATTGCATGATTGCATCATTCCTCACAGCTATGTAGTATTCCACTGCATATATGTGCAAAATCTTCATGATCCATTTTTCTGTTGTTGAAATATCAAGGTTGATTAAAATTCTTAGCTATTCTATTGTACTGAGTGCTGCAACAAATAGTAGTATGCATACACCCTTTTTAACCATTGTTTTTCTGTCCTGGTGATAGATAGCTAAAAGCAGTATTGCTGGGTTATATGGAAGATCAATTTTTAGTTTACTGAGAACCCTTTCTACCTAGGGGTTAGACCAAGGAACATTCCCATGGGCAGTGGATGAGAACACAATTTATATATAATAATATATATTTTGGTTTTTGGTCACACCTGGCAGGGCTCAGGGGTCACTCTTGGCTCTATGCTCAGAAATAGCTCCTGGCAGGCTTGGGGGACCATATGGGATGCCAGGATTCAAACCATCGTCCTCTGCATGCAAGGCAAATGCCCTACTCCATGTTATCTCTCTGGCCCTACTCCCAATATTTATGATATGTGCCAACCCCTTTGGTGTAAGATATCTTATTGTTGTCTTGATTTGGAGTTCCTTAATGATAATTGCTGATGAATATTTTTTTCATATGTTAGTTGGCCATCTGTTGGTCTTTTAGAGAAATGTCTGTTCATTTCCACTTCCTTTTTTCTTTTTTTCTTTTTCTTTCTTTTTTTTTTTTTTGCAGTTTTTGGGTCACACCTGGCAGTGCTCAGGTGTTACTCCTGGCTCCATGCTCAGAAATTGCTCCTGGCAGGCACGGGGGACCATATGGGATGCCGGAATTCAAACCCGATGACCTTCTTCTGCATGAAAGGCAAACTCCTTACCTCCATGCTATCTCTCCGGCCCCCCACTCCCCATTTTTTGATGGGACAGTCACTCCTTATTAATGTCATATCAAATGCACCTCTGAGTCTTAGGGAAAATAAATCATTCAATAATGTGTCTCAAGAGGAAATTTGTCTGTTTCCCCAAAGATCAAGTTTCTTTTGCCTCTACAATTTAGTTTTACCCTTAGATGCAAAGTTTTGCACGTGGGCATACATTTCTATTGACTCTAACTAAAAAAAAAAAATTACCGTCCTCCAAATACTTTTAGCAATCTGACCTCCCTACACCCAGAAGTGCTGTAGCGGAGATCCCTTGGTTCTTTGGGGATGGATGAGCAACATCTGACAGATGATAACACAGGGCAGGTTAGCAAAGGTAAAATCAAACAATAGGCACATGGAGGAGTTACATGGCAGAAAACAGCTAGAATAGCTGTTTCGTGTGAATGAATCTGAGGGTGATAGAAGACAAAAGAGGATTGTTCACCAAACTTGAAGGGGCTGACTTGGTGTATCCCGGGAGAGAAAAAAAGAGAGTGCCTCAAAAGATATGTTTTAGGAAAATCTGTACCTGAGCACATTTTTCTTGATAATTGATCTAGAAAATCTAGATAAGAGAAGATGAGTGATTATTTCTTTGTCCAGAAAAAAGGTCAAGTACTGAGACATCTTCTACATCCTTCTCTGTCCTAAACTTAAAATCATCTGCATTTCAAAGTCTTGGAACAATTTCTCTGAGGCTATGAGGACTTCTCTGTCCTTTGTTTTCCCTCCCAAAATAACACCACTGGGAAAAGACTGCTCCAGCCCATTGCCACACTGAGAAAGGTTGTCTAACTTTTTGAGAGACAAACCTCATGGTGATTTTTTTTTTGTTTTTCAATATATTTCAGTGAGAAACCTAGCAGCAAATTCAAGTGGCTCAAATTTCTGATATTTATGGAGACTCTGATTATGAATTACTGATTGCACATATTTTTTAACCAAGCACACATTTCATTTTATTTTCATGGTTCAAGTTATTATATTGTTATAATGATTTGTCACCAATCAACAGAATTGTTTGAATAGAAATGATGGTTAACTGTGCTTCTGATTTGGTCTAGCAGAAGCCTTCTCTAGCAGAAAATAGCATTAAGGAAACAAAGGTTTCAGGATCTTGAGGGTGGATGCATTGTGAAGTTCAAACAGTTTTAAGCCTTGGTAAGAAACCTTGTAGTCATTATGAAGCCTGTTTAATTAAGTCTACTCATTATTTATTAAACACTATGGGATTTCTCTCATTGAGACGATACTCTGGCACAAAAAATACCATAAAGGAGACCTTTCTTAGTTTGATCTGAAAATGTGTCATGAGATTCTGACCCTGCTCTATATGGTATATATATATATATATATATATATATATATATATATATATATATATATATATATATATATATATATATGGTATTGCATACATGTAAAGAACCAGGTTTACTATCCTGTTTGCTTCTGAGAGTTTCTAATCTATGTAAAAGGTGCCAGACTTTTTAAACTATCACCAGAATATGGACAGAACATTTACTAATGTTGTGACATGGAAAATTGTCCAACTTTTCTCCAAAAAGAAGGGAAAAGAGGGAAGGCAGAGCAAAATGGAATTAATCTCTAAAATAAAATAAAAATATAAAACTTGACACAATGTGTTTGTTTCAAATATTTTACTAAGGTCTAAAATCCAAGTCAACAAATAGAGAAAAGAACTGATTCAGTATGAGTAGGGATGAAACATCACAGACACTTGAAAATAGTCTATGTACCACGTGGCGTCAAAGTTCAGGGCCAGGGTCCCGCTAGAATGAAGTCCCTAAGTGTAGTTCTTTTGATTGCTCAGAGATGGACCCTGGGTGTTTTAGAAATGCCAGAAGAAATTAGAGTACCATTTGTCGAAGGCACCCACTGCCCTTTTTTGAAAAGCGGATGGTGTTTTGAAGAAAACCCAGAGTTCCAAGTAAAAGGCTCAGTAGTCATGGTACGACAGTGGCATTCACCCTTACTAGTTCTCAGTGTGCTAAGCTTTTCTGAGACGAGCACAAAAATCATTGACTAATGGATTATGTGAACATTGTGATTTACAAATGTATGAAAGTTTTTAATTAAGGTTCTTTCATGGTAAAGCCAGGGGAGGATCACAAGATGAAGACATTCTGTTTACTGACTTTGTCTCTGAAAAACAGCCTCATTGGGTGCCTTGCACTGAGTACCTTGACTCTATATTGTTGGCAAAGCGGAATCTTGCATAATTAATAAAGATGATGGTCATAGGTAAGGGAAAGGGTATCAGCAGGGAGGCTTCACTATGAAAGTTGGTAAGTTGTGGTATCACACACAGCAGAGAAAAGAACATGCTGAACTTAGCAGAGAATTTACAATATAATTTGTGGCCAGGAAAAAGAACCCAATGCCCAGTAAGTCAGCTGAAGCTAGTGGTGAGGAGGTGATGAAACACACACACACACACACACACACACACACACACACACACACACACACACACACACACACACACACACACCCCACATGAATAGATGGTCCTATAGCTGGAGGTTAAGACTAGCTCAGATGGCAGGAGGCAGCAGGATGGAGAAGATAATGATCATAAGTTAGCTTGAAACCCTCATGTAAAAATGATTCTGACAATGTCTTACTTTTTGCAACATCCAAGTTAAATTTCTTTATTCTTTCTGTACTTACTGTGTTGAATCATACTCTGTATGTTCACCTGTGCCTGGTTAAGGTCATCTGAGCATATCTTCATTCCCAAGAGGGTTTTCCATCTTTTCTTTTTTTTTTCTTTTTTTTTTTTGGTTTTTGGGTCACACTGGCAGCACTCAGGGGCTACTCCTGGCTCTATGCTCAGAAATCGTTCCTGGAAGGCTCGGAAGACCATATGTGATACCTGGATTCAAACCACCATACTTCTGCATGCAGAACAAATGCCTTACCTCCATGCTATTTCTCCGGCCCCAGGTTTTCCATCTTAATGTGTGATGATATCCTGGAGCCCATGGCATTAAGAAGCAGATCTAGACATCACTCAAAAAATTGTTAAACCACTTTTGCATCTCTAGTCAGTCTGCAAGAATTCTTTCTTGCATTTACTCCTATCTGTATCCTTTGATACTCATGTATCTTTGCTAACAGTTCTAAAATGTTCACTGGATCCTCCCAGATTGGATATAAACTTTATCCATGCTAGTAGAATTTAGATCTTTTTCTATAATAGTTTTTTTTTTTTATTTCTGAGACCTCTTGCTACTCAATGTTTTTCTTAGAAAATTTTTGCTCTAGGCATAGCATTTCCAAAACATCAATTTTGTCTGGCTTTCTGTGAGACCTTTGTGGAAATTCACAGACTCTAGTGAAGATTACAAGAAGAGAGTATAGGTAGTAAAAATGGAAGAGATAAAGCAAGAATCCAGTGGAAAACTACAAGTAAGAATCTAGTTGCAAGTTAGGATAATTCAGGAGAAATTGTAGTATTACTATTGAGAGTTGGCTGAGAGTTTGACTTTCTAGAAAATAGACCAGATCAAAGAAGAGGTGATTTACCAAGAAAAAAATAAAGATAGAACATAAATAAACAAAAGATGTTCAACTTTTGAAAATTCAAATAAATTCACCTAGAATCATGACCAATATGTTGACTGGGAGCCCTAGAAAGATTGTTGAGTCTTGAAATTATCTAAAAGTTAGTGAGGCCCTTGGAAACAGAAGTTGCCAAGTACACCAACTCTCATGTAAGTTGGCAATAACTACACAGGGGATGGTATTGTAATAGACAGTAAAGTTTCAATCATAGGTCTGGCTATTAATGAAGATATCAGTGATTCATTTCAAGTTCTGCCTGTGTAAGTTAGTCTTAGGGAATTATTATTTGGTTTCCTGGGCCAGTTGCTAAGGTGATCTGACTTTGTACAAGTCTGAAATCTGTAATGTAGGCTGGCTTCCTGGACTGGTTACCATAGGATTTTGTTTCTGGGATGGCTGTCACAGATGGTGAATCAGATTCTATTTTTATATATAGTTGGACTATTGTTTGCATATTCTGTCTCTCCTAGGAATGCATTGAAGGATGTAACTGGACAGCAATTTCATTAAAGGAAGCATTGGTTCACATATAAAAGGTGATCATTGTTACTGCTGATCTTTTGTTATGCCACCCTGTAGCAAAGAATGAAGTTCTTGAGTCAGAGCAACGTGTCTTTCTGCCAGGAAAGGTCCCAAAGGAGGCATCATCCTATTAGTAAAATTCCAGGTGAATTATCATGTAAAAGCTCATTTCATGTGATGTTGTAGATTCTGTGATATCCTGAGATGTCACAGTACCCATGGACCACAAGGAATATAACTGTGGTAAAAGTAATTTAAATATGTTAACTTACTACAACTTGGAAGAAACATATTGCCAGCAACCAGTGTGATTGCTTTGTGGGTAGGACATTAGGACCAAAGTTTAATTTTGGATTGAATGATGCTCAGAGGTAGAAGTACTTTGAAGATTCAATATCATAACACTTTCAGGTTGAAGGAGGAGTATTCGAGTGGATCTTGAGGTATCTTTTCCCATAACCTAATGCTTTACCTGAGCTGAAACAAGGGGCATTTTGTCCTTGTTTTAGTTAGGTCTCTACATGGTCATGGATGTAGACATTCTTTTACATTATTCGTTTTAATTGAGATTCTCTGAATCTAACTTCATGCTTTCCAAACAGAATGCAGTGATGCTCAGGAATCATAGGGCACTCTCAAGGGAACTTTGAAAGAGTTTGCAATTTTGTACAAAGTCCAGAAATATGTACTGAAAGTACAACAAGCAAATGACATTGTTGAATCTAAATTGGTATTGCGAGAATATTTAGTATTTCTTTTAGGCTTAGAAACACCAAGAAAAAATAGCTACTTACCCTACAATGTTAGAGACACAGCAAATCTGAGAACATTTTTCCTTGTTTTGATTTGACCACTTATTCTATTCTCAGTTCCCTCCCACACACTAGGTGCATCCTTCCTAAATTCCTTTCTTTTCACTTACCTCCAATGTCACTATGTACCTGAAATACTGTTGTGAATGATTTGTAATCCACTTTGGTCAAAATAAAAATTATTAAAAAAGTTATTGTTAAAAATATGTGTGCATTAAAAACTCAGTATAGGGGGAAACACACACACATACACACACACACACATACACAAAGTTTGTGATTGAGAAACCTTGTCTATACCTGAACAGCTTGATATAGAAGTCACTTGTCATCAGGGTCTATCTTTATCAAGTACAATGTAAAGAACTGAAACTTTGGTTAAATCGGCCAGATTTCAGACACTTTGTGGCCACTTCTGATGAATGGTCTCAGCATTTGGTAGGGCTCAGAGCAAAGGTCCTATCTCAGGATGATCTTTACCTATTTAGAGACAGTTTAATGAGGCTGGAACCTCAATATCTATCTGCTATACCCACGAACAGAAAGCCTGGTGAATACTCTCATTCCACTGCAAGAAGCTGCTCATGAGGAACCTCTTGTTTCACTACAGTTCTCACAACTAGAAGTGAAAGTAAGTATCCTTCCAGGCTTCTTTACCAATGGGCTGGCAGTCTTTCAAACATACGATAGAAAGATTTGCTTTTTTATTACTATAACTGTGCTTCTTTCCACATCACTTAAGAGCTGAAAGATGTCCACAATATAAAGAGATTCACAGCTGGAGTTGACATGGACAGCAGACAACCTTCCTTCTATATTAGAGCAGATAAATGGATAATACTGAATACCAATATGTGTATGAGCCACTGTTGAAGATGACAGAGACACATGGACTATTTAATGAGTCATGAAGAGCTACAATTGGGAATTTCACACAATCAGTGGGCTCCCTTAAATGTATCCAGACAATTTCCTATTCTACTTTTGCATGTGCTACCTCTATATCTAAAAGTCAATAAACTTTTATTTTTAAAACTATTTCTTAAACTTTATTTAAACACTGTGGGGGTTACAAAGATGTTCAAAATAGACTTGCTTTGGGCATTCAATGTACTAACACAATCTCACCACCATTGTGACCTTTTCTCTACCATTGTTCCCAGTTTCCCACTCACTCCCCAATTCCCATTAGCAGGCACAAAATATTTTGTATTGCTTGTTGCAACACACTGCTAATAGAATGTTTGAAATATACTTGAGCAAGTTGTTATATCTGAGCACAAGTTTCCTTCTTCTACATTCCCATCTAATTTGGTGTGTCTCTACTGAACTGTTAGTATTATAGAATTTGAAGGTCCAGAAATTTCAGGATCTGTAGAACTGGGCCAGTAAATTCCTGCAACTTGGCTTGGATTACTTCTGAGATGAGTGGTGAAGCAGTGAAGTTGGAGGTGGCTGTGGGATGTGGGTCTGACTGCAAGGTTTCTGGTAGTATTAAGAGGCAGGAGAGAAGAAGATTGCCTGGCCCCACTCCAAGAAAACTTCAGAGTTCTCAGACCAAAATTCACTGTTTTAGTGGGTTTATCATTTCTGCAGATATGAATAATGAGGCAATAAAGTTGGCTCTTTGTATGGTAGCTTCTGGGTCTTCACCAGGGTAGGGACTCAACCCAGCCCTCTCCCAGTGTGCCCTAGAGTTTCATCCAAAAGACTTGTGGACCTATGAGTTTGAGCAGTTTGGAATGCATCTGTTCTGAGATTAATATGTTTGTTTTCTCATGAATGAAGCCAAGATGACCCTTTTTTACCCTAAACCATGGAACTAACTTGTATTTGGCACATGGGCAGAATATGTGAACATCAGCTCTCTTGCTTTCCTTTTACTTCAGAGCATAACAATTGTGGGGTGGTTGAAATGATCACAGAGAGACTCTCATTTCATCTTGAGAAAATAGAGGGCCTCCTGACTGAAGGTCATCAGGAACTCAGGTTGGTCATCTGAATTTCCTTTGATAAAGAAAGCTACACATGTAATTCAATCTAGTCCTTTAATTTGGGCCTTTAAAAGTATTATATAATACTTTATATACTTTATAATACTTATATAATACATATAATGCCAAGGTACTACTTTTAGAGGTGCCAAGAACTTTTTAAGTCCACCACTCACTTTGCAGGAAAATAAATTACTCAGCATTCTCTGCTAATCAACCTTCTTTAAGTGAACAGAGTGCTCCCCAATTCCAAATTATTACTGTTCCCCTTGAATTATCTAGCTCCTCTTAGAGGTAGTATTGCCCACTTTGATATGCTAATACCCAAATACTTTCTTTATTTCTTCTTTTTAATCTTCCTCATTCCCCCATTTTAAAATAAATATCAGTTTAAATTTATTCTTGTACAGGTTAATTGTCTTCTATATTTTGTTGATAAAATCCAAAATTCTATTGTGACTCTGAGAAAAATATGATAGATTTCTTGCCTCCCCACCCTTTCATGCTGTTTTACTAGTTTTTTTTTTTAACACATTTTTGTTTTGACTGAAGAGAAGGAAAGGCAGAAAAACTTATATTTTTAATTAGCCTATTAAAATGATTACTCACTCTTACAAAAATAATATAGATGTGAACCCAGCTCTTAGTATATTTGGATAAAGTTTATCTCAGAAAAAGGTTGCTGATTTTAAAGTTGATTGGCCTCATACTATAGGAACCAACAGTAAGCTGAATTCATCAGGAAAGCATGAGGATGAAAGCAATGTGTAGTACTCTAGGACTAAGGTACCTTAGGAGGAAAACAACAGATGAGACATCAGTATAGTACTCTGGGGCTTAGGTAGATGATAGGAGGTAGGTGACAGGCAAGAGTACTGGGGTTAAGGTAGCATGGGGTGTAGGAAACACTTGAGAGCACTGGTGTAGTACTCTAGGGCTAAGTTATTAAAGGAATAAAGTAACAGATGAGGGTACCAATACAGTATTCTGGGGCTATAATACCACTAGAGGAAAGTAATGGATGAGAGTACCAATGTGGTACTCTGGGACTAAGATCCCATCAGGGAAAAGTAACAGATGAAGACACAAGTGTGGTACTTTGGAGCTAAGGTGCCATGGAGTTAAGTAACAGATGAGGGCTAAGTACTCAGGTAGCAGAACTGATGTAGTACTCAGGGGCTAAGGTAGGTAATATATGTCTGCCCAGGAACTTTTCTGAAGAGACAAAAATCAACACCAGTCTGATCTTCTCTTTTGAACAGAGAAGCTATTTCCTTTCCTGACAGAATGAATCCAAATCACCTTGGGCTCCAGCACTTTTTAGAGAAGTCTAAATTCTATTTTAATTCTGAAATCTCAAATCCTATGGAAAGTGGGTTGTTACTAGGCTTTTAATCTATGATTAACTGGCATTTTTTACCTTCCTTTATTAGGAATTATAGATTTTTGTTTAATAGCTAGTATGCCAGCCTGCTAAATCTATCCTTTAAATGGAGCAAGTGCTATTTAAGCATTTAAGAGGAACAATAAGAGTCAAGTGCTGATAACAGATTAAAGCAGCTCCCCAAAAGGAGTGTCAGCAGAATTGAAATGACTTGGCCTGGCAAAAGAGCACCCAAGACATTTACCTTGAGAACTGTACGGGTGCCAAGATCAGTGTGGCGCAGAAATCAAGGCCTGGAGAACTTTGACTTTCCTCCTTTCTCTCCAGTTCCTTGGTCTGATTCTTCTTCTTCTTCGTCTTTTTTTTTTTTTTTTTTTAACAGAAAACATTCTATGGCAGGGAGAAAGAATACAGCAAAATATACCAGTGTCTCCAGAGAGTCACATTTCTTCATATAGAGCAGCTCTAAAATAATTCTGCTTGTGTTAATCTTTGTCACTTTGAGTCAATTGACTCATTTATAAAGAGGTCATTTTTAAATTTTGAGTTTATAGCTCAAGAAAAAATTGGAAACTTTTTTTCTTTCCCCAAATGTACTATGGACTGAATGGCTGGGTTTCCCCTACTCCTAAATTCAGACTTGGAAGCCCTAAAATCCAGTTTGATTATACTACTAAGAATGGAGACTATGATGAATTAATTGAGAGTAAATGTGAAACTCTTATTCCACTGGGTTAATATCCTGTAAGATAACAAAGTAGGCTAACTCAGATCTGTCTGTCTGTCTGCCTGTGGCTTTCACCATCTCTCTTTATCCTATGTCCTTATCCTATATCTTTATCCTATGTCCCACTCTTGGTCACCAATTTCTCAGCCTCTGCAGCTGAAAGTAAACACTTTCGTAGGGTTTAATACACCTACTCTTTGCTATTCCAAATTTTCAAGTAAGAATTTTTGTCTACCTTTGAAGAAATAAAGTCACTTTTTTCTAAAATATTTTTCTAAAAAATAATATAGAATATTCTTGTGTCTTAAAGGTTTGTCATATCTCTTTGGAAAATAAAAGAAAGTGTTTCTTGGAAAAGAAAGAGAAATTTGGAAAAACCTAAAATTATATTTCTCTTTCTTTGTTGAGAATTGATTTAATAAAATTCATCAAGGTAATATATGAAACTATACTCCTCTAGAATAGCATGACTTTGCTTAACAAGAGTTTTCTTTTTCTTTTAACATTAGTTGAATTCATTTGACTTATTTTCCTTTTTCTAGTGTTAGTTTCTACCTTCTCCCAATTTCTTTAATTAGATTTTTTTAGTGAGTGTTTATCATTTGTTTCCAGGAATATTTTTGATAAATGCTGATATTTTAAGATTTCTATCTCTTTACATCTTGATATTTTGTAAGGCCATACTTTTATGAACAGTGTAATTTTATTTCTTTTTCTGTCAAAGAAGCACAGGAGCTAATGACTAAGAGCTATTTTCAGTATTTTTTATTTTCTAGTAAAAATGCATCCTAAGTTATAAATGTCTTCAAATGCTATCTTCTATGAACACACAGCATAGAATTCTGCTGTCCCTATAATTTAATCCTCAATAAAATGCAATTTCCTTTGAGTTTTTCAATTCCAAGAATTTTTCTGAAGTAGATCAAAGACATTAAACTATAAATGTGATAAATTTGGATTCAACACTTTACAATTTAATAATTTTCATTACCTACTAAATATTTAATCTACTTAGACATTCTCCTGGGTATTTTCAAAGTTTAGATGTACATATTGTAGACATATTTATTTAGATAAAATGATGAAGCTTGAATAAATCTTCATGTTTTTCCATGAATTTTTTGAGTTGTTATTTTTTTTCCTTTTGGTCACACCCCGCTGTTGCTCAGGTTTTATTCCTGGCTCTGTGCTCAGGGACCACTTAACAACATCAGGGGACCATATGTGATGCCAAGATTGAACAGGGTTGACCCTACTTAGTATGTTGACTTTTGAGAACTTTTTGTTAAAAACTTTGCATTATGACTATGAATGCCATTATTTTTAATATTCTGTGACTATGTTATTACCAATAGATGTTGTATCTCTTTGATAAAGGCCCCTGTAGCCAATGAAGCATGCTTCTATCTTTCTGTGTGGACTAGAATCTGACTTCCTGCTACTTTTGAACTGCTTCTGACTCTTTCCTCCACTGAGAGGGTGCTGTATCCCCTGGCCTACAGGCATGATGGCTGGATCCCCACAGGACTACTGTGATGAAAGCACAGCCTCTCAACTCAAAAAGGGGATGTGGTCCTGGTAGACACTGCTGAGAAAAGGCCAGTTGTACCTTAGGTTAGCACTAGCAGGATAGCAACCATGTACTTACTAAACATTTATGTATGATGAGAATTAACAATGCTGAGTACATAATAAAAACTGTGTGCCTTTGGCCCTTGCATTAAAACAAGAATTACTGGAACATACCTTACTTACTCTAAGCTGATAGAATAATCTATAATAATATTTTTCCCAAGCTGGTAGAATCAGTAATAATATTTTTTAGTCAGTTATTTAGTATTGTGTAGGCTACAGATGTATTTTGGACTTTTAATTACATCTGCCCTTTTTTCACAGTAGCCCTTTGGTATACTATTAAATGGACAATGGGGTTGTACTTTGTAGATTAATAGTTGACTAGCAAGAATCATATCCAAGAAAAAAGAATAAGTATTTTTCTGATTTCTGTTGCCTACCAAGAATTATATCCAAAAGGAAATAATAAGTACTTTTCTGATGTCTGTTTATGGTAAATAGAACTGATGACAAAAATTTACAAAATACATATAATATTTAGATGATTGTCTAATGATTATGCTGATATGTAATGTTTATTCTATAGCAGAAAACATGTTATACTTGATCTACCCAACTTCCTACTATTGAAAACTTTGCTTAAATATGAAGAAGAACTCCCATTAAATCAGACTCAGTTCCAACTACTCTTGAGTATGTCTGGTTTCTGAGTACCCACTCTTCATCGACTCCTTGCTTCCATCCTCCTATCAAATAATCCTGAAGGCCCCCTCAGTGCTGCCCGACTCAGCTAGCCTTTGACAAGAGGGTTAAGGGAAGAAGGAATGCCCGGCTTCTAGTAACAAATTCACCATGAGCTGAATGGCCACTATAGGTTCCACTGTTCCCTGAGTGACTTCTGTTTGTTTTTCTTTATTCTGGAGATTAAATACCTCTTGCTTCCTTCTTTTTCCCCACTTCCCTACTTCCTTCTGCCTTCTTTTCCCTTACTCTGCAGGGTACCCATTTAACACCGTCTCATCATTGTTTTCTGTGTTCAGTCCTCCCCTTTCTTTTTCCTATTAAATTTCCTTATTGAAATGCAAAAACGAATTCATTTTTCCAAGGATATCCTGACCAAAAAATTAAGTACTTTAACTAAAAAGGGTGTTTTATACAGAACTAAGAAGTCCGTGGACATCTAGACTTTTCAGTTAACATACAGCCATGCAAAGAAGATACGAATTTATGCCACTAAGAGGGAAGAGAAAATGAAAGTTTACAGTGTCTGTTGCAGTTTTATTTTGTTTAGGTGTGTGTGAATGTGTGAGTATTATCATTCCCATAGCTTCCTTCTTTTAAATTAGTTATGTTGTAATTATGTTCATTAATGAATGAGCTTTTTTGTGTAAATAGAACTTTACTTTTTAAGTGTTTTATCTTTTCTATGGTCACACAACTCTCTCCTTTCTTGTCTATAACTTTATTAATAATTTCCAAATGTTGGATCTGCTTCTCTCCCTTTACCTTTATGTAAAAGTTTAATTAGATTCCTACAGATTTGAATGAGAATTTGGCTCATAGCTCAACCTCTGAGCATGAAATCTCTCTTCTTCCCCGTGGCTTTAAATAGCTCATTGCAGCAATATTCTCTTCCTGGTAATACATTTCTAGCACCTTTTGCAATCTTACTATTCCCACTCAATTTATGCAATGATTAGGTGTGGTTTTGTCATTAAGAAAGAAAATATAATGTAGGAGGGTTTAACCAAAAAATGGGCTTTTTTTCCCCCACAAAGATCAAAGTCTCTAGCAGAGGTTGAGTTATAAATCAGTGTCATTACATTGGGCACTCATTGATGGTTGGAGAATTTTTAATTGAGGTAGGAAGACAGTGTGGGAATTTAATAAATAAAAAGGATAACATTATGTGACGGAAGACAATTGGCCTTGAAGTTATCAATTTCCTGGTTAAAAAAAAATGACATTGGAAAATCTATGTAAATTAGTGAGGCATGCTCTGAGAACAGAATTCTAACCCCAGCTTCTCTTTTCTCTTCATTCAACCCTCAGTACATCTTAACTCACATGGCGCTGATACATGAGATGACAATGATAGATGTGAAGTACCAGCACACATGTAATTCTTAGGTGTGCTGTAGCCCACCCAGTCAGGTCACCCAAGCAAACCTCCTATTCATATTCCAATCACTTCATTAACTCACTCCTTACAAACCTTTACCTGATGGATAGTTGCACAAAAAGTTTCCTTGAGAATACCCATACTTATGTTCCAGGCGAATGCACACACATATACATACACATACACATACACTTGTTTTGAGTCCACGCTCAGTGGTGCTTAGTGTTTATTCCTGGTTCTGTGCTCAGCAATAACTTCTGGCAGCCCTCAAGTGGGGGGTGGCAATATGGGTGCCAGAAGTCAAAAGAAGGTCAGCATCCTCAAGTCTAGAACATGCCTACTGTCCTGTTTCTCTGGCCACAGTTCAATTAATCTTGATGCTTTTATCCAAGATGTCTTGTCTTTGGAGTCTTTATCAGGATGAAGACAGCAGCCTAGACCTTAGCCCTTTTCTTACATTTGCCCAAAGCAAGAACTCTTCATAGCATTAGACAGTGGGTGGTCAGGCTATGAAGGTTAGTGATAGTTCGTGAAGATCCAGTGGGCACCTGAGGTTGAGGCCTGAACCTTCCTCCAGCAGGAATCCAAGACTGTGGAGGTCACATCAGGCCCATTAATATGCTTCCCCTCTGACTCTAATTACTCCAGGAATCACACTGACCATATCAACCATGTTAAGGCCATTCTGATACTTCTTATGGCACTGGAAGAGTTAAATCTCATCCCCACTTAGATTCTGAGGATCTACTGAGATTCAGGGTGGCCAGGGTTTGTTTCCATGTTTATGGCCACTTAGAGAGAATTCTGGATAGATGTCCAAGTCAAGAGAAACTCACACATTTTTTCCTTAATTTCTGTTCCTTCCTCTGATCTCTGGAAAACCTGTCATTGCAAGATATGTGTTCTGTATACACCCACCATGATGCCCACATTCCAACAGAGGGCAGGATTCATCATGTGGAAAATTTTTCTTTATCAGCAATTTTTTTTCTTTCACATGAGCACCTTGGAAGACACCTTTGTTGTCAACTCCAGGAAACCCTGTTGCTCTAAGCGACCAGCCAAATATCCAGCTTGTGGGTACAAGTCACATAGCTTCACAAACAAACCTAGGATCTATGAAAGAGAGGAGGGAAGTGGTGGTAAGGTGCTAATTAACCATATGTGCCACATCTCCTAGTTCCAGAAAATAAGGGAGAGTCGCCACAGGATTTCCAGAGCTTTTCTCTATTGATTTTGTTTTGTTTTATTTTAGGTCACACACGGCAGTGCTCTCTACTCAGAAATAGCTCCTGGCCAGCTTGGGGATATGGAATGGATGCCAAGGACAGAACTTGGGTCAGTTGCATGCAAGGCAAACACCCTCCCTATTGGTCTATGCTTGGCTCCTGATTTATTTTTTTTTGATCTTTTTTCCTCCTCCTCCTCCTTCTCCTTCATTTTCTTAAGATTTGTTGCATTTTTCTTCTCTTTTTTCATCTTTAATATTTCCCCACTCATTTTACTTATTTATTTTTAAAATGTATTTAAAGAAAATGCATTCACAGTTGACATAACTGATCATTTTATTTTTTAAATTGCTCTTGAATTAAGGTTCTTAACAGGAAATGTTTGAAAGTCACTCCCAACTCACAGGAATTGTAGGTAGGAGATAAAGATCCTTCAGCTACAATCTTTCTCTCTCTCCATGGAATTCTATGGGGAATTCTCTTGTTTCTTGGGGAGCTCTAGGCCTTCCCATTTTGGATGTTCTGTGAGCTGAGTCTTCCTCATGGAACACACTTTCCTGGAAAACTTGTATTTGTTGTTTCTGAACCAACACAGGGTTCTTTTTCTATGACTTCTACATATCCTCAGACCCTGTGGACTGCTGTATGGACAATCATGTGACACTTGCTGACCTCACCAGAGATCTTTTGTTGCTCCCATATATGGCACTCAGGCATAAATAAAAAGGCCTATTCATCCCCAGAATGCAGGCCAGGGTCTGGAGCATGACAGGAACTCAAATATTGGTTTTACTGAATATGGAAATAAATCTATGATCTTTGAGAGTACACCAGCAGTCAATAACACTGAGTACTGCTGGGCATGGCACCCCAAACCTTCCCCAAGCCCAAAATAAGTATTTAAGTTTCACAGAATTAAAAAGTGTTAATCCTTCTCTCCATCTTTAGTCAGATATGGTTTCTTAAATATGTTCTCAACAGTAAAGAAATGCAGAGAGGCGTGGGCAGAAAACTGTCAGTGGGTGTGAGCTTGTACAGCAGAGTTTAAAGGCTCATTAAAAATGTGAAAATAAGCTGAATTTCAAAATTCAGTATTTTATTACCACTTTTTTCTACCCTTTTATTGTCTTGGATAAAAAGTCTCCTATATATTGCATATAGTCTCTATCATGTGTTGCCTCTCCCCTCACCCCTGTGTCTCTCCTACCCCCTCATCCCCCAATCCTGAATCATTATCTTCCCCTTATTTAACCCTCTTTATCCTCAGTTCCTAACTGGGTAGACACCAAGACTGACCTTCTGCCCCAACACACCACCATCCAGCTCCTCATTGAAAGACACCGTCTCAGTCCCCATCTCATGCCTCGACAAAGAACTACAACCAACACGCCTGCTGACCCATGCTTGGTGGCCCCTCTCACCCCCATCAAACTATGGACTGTTGCATGATATTGGAATCAGCTTCAGCAAAACCCCTAGTTCAAGGACAATATAGGGTTCCATAATGCCACAAAACATGTCTCAAACTCAACTATAACCTGCTGTCTTCAAATACCTTTGTTTTCTTTTTTTCTTTATTTTTTCTTTTTAAACACAGGTTTATTTATCTGTTCTATTTTAATGTATACATATTTTTGCTCTCCTTACCATTTTTGGTGCTGCTTGGTACTAAAGCCTTGCCTGGGATACAATGGTAGATCAAAAACGGACCACAGAAATTGTGAGTATAACCAGTCATCCTTACCCAGAATAGTACCAGCAATCCAATATGAAACCATACATTTTTGTATGGGCACAGTAAATAAGGGGAAACCATAGACACAGAAATAAGATCTTATCTTCTAGGGATAAGACTTTTTATAACACTAGGGTGCCTCCCATCCTGGACATGTGTCATGTGGATGCAACCCAGTCTCCAGGAGATTGGACAGTGTCAGTTCAACTTCAAACTCCAGATCCCAGATGTAGAACTGATACAGCTCTGGGCAACAACTCCAGGAACCAACTCCATTGGGAGAAATTATAGCACAGCTCTGGCACTAACTTGTACCAGTTATGATATGACAATGAGGAAATGACAACTTGACCCAAGACCAAGTCATCTTATCACCTCACCTAACACTGGATGGAAACCAGAAGATGTACTGTCTTTTGAACAGAGAAAAATAAGAGCACCATGTACAGAAAACTGACTTTGACAGCTGCGACTGGGCAGAACTATCCTTGGGACCAATAAGGAAAACCCTGCCCTAGACTGTAGACCGGAACTCTTATTAAATAAAAAAAAAAAAGGATTTCTTATTGCAGAGGCCCAACTTGGACAACAGAGACTGAGCAGAACTCTTAGGTCCATAATATCCCATACTTTGACTTGGGGACTGAATGAAAACAGGGAGCATCTGATACAGAAGATTGTGCACAACAATGGTGGAACAGAACCTTTAGAACCATAAAAACTCTAACCTAGACCCTGTCCTAGGACCTGTACAAATGCCAAGACCTCTGGATACAGTGGCCTCATTGTCTCACCCACAACTGAGAGGAAAGTTTCCTGGCACCACATACAAAGCCCTTGGGATGAGGTAATGAACACCTATGGAGCCAGAGGTTGATTCAATGATGGTATGCTTCAAGGATGGAGAAGCCCTGAATCTCCTAGGCCACAGGAATTCCCATTCTCCCCCAATGCTTACTGTGCCTATATATATAAAAACAAAAAAGTGGAGGGAACGCCAAACCCTACCACTGCAGCACCCCTTCTTTTTCTTGTTTTGTTTTGATTTGTTAGTTTTTGACTTTATTTTACTTCTGTCCTCCACTTTTCTCTTTCCTTTTCACTCCTGTGGTTATTATTTAGTGATTTTTTTTTCTTTTCTCATTAGTCGGGTGCATTTTTTTCTTCTTTTTCTTTCTTTTTTTTTTGGTAGTTGCGGCCAATTTTTTTTCTCTCTTCTTTTTTTTCTTTCATTTTTCTTCTTATCCTTTTTATCGCAAACAACAACAGAATAGACAATCTACAACAAGCTATAAGGTGGAGACCAGTTGCACTAGTATTCTGGGGGGAAAGGGAGGGAGATATGAGAGGCATGCTGGAAACGAGGGTGGAGGGAGGACAGCACTGGGGTGGGAGTGCCCCTCATTCGTTGTCACTATGTACCATAAATAATGCTGTGAAAAAAAAGTCTCCTGCTCTAAAATTTCCAAGTTCCAGAGAAAATTATTACTGAAAATGCTCCCAATTCCCCTTCATAGTTTCCTCAGTCAGGGTATAGGAATGGCCCAAATAAAATTTATCTAATAATTGGACTCTCAGAGAAGCAGATTTTATTTCTAACATTAGAAGTGCAGGAAATGTCTGCTTTTCTAGTTTTGGTTTCTGTGGAGTAGAGGAAGAGAGAGTCTAAGTGTGACCACATCAAGAAAGGCTCATGCTACTTAGATTTTAAATAAGAGTGTGGTGGCTTATGCCTTGGGACTGTCACTTTGATGAAACATGTTCCCACATATAAACTAAGGAAAGGTCATGTGAGAGACAGAAGACATGAAGATGAAAAGAAGAATTAAGAGAGAAGTTGTATATTTTATCAATTACAGAAATTTCAAAGATCTACAATAAATGCTGTCCTTAGTCAGACAACTCTTCCTTTTCAAATACTTTCATATCAAAATATAAATTATATTTCTTCCTGTCCTTTTTGTTTACTTTTGGGTTACATCCAACTGTGCTCAGGCATCATTCCTGGAGGTGCTCAAGAGACCATCTATGATGCCAGGGATCAGACCATTGTTGGCTGCATAAAAGCAAGCGCTTTACTCCCTGTGCTATTTTCTGACAACCCACATTGGAGGCTCTGATGGATTCTACTTATTTTCAACTGTTTCCTTCTTCCTTCATTGAGTATTCAGTCAAGTGCATGTCTCTGGAGGCTGTCTCCAGTGCTTATCACAACACTCAGAGTATCCTTTCCAGGGGTAATGTGGGTTACAGGAGTAATGTGCTGTCCATGGCTGTGTGAGTTGCATTTTGTGCTATCTGTGTTGAATGTGGATTATAATAATAAATCGAAGCTATGGAAATAGATTGGTGGAAGTAGATTGAGCCCAGGTCAGACAACTCACAATATAAAAATAGAAAACAAATAAGTGCAACAGTCTTCTGAGCTTCTCCCCTTTGAAGGTCCAGACAAGTTTGTTTGTCTTTAACAATATCAACTTTGCTCCTTATTGTGACATCATGAAAGTATCTTTCTGGTGAAACAGAGCTATTTTCTACATCCTATTAACAAAGAGAAACACATTGCTTCTTATTTTATTTTGGTCCAATTCTCTTATGTGGTTTCCTCTCTGGCTTGCCTGGTATTTAGGAAGATCATGGAATGAGTGGGCCATATGAATAATGAAGGACTTCAATTCATTAGGGAATGAGTCATGTCCCTCTTCTTTCCTCTCATTCTTTCTTTTATTTCTGTTAACCTCCTCCATCTTTTATGCAAGTGGAGTACCTAGACCTTAAATTTATTTGATTGGAGCCAAACACTCTGATCTAAAATATTGGTCAGGTATTTTATTTTCATCTTTCCTTGTCTGACTCATTTTCCCTCCCTCCTACCTTTCTTTTTTTCTTACATACTTTTTTATTTTTGCCTTGGGAGCCACACCTGGCAGTACTTAGGGCTTACTCCTGGTTTTGTGCTCTACTCTTGTAGACCCAAAGGACCATAGAGAATACCAGGGATGAAATCTGGGTAAACCGTGTGCAAGGCAAACACCATTCCATTGTTCCAGCACCCTATTCTTCCATTTAAAAAATATTACTGGTCACTCTGCGCTATGATTTATTGTTGGCTAGAGTTAGAGATGTCTACACCCATACAATCATGGTAGTCATAAAATGAGAAGGCAGAGAGGAAGGGCTTCATTTAGTTGGTACATATCAGACAAAATAACTGTCAGGAAGACTTGAATAGAGAGATGAGCCTGGTATATATACAGAAGATTCAAATATAAGCTGTTCAAAAACTCAAGAGAGAGTAAATACTTGTCATAATACTTTTGACTATCTTAATGATCAATGTTGCCAAAAAAAGAAAGATGAGCAAGGTGGGTATTTCTTGTTGTAATCCTAGGAAACTGGCCTGAAGGCCAATATGTACAGTTTATATAGGATATAAAAGATAAGGAAAGGTTTTGGGGGGTTGGACACACACTAGGACACCAGGAGTGATATTTGTCCTGCCCAGCGGAGGAATGACATGGACTGAATAGAATGAAGTAAGTTCTGAATACTACAAGGTTGTATTTTTTTTCTAGTGAATTGCAAGTGGTCCAAGAAGGTGTATATAAATATAAGATAAATATTTCTGGAATTCTAATTGATTAAACAGGAACCATAGTGGAATAATGAGAGATAGACAAAACAGGAGGTCCTGTAAGAGTTGAGGTACTGCCAAAGTTATTTATGGAATTAAAGTTTACAGAGAAGAACATGATTGAGGAACAATTAGATTTTGAGAAAATGTATCCAGGCATGTTTGACTCAAGTTGTTTGGAAGATATTTCCAATGGATGTTGTAAAAAAAAATCAGAGAATGAATGAGTTTGATGTTCTTTTCTTTTCTTTTCTTTTTCTTTCTTTCTTTCTTTCTTTCTTTCTTTCTTTCTTTCTTTCTTTCTTTCTTTCTTTCTTTCTTTCTTTCTTTCTTTCTTTCTTTCTTTCTTTCTTTCTTTCTTTCTTTCTTTCTTTCTTTCTTTCTTTCTTTCTTTCTTTCTTTCTTTCTTTCTTTCTTTCTTTCCTTCTTTCCTTCCTTCCTTCCTTCCTTCCTTCCTTCCTTCCTTCCTTCCTTCCTTCCTTCCTTCCTTCCTTCCTTCCTTCCTTCCTTCCTTCCTTCCTTCCTTCCTTCCTTCCTTCCTTCCTTCCTTCCTTCCTTCCTTCCTTCCTTCCTTCCTTCCTTCCTTCCTTCCTTCCTTCCTTCCTTCCTTTCCTTCTTTCTTTCTTTCTTTCTTTCTTTCTTTCTTTCTTTCTTTCTTTCTTTCTTTCTTTCTTTCTTTCTTTCTTTCTTTCTTTCTTTCTTTCTTTCTTTCTGCCATACCCTTTTGATGTTCAGGGCTTACTCCTGGCTATGCGCTCAGAAATCCCTCCTGGCTTGGGGGGACCATATGGGATGCCGGTGGATCCAACGGCATTCTGTCCTATGCTAGTGATTGCAAGGCAGATACCTTACCTCTAGCGCCACCTCTCAGGCCCCTGAGTTTGATGTTCTTAAGGAAATATTTAATGTGGGATCATCAGTGTTAGGATAGAAGTTGAAGATACTGGTATGGATGGAGTATAGAGGGGAGAGTAGATTAAAATAACTTTTGGTAGCAAACTCTAAGGATTTTTAACATTACAGACAGTTGAACAATGTACGACGACAAAGGAGAACATAGTTTCAAATAACTATTTTAAGATAGGTAAAAGGTAGAGTAGTTAGCAATATTGAAAGTTATCAGGTAACTAAAATAAATTTTTGGGAATAAAACAAGATGGGCACCATTGGTTACCTGCCACCTTTGTTACTGATTTTTGTTTTATTTTTGAGTCACACCCAATGAGGATCAGGGGTTATTCTTGGCTCTGCACTGATGAAACGACACTTGGTAGTGCTCTGGGGACCAAATCTGTGTCAGCTGCATGCAAGGGAAGCGCCCTACTCACAGTACTATCTCTCTGGCCTCCAACTTTGTAGATTTTTAAATTGAATCATTTAATAAACCATAACCTCACAGAGCTTCTGAAATCCCTGGTATCAGTGGAGACACCTTCATACCTATTCCTCAGAATCACTTTGCTCTAGTTTTATTCATCCTATCAATTCCTAATCCCAGTTTTTTTGTCCTCCTTCATGACCATTTTTCCTAGAAGCCATATTCTCAGAAGAAATAGAAACATGTGGAGTAAGTCCCCAATCCCCTGCCCAGATGTCCAAGCTGCTGCATATCTACTAAGTCTTTCCCTTGAAAGAACATCCTCTGGGTCCCATTTTTTATCTCCCCTCTTGGACATCACTGCCCTGGTCACTGTTCATTCCTTTGTGCTTCCCTTCCCTTCACTTGTAATGACTGGTGGACTTTATTTGTTGTGCTTGTACATTTGGCCTCAGTATTCCTGGATGTCATGTCCTTGTCCTCCTGCTGTGCTATTTGTGACATTCTGGTGTGGTGCTCCCTAGGGATGGCTGTGGTTCTCATCAAGTCACTTGGGGGTGTGTGTGCAGAGGCCCTTGCAGTAGCACATTCAGAGTTCAAGCACCGTCTCCAACCCCCTGCAGTGCCCTGTAGACACACTCTGCTGGTGGGACAGAGACTCAGAAAGCAGAGGTTCTGGGAATTCATGATTCTCAACACAATTAGGCAGCATCAGGGATCGAACATGTACTTTGATCCTACCAGTTTGGCACATTTTGCTCCTTGAACACCCCTTTTCAGCTTCTGATCTATTCCTTTGCGCAGAATGTGCTATAGATTCTCCAGGCATAAATAACTCTGCTTTGTTTACTTATTTTCCTGATGCTCACTATCCTTGCTTTACTTGACAGAAAGTTCTTAGGGATTCTCTCTCTCTCTCTCTCTCTCTCTCTCTCTCTCTCTCTCTCTCTCTCTCTCTCTCTCCTCTCTCCTCTCTCTCTCTCATTTATCTCTCTATTTCTCCATATCGTATGGTCACATGTAGTATCAAATAAATAATGATGGGGCTGGATGGTGGTGGATGGCGATGGATTTTTCTCTGCCATCCCAGACCATGTGGCTCCGCAACCCCATCCAGCCGGCAGGTCCCAGGCCCAGGTGAAAGCTGGAATCAAACTCACTCACAGGCAGGTATCAGGAACCATCAGCTTTATTCATGCCCTATTCACCACATGTGTGTGGCCTATGTCATAACCTTTCAAGCACAGCCATACTTCGCTAGCCCTGCGTCTTAACCCTTTCAGCCATCTTCCCTTTGGCCTCCATCCTGGCTAAAGAGGCAAAGAACCTAAAGCCAGCGAGCACAGCAGGGCAAAGCCACCCCTAATCCCCTGGCTCCAGGGTTTATCTACATATTCCAAGACCCCTCCCAGGAATGGGCGGGGTCTAGCAGGTAAGGTCACACCTAATATTCAGTTCCCAAGACCCTTCCCAGAAATGGGTGGGTCTCAGGTAGCTACACATAATTCCAGGGTCTCAGATAAGTACACCTACAGTCACACATGTATATTTGCATAAAATTTTATATGTTGCATATGTATACATATATGTTTACTTTTGCACACATCTGCAACCTTCTGTGGGGGACCCCCGACCCGCGGGGGAGTGGGAATGAAGGTTGCTAGTAATTCTTGGGTTTACTCGAGCAGGACCGATCTGTGAAGAAAACTTGAGAAGTTAGTAAGAAAAGTCCTCAAGACAACACATGCTGTTCAAAAGGAATTTATTGCCGGGGAGATCAGCTTTTAAGGGCGAAATACGTCAGGGGGTGTTACAAGTTTTCCACCAATTACAATTGCAAGCACTCATTAGCATAAGCTGGGGGCAGGTAATAGGGAGGGGTAAAGAGGTAGAGAGCACATGTTTATACTGAAAGCACAAGATTCAACAGGGTCCTATAAGTTTTACTCAGCAAACATAAATAAAAAACCAGCTGTAAACATTAATCTTTTGCTAACACAAAGGCAAGTTGCTCTATGATTTTCTTTCTGGCTGGATGTATTGGGCTGCTTTGAATTACTTTATTATTTGTCTATTTTCTTTGTTCTCAGGGCATGGGTGCCTCTGGTCACGTGAGTGACAAGGTCAGGGATTTCTGAGGTGTCCTTTGTTTTAGGTTCCAATAGTTCGGCTAGGCTCCCCACACACATCTACTTTAATTCTCCAATATAAGCTGTTAATTATTTTTTTGGTTTTTGGGCCACACCCAGTGATGCTCAGGGGTTACTTCTGGCTATGCACTCCTGGCTTGGAAAACCATAAAGGATGCTGGGGATCAAACTGAGGTCCGTCCTGGGTCAGCTACTTGAAGGCAAATGCCATATCGCTGTGCTATCACTCCGGCCCCAAGCTGTTATTTTCTAATTGGTACAGTCACTATGCAGGAAGTGCCTTAAAAATAGAACTACCATATGGTCCAACAAGTCCACTTCTGGGTATGTATCCAAAGGAAATGAAAAATGTGTCAGAGATATCTATATACCTATGCTTATTGCCCTATAACTTATGACAAGATGTGGAGAACACAAAGTATGCCCTGATGAATATAATGAGTTCACAAAATGCACACACACCTATACACATGAGTGTGTCTTTATAAATTATCAAGGAACACTCGAGCCATTGGAAAGACAGGATTCTGTCATGTATGACAACACAGATAGACCTTGAGGCCATTATTCAGAGAAGCATTCAAGAAAGACACACACTGTCTGATGCCACTGAAATGTGGGATCTCAATTCATTTATCAGATCATTTTCAATGTCAGAGAGATGGGTCAGGCATTAAGACACTTGCCATGGAGGTTACCAACCCTAATTTAATACTCAGTACCATATGGTTTCTTGAGCTCCACCAAAAGTGATCCCTGAGAACAGAGTTTGGAATAAGCCCCAAGCATGATTGGGGAGTGGCACAATTGTCTTCCCAAGTAAGGAATAGACATATTTCTTCTGGACTTCTGTGACATTAGGTGTCGTGCCTTTGCACCAAATCCTGAGTTCTTTGAAGGTGCAAGACTTTTTCTTACCCAACTCTTCAAGCTCCTCACCAGCCAGTTCCTGACATGAAGAAGTTTCTCACTAACCTCTCAGTGAATGAGAAAATGATGCCTTTGAATATTGCTTCAACTACAAGTTGTCATTCCTAACATAAAATATTGCCTTTAATAATCTACTGCAGATTATACTTCTTCATTAAAACCCTATTTCTATCGGTGGCAATAACAGAGTGTAGTCTACACAGGCAAAACCTATGCTGGCCCTTAGAGAAAACACATACATAACCTTTCTTCCAAATTAAGGCGATATATTCAAAACACCACAAGTCCTTTGTTGACCCTGACATGATAGCTGATCTACCAGGACAAAGACTATTAAAATCCCCAATTCCTTAAAGAAGTGTTTTTACAAATTCTGTTTCTCTCCAGGAGAGAGAATTCTGTATTCCTCTTTCACTGGGATGTTTTCAAAATTGGTTGTTCCAGTTACTGTTTAAACTCCAATGTGGATATTTTTAGGTCAATAAATTCTTACTTGGCAAGATCATGTATTCGTTAATTCTCATCATGCTGGTTTTTCAAAGCTCCTGTCACATCTGTCTTGCACATGGTGTTTTTGATGGCATTATTTTCATCTTAATCCAATAGTTCAGGCATATTTAGCATTGTCACCTGTTTGCTAATGCTCAGAAGATCCACAGAATTCTGTGGGAAGGAAGGACCATCTGGACACACAGGTTTCAGACTGTGGATTACACACAAAGAAGATTTTCATGACGAGAAAACCCCTAAAGTTTCTCTTTCTGGTATTCCTGCTTTGAGTGCTAGGAATCAGATTTAGCCGAGTGTTATGGAAACAAGAGCAATCAATCTGGTGGCTGCAGTTCTACTGGTAAAGAAGCAATATTATTGGATATACATGTTTGCTGATTGAGTTGGTTATGTGAGACACTTGTAATGAAAACAGGTTGGTCTCTATATAATTATGCAGAGAAAAGGAACATTTTTTTTCTTTTGAAAATGAGATTTTTTTTTCTTGTTATGTGATTCTCAAAACACAAATCATATAATGCTATGCAAAAGTAAAGGACAACTTAATTTCATGCTAAATGATCATCAAAACTGATCACACTGGCTTTTTCTATTTTTTTTTTTTTTTTGGCTTTTGGGCTACACCTGGTGACACTCAGGGGTTACTCCTGGCTATATGCTCAGAAATAGCTCCTGACTTGGGGGACCATATGGGACCCCGGGGGATCAAACAGAGGTTTGTTCTAGGTCAGCTGCATGCAAAGCAAACGCCCTACTGCTGTGCCACTGCTCCGGCCCCAACATAATGGGTTTTTTTATGGATAAAGCTAAAACTTGACAGCAATGTATTTTGCATAAAGGTGGATATATGGGAAAATATTCTCATGGGGGCTTTGGTTTATTATTTTTTTCCAATTTTAAAAAACTAGACTTCGAGAGGCTATTAACATTAATAGCATTATACGATATTATTTTTCCTTAATAAAATGTAACATTTTCCACAGATTTTTACAAGGCCCATCTTCCAGATCTGGAATGATTGAGCATCTGGTGAACAAATTTTTGTGCCATTTATGAGAATGTGCACATCTGATACTTACACACAGGACCTGCTTGTTTTGTGAGATGTAAGAGGACCAATGGGAAGTCTGGAGATTCTTATTTGTATATTAGTCCCTTTTATTTTATGAAATATTTTTTGGCAATTTAGTTTTGAATCTCATTTTATTCTCAAAATAAAGACATGCCACCCAAATCTTTTTTCCTTAAGCAATATTTCAGAGGTTAAGTTTTATAAACCAAGATTTCTGTTGTATAGCATGTGCCAAAAAGATATCACACCTTATAATGAACACTCATGTTAACTCTTCCTCCACAATAAAGCACATATCAGAGAAGAGAAATGGATGGTGATGTGTACAGAGTGAGAAACAGGTGGATCTCCTTGAGTCTTCTGGAGGTAGTTTCTGTTTATGGCTGAATTCCTTTCAGACTTTAGTGGGAATCTTCTCATTGACATGTTATTGCTTACTGCAACAACCCATCTCATTCTGGCCACTTATGCTTCCTGGGACTGATCTGACCTGTAAATTTGCATATGACTAAGATCATTTCAAGAAAATACTTTGAAGGCCAGAGTGGTAGCACAGTGGTAGGGTGTTTGCCTTGCATTCAGCTGACCCAGGACGAAGGAGGGTTTAATCCCTGGTATCCCATATGGTCTCCTGAGCCAGGAGTGAGTGTTAAGCAAAAAGTCAGGAGTAACCCCTGAGCACTGATGGGTGTGGCCCAAAAAAACCAAAAAAAAAAAAAAAAAGAAGGAAAGAAAAGAAAATATTGAATATATCCTGAAAGAATTGTTACCTCCTTAGAAATTTTTACAAATATCCCCCAGAAAAGAGTGGCATGGCATTGCCAAGCAAGTTTGCTTGAAGGCAAGATCCTCAAGTAAGTCTACTAACCACTGTATTTATTATTAATGAACCTAAGTGTGTGTCCTTGGTGGACACAAACAGGGCCCATTCTGCAAGGTACAGAGGCCAAGCCTGAGAGGTCTGGGCTCCTGCCATTCCGTAATTCCTGGATTTTACTTTCTGTAAGTCAGTATAATTTCCTAGTCAAGATAAGTACCTGCCTTTTTTCTTCAACAGTGACACACTACCATACTCTGTGAACACAATGCTTTTGTTTTCTATAAGTTTAAAACATCAGGGCAAAGGGAAAACACTCACTAGAATCTCTTCATGTACTGAGTCCATCAGAAAAAGCATTGAAGAAATGTTCATTTGCTCTCAGATCTGTCTATGAAGATAAAGATTTTTTCAAGACCCTCTCATGAATGTGTAGCTCACTTAAGTATGGGGCTGGTATCTAGAGAGGCCCCAGAATTCAAAACCTGGGATGGTAGTTTCATATATATCATCTATATGCCTGATTTATTTGGTAATACATAGAGCCAGATGTAGAAAAGAGCCCTAAAACTACAAAGAAAACACAACTTAGAAATCTGATACAAGTATAGTTTTATACACTTTATACCCACGAAGGGAGGAAATGTAGCCACATATTGGGAAGATCTGGGTAATGCTCCAAGCAGAGATTTGACAGTAGAAGAAAGAGGGGTGAATGTTCAGCACCTGTAGCAAACGGGGCATGAGAGGTTTTGGGGGTGGACTCAGGCTGACTAGTCTAGATAAACACCATGGGGCCAAATGGCAGCAAAAATGGAAGCTCAGAGGGAGATTTATAGGTGAAAGTGTCCCAAATCTGCAGTTTTCAGGAGCCACTTCCAACATCTGGCTTCCTGCAACAGAGAAGCAGCGGGAAGAAGCTAACTGCCTCCTATTTCAGTCTTCCTGCCAGAGGGCGGTCTCTACCAGGTCTTAGCAAAACTTGAATCAAATATTTATTTTCTCAACTTTTTTAGGGCTCATTTTGAGCACCAAGGTCTTTCTTTTATGCCAATTTTCTTGTTGGTAGGGCATTAATAATAATCTACATTATAGATAACAGAAGTAATATTTTTAAATATTTTTTATTGTAAGAATTTATTCAAGAGACAAAATTGATTAACATAATGAGGTAAACTAACACAACATAATATAGTGACATAACATAACATATAATATAATTGATATAATAATACATGTAAGTCAAAGAAAGTTTCTGATTAAAAACATATTTTTTTTCATAATGGCTTGCATATCTTTCACAGTAGTGTTTTAGGTACATATTAACATTGAATCAGGGGAATACCCATCACCAACTATGTCCTCCCCCCATTCCAGTTCCCTTTCTACAATCCATATACCCCACCATCACCCCACGGGCTGCTAGAGTAGATGGACCCCTCTTTGTCTGGCTTACTACTAGTGATCTCATATCTGTTTGGTCCTGGAACCCTCATTTCCCCTTCTATTTAAGAGGCAGAGCTAGAAAAATCGAGGTATGTGGTTTTGTTTGAAGGCAAGAAAAGCAATAGAATGGGGTACAAAATAAGAGGAAAAAAAAAGAAGTCAAAAGCCAAATATGCTGAAAATGGGCTGAGTCTCTCTAGAGGCTTCCAACCTCAGTTTGAGAGAGAATGTGAAAAAGGTAATTGAAATACCACAACAATACAGAAAAAATATCGAATTAAATAACCGGTGAGCACTACAGCAATAAAGATAGGCACCACACAATAGTCTCGGTTCTGAAATCAACTCATGCTCGAATGCAGAAAGAGAGAGAAAGACAAGAAAAAATAAAATAAAATAATATTGGAGACATAAACCGTAATCTCCACACCAAAATAAAGAAGTCAAAAAATCAATCAATCGATAAATAAACATGTGAAAAAATGATTGTTTTGTACTTCCCCCCCCCTCCTTTTCTTTATCCCCCTGCATAGGCACAGTAATTATTGGGGTTATTGTAGAGGGAATTCCCTTGACCTAGGAGACACAGGGTTTCTCCACCCCTGAAGTATACTGTCATGGGATTAACTCTAGATTCCTTGCATGATCATTTACTGTCCCCTTGCTGCTTTAGTGTTGTGAGGAAGACTTCTGCTTTTTCTTGGATGGTAAAATCAGACCTCTGTTTCTAGAGATCTTTGTGGCTGTGCAGCTCAGGGAATGGAGTTTATGAAGAAGTAATTTTCACTTTGGTTCTACCTAGAATGCTACAGGCTAATTTTAGCATTATGAAATATTGACCTGTAAATATGAGTTCTCATTTTGAATAAGCATTAATGGTATTAATGACATGGTCACTGCTGAAAATCAAAAGGGGTTTACCTGTAAATACAATAAACCAAACAAAAGCCAATTGTTTTGCCAAACAAATTCTATTTTTAAAATCAAGACAAGATTTGACAGGTATGAATTATTTAACTTAAGCACTAAATAAATTGAAATCTCTAAAAAAAACCCTCAGCATTTATAACTTGATGCATCAAAGTATATATTTAAAAATTGGAGAAAAAACATGGCAATCAAGAGTCCTATTTTAATTTTTAATATTCTTTACAGTGCCTCCCTTTAAGACTACAATAAATAAATTGCTCCCAGAGATTTTATTTCCTTTTTTAAAAAACTGACAAAACACTGGGGGCAAAAAGATGATGTTATTATTTCCCCCAGTGACTGTTGATTTTCTGCGTGTTTTTGTTAAGGAGTAACCAGGGTAGAGTGTTTTTTAATTTTTTCATTTTTGGGCCACACCCAGTGATGCTCAGGGGTTACTCCTGACTATGCACTCAGAAATCACTCCTGGCTTGGGAGACCATATGGGATGCCAGGGGATCAAACCACATCTGTCCTGGGTCAGCCATGTGCAAGGCAAATGCCCTACCTCTGGCCCCTAGGAGTAACCAGGGTAGTTTTTAAACTGCAGGCCTCATAGCAACCCTTGAATCACCCCGTGCATGTAACTCTTAATGAAGAATAAGTGATCATCTATTGATTAGTTATGATTTACATATAAAATTTTGGCTAGACTATTGGGATTTGTACATTTTCTCAATTCAAAAATAAAAACTCTGGAGATGGAGAGATAGTACAGAATTAGGGTACTTGTCTTTTGTCTTGCATGTGGATGACCAAGATTTAGTTTCCCTGTATCCCATACAGACTTTTGAGTACAGCCAGTTGTGATCCCTGAAGACAGAGACAGAAGTAAGCTCTGATCATCACCAGGTATGGCCCAAACAACAAAATTAAAAAATAAAGGAAACTATATTCTTATCTTTATTATTGGACACAGATATGAGACTTTTCTTTAGCAAGTCACTGCTACTTGTTTAAATAATATTCTTCATAAAGAAATATGTTTTCCTTAGCTATTAATAAATGGAACTTGTAGGGTATAGCTCCTTAATGAAATAACACAGGTAATACAATAATATAGGAAGAGAATATAGTTTTGAGAATCATCCATAAAGTACTAGAGAACCTCAAAAAACTAGAAGAATGTGTGTATTATAATGTTATATAGCTATTTTTTATATGTGTGTAGTTTAGGAAGAAAGTTACAAATGAAAACTACAAGAATGCAACATACCAGAGTTAGCAAAAGGTATATTGTATAATAATAAAGACATTATTTTGATATAAATGATTTCAATACTAGACTATTGGTTTTAGGGGCATTTCAATGGAAAAATAATATGCAAAATCATTAAAAAATATCACATAGTTTTTGTGTTCTAGGGAAAATACCTAGGAGTGGTATAACTGGATCATATAGAAGCTTAATTTCCAGCTTTTTGAGAAATCTCCATATGGCTTTCCATAAATACAATTCAAAAAAATCCCTTCCTCACACTTATATTCATTGCAGCACTGTTTACAATAGCCAGACTCTGGAAACAACCAAGATGCCCTTCAACAGAGGAATGGCTAAAGCAACGGTGGTACATACACTCAATGGAATATTATGCAGCTGTCAGGAAAGATGAAGTCATAAAATTTTCCTATACATGGATGTACATGAAATCTATTATGCTGAGTGAAGTAAGTCAGAGGGACGGAGATAGACATAGAAAAGTCTCACTCATCTATGGGTTTTAAGAAAAATTAAAGACATTATTATAATAATGCCCAGAGACAATAGAGATGAGGGCCAGAAGGACCAGCTCACAATATGAAGCTCACCACAATGGTGAGTGCAGTTAGGGATATAATTATATTAACAACTAGCATGACAATGTTAATGAGTGAGAGAAATAGAATGCCTATCTTGAATACAGGTAGGGGTATGGGAGGAGGATGGGGACATTGTGGTGGGAATGTTGCACTGGTGAAGGGGGGTGCTCTGTTTATGACTGACACTCAACTACAATCATGCTTGTATTCATGGTGCTTAAATAAAGATTTTTTTATAAAATATATCAGATAGTTTAGCTTAATTTTTACATATGTAATTTTTCTGCATAATTTTATATATGCACAATTCAGGTGTCTTCACCTCATTTTATCTTCACAAAACGTTGGTAGGTGGGGCCGGAGAGATAGCATGGAGGTAAAGCATTTGCCTTGCATGCAGAAGGTCTGTGGTTTGAATCCTGGCATCCCATATGGTCCCCTGAGCTGCCAGGAGCAATTTCTGAGCATAGAGCCAGGAGTAACCCCTGAGCACTGCTGGGTCTGACCCAAAAGCCACACACACACAATAAAGTTGGTATTGCGTTATTATTAATTATACTATGAAAATAAGCAAACTAACACCCAATGAATTGACAATTTTATGCAACTTTTAGAGGGAATAAGAAGCAGAAAGGTAATTTTACCAGAAAGCTGAGAGTACAAACATTAATTTTTTTGTTTCATAACAGCCTGTTTTTTTTTTTAAAAATTCCAAATTGTTTTAATCAGCTATGCAGATTTATTAGATTCAATATTTTTTCTAATTCCAGTGATTCTCATAAATACAGTTTTCAAATCTGTAAATCATTTTTCAGTTTCTATCAGAATCTGTGTGGCTTCACCTAACGACCCCAAGTAATTTCTATTTTGGCAGCTGCTGGCTAGGCCAGAGAGTAAACTAACACTCTGGGGTAGCATAGTAATGAAGATCAATGAGCTTTTGAGAAATGAACCTTGACTTAAGACACATTCCTCCTCTTTCAGTGCCTTGTAATGCACACAGGAAGTCATAATTTCCAAGACTTTCTGCAATAAAAAGCAACAAAAAGTTATACCTGACAGTGGGTTTTGGTTGTAGTCTTGAGAGGTGTCTTATTGCTTGCTTGGCCCAGTGAGGTGTCCCTCTGGGAACTCCTGAGTCTTAAGAACTCTGGTTCAGTTTCCCTGGGTAGAACCTGGTCAGACTTCATTCCTCATCATTCTACAGATGAGTGTCCCTCTCCAGCATTTCAACAGACAGAGAACAATGGAAAGAGGTCCAGGGTGCCTCCAAATCTGTGTGCTGAAAAACTGGGGGAAAGAAAGGGAGCAATCAAGATTTTCCAGGAAAAGTGTTTCTCTGAGTGGGGTTTTGCATTAGATTTACACTAGATTTATCTACAAGCAAGTCAGGACTCTTTTTGTTTGTTTGTTTGCTGTTGGGCCACACTTGGTGATGCTCAGGGATTACTCCTAGCTATGCACTCAGAAATCGCTCCTGGCTTGGGGGACCATATGAGATGTCAGGGGATCAAACCCAGGTCCATCCTGGGTCAGCCCTGTGCAAGGAAAACTCCCTACCGCTCACTGCGCTATTGCTCCAGCCCCAGGACTCTTTATTTTTGACTAGACACTGGTATTAAGGATAGTTTTATAGTCACAGGTAGAGGCTGATGTGTCAAAAAATTATTTTTTATGCTTGGGTAATACCATGTTACTTTTTAAAATGAAGTATGTTGAGGGCTACAGAAATGTCTTTAAAGCCCCACAAAGGCGCTTACTAATGTATAGTTCACATTTAGAGTCTCAAAGTCATGCTTCTGAAACATTGCCAGAAACATGGATTTTTATGTTCTCAGTGGCAATTGTGATGGCACCTGCAATCTCAAGGTAGCACCAGAAACATCACACAGTGGAAGAAAACTGGAAGGCCCCATTATTGTTGTGATTAGTCTTGGCTAAAATTCCACAGAATTCTATTCAGTGACAATTCTTTCATTGGCAGTTGATCCTATATCAGATCTGGGAAAGGCTCATTTGAACCTCACAAAAGGAAGGAAGGTGCTTTGTGATTTAAAAACAGTGGGTTCTGTGATAGTTGATAATCTCTTAGTATATCAGTATTTTCAAGGGTAAAATATTGAAACTATTTTAGATTCATAGTCGGAAACAGAAAACTTTTTTGAAGAGCAGGAGGAAGTCCTTACCAGTAGGATATCAGAATAGAACTAAATCAAGATCTAGACACCTCCTGTAAAGATATTTAAGGAAAATTCAGTATTTGTGTTTCTAATAAAGCTGATAGCAGTAGTAGAAGATTCCCATGTGTTCCTCATGATTGTTTTTTATTAACTTGGAGCCTTTTCATTCCTCATCTTCATGTTATTTATTTCACCATTTACAATGGTGTAGCCAGTTGTTACCTTCTGGCCTCTTTTGAGCTGTTCCAACTCCTGGAGACTAAATTTTTTCTTTAGACTATGATCTTGAGGAGATCACGGACTTCCTTGGCCAAAGAGAGAGCTAGCCCTGTAAGCAGCAGGACTGTTTTAAAAATGCTGCAGAGACATGTTTAGAAAATAGGAGAGTGACCACCAAAGCTGATCCACTCTCTGTAATTGGCAAGGTGAAACTGAAGTTCATCTTTTATTTTTTATCTTCAATCAACCTGATGCTCTATCTTGGCAGACCACAACAACTTTCCTACTTCCACTGGAGCATCAGTCTCATCCATACTTTTCCTATATCCATTTCTTCTGATGTTTATTTCCCAGAATCCTCTGCAACTAACTTTTGTGTTGCAGAGATGAACTATACTATTTTGAAGGAGATCACACAGTCTGTTTCATGCTCTTCAAAGGCTGGACTTACCTTTCAAAATGGAGAAAACAGACTCAGGGAGTAACTGGGCTGGGGAAAGAATCCTGTCCCATGCTAACTTAATTAATGTCTCCAACAAAGATATACCTGATGAAATAACTCAGGGAAAAGTTTAATATTTTATTTTATTTTTTTGGTTTTTGGGTCACACCCGGTGGCACTGAGGGGTTACTCCTGGCTCTGTGCTCAGAAATTGCTCTTGGCAGGCACGGGGGACCATATGCCAATGATGGGATTCGAACTACCATCTGTCCTGGATAGGCTGCTTGCAAGGCAAACACACTCCAGCTGTGCTATTTCTCAGGCCCCAAATTTAATTTTTTAATTAATATTTTCTTCAGGGGCCTGAGAGATAGCACAGCAGTAATGCATTTGCCTTGCATGCGGAAGGACGGTATTTCAAATCTCGACATCCCATATAGTCCCCCGAGCCTGCCAGGGGCCATTTCTGAGCATAGAGCCAGGAGTAACCCCTGAGCGCTGCCGGGTGTGACCCAAAAACCAAAAAGAAATTTTTATTTTTCTTCAAGGGGTCACCTTAGGATTCCCCTGGATTGTGTAAAACCCTCAACTCTTTGAGGGTCCATCATGCTTTTTTGGACTTTAAAAAACTGGATTAATCCTCTCCATTTCCCTCTTGAAACTAGGAAAAGTCTGAGAATGAAAACTAGGGTTTT